>NC_142608.1:29194421-29821996 GCF_041222555.1 Hakea prostrata | reverse complement strand
TGGTTGACTCATTGGTCGATTGGACCAATCGACCAATCAATCGACCAATTGATTCTGTTTTTGAAATTTGAATCCTGTCTCTTCTATTTAAGTCTAATCTCGGGAATACTCCGCGTCGTCTGCCTCCTAAGCCTCTGGAACGAGTTAGAACCCTAATCTAACCCATTCCCTTGCATTCTTTGGTGATCTCTCGCAAAGACTTAAAGAATTCTTCATCCTCCTACAGCAAATGTATGATTTCACTCACTCTCTCTTCTACCTCTGATTTTCTTTCTTTAATTCTGTTCTTCGTTGAGATCAGGAAGAAGATGATGCACTCTTGCAACCATCTATTCCATGATCTCATCATGGTTTTTAAGATCCATGATCATCATCATGATCTTAACCTCAGCCAGTGGAATCTTCGAAAACCTAACCCTAATCCTTTGTAACCCTAACCTGTGAGATCGTCTGGAGAGCTTTTGGTAACCTCCCTTGTGAAGGAAAATCTTCTTGGGTAATATTGAGTTAACCTAAACTTCATCATTGAATGACCCTTCTTGTTATTTTTGGCTAACAATTTATCTCCCTTCATCCAGAGCTCTGAATTAATTTCCGAGGGAACCAAAAAGGGTGAAACCCTAATTCTTGGGTAAGATCAAGAACCTCTAGTTTAATCATGGTAACCCAATCAATGTGTTTTCTTTACTATATTTGTAATCCTCATATCCTAATTCTTGAATCTTTGATTATAATATTTTTCTCTCATAATCTATGTTTAACCTAGTAGGTTAACCTTTGTGTTCCTAGGTTATAATTTGGGAACTTGATTTGATTTATGTTTTGATATCCTCTATACCCTAGAATACTACCATGATAATTCCCCTCTGATTTGTACCCTTTTGAACCATCGAATTCGATTCTTGATTCTCAAAATTCGGATTCTTGTAGGCCACTGTTTGCATTGGTCGACTCATTGGTCGACTGGTCCAGCAGACCAATCAATCGACCAATGAGTACAACAACCTCATTCTTGGTCTGTTTCGATTGATTTATGATCTTTTCCTTTATGCATCTTTCCTAACATGTTGTGTGCACTTGTTTAGACTGTCTTCTCAGGTTTAGTCAAGATCATACTTGATTCTTTAAGATCCTATCCAAGTTAGAAGGTAAGGACAGTTAATTCCTTAACTACATAGATTGCTTGTTCTCTGGTTTCTACTTTATGAAACTATGAGATTACCTACTGTTATTGTATTTTAATTCTGATCTCCTACTGTGGGAACAGTAGCACTTGTTTATATTTTCTTTTTTATTATTCATGATATATGAGTTACTGATTATTGCCTAATCTGATTTCTGCTTTTACATCCTCTTGTATATGATGAAGTGTTGATTGTGTATGTCATGACTGATCTGAATGTGTTTGTTTAAGTTTGGGATTGGGAAGTGTCCTTTTGACGCTTCTGTCCTTGGACATCGGAGGGAATAGCATGGGATGTTCTCCAAAGATGCCCATTGACGCTTTCCCGAATCAATGGTTGTCATACCTAGGGATGTCTAGCAGTGTTTGGCTAGGATATACCCCTGTTATATCAGACCCGATTCGGAAGGGTATTGAGACCGAACGACCCGTGGTAGCAATGGGGATTCATGGGCGCTCAAGACCGGTGAGTTATATCCGTGAGAGGATGGGAATCACATTGTGGGGGCCATTTATTGGAGGGTTGCATATGGCTAGACTTGGGCTCATGGGCACTCGAGACAGGTGAGTTATATCCGTGAGAGGACATGAGAGCTTCCCGTTTACCATATGTGGATAACCAATAGGGTTGATGAGTCCGATGAGTAATGTCCGTGACTCTAGTGTGAAGGATACCGGAAAGGATCCCGAGAGGGGAGGAATGGAAGTATCTGGAACTGACTTGATGTAACTGACTAGATGACTTGCATTGGGCTAGGCTTTTCCCTGACATGTGCCGGTACTTATGCCAAATGGTTGTGAGAGAGTGTGTTGACTTAACCCCTACCATGGTTTGTCCGAGAGGGATGCTCGGACCCACTACAAACAGGAGCCGTATGTGTGACCTACCCAAAGAAATACGGTGCTATGACTTAAAGCATGTCTACCATAGAGACCAGCATACATAGAGTTTAGATGCATTCACACTTTACCTGTTTCATACTGCATTGCGTCATGTTATGTTTTGCCACATGTTATCTATGATGTTATGGATTAACTACCTTACTGAGTTTCTTCGAAACTCATTCATTTTTTGTATATTCTTTGTTTAGATTATCCTGCAGGTATAGATTATTATGACGAGCAATACAGTGAAGCGCAAGCCAATGAAGCGTATTACACGCAAGGTGCTGGCGACGATCAAGATTACTCTGATGATCCCCCGGCGGATCAAGCTGCGTACTACTTTTGAAAACAGCATAGAGTTAGAACAGATTCAATGGATTGACGAAGTCCATACTTATGAAGACGTTATCAATAAACTAGAAGACGCTTGATCTTAGTTTATTTCTTAGTACATTTGTTTCAGTTGTAATTCCTTTTGACTTTCATACTACGTTCCGCTATTTTGGTGAAGTGAGTTTCCGCCTCACTTTACTCCTTTTTGATATCATTGGATATCCGATATCTTTTCCACACTCTGATTATACTGATTATCCATTATTGTTTTGAACCTTTGTTTATAATATTAAACCTTGATTATTTCCTGTTTATGATTATGTTATTGTATATGTGGGAGGATGATTTCCTCGATACTTGATCTTCGGGGCTGTGGATCACACTCTCGGGTATGCCAGTTAGGGTACCGGCTGGGAGGATGTGACAACTGTCCTTACCTTAAATAGCTTCAATGAATATCCGAAGATCAAGAGAATGGTTCAAAACTTAGCAAATAAACCCTAAACAAGCATAGATACAACATTAGGAAAGAAGCCGAGAAGATCGGAGGTCAAACGAATCAAATTGGACGAAGAACACAGCTACTGTTAGCCTTGGTTGATTGGGTGGTAGCTTGGTCCAATCGACCACCTGAACAGAGACGCATCGAAATCTGATTTTTTATCGGAAACTCATTCTACAAGATCCAAAACACTACAAAACTTGGAGGAAACCTCTAAAACAGTAATCTAAGACTAATTAGCATAGATTAGACACTAACAATGATAATAAAAAAAATTAAAAAAAAATTAAAAAAAAATTAAAAAAATTAAAAAGTTAAAAAATTTAAAAAAAAATCCAATACTTACTAATTTGGAAACATGACTTTCTAATTCTGTAAAAATCATAGTTTTCGATGAAAACATGCTATGAACTCAAGAGAGGAACTAGAGATGATAAGATCTCACTCTAGTAGAACATAATCGGTAGATCATACATGAAGCTAGCATACAAAACATATCTAACATGCTAGAGAAATCAAATCGAAAGAATGATCATGGCTGCATGAAGAAAACATAAGATTCATAGCTATGATCAAGTATGAAGATCATTGGAATGAATGGAGATTCATTCGCAAACTTGAATACTGTAAAAAGAAGTGTTGGCAAGTATGCAATACCTTATTCATGATCATAGTACAGAGATTAGATCATGCTCGAGTAAATCAATAAGAAAGTAAGAGGTTACTAACCTTGAAGATGAACAAGAGATGAAGAACTTGAGATCTTGCAAGAGTTCTTCACAAACACCAATGAGAGGCTTTGAGAGAGGCTTCCCACATTCTTTGAGGGTTTTAGAAACAGAGGCTAAGAAGCACATACTTCTATTATATAGAGCACCAAAAGACCTAACAGAGGATCTTTGGTAGATTCTGTCCCTGTTGGTCGATTGGCCCAATCGACTACCCAGTCAACCAAGCATGACAGCAAGGCCAAAACAGGGAAATGAGAGCCTATATCAAATCCAAATCCAAAGAGCTTCTCCCAACTCAACATATGACTTACCTAGTATAGAGGAATGCTTTCAATTATGTCCAACTACACTTTAAGTCCATCAACTAGTCTCAACATCATCAAGGTGCGGTTTCATTTCCAAATCTGTCAAAGCTTCCAAGTATGGAATACCATCATCAACTTCCATGGGTTCTGAATCAAACAACATGTCTTCCACTGAGATGGCCCATAGTTGGCTTCTTCCTTTACTTCGGGTCTTTGGACTTACAAACAACAGGGTTTCCGGGTCAAGGTTAGGGCTGGGTTTCACAACCTAAGCCTTGACAAAGGAAAGAACCAAATAAACAAGAATAAAGGCTGCATATAGTACCATGTTAAACATGTTAGAGAGAATCAATATGACCTGGTGTGATGGAGCATGAAGGAAGAAGAGAAACAAACAGGTGAATTGAGGGAGGAGAAGAAAAAGGGAAGTTTCAGCGGAAACACGAGACAAGAGGGAAGACTGGGGTGATAATCTTTTGTCCCTTCTACTGTTGATTCCATCGCTTTATATAGCCTTACAATTCATTGAGGGGATCATTCTCTAGCAGGCTCAATCGTAAGTATGCAATGCTACATTGACAGCTGTCCAAATCCTAAATACCATGACCCCTTTTACACGAAGCCCCTACAATTCGTAATCCTTTAAAAGGCTGATGTAAGAATCCTTCTGGAAGACCTCCTCGCTTGGTTTTCATTGCCTTCGTCTCAATGTTGATTATGAACGACGTTGGCCCGATATGTGGCTGTCTCATCGTAGGTGGCATATCACGATGATGTGGATCAGACTAGCTGACCGATGATTATATTAGTAGAGAATCAGTTATAAGGCAAGCTGGCACATGTTATAACCTGATAAAATAAACCTATGAACTAAATATTACAGGCTACATGATTCCCTTATCTTTCACCAAAGGGATTCGTAGTAGGATTTCCCATTTTATGTTTAAGCAAGTAGAGCATGTGTGACATCTATGCACTAACTTGAAATGTTGGTTTAATGCCATGCAAATTCTGTAATTCAGTTTGCTAACCCCATCAAAATGACTGGAATGTTGAATTTCATTTTATCATATGTAGTCGTCACTTTCTTTAACTTGAAATGTTGGTTTAATGTCATGCAAATTCTGTAATTCAGTTTGCTAACCCCATCAAAATGACTGGAATGTTGAATTTCATTGTATCATATGTAGTCGTCACTTTCTTTCCCAGTTGCATTTCTGGTGTTAAACGTTGAGAAGTTATCATTTGTTGAGTTCAGACCTCATTTATTTTTAATGACTTCTGTTTGCCCAGTGAAGCAAGAAAATCCTTGAACAGGCCACCACCTCGAAAGGTGCTTGACAACCTCATTTACAATTACACTCCTACTTACTGTGGGAGGGCTGGGTGAGTCCTCTGACTCCAAGAATTTGACTGAAGTTGTATATGTATATGAGTTTCCAGACTAAAGTTTGATCTTGCTATTTGGTTGCAGGAAGGGATATGGTGAGGTCTACATTTTCTCCTAATCTTGGACCCAAAATTATGTTGTGCAGTGTAAAGTTGGTTTAAGATGGACTGTTGGCACTCGAATAGCTAGCCTTTCATTAATTGAAAATAGTGCCAAGGATAGCTTTTAGTTCCTTAAGAATTCTTTGCACAAATTTATGTATGTAAAGAAATGATTGCAGAGGTTAAAATAGATATTGTAGGAAAACGTATTTGAATGTTTATTTTGTATTGGATTCTAAATCAAACTGCATTTTAGTGATAAAATTGATGAAAATATTGGCATATTTTTGAATTACCATGTAAATGCGACTCAGGGACAATGACTGAAGTGTGGAAACTGTTCAAAGATACACGTTAGATGAGCTTTTTGGGACTAAACTGTTTCCAAAACTTGATCTATTCTCTAGTTATCCTCAAGTGAGGGTTCATCCTCCTGAAATTCCAAAGACATCATTCAGAATTCATGAGGGATACATTTTTTTTTTTTTTTTTTTTGATGATCAGCTGTACAACAAATTCAAAATTTACCCTTTTAGGTAATCTATTACTCTTACCATCTTTCAAGTTCTCATGCATGAGGTTACCAAACTTTATCCAAGGAAATTGTGGTTATTCTCATTGCCCACTGGACTCGATTCGTGCAGAAGCCTTCAGCAATTAGTTTGTTCTTTTTTGTTTAATTTGTTCTCCTCTATAGGTTTGGCTCCTCTCCAAGGAGAATATCTCTTAGAGAGTGCCCAATGAGCTCTGCAAAAATGTCACATGTTAAATGGTCATTTGATAGTTGGAAAAGAACTTCTGACTGTTACCCTATTTGGAACCCACAACATTGTAAAACCCGAGTATGTATCCAACCTTGATTTTCCTAGGATTTTTCTTGGGTCTTGCGCCATTCATGCGTACCACTGTCAAGCAAGCCGTCCGATCTGGATTGATTATAATATTAAAAAAAATCAAAACATGTGTTAAAGCAATTGGTTTACCGGCGGTTTGGTCCAGCGCATTAATGCGGTTAGATTCATACTCAATTGCTTTAAACCGTCCAAAAACAGAATATGTATTTGTAATCGTATTCCATACAATTATAGAAAATATGTTTTAAAAAACAACATGATTACAAAAACACAACTGCGGTTTACAAAATCGAGTTTTTTGAAAACAAAACAAAGGCGTGAACATGGCAAAACTCTGCAACTCTTCCACAAAGAGGGCTTCTGAAGGGTTCATCGCTCTCTCTCTCTCTCTCTCTCTCTCTCTCTCTCTCTCTCTCTCTCTCTCTCTCTCTCTCTCTTCAGTTTCGTTATCTCGGTTGTTCTTCATTCACACAGCTATTCTCCCTCTCAATCGACTGATTGAAACCCAAATTTGATAATCGATCGGACTTTCTTTTGTCTCTGAATCTAAAGATCGTAAATCAAAGGGAAGACATTGGTTTTTTCCAAGCTCGATGAAGCTTTTCTGGCAATCGAAGACTGTTAAGGAGTAATATGTAAATATTCCTTTTGTTTCCATGTCCCTTGTCTTTTCCTTGTATTTACTTCTATATATGTAACCACAACAGTAAACATAATTCATGGAGTTGATTCAATCTGTTATGATTTCATTAACATGGTATCATGCACTGGCTGATCCTACGGATATTCTCTTTCCATTTTTCTTGTCTTTTGTGTGTTAGCTTTTTGGAAACTGTTTCTTGAAAATTCCGAAATTCTTGAACTTCCGCTGTTTTCGTTCTTTACTTTCATGGCATCGGATACATCTTCTTTCTCTGCAATCTCCTTCTCTGAAACGGTTCCTTCGCTTTCTTTCTCAAATGTGCATCATTATCTCAGTGTGAAGCTTACTCCTTCCAACTATTTGATTTGGCGTTCACAATTTCAGCCATTGTTGCGTGCCTCTAGTTTGCTAGGGTTTGTTGATGGCACACAATCTTGTCCTCCGCCCTTTCTTGACTCTTCTTCTGCATCTCCTGAGTCAAATCCAGTGTTCTTTGCTTGGCAGCGTCAAGACCAGGTGCTGTTATCTTGGATATTGTCCTCTCTTACTGAATATGTTCATGCTCAGGTCGTCGGAATGTCGACATCTTTTGCTGTTTGGTCTGCTTTGGCTGCAGCGTTTGCATCTCCTTCTCAGGCTCGTGTGATGCAACTGCGAATGCAATTACTGACTATCAAGAAAGGAGCCGATTCAATTGCTGATTATTTGCTTCATGTGAAGCGTATCGCTGATGCTCTGGCTCTTGTATCTCAGCCCGTTTCTAAGTCTGATATTGTTCTCTATATTCTTGGTGGTCTCAGTACTAAGTACCAGGTTTTTCTCACGTCTGTAACTACACGGGAGACTTCCCTCAAACTTGCTGATCTACATGGTTTGTTGCTTTGTGAAGAGATTCGTTTACAATCTGCTCTTCAAGATATCACCAATGTTTCGGCTCAACTTGCTATGACTTCTCTTGGATCTCCATCGTCTTCTGTGCCTTTGGTTTGATCCTTGAATGTTCACTCCTCTCGCTCTGGTCATGGTGGCAGATATAATTCTTTACGATCTGGTGGTCGTGGCGGCAGATTTTTTGGCCGTGGTGGTGGTGCTCGTGGTTCAGATCGATCCTATTATTGTCACATTTGTGATCGTCCTGGTCATCTTGCTCGGTTTTGTTATCACAGAACCTCTGCTGGCTCTAATTTGCAACCTAGTTCTGGTGCTCCTGTTCAATATGCTGGTACTCAAGCTCATGTTGTTATGCCTCAAGTGAATTTTGCTGGTGCTTCATCTTCTAGTGGTCTCACATCCTTGATTCCAGACTCTGGGGCTTCCAATCACATTTCCCCTGAACTTGGAGTCATCAGTTCTTCTTCTTCCTATCATGGTCCTGACTCTGTTCGCATTGGTGATGGCTCTGGTATGCCTATTCAACATTTAGGTAATTCCACTCTTCAAATTGGCAATTCCAATTTTCTTCTTCATAATATCCTTCATGTTCCTTCTTCTTCTCATCAATTGCTTTCTGTTCATCAATTTGCTACTGATAACAAAGTACTTTTTGAATTTCATCCAACCTGTTTTCATATTAAGGAGCAATCCTCGGGTCGCCTCCTCCTCACAGGTCCTTTTGAGAATGGTGTTTACATTTTGCCCTACTCATTTTTCGGTCTCCTACTGCACTTACTGCTGTTCGGGTATCTCCTGACATATGGCATTTACGTTTTGGACATGCTAGTTTTAAGACAGTTGGTCAGTTGATTTCTTCTTTTAATCTTCCTACTGTAAACCCTATTAATGGAACTATTCCTGGTACTGTTTGTTCTTCTTGTCAATTAGGCAAGTCACATAAACTTTCTTTTAATACTTGTAATAATCATTCCATTGCCCCACTTCAATTAGTCTTTTTTGATCTATGGGGTCCTGCTCATGTAGTTTCTCATACTGGTTTTCGGTATTACATTGCTTTTGTTGATGACTGTACTCGTTTCACATGGATGTATACTATTACACACAAGTCTGATGCTCTTCATGTTTTTAAAATTTTCAAACAGTTTGTTGAAAATCAATTCTCTACTACCATTAAATCTTTTTAGTCTGATTGGGGTGGAGAATTTCAGGGTTTTAAATCTTACCTTCAGTCTTGTGGGATATCCCATCGTGTTACTTGTCCTTATACTTCTGAACAAAATGGCCGAGTTGAACACAAACATCAGCAAATAGCTGAAATGGGTTTAGCAATGTTAGCTCATTCTGGACTGCCCATGTCTTTTTGGTGTGATGCTTTTGGGGCTGCTGTTTTTCTTTTAAACAGACTACCTACTGCTGCACTTGCTTTTGATATTCCTTATCATAAACTTTTTGCCAAGTATCCTGATTATTTGTTCCTTCGTGTCTTTGGTTGTTGTTGTTTTCCTAACATGCGACCTTTCAATCGTCATAAACTTGATTTTCGTTCTGTTCCTTGTGTTTTTATTGGGTATAGTGTTTCTCATCATGGGTACAAATGTTATAATCCTACCACTGGTAAGACCATTATTTCCCGTCATGCTGTTTTTGATGAACGCTTATTTCCTTTTTGTTCTTCTTCTTCTCCTTCTGTTTCTTCTTCTTCTTCTATGTTCATTCCATCCTCCTTGTCTTCTTCTCTATCTCCTGTTCCTTGCCCTTTGAGTTTTGGAATCCTTGGCTCTAAACCTTTATTAGAGAGATCTACTAATGGTTCTAGTATAGCTGGTGTTTCAGCTTCATTTGATACAACACCTATAGCACTTGCTGGTTCAGCTCTTGTACCTAATGCACCTGCTGTTTCAGCTCTTGATTCTCATGCATCTGCTGGTCAAGCTCTCTCTCCTGCTCCGGCTTATGCAGGTTCTTTACTTACTACTGAACGTTTGGTGCCACATGATGTTTCTACACCCTGTTTGCCTGATAATAGGCTCTCTAATATTTTGGTTGATAACACTTCTGATTTCTTGACTGCTAATGGGTCTCCAACAGTTTTAATGGATGATGGGCCTAATACAACAACTTTAATGGATAATGGGCATAATTCAACCACTATAATGGATAATGGGCCTCCTTCACACGTTTTAATGAAAAATGGGCTTCTCACCACTGATTTGCTTACTAATGGGCTCTCATCAGAGTTACAGCCCCCATCATCATCAAATTTACTTGTATCAGCTAATGGGCCTACTTCAGTTTGTTTAACTGATAATGGGCCTTCTACATCTGTTTTGGGTACTTCTAATGAGTTGTCTGTGGATAAACATAATTCATCTGTTATTGGACCATCTCGTGTTCATTCCATGACAACACGGTCACAAGATGGGACTCGGATCCCAAGGGTCCCTAAGAGTCTTCTTGCTACTCGGTATCCCTTACCAATTGCTTTACTCTCTACTGGCCCTCTAGAGAGTGAACCTACATGTTTTTCCCAGGCCTTCAAACATCATGAGTGGCGTCAAGCTATGGATGCAGAGTTTAATGCTTTATTGACTAATCAAACATGGGTTCTTACATATCCTCCACCTGATCGTCATATTATTGGTTGTAAATGGCTTTATAGTATTAAGCGTCGTTCCGATGGCACTATTGAACGTTATAAGGCTCGTCTTGTTGCAAAAGGCTATACTCAAGAATATGGTCTTGATTATGATGAGACCTTTAGTCCAGTTGTCAAGCCTGCCACTATTCGCGTTTTGCTTTCCCTTGCGGTCTCTTGGAAATGCGCCAACTTGATGTCAATAATGCGTTTTTACATGGCCATCTTTCAGAGGATGTTTATATGCATCAACCTCCTGGCTACACTGATTCTCAGCGCCCTGATTTTGTGTGCAAGCTTCAACGTTCTTTATATGGATTGAAACAGGCACCTCGTGCTTGGTTTCAATGCCTTAGTACATGCCACATTCATCTCGGTTTTATGGGCTCTAAGACAGATTCGTCCTTATTTTATTGCCATCGCTCAAGTGGACCGTTGTTTCATCTTGTCTATGTTGATGACATCCTCATCATTGGTCCTTCATCTTTGGATATCAACACGCTTCTGTCTACTTTATCCTCGGAATTTGCCCTCAAAGACTTAGGTCCTGCTCGATTTTTCCTTGGTATTGAGCTTATTCCAATGGGTGATGGTCTTCTTTCCCAACAACGTTACATTAGTGATTTATTGGCTCGAGCTGATTTGTCTACCGCCAAACCCATTGCAACTCCTATGGCCCCCGCTACTCATTTGTCTTTTGATGGGCCACATTTTTCTGATCCAGCTCTTTATAGAAGTCTTGTTGGGACACTTCAGTATGTGACACTTACTAGGCCCGACCTCTCTTATTCTGTAAATAAGTTGTGTCAATTCATGGCTCAACCCGCTGAGGCCCATTGGACTGCTTTAAAGCGCTTGTTGTGTTATTTAAAGGGTACAATTCTTTTTGGTCTACATCTTACACCGTCCACAACTTTTGTTCTTGAGGCATACTCGGATGCCGATTGGGCTGGGTGTCCCATGGATCGCAAATCACAGGGTGGTTATCTTGTCTATCTTGGGGGTAATCTTGTTTCATGGCAATCTCGCAAACAATCTACTGTTGCACGCTCCAGTACGGAAAGTGAATATCGTGCCCTTGCTCTTGCCACTACGGAGTTAACTTGGATACAATCTCTTCTTACTGAGTTGGGTCTTTCTTCTTCAAGCCCTCCTGTTCTATGGTGTGATAATATCGGCGCCACTTACTTATCGCCCAATCCGGTCTTTAATGCTCGCACGAAACATATTGAGGTTGATTTTCACTTTGTTCGTGATAATGTTACTAAAGGTGATTTGGTGGTTCGGTATGTTTCCATTGCTGAGCAACTTGCTGATATTCTCACCAAGGGACTTTCTCCTCCTCGTTTTCGTTATCTTCGCTCCAAATTCAAGGTTCATGAAGGACCCTTGACTTTGCGGGAGGGTGTTAGGGAGTAATATGTAAATATTCCTTTTGTTTCCATGTCCCTTGTCTTTTCCTTGTATTTACTTCTATATATGTAACCACAACAGTAAACATAATTCATGGAGTTGATTCAATCTGTTATGATTTCATTAACAAAGACAACAAAGGTTGTTCAAGAACTCTCTCCCATGTGCAGAGGTTGATTTTTCCACTTCTAAAGATTTTCGAGAGTCTAAACAGTACAAAGGTTGTTCAAGAACACGTTCAGTCTGGTTTTTGCTGGGATTCAACCCGAACAACAATTTGGTTTCGGTAAGATTTTATGTCCTATTCTTTTCCTGCTTTGGATCTATAGAGCTAGAAGTATTTTGTCCTTCATGTTGAATTCTGCTATTATGGATCTTCTTCTTTTTGTTTCTAGTGTAAGAATTGTGTAATCTTTTTAAATATACTAGATCAGTGGGCGGTTGTACATGATTGTTTGTACTTTTGTTGTTGTTTTTTTTGCTATTATTACATAACCTTGTAGGGGAGCTGATTAAAAGGCATATGTAGCCCTTCTTAACTTGGGCGGTCCCTTTTATCTCCAATCCTGGGGTGTTCCTTAATTTTGAATACCCAATCTATGGTGTCCTGTATTTTTCCCGCACATGTAGTTTTGTTTGGCTTATGTTTTTGCCTTCTTTGCTTTGGTCTAATACTCTTGCCAAGTTGAGCACTCACTTATGGTACAATTTTGCAGTTCAACTTGGGGGTGTGTACCTCGTACGAGTTACATAGAATTTTTGCTGTTGATCTACAAAAGAATAATAATAAAAAAAAATCTTGAAAAAGAATGCCAAGGAATTTCCCTAACTTGTCTACACTAACAAAAGAACTTGTTAGGGATTTTCCCTTATCTGAGATCAGATTTTTTTGTTGCTGTGTTTCTTTTTGCAATGTTGTTGGTGAGGAGACCTTCGGGCTCAAGCCTGTTAAATTCCTTGGAGAGGAGTTGGCTCTGACACTTCTAGGAGATAAGTCTACCTGCTCCAAAACACAGAATTGAAGCTCTGATGGATAGTCCCTGACAGCCAATACGATGTCCTGCTCCTGTTGTTCATTTGCAACATAGTTGCTTCCTAATTGATAAGAATTCAATTGTTTGTGTGAATTGATCTGCTGGTGGATTGATTCCTTGGGAATTATATTTTGCATGATCTAAGTTCTGCTTAGAAACCATGTCATCTTGATCTGTTTGTGATGATTCTCTTGCTGTTTCATAAGCACCCAATAAAGAGTCTGCCAATAGATTGTTCACTTGTGATTGCACATGGATTGTTGCATTCTAGTCTCTCAAATAGACCATTCCTTCTAGGGATTTCAAGGCTATTCAATTTTCTATGCAAGCAAAAAGGCCTATTTGAGCCTGCTTCACTTTTTATATCTTGTTCCATTGAATCAGTTTTCCTCAGTTCCTCCAAGTCTTCATCCAATGTAAAGCCCTTATTTGTTCCAGTGGATGAGAAAAATGTAGAGATTGGCAAAGTTGGAGTTAAAGGGGATTTGGAACAAATATGCTTTTTATGAGAAGTTTAGAGGTGTTTAGAGGAATTTAAAGTACTGAACAATTTGGTTACAATTTGTATTTAAGAGGATTTGAAAATATATATGCTTTTTATGCTTGACAATTTGTATGTGATCTATTTGGTTGAATGATGAATCCGATGTCTTTTTTTTTTCTTCTTTTTTCAATGCATTTTAGAGGAAATGGAACCATTCCTTTTTGATCCATTTTGCTGGTACTTGAAATGGAACCATTCCGTTTCATCACTGTGATCACTCTGATAAAACGAAATGGTTCCGTTCTGTTGGTATTTGAAATGGAACCATTCCATTTCATCACTGTGATCACTCTGATAAAACGGAATGGTTCCATTCTGCTGGTATTTGAAACAGAACCATTCCGTTTCATCACTGTGATCACTCTGATAAAATGAAATGGTTCCGTTTCAAGTACCTTCAGAAAGGAACCATTCCATTTTATCATAGTGATGAAATGGAATGGTTCCGTTTCAAGTACTTGTATAAAACAAAACCATTCTGTTTCATCACTATGATCAGTCTGATGAAATGGAACATTTCAAGTACCTGCATAACAAAACCATTCCGTTTCATCACTATGATCAGTCTGACGAAACGGAATGGTTCCGTTCTGCTGGTATTTGAAACGGAACCATTCCGTTTCATCAGACTGATCACAATGATAAAAAAGAATGGTTCCGTCTGCAGGTACTTGAAACGGAACCATTCCATTTTATAGACACCCTTTTTCCCTCAAGAGTTTAGAACATATCTGAAACCCATGCATGTTGACAAAGTTGGACAAATGGTTTTGTGGGGATGTTTTAACCTTTTCTCATACAACTATACTTAACTACTTGTAAACTAGTACATTTGTTTTGTATTAATTGGATTTTTTGTTTCCAACGCATATTGTAGTAGTTGTCATTGGATTTCATGCATTCTAGAACTAAATTATGTGTAGTTTGAAAAGTATAGTAACACCCTTCGAAATGAAATTAAACTAATCTTTAGTTTGTTTTCATAATTTAAAGGTTCAACTGTAGTCAGAAATGATTAATTAGGTTGCTTAAAGTTTTGTGCCAAAATATGGCCATTTGACCACTGAAAAAAAAAAGGACAACCAAAACAACCAAGGTCTAGGACAGAGGGTGGATGAGAACAAATCCCCAAAATGGGGGAGAGGGTGGACGAGAACAAATCCGAAGGGGGGGGGGACTCAGGAGACAAGGAGAGAGAGAAGGGTAGACAGAGAGTAAGGGCTGGAAAGACTAGGCTGAGAGGGGTGTGGGGAGAGATGATGGGTTGGCCTAAGCTGAATGATGGGGAAGTGACGTGGGTGGACTAGAGAGAAGGGCGGCCCAAAAAAGAAGGGCCAAGGGATGGATTTAGAGGAAGGGTAAATTTAGGTTTTTAAAAACTATAGCAAGGAGTTATAGTACCAGATCTCAAAGTATGTTAATTCATGTCCTAAGAAAGTATTACAATGTAATACATTGTTGTTTTCAGTTTCATGAAAAAAACTGAATTTGCTTCTAAGATATACCTAGTAAAATTAGCTTCTTTTATGCTGGGATCATTTCGAATTGCCTCGAATTAAAAAAAGAATAATTGGGTTTCAAAGGCACTTAAGGTCTCCTCTGGGTCTCTTATGTGGGAGGCCAATATGGTTAAACTAGTTAAAGTTTGTGTTAAAAGTGTTTGTTGGCTTCATTTTTGTTGTTGAATAATCTTTACTATTTTTCATACCTAACTTTTATACATGTGTCTTTGTAGTGAACTGTCAAAGTTAGTGGACATGGATGATAATGAAGATAAGGTGACACCTCGAACTGGTATGGAATTTAAATCATATGAAGAAGCTTATGACTTTTATAACAAGTATGGGCGTATGTGTGGGTTAAGTATTAGGAAAAATTATTTACATAGGAGCACGATAGATAAGAGTATCATTGTGCAACGGTGTTACGTTTGTACCAAAGAAGGACATCAAAGAGAAAAATAAGTAGATGTAAAACTACAACGTCCTGAGACTAGAACTGGCTGTTTAGCAAGGATGATTGTAAGAAGAGATCATGATGGGCGATTAGTAGTTGAAAATTTTTGTGATGAACACAACCATGATCTTCAGAAAGAAGAAGAAGTACATTTATTACGTTCCCATCGTGCAATATCAAGTACCCAAGCTACAAAAATAGAATTGGCTGATAGAACTGGAATGAGGACAAGATTGACATATAATTTGATGGGTTTGCAAGCAGGGGGCAATTTGGTTTCACAAAGAAAGATTTGCAGAATTATTTTAATAGCAAACGACAACGTGATTTGGCATATGGGAATGCTGGGAGCTTGATGCTTTATTTAAACAATCAACGGAACTTAAACCTTGCTTTTGTGTATCTTGTGCAGATGGACAGTGAGGATAAGTTGACAAATGTATTTTGGGCTGATCCACAGATGCAATGTGATTATCAACTATTCGTTGATGTAGTAGTGTTTGATACTACTTTCTGCACAAACAAGGAAAATAGACCATTGGCTGTGTTTGTGGGATTTAATCATCATATGATTGCAGTTATCTTTGGAGCTGTTTTACTTTATGATGAGACATCTGAGTCATTTGAATGGTAATTTCAAACTTTATTTGGAGTTAATGGTGAAAAGAAGCCAAAAACAATTTTTACTGACCAGGACGCTGCAATGCAATGGCACTAATTGAGGTTGCACCTAATACACGCCATACATTGTGCACTTGGCATCTCTGGCAAAATGCAAAGAAACACCATAGATATTTGATGAGTGATAGGTCACAATTCTCCAGAATTTTGTACAAATGCATCTACGATTATACAGAAGTTGAGGAATTTGAATTTGCATTGAGGAATTTAAGAGAAAATTATGGGGTTGTAAACAGTGCCTAGCTAGATAGAACATATGAAATAAGGAAAAGAAAAAAAAAAGGGCTAGTTGTTACGTGAAGGACTATTTCACAATAGGTGTGAGGAGCAGACAATTGGTTGAAAGTGTGAAAGTTGATTTGAAAGAATGTCTTGGACGCAAACTTGATCTTGTAAGGTTTATGAGACATTTCAAGGATGTCGTGGAGGCAACACGTGCAAATGAATTGAAAAAAGAATTTGATGCACGATTGGGCATTCACATTCAATGATACCTATGTTGATTCAAGCTTACAAGTTATATGCTCCAACTATATTCAAAGAATTTATGGAAGGAGTTTGAGTTGGTGGAAGTTTACGGTGTCAACAGCTAGAATGTCTCAAATATTTATGTTGAATATGTGATCTTGAAGGCAGATGTGAATGGACATTATATAGGGAAGGCATACAGAGTATTGCGTAATACAGTAGTTGTAAGAAATTTGAGAGTTTTGTGATCATTTGTATCCATATCTTAAGAGTGTTAAATTATCTCCAAATCATTCCGATAAAATATGTTTTGATGAGATGGACAAGATCAGTCCGAGAATTGTCAGTAGCTGACAGGATAGGAAGTGAAGGGGCATGGATTGAAGTTGATGGACAATTAAGTTGCTTACAGCAAAGTAGGATGATTACTCCGACATTTTTGAAAGTCATTAACCAAGCGTGTGAAACGGCAGTTGGTTATAACATACTATGTAAGCATGTAAATGAGATTCTCAAAGAGCTCAAAAATTTACATGCTGTGCAACCTATTGAGCATCTCTCAGAAGAAAATGATGAAACTGTGAAATCCAACCCTAACCTTGACCCGGAAACCCTGTTGTTTGTAGGTCCGAAGACCCGAAGTGAAGGAAGAAATCAACTATGGGCCATCTCAGTGGAAGACATGGTGTTTGATCATGAACCCATGGAAGTTGATGATGGTGCTCCATACTTGGAAACTTGAGTAGAGTTGGATATGAAACTGCACCTTGATGAAGATGAGATTAGTTGATGGACTTAAAGCCTTATTGGACATGGTTTGAAGGAAATTCTCTATACTAGGTAAGCCATATGTTGAGTTGGGAGAAGCCCATTTGATTTGGATGAGATTTGGGCCTTGATGTCCCTAGTTTGGCCTTGCTGACATGCTTGGTCTAGCAGCCAATCGACCAACAAGGACCAAATCTTCGTGGGTCTCCTGTTTAGGTCGTTTTGTGCTCTATATAATAAAACTACGTGTTTCTTAGCCTCCTTTGCTTCTAAAATCCTTAGAGAACGTGGAGAACCCCTTTCAAAGCCTCTCTTGGTGTTGAAGAAGATCTACTTGCAAGTTCTCAAGCCTCATCTTTTGATCTTCAGAATGAGATCTTATCATCTCTAGTTCTTCTCTTGAGTTTATAGCTTGTTTTCATTGAAAACTATGATTTTAACCAAATTAGAAAGTCATGTTTCCAAATTAGTAAATATTGTTTTTGACCATTGTTGGTGTCGAATCTATGCTAGGTAGTCTTAGTTTACTGTTCCTAATGTTCCTCTGAAATTTCGGAGTGTTTTGAATCCCGGAAGATGAGTTTCGGATCAAAATTCTGAATTCTGTTGCGTATTGTTCATGTGGTCAATTGCTTAGTCGATTGGACCAAGCTACCACCCAATCAACCAAGGCTGACAGTAGCTGTGTTTTCATCCAATTTGATCCATTTGACTTCTAATCTTCTAGGCCTTTTTCCTAATGTTGTATTTATACTTGTTTAGGGTTTATTTGCTAATTTGGAACCATTCCTTTTGATCTTTGGATATCCATCGAAGTTAATTAAGGTAAGGACAATTGTTTCCATATTAACTTAGACTGCGTGAATCTTAGTTTCTAATTTGGGAAACACATGGATGTGCTACTGTTAGTACATTCTCTATTATTAATGTTACTGCTGTAAGTACAGTAGGACATTACTCATGTACTTCTTTTAATACTTGATCATATACGAATACTTATTCATGTATGTTACTTATTCAATTGATCATGTCTTAATGTATTCTTTTTATATGATGAGATATCGGTTGTGTATGTTAGACTGAATTGGGACTGTGATTGATTAGGTATGATAATGTCCTTTTGACGTTTCTGTCCTTGGACATTAGTGGGAATGGTATGGGACATCAGTGATGAAACGGAATGGTTCCGTTATGCAGGTACTTGAAACGGAACCATTCCGTTTCATCAAACTGATCATAGTGATGAAACATAACCATTCCTTTTGAAACATAACCATTCCATTTTATCAGAGTGATCACAGTGATGAAACAAAGTGGTTCCATTTAAAAAGAATGATTTTGTTTCATCACTGAGATCAGTCTAATAAAATAGAATGGTTCCGTTCTGCTGGTATTTGAAACGGAACCATTCCTTCAAGGTTTTGGAAACCTTAAAATAAAATGGTATATTAAAAGGTTCACCAACCCAATGATTGAAATCAATACACCAGAATATGTTCAAAATGCCTACCCATAAGAGGAATTACATGTACTAATCATATTCAAAATAATTTTAAACATCTAGTGTACTAATCAATATATCAAAGATAGAAGTTCCGTGTCCTTAAGAAGATGCATTAGCCACTTCATTCACCAAAATCATTAATTAAGTCATGGTTAAAATCAAAGTAGAGTAGGGACAAGTTGGGCTGCTTTAGGGCCTCAACCCTAACCCAACCCAGTTTTGACCCATGGTTTGATATATCAAACTTAACCCACCCTTAGGATTGTTAAAAGCAGCCCAAACCCCATTGGAGCTCATGGTGGGCCAAGGTGGGTTTGGGTTGTCAAGGCCGAGTTGACACACCTATGTGGTAGTAGCTTTGATACATGGTATGCTATGAAAAGATTGTTTGTAGTGGCAAGGCCATGTTTAACAAGGCCTTTAGATACTCCAAAACAAAGGAGCCATTTTATTTAGATTGAAGGAACTAAAAGAGCCAATGACTGATTTAAAATGATTATGAGAATTGGTGAGGAAAGACAAAGATTGCTTAAGCCTTGTATCAAGAATGACCTTGATCCGAGCTGAGCTGATTGGAAGGCAATGATCCATGTAGTCAATCTCTTTTAGTTGGGATTTGAGTTGTTAATGTAAATGTGGGATGTATTTCGCACTTTTGGAGATCATTTGAAGTGTCCTCACTTCCTTTCAAATTAACTTCATCTCTCTGTTTCTACTAAAATTTTATTAGTCCTTGTATGCATTAAAGAATATGACTGAACTGCTATGTGATGTTGTAGAAATACAATGTTTGGCAGAATGGCTTATTGATCCATGATCTCAAGCCCTCTATTTATAATTAAGTGGAAAGTAGACTATTACAAGGAATAGGAGTTTACATGAATGCAAACTCTAATTTAACTCCTATACAAACTCTTATTAGACTCCTAATAGAATCCAACACTTCCCCTCAAGTTGAGGCATAGATATTAGTCATGCCCAACTTGCCTACAATAGGAAGGAAATCTCTTTCTTTCAAACCCTTAGTGAAAACATCTGCTACTTGGTCTCCAGATCTTACAAAAGGCATGCAGATAAGCCCTTGTTCCAACTTTCCTTTGACAAAAAACCTGTCAATTTCAATGTGCTTAGTTCGATCATTTTGAACTGGATTATTAGCAATATTTGATCTAGCCACCTCAATCCCTAAGAAATATTGTAATTTCCCTAGATCTTTAATTTCAAACTCTCTACCAAGAAAGTCTTTCAACTTTTGAATTTCTTCACCATCATTCCCTGGGATGACAATATCGTCTACATAAACAATGAGAAGTGTGATGTTAGTACCTGACTTCTTGACAAATAGTGTATGATCAGCATTGCTTTGCTTGTACCCAATAGAAGTCATTGCCTTCAGAAGGCGTCCAAACCAGCATCTAGGAGACTGTTTTAACCCATATATTGACCTCTTCAACCGACAGACTTTCCCTGAAGTTTTGTCATCGGAAAAACCATGTGGGATTTCCATATAGACCTCTTTTGCTAACTCCCCATGTAAGAAGGCGTTCTTTACGTCTAGTTGGTGCAAGTTACAGTGTTTGTTCACAGCTACTGACAATAGAACTCTGACAGTATTTAGTTTCGCAACAGGGGCAAAGGTCTCCTGATAATCAATCCCATAGGTCTGGGTAAACCCCTTTGCAACTAGTCTAGCTTTCAACTTGTTGACTGATCCATCCATATTTTGTTTAACCACAAATACCCATTTGCAGCCCACTGGTTTTTTCCTGGAGGAAGTGTAATCAGCTCCCAAGTGTCATTTTTCTTCATTGCCTGCATTTCCTCTACCATAGCTTCCTTCCATCTCTTATCAGCATAGGCTTCTTGCCAACTTTTAGGAACAGATACAGATGACAGAGAGGATATAAAAGCACGGTAGGAGTCAGACAAAGAGTTATAAGAAACAAATTTAGCTATGGGATGTTGAGTACAAGATCTGACCCCTTTTCTAACAGCAATAGGAAGATCGGAAGAAGATACCTCAGTAGAATCTGATTCTGGAGCAGGAGACTGAAGTGGTAACGTATCACCTTTCTCCACCTGCTTTAGTCGGTTGTACTTCTTCCTCTGATAAGTCTGCACCTCCTTATTCTGGTCAATCTGGTTTTGAAAGACCCCAACAGCGTGTCTCACAGGAGTGGTCTCCCCCTGGTCAGAAAACTCTTCTGGGACTCTTAAGTTGTGTTGGTGTGTGATAGGAAGATCTAGAGTCGGAAAGAACACCTCTCCTCTAGGATTCTCCCCTTGGAGAGGTGTATAGTGAGGGCAAAACTCATGAAAAATTACATCCATGGATACAATGGTTTTCCTGGAAGGAGGATGATAACATTTGTACCCTTTCTGAGTAGCAGAATACCCCAAAAATATGCAGCGTAGGCCGCGGGGAGCCAGCTTACTTTGGTGGGCTATGATTCTGGCATAACACACGGATCCAAAAACCTTTGGGGGAATAACAAAAGAAGAGGCTCCCTAAAGAATCTCATTAGGACATTTAAAACCAAGTATCCTACTTGGCATCCTATTCATAAGGTAAGTAGCAGTGAGAATAGCATCACTCCAGTATTGGTCAGGGACATTCATAGAAATCATAATGGAACGGGCTATCTCTAATATATGCTGATTCTTCCTTTCGGCAACCCCATTTTGCACAGCCGTATCAACGCAACTGGTCTGATGTATTATGTTAGAATCAGAGACATATCTTTGAAATTCACCATCAATATACTCTGTGCCATTGTCACTGCGAAGGATCTTCACAGTGGCATTGAACTGAGTTTTAATCATATTATGAAAGTCACAAAAACATCGAAAAACCTCTTTTTTTTTTTGTTTTAAAAGATAAATGCATGTAGAACGAGAGTGACAATCAATAAAAGTAAAAAAGTACCTATGCCCAGTAATAGACACACGTCGGCAGGGACCCCACACATCAGTATGAATTAGCATAAAAGGAATAGGTTTTCTATTATGAAGAGAAGGTAAATAAGTAGAACGAGTCTGTTTTGAAAAAATGCAGGCTTCACAAAAAAAATTATTTTCATTATAAGAAGAAACCAAATCAGGAAATATTTTCTTAAGAATTCCTAGAGGGGGTGACCTAGCCTACGGTGCAACTGATGAAGGTCTGATATTATCGAATGGACCGGATTAGAAGATGTAGTCAAAGCAGACGTAGATTCTCCAATCGGCTTGAGCAAATAAAGTCCATTGTCTAGTTTACCACGCCCAATCTCCTTCCCCGTGACCAGATCCTGGAAGACACAGTAAGATGGGAAAAAAGTCACTTTACAATTCAAGTCATGTGTAAGACTACTGATAGAGGGCAAGTTAGTAGAGAAAGAGGGAACATGTAAACTTTAGACAAAGAAAGTGATGGAGAATGCTGAATGGTCCCTTTTCCAGCAATGGAAGAATAGGAGCCATCAGCAATTCAAACTTTATCCTTTCCAGAAGTTGGAGAATATTGTAAGAAAGAGGAGGATAAACCTGTCATATGATCTGTAGCTCCTGTATCAATGATCCAAGGAGTAGAAACTGAAGAAGCTTGAAAGCTTGTAAAGGTTTTATCTGAAGTAGCAAGGTAGGTGTTGGTATGGGTAGTAGAGGAAGCAGTGGTCAAGGCTGTACCATCAATAGTTGTCATGTTGTCAAAATTTTCTGCAGTTCTTCAGTCTTCACCCTTTCGAAGTAACAGAAATGTCGCAGAATGCAATAGCCAAACAACCCAAACAGATCTACCTTTTTTTTATTTTTATTTTTATTTTTATTTTAATTACAAATAAGTCCCTAGAAAATCTGAAATTACAAATAGGTCCCTGAAAAAGCTGAAATAGTAAATAGGTCTTTGAAACTATTTGAAATTACAAATAGGTCCTTGAAACTAATTGAATTCACAAAATAAGCCCTTGAAACATCGGTTTTTTTGTTTCTTCCTTTTTTCTTTTTTGGGCTAATAGAACCGTAGGAAAGAGGGAAAAAAAATAGAGTTTGCTAAATTCAAGATTGAAAGAAGAATTTAGA
Organism: Hakea prostrata; assembly: GCF_041222555.1. Classification (NCBI taxonomy): domain Eukaryota; kingdom Viridiplantae; phylum Streptophyta; class Magnoliopsida; order Proteales; family Proteaceae; genus Hakea; species Hakea prostrata. The sequence continues at coordinate 29,799,113 of NC_142608.1, read as the reverse complement.
TGAAAAGAATCAGAGGGAACTCACTGTTTGAGAAGAGAATCGATGACGTTATTCTGCGATTTAGAAAAAATAGCAGCAACTACGATTCGATTTCTCTTCTAATCAAAAAGAAGCACAAGAAGCAGTCTAAGATGAAGAATCGATCCTCAATCGCAGGCTTAAGAAGAACAGCCCCTAATCGAAGAACCTCAATAGCAGAACCCTGATCGAAGAACCTCAATCGCAGGCTTCAAATGAAGAATCAGAGAAAAAAAAAGTTGCAGGAGCAGCGGTAGTTGCAGAAGCAGCGGAAGTTGCTGATTTCTTCTTTCCTTTATTTTCTGTTCTTATTCGTCGTATCGAGACGGAACTGAATCGTCGTCTTCTTCTTTCTTCTATTTTTTCTATTTCAGTTGACGATCAAGACGGTACTGAAAAACTGCCAGCATTAGAAATGAAGATTGGCGATGGGTTTGAAAAAAATCAGAAGAAGAAGGTAGGTCGCTTCCCTAATCGGACGATAGGTTACACAATTTCTGTGATAGTTGCCGAAAATTCCCTGGACTGTTGCAGAAAAATTCTGCGTAGAAAATTCTGCAACAATTGGAGAAAATCTGCGATGGGTTTTGCAGAAAAAATCCTAATCCAATTTAGGCTCTGATGCCATGTAGAAATACAATGTTTGGCAGAATGGCTTATTGATCCATGATCTCAAGCCCTCTATTTATAATTAAGTGGAAAGTAGACTATTACAAGAAATAGAAGTTTACATGAATGAAAATTTTAATTTAACTCCTATAGAAACTCTTATTAGACTCCTAATAGAATCCAACAGATGTACATAATAGTTAAAAGCTAAGTAAAAAGGAGAGAACACAAAACTCTGGGAATGCTACAGGATCCAACTTATTTGTGGTTTTGTCAAAACCAGTTTTTGGCCCTTTCCAGCATTTAGCTATCCGCCAGTCCTCTGGGGATATCTGATTCCTAGGAGGAAATTCCCTCTACTTGACTAGGGTGTAGTACTGTAGTTTTGTAGGGCATTGACCAATCATTTGCACTTTTCCCTCACTGCTTTCTACACTATGGTCTTTGAGTTTGTGCATGTATATTTATGGATCAATCTTGAAATCAGGTTCTTATATTCTACATAACCAATGAATTGTGCAGCTGTGTACCGTTGTACAACTTCGGCTACCTATATAATTATGTAATGGCTTCACCACGGAGTTTCACTGACTGGTGACCAAAGTTTCATGACCCTGATATGGTTTTACTGATTTCTTTTCTCAATTTGATATCAATTACAAAAAAGTTGATTTTGTTTTGGGCCTGGCAAACATACCTCCTATCCTATCTGAGGATGTTATTCTTGTTCTTATGAATGCATAAGTAAAGGAAGATTTTGTTATTCTTGTTCTTGTGAATGCATAAGTAAAGGAGGATTTTTTTGTTGGGGGGGGGGGGGGGGGAAGGGGGTGCATTGTTGAGAAAGCTGAATTCTATATTCATTTAACCTGAGTTAGTAGTTGCTTCTGTATTCTAGCTTCCATGACCGTGATGACACAAAGGATGCTCGTTACAATACAAACATGTTTCCTTTGATTCCAAAGGATAAATGGTGAAAAGGATCTCAGGTTCTCCTCATTCTCGTTTAGTTTATTATTTTCTTCATTCATTTTAAAAGGCTAAGTAATTGACCAAAGCACTTGGTTCTGGCATAATCTGCTTAACTATTTTCACAACTTGTGAAGCTTTTCTCCTTCTTTTAACCTCTCCTTTTTATTATGTATTGAATGAAATTAATCTTCACTTTTGAGAAGATACAAGTTAGTTTTTAGTTTAATCATTATATAAGAAATTTAGAACTAACTTGTTCAGGTTGCTGATTCATCTAAATCTTTTGTTAAAATTTCTGTCTGTTTGCTAAACTTTTTCTTTTGTATTCAAATGAAGTTACTGAATAAACTAGTGATGTTAAGGGGTTGTTTGGTTGCAAGAAGATGCTCTCCTCTTAAAAATAAAACCGAGTCACGGGTCTTGTTCATGGGAATTGTAAATGGTGCTTCATAGAAGCCCTTATTCTTTGCTGATAGCTGGCATACATTGTCAATGGCCCTTGTTGGCCTGAACTGCTTCTTTTTCTTCCAGTGAACCGATAACATTTATTTTTTGGCGCTTAGTTTGCAATTTAGGATCATATTCCATTCCTAGGGATCATAGATCAGAAAAAAACTATTTATAATTATTTTAATAGATAAGGAGCAAGTGGAATCTGAGATACATTGAATCAATATATATTCCCTAATAAAAAATTCACACATAATCCATGTGTGGGTTCCTTTGCATGCCAAGAAACAAAAAGGGGACAGCAACAATTTTTCCATTTACTCTCTACTAAGTCGTCGAGGGAACCAGTACGTCAAAAATAATTTGTGAATTGTAGAATACCCAGGAAATGCATTACAACTTGTTCCTTCGTATTATATAATAGGGTTGATTCAGTTTCTATGTAACTAGAACTAATATGTTGATCCTTGTCCTTTGTTTAATTGTAGTATTTCTTGGTTATTATTTCTTATTTTTTGGATGAACAACTAAATGTAATATTTCTACTTCAAACTGAACCATTCCGTCAGACTGACCACATTGATGAAATGGAATGGTTCTGTTATGCTAGTATTTGAAATGGAATCATTCCGTTTCATCACTGTGATCACTCTGATACTGATAAAACGGAATGGTATCGTTATGAAGGTACTTGAAACGGAACCATTCCATTACATTAGGTTGATCACAGTGATGAAACAGAACCATCCCTTTTTAAACGAAACCATTCCATTTTATCAGAGTGATCATAGTGATGAAACAAAATGGTTCCGTTTAAAAAGGAATGGTTCTGTTTCAAATACCTGCAGAACGGAACCATTCCGTTTTATCAAAGTGATCACAGTGATGACACGGAATGGTTTCGTTTCAAATACCAGCAGAATGGAACCATTCCGTTTTATCAGAACGGAATGTTTCCATTTTATCAGAACGGAATGTTTCCGTTTTATCAGAACGGAATGTTTCCGTTTCAAATTATTTTCATTTCCTTTAAAATGCGTTTTAAAAAAAAAGATGTCGGATCTTCAATTCCCTCTTGTACACTCATCAACGGCTTTACTAACTTGCTTAAAATTCGTGTAAATGAGTTTTTCATGGAGAATGCAAATGAGTTTTTTTGCCTTAAAATTTAATATTCCCATTGGACATTAGTATCCAATCTATAGATTGGAATATTAGTAAGTAAAATCAGGGAAGTACAACAACAGCAACGGAGAAATTTTAAACCGCCCTTTGCCCTCATTTGCCACAACTAACAACATTGATGGCGATCATCTCAATCAACCAAATGTCAACAATGAAGTTTTGGTTTCAGGGTTACTTCATCATATCTTAGAAATCCATCTTATTTTCTTGTATAAAGTTTGCATAACAAGGATTACAGAGGAAAATGTGTTCTTAACCCCAAATAAAAACAGAACTACCATATACACTATCAGTCTAGCACAATTCATCTTTGAGGTTAAAACTATTGACCTACCACAAGAATCCCCCATGAACTCTAAACTCCAATACTGTTGTGCTATGCCTATCCATTGGCAACAACTATAAAAAAGAACAAGAATTGTGGTACTTCTATTAGCTCAAGTATGAACAATAAGTGCCAAAACTGTAACAATCATTCAACAAAATAGATCACATACAAATTGTCAAGCATAAAAAGCATATTTGTTCCAAATCCCCTTAAATACAAATTGTTCACCAAATTGTACAATACTGTGCAGATAACATTTAATAACAAATAACATCCTCAAGCTACTCAGAATTTTCAGAATTTGCCGTAGATCTTTCAGAATCTGATGAAGAGTGCTCTGAAACCTCCGGAAGGTGCAGGTGATCAGCAATTTGATCCATGCGCCGACGCATATACCACATATGACCCTTGCTTCGTGCATTTCTTCCCTCAATTTCTGACAATCGTCCATCAATCTGCTGTTGAAAAGCCACGAATTGAGCTTGAGTGATGTATGACTCAACATTTTCAACAGGCTGTGCTCCTACATTTGCCACTTCTTCTCTACAAGAAAAATTAGTACAAGAAATTCTAGCATCATTTTTCTTCTCCGTTGAACTGTCCTCCCCTGTAAGATCAACTCCAAATACAAGAAAGACGCAGGTTAGGAGTCTACCGTATGGGAGAGCACGATTGTGTGCCATTTTTGCATATTGCATCATGCGAAGAATGATGTAGGGTAGGTTTAGAGGCCTTATTGTATGAACACAGTGGGTCACATAAGCTTCAAAAGAAGTCAAGCTTTCACGGTGACCCCTACGAGGGACAATATTGTGTTGGATGATGTAGGCAATGGAGTGGGGAATAGGTTTCAGCTGCTTTATCTTGATGTGGGTGTCAGCCATATAGTTTACCAATATATCCCTACCACATCAATCAACTGTTTAAACTTCTTCCTAGGCTCCCAAAAACCACAAGGTCCTGTAGCTGAGACTTGAAGCATAGAAGCTAGGACACGAATATCTAACACAATAGCGATCCCTTTAAGATGGGAGATGGACGTTAAGTTTTCCCCCTCCTCTCTGAAACACATGTTTGAATAAAAAATCTTGACTAGGTGATGATAACAGTTGGTATTCAACTGAAGTATGCTCTCCCACCCAATCCCTCCAAACATCTGAGATACACCTACACCCTCAAAGGAACAAATGTCTACGTCCCTTCCTTCTTCTATTGCTTGCTTATTTATGTTATCAAAACTGCATTGGGCATCCTCATTTACAAACCATGACATGTCGTGTTCTGAAAGTTGTTTTCCCTTTCCCTTTTGGGCCTTGGTTTTTTCCCCTTTCCAATTTTTGGAGCCATTGTAGATATGGTATTTGCTGCATAGATCACAAAATATATTAGCTAAATAACATATCAAGATAATGAAACTCAAGTATAACAAAACAAATAATATTTGGTCGACACATATAGCATATGATCCTTAGGATGAGACAGCATTGAAGAGAGAAGAGAATGAAATAAGTTTTCAAAAGAAAAATATTTGTTTCAGTAAAAATTAAAAAGCGATATCTCAAGATGCAATCCCCATCTTGATATATTTATAATATCAGAAAAAAGTTCTTAAGGAAATTAAAAATGTAGTCAATTTCTCTAGGTATAGGGACTAGGAAGTAAGGGTGTCAATTCTAAAATTGGATCAGATCAACAGAGATGAAACCATCAGTGTAAAACAAAATAAATAATAAATGCTTTATCAGTTACAGAGCTAGGAATCACACCTACACAGTTGGACTCTGCAATAACTCACAAAATACTAATCCAAATGAGAAAATGAAAATAAATCTAATGTCCAAACAACAAACTAGATTCCATGGGAAACCAAGAACACCACGAAAATTTTCCTTTTCCGAGTAAAACGAATCACTATATTGAACTTGTCTCTTGAGAAGAGATGCAACATGTAAAATATACATGTATTTTCATAATAAACATAACCCCCCGCCCACCCCACAATTTGGGTTTATCATGTTTAAATTCAATAAACATTACAATCACACATACACATAATAGTGATAGAATCACATTATATATATCATACTATGTCACCTACAACCATTAGGCCTAACCAACTTTGGATTTAACATAAAGCTTCAATGATTATAAGAACATTCTCTCCAATGGAAATGGAACCAGTCATCCCAAATGACTGAACTATCATTTGGTCATTAGACAAGTACTGGATTGAACCATTTTTGTCAATTAATTCGCAGATCTACTGTTGATAGTAAGCATTATACTGATGAGACACAAGCATCTCATCCCATTCTCAAGATCAAACACAATCTTGTGTAGCATGTAACATACAACAATAATTCTTAGTTACTTTTGGGGCTTCAAATGGTTTGATACTCTTACGGGTTAGCCTCTTCCTTTGCACAAAGTCTGAAGAAGCTTGAGCTGTAGGAGACAGGGAATCACTCATGCTTCCTGGCGATCTGGTTAGAATGTCCTAAACCTCATTTCAGGATAACAGTTGTTATAATACCACATTGTGATCCTTTCACATCATGGTTCTTATAATATATTGCACTGTACTTCCCCAACGAGCTGTTGGATTGACTTCTGCTCCTCTTTTTGAGTAGCTTCTCAACGACAAAAAACAAAAGATCCCACTCTGTTATGACTTGACTAATAGAGAAATGTAGGTGAGCCGTGGCGCAACCATCAAAGTTGCAATATCTTCAGTTTATACATTTGAAATTATCCAACTCCAAGACAAATTACAACAATCTACATTTACAAACCTCAAGAAGTCCAGAAGGTAAACTTTCAGCAGTTGGCCTTCAAACAATGTTTGACTTATGGTTTTAACTGTCACAAACTCATAGTAGCTACTAATGCGTCCAAAATTTGCTTTGCCCTTAGATCATTGATGAATGACCTGCAAAACAATGTTAGACGTGGCCCGACTGTTGGGGTCGGGAGGCCACCTCCGAAGGCTAAGTCAATTAAGGAATTGATCACAAAGCTCTGGCTAAGTTGCAGAGCTGAAATTGAATATGATTGTTTGGAAAATGATTTAGTTACCTCAGCCTTGTGCAGGCTACCTGATTTTATAGTTTCTCCTTTGGATTTCCGATCATTGAATTCGTTCGTGCCTTATCTTGGTGACCGTCAGATCTTTATAGTTAGACTCCTTTTGCGGAGTGGTGGATGACTTCCCTTAATCAAACGATCTTTTGCTCTGAGTGTATGGTAGTTACCATACCCTGCACGATCACCAACTCCCATATGTGACAACAACCATTTCTTTGATTGGTTATCCTTTCCAAATTTCATGGGATCATGCTTGTCTTTTGGACTTACAAGGTTCCTTCTTAATCACGCTAGTGACTGGTCTGGTTTGGTCGAACCCAACCGTGGTTAGACCGCTCTCTACTGGAGTCAAGGATTGAACCAAGGATGGACCTGATTCAGTAATGATTTTCCTGTATCATGAGCTCCCCAGACCAAGCGTTCGGGAACACCGAGGGTTTGGTTTGGTCTAAATCGAACATGGATTGTTCTAATGGAGAATCTGATCGGTTAGTCGCTCGCTTGGACGTTAAATCAAATTTATTATGTTGCTTTACTGTTTTCCTTGGGCCACCAACTCGTATTTTACTCGGGGGCCGACATGTGTCTATTCTAGCCTCGATCATTATTGCCTTCGTTCGGAACGACAGCTTTTTCCCATCACCAGTTTTGATTTGATCCTTCTTCTCTTGAAACGTCTCCCGATCACGATTGTTAATTCAGATTGATCTTGACCATACACGCAGTTGCTTCTTTGCCTATTTAAAATCCTTCACCTCTCTTGAATTTCATTCTCTTACGATTCGAATTTCGTCATTATCTCTTCTGCTTGCTCTTCAAGCTCTCTTCTTCTCTGGTGAACAAGTAAGTTCATTGTCTCTTTTCTGCTTTCCTTATTTTTCTTCGGTTACCTCTCTGGCGTTCAGACTTCTTTTTCTTTTAACTTTGAAGTAAGGATCAACCTCTCCTTGTAATGGGTAGTGATAGGACCTCTGATGAGGTTCCTTCGGGCAAAATGTCGATCAAGGCGATTCCGGTGACGAGGCTACTGCTTCTGTCTCCGCTGAACTGTCTGGAGATGGGGGCAATAGGATAACTAAAATATGGCTTGAAGAAGTGAATAAAAAGAAAAAATATAAAGGACCAACCCTTCCTTTTTATTCTAAAAACCAAAAACTTCAAAATTTGCTGCCAAGGCTTCCCAACCGCCCAAGAGATTTGCTTAAGGCCCTGGTTATTTTGTCTCTCACTATACCGATGGCGAATTGACGTCTGCTACCAATTATTACTCCTTCCCTTTGTCTTATTTCCTTCGGATTCCTAACTCTAATGAAAGAGCTAATTCCAATCCACCTGATGATTCTCACTTTACCTGGATACCCTTGAAAGTGGTGTTTAGTTTCCATTCTTTTCCCCTTTATTTTCTGAGGTTCTGAATCATTGGGATATTTGTCTTGGAATGCTCCTCCCAAATAGCTAGTGTCACATCGTCGGTTTTCATGGGCTTTGCTGTGAACTCTCAATTCAGCCTTCCATCAGTTTGTTTTGCCATTTTTATACCATGTCCAATCCAATCCTCCAGGTTGGGTTTTTCTTTCCAAGCGCAACAAGACAGATTTGGGTTGGTCGGGCAGCATTTTGGCCAAGGTACCTGCCCTTCCAACCATAAAGGGTGGTGACATTGATATTTTTTTCTATCAGGCGTCCATATTTGACTTCAACTTCTTAATCGCCTGGAACCAAGTTGATTCATACACTGAAGCGAATCTTGCTCCATCATTGTCTCCTGACGATAAAAGCACCGCCTAGATGATTAAGTCAATTGAGGCGTGTCAGGAGATGCATGGTTTAGAGATGGAGTACATAGCCATCCTCCAATATTGGGGTCTAGCCCCTGATGAGCTTTTTGAATCTCTGTTGTATTTGATAGTTATACTATTGTTCTCAAATGTCTTTCTAACCTTGCCTTTTTTGGCGCAGTGCCTCCGAAGTCTAATCCTGATGCTTGTTGTGCTAACGCCATCAAGGCAATTGTGGCCGCAAAGAAGAGGTCGCCTCATCCAGAAAGACAGGAAGCTGAGAAAATCGTCCCTGCTTCCCCAAAACCTGCCCCCAAAACTACGAGGGGACTCTTGAGGATCTCAGTTGAAGGATTGAGAAAAGGAAAAGCTCTTGCTGAGGAGGAAGAAGTTGTCCCTCCTCTTGTTCGTACCAAGAGAAAGCACAACTTAGATGATGATGCTGTTTCAAAGAGGCAGTGAAAGAGTCAAGAATCGGGGGACATCTTAGTTCCCAAGTGGACCTTGAAAACTACTGATCGGGTCACTCAGAAGTATGAGAAGGCTTCTAAATGGGGCTCTCTTAGCTTGATGCTTGCTGACTGTCAGGTCTTTGAGTCTGTGAACGATGATGCATTCGTCCATACTTCTACCAGGTAACTAACTTTTTCAAATATGTGATTTGTAGAATGTAGAACTTTTCGGATTTCTTAACAAATGTTTGCTTCCTCAGGACTATTGTGGAGGGTTTCCATCATTATATGGAAGCTATGAATCGAATTGGGCGTAATAGCTCTCAGGTCCAGTACTATGAGGAGCAATGGAGTCCGCCAATTCAGAGATCGCCCGATTGAAGAAAGAAATTCTTACACTCGAAGGGGAGAATGCAAAGGCTGATCGCCTCAAGAAAGATTATGATCTGGTAGTTAGCAAGATTAGGGCCTTGACTAGGGAAGTAAAAAGTCTGGAAGGAATAAACATAAATTATGAGGTGAGGGTTGATGTTTTGACCAAAGAGAGAAGATCTTCAAAACTTAGCCATCCCCTCAAAGCCCGAACATGTTTCTGCGTGGAAACTAGAATAGCTTGCGTTCGGAAATATCTGTGTAGCCAGCCTTTTAGTGAGTTGATGATCCCTTTCAACACTCAAGCTTATAGAGATGGGCAGAACAATTATGGAAGGCTATTCTCTCAGTTGACCCAATCTTTGACACTACTCCTTTAAGGGAAGTTTGCCATCCTAAGGTGTTTGATTCCTTGAAGCTGCCTCTTCCTGAGTGGGCTCAATCTGTGGACGACCCTCGACCGTCTAATCCGGATATTAAACTTTATCTTTGTGATTCTCCTCCCCTTGCTCCTGAAGGTGAAGTGACCTGAGAAAACCAGACTCCTCAAGAACAAGCTGCAGTTGCGGATCCTTCAAGGACTCCTATTCATGAGCCTGGCTGGAGAATGAACTCTGTTTTCTCTCTTCATTTTTTTTTTTGGGTATGGGTTGGCCCCCTCTGGCTGCTTTATGTTCTAATGAAGAATATTTTGGCCTCTAGGTTTCATAAAACTATGATAAATCCACTGGGATTCCCTTTCATAGACATTCGATGAACTTCGAAGCCTTATTTTTGGAAATCTTATTTGGGCGAGACCTATGCTCGTACTGAAGTCTTACTTGGTTGTTCCCGAAGTCTACTTCTTGGAAGTCTCATTTGGGCAAAACCGACGCTTCATTAGGAGGTCTCACTCAGCTGTTCCCGAAGCCTCATACCTTTGGAAATTCCTTGGAATTTCACTAGGCTTTTAGTTTTCTTTTCGATCTAAATTCCGATTCCCGTTCTTGTTTTGGGCGAACCGATCCACCTTTCTTTCTTTGATTTCTTGAGTATTACTTCCGAGTTGATTATCGTCACTTCACATTTATTGCTTCGATTGACGATTTGCTTCTTGAGTCGGTCGTTCTCGTAACAGGTGCCTGAATTTCCACATGTGTGCATATGACAGGTGTTTTTACTTTTTGTCAAATCTGAACCGTCATTGATTGCTAGCCATTGATCTTTACCTGAACGATCGATATTCGAACCATCACTCATCCTTGTCCCTTGATTTGAATAAATCATAGTCTCATACTTTTTCGAGGTTATTTAAACCCTCTTCTTCCTTGATCTTTACTCTTACTTGGTCACTTTGGAAACTGATCTGCACTCGAAGCTCTGCAGTTTTTTCTTTGTGACTGCTTTCTCTTCGGAACTCTAATTGGTTGAAGACTTCACAAGTAAGTTCCTTCTTGGAGTATCTGGCGACGAGGGGGAGAGTCATTGTAAAGTGTAATGACTCCATCCCTTAAGAGCCAAAAAAAAAACATGTTAAGAACGCTTCAAAGAGAAAACACGGTGCCCTTCTTTAGTCTCATTTATCAGCCGAAACCGCAGGCTTTTCCCAAAATTTGTGTTGTCTATTCCAGACTAGCCTAGCTTCCCAATTGCTACTTAAAGTCCTCCCTGTGGACCTGGGTACTTTATTTTGCTGACTTGAATTCATATAATGTTTTTACCCCTTTTGCAGTGCTTCCAAGGTACAATCCCAACGCTGCCAAAAAACTTGTTTCGGTTGAGAAAAAGATCGCTCGGACCGAAAAGGAGGGCGTTACCCCACCCTCCAAAGAGGTTTAGACTCCAAAAGAGTTTGTTGCGACCGATCAAGGACCCTCGGTCAAAGGTAAATCACCTTTAATCTTAGAGGATGCTGCATGTCCTACTTCCCCTCCGATGAAGAAGAATTAGGAGGCTGAAGACGTCATTTCAAAGAAAAGACGTTTGGATCCCGACGTGAAGTGTATACGCCTTCCTAGAAGTTGAAAAGATCTGATTTTGTGATGGGTAATTTTGACAAGGCATTAGAATGGTGCACCTTTGCTCAGATGCCTGCAGAAAGTAGAGCTTTTGATTCTGTTCCTGAAGAAGCCTTTGTGAACTCCTTAGTCATGTGAGTTTTTTATTTATTTTATATCTCTTTCCTCATGTAGTTTCTCTATTTTCCGAGTAACACTTATGATATAATAGGAGCACTGTTGATAATTTCCACAAACTAGTGGAATATGCCTTTCGGATCGGGAGAATGAACTCTGATCTTTGCAAGCTTCGGGAAGAGGCCAAGGTAAAGGACACTGAGATCAAGCGCCTTCGGGGGGAGTCCCAGAAACTTGAAAAGGTTCCATGGACTTGGGCATTGCAAAGGGGAGTATCCGCAGTCTCGAACGGCAAATTATGAGGCTTTCGGGGGAACTGAAGAATTTGAAGCGAAGATTATTGAGCTTGGGGATTGGCCAGTTCCTTCTAAACCCGAACATGTTCCTGTTTAGACTCAGAAGGCCTATATCTTCAAGTATTTAAATAGCAAGCCCTTCTATGATTTGTTGTCTCCCTTCAATTCTCAAGCTTACAGAGAAGGCCAAAACGAAGTTTGGAAGTCGATTATGAAGAGAGATCCGAATTTTGATATGGCTCCTCATCAAAACATTGTCATCTTGAAGTTTTTGAAAAACTACAACTTCCCCTTCCCAATTGGGACGAAGACTTGGTGGACCAGCCTGTTCCTGATCCCAATCTAAAGCATTATCTTGATCATTCTCCACCTTTGTCTCCAGTTGAGGAAGTAGATAAGGAAGAGACCATCTCAAACGTCAACATTGCTAAGGATTGGGCTTCCACTTAGGTTGAAAGGGTTATGGAGGACAAGGCATAGAGTTCGTCGTTCCTCATGTTCTCCATTCTTCTTACCTTTAGTAGGCGGGAGCTTGTGGAACTCTTCACAGTCCCCGAGGTTCATGTGCAAGACGAAGGGCATGGATAAAATAGAGTTCATCGTTCCTCCGTTCTTCGTTCTTCTTACCTTTAGTACATGGGAGATTACCAAAGTTCATTGTTCTTCAAGGTATAGAGACACTTTTTGCCTGAACAAAGCAGCTAAATTTAGTGGCATTACCTTACCGAATGAAGCATCTTGTGATTGAGATATAGAAGCACCTCATACCGAACGAAGAAGCTAAGCTTGATGACATTCGTCATTGCATCCTATGATTGAGATACAGAAGCGCCTCATATTGAATGAAGAAGCTAAGCTTGATGAAATTCGTCTTAGCATCTTGTGATTGAGATACAAAAGCATCTTTAACTTTGTAAAGGTTGGCCCCTTTTGGCCCTTCTATGTAAAAAGAACTATTAAAGAACTTTTTATTCAGTCATCCTAGTTCTGCCCGAATGTAATAAGTGTTTTGTAGCTTTCGGGAAATCCTATTAACCGAAGCCTTTTACTGGCTTTCCAACCGAAGCCTTTCACCTTTAAAATTCCTTAGAATTTTTTCTAGGCATTCGAAGGTCTCATTTGGCTTTTCAACTGAAGCCTTTTACCTTTAAAATTCCTTAGAATTCTTTCTAGGCATTCAAAGGTCTCATTCGGCTTTCCGACCGAAGCCTTTTACCTATAAAATTTCTAAGAATTTTTTCTAGGCGTTCGAAGGTCTCATTCGGATTTCCAACCGAAGCCTTTTACCTAATAAATTCCTTAGAATTTTTTCTAGGCGTTCGAAGGTCTCATTTGTCTTTCCAACCGAAGCCTTTTACCTAAAAAATTCCTTAAATTTTTTCTAGGCATTCGAAGGTCTCATTCGGCTGAATTTTTTCTAGGCGTTCAAAGGTCTCATTTGGCTTTCCAACCGAAGCCTTTTACCTATAAAATTCCTTAGAATTTTTTCTAGGTGTTCGAAGGTTTCATTGGCATTCGAAGGCTTCATTCGGCTTTCCAACCAAAGCCTTTTACCAATAAAATTCCTTAGAATTTTTCTAGGCGTTTGAAGGTCTCATTCGGCTTTCCAATCGAAGCCTTTTACCTATAAAATTCCTTAGAATTTTTTCTAGGCATTCAAAGGTCTCATTCGGCTTTTCAACCGATGCCTTTTGATTTAAAACACCATTCATATATAGGTATATTGCCCCCAATCAAAAGATTTAGTTCTCGTAATTAGAAATTGCATTGAATTACTGTAACTTTTCTATATCAAAATCGAAAATATTGAATCACTAAGGATAATATTTCTTCAAATACCTTGCATTCCACGAACGATCAAGTTCGCGCCCAATTGCTATGTGCTTCAACTTGTATGCTCCCGAACCGACTGGCTTGACTATCATGTATGGACCTTCCCATGAAGGATCTAGCTTCTTTTGATGATGCGGGTCTGATGCTAGAGTGTTTCTTAGAACTAAATCCGCCGATTGAAATTTCTGATGTTTCACTCGGGTGTTATAGTGGGACGCTATCTTTCGTTGATAATGTTGAGTTTGGGCAATTGCGTTTTCATGAACATCATCTGATAACTCTAGGTTCTCTAGCAGTCCTTGCTCATTCGCTTTCTCTTCAAATTCTCTTTCTCGTAGGGTTCTCGCCATTATCTCGATTGAAGCTAATGCTTTAGATCCATATGCTACTTTGAATGGAGTCTCTCCAGTGGGTGTTAGAACCGTGGTTCGGTAAGCCCAAAGAACGTTCGGCAATTCCTCAACCCATAGAGCTTTGTCAGATTTGAGTCTTTTCTTCATTCCGTCTAACAACGTTCGGTTCGTTACCTCCACTTGAACATTGCTTTGAGGATATGCCATTGATGACATTTGGTGATTGATCAGGTATGTGTTGCAGAATTGTCCAAATTGTGTCTTGTGATCAGTGACAAGGATTTTTGGGATCGCGAACCTGTGAATAATTGACTCCAACACGAACTTTTCCACCCTTTTCTCTGTGATCGTTGTCAGAGGGTTTGCTTCTACCCACTTGGTGAAATAGTCGATTGTCCCAATGAGGTATTCCCAACCGCCGGATGCCTTGGTGAACTTTCCCATAATATCAATTCCCCACATCGCAAAAGGGATTGGATCCAAAATTGATGTCAGGATTTTTGTAAGCTTTTTTGACACTGTTGCATGAATTTGGCAGTTGTTGCAACGACGAACATATTCCATCGCATCTTCATGAACTTTTGGCCAGTATAGTCCGAGCCTCAGGATTTTGTATGCTAGGGCCCGACCGCCCATATGTGCCCCACAAATTCCTTCATGGACCACTGCTAATGTAGTTTTTGATCCCTGAGGCCCCAAATATTTGAGCAGTGGTCCAAAATAAGATCTATGATATAATCTTCCATTCTCCATCGTGAATGTGAAATCCAGCCCTATCCTAGCCCTAACCCTGACCCAGAAACCTAGTTGTTTATAGGTCCGAAGACCCACAGTAAAGGAAGAAGCCAACTGTGGGCCATCTCAGTAGAAGACATGGTGTTTGACCTAGAACCCATGGAGATTGATGATGGAGTTCCATACTTGGAAGTCTGTGCAGATTTGGAAAGAAAGCTGCACCTGATTGAAGATGAGATTAGTTGAAGGACTTGGAGTATTATCTGACTTGGTTCGAAGGCATTTCTACATCCTAGGTATGTCACTTGATGTGTGTGTAAAGCTCTTGAGGATTGGTGTTCATTTGATCCTCCATTTCCCTGTTTGGACTTTGCTGACCTGATTGGTCGACTGGGCCAGTCGACCAAGCACTCGACCAACTGTGTGTTAAATCCGAGAAAATCCAATTTTAGGGTTTTTCACTCTCTATTTAAACACACTTCGTGTTTCTTAGTGTCCTCTGGCCTCCAAAACACTCTGAAACGTGGGAAGACTAGTTCGAAGCCCTCTTTGGTGATCTTGAAGGATTCTTCGCTAGATCTGAAGCCTCTCATCTTAGGTTTGCCAATACAAGGTTAGTAATCTCTTCGGTGTCATGATTTATTCTTCTTTAATCTTGTTCTTGTTTGAGATTGAGAAGAAGATGCTGCATCCTTGCAACCATCTCTTCCTTGATCTCATTCTGTCTTTAGGGTTTATGATCAGCATAGAGATCTCAACCCTAATTCTTGTATGATCCTTTTTGAAACCCTAATTCTTCTTATGGATCTGATTTCTTAGCCGACTGAATCTAAATCTCATGACGTACTTGTATTTGATTCTGATTACCTTTTTCTTGGATGAGATCTAAATCATCCCTTGTCTTTTCTGTGATTTCCATAGTATATTTTTCATCGAATTTGTGAAACCCAGCCCTAACCTAACCCTGTCCTTGACCCGGAAACCCGGTTGTTTTTAGGTCCGAAGACCAGGAGTAAAGGAAGAAGCCAACTATGGGCCATGTGAAACCCAGCCCTGACCCTAATCTGGAAACTTTGTTAATTGTAGGTCCAAGTGCCCGAAGTAAGGCAAGAAGTCATCTTTGGGCCATTTCTGTTGAAGATTGTATTAGTTGATGGTCTTGGAGTGGTCTCTATATTGATTCAAAGGCATTTCTAACTCCTAGGTATGTCACTCTAGAGGTGTGCAAAACCCCTTGATGTTTGGACTTGATCTGAGCCTTCAATTGCCTGTTTTGAAGTTGCTGTCTTGATTGGTCGACTCATTGGTCGATTGGACCAATCGACCAATCAATCGACCAATTGATTCTGTTATTGAAATTTGAATCCTGTCTCTTCTATTTAAGTCTAATCTCGGGAATACTCCGCCTCCTCTGCCTCCTAAGCCTCTGGAACGAGTTAGAACCCTAATCTAACCCATTCACTTGCATTCTTTGGTGATTTCTCGCAAAGACTTGAAGAATTCTTCATCTTCCTACGGAAAAGGTATGATTTCACTCACTCTCTCTTCTATCTCTGATTTTCTTTCTTTTATTCTGTTCTTCATTGAGATCAGAAAGATGATGAAGCACTCTTGTAATCATCAATTCTCTGATCTCACCATATTCTTTAAGACTCATGATCATCATCATGATCTTAAACCCTGCCTGTTGAATTCTTGAAAACCTAACCCTAATCCTTTGAAACCCTAACCTGTGTGATTGTCTGGAAAACTTTTGGTAACCTACATTGTGAAAGGGAAATCCTTTTTGGGAAACATTGTGTTAACCTAAAACTTAATCATCTATATTTTCCTGTTTTGATTTGTCTTTGTTCATCCAGATCTCACAATTATTTTTCCGAGGGAACCAAAAACGGTGAAACCCTAATTTTCTTGGATCAAACCCAGGAACCCCCTTGTTGATCATGTTAACCCAATTATTATGTTTTCTTTACTAGATCTGAATTCTTTCATATCCTAGTTCATTATCTTTAATTTTTCTGTTTCCCCTCCTAACCTATGTTCAACCTAATTAGATTAACCTCATGATTTCTAGGTTGTAACTTGAGAACTTGTTTTGATTTATGATTTGATATCCTCTATACCCTAGAATACTACCATGATAATTCCCCTCTGATTTGTACCCTTTTGAACCATCGAATTCGGTTCTGGATTCTCAAAATTTGAATTCTTGCAGGCCACTTTCTGCATTGGTCGACTCATTGGTTGACTGGTCCAGCAGACCAATCAATCGACCAATGAGTACAACAACCTCAATCTTGGTCTGTTTCGGTTGATTTATGATCTTTTCCATTATGCATCTTTCCTAACATGTTATGTGCACTTGTTTAGGAATGTCTTCTCAGGTTTAGTCAAGATCATACTTGATTCTTTAAGATCCCATCCAAGTTAGAAGGTAAGGACAGTTAATTCCTTAACTACATAGATTACTTGTTCTCTGCTTTTTACTTTATGAAACTATGAGATTACCTACTGTTATTGTATTTTAATTCTGATCTCCTACTGTGGGAACAATAGCAATTGTTTATATCATCTTTTTCATTATTTATGTTATATAAATTATTTATTACTGCTTAATCTGATGTTGCTTTTACATTCTCTTTTATATGATGAACTACTGGTTGTGTATGTCATGACTGATCTGAGAATGTGTTTGATTAAGTTTGGTTTGGGATTGGGAGGTGTCCTTTTGACACTTCTGTCCTTGGACATTATCGGAAATAGTATGGGATGTTTCCGGGGTTGCCCATCGACACTTTCCCGAATCAATGGTTGTCATACCTAGGGATGTCTAGCATTGTTTGACGAGTATACACCCCTGTTATATCAGACCCGATTCGGAAGGGTATTGAGACCGAACGACCCGTGGTAGCAATGGGGATTCACGGGCGCTCAAGACCGGTGAGTTATATCCGTGAGAGGACGGGAATCACATTGTTGGGACCATTTATTGGAGGGTTGCATATGGCTAGACTTGGGCTCATGGGCGCTCGAGACCGGTGAGTTATATCCGTGAGGGGACATGAGAGCTTCCCGTTTACCATATGTTGATATCCAATAGGGTTGATGAGTCCGGTGAGTAATATCCGTGACTCTAGTGTGAAAGATACCAGAAAGGATCCCGAGAGGGGAGGAATGAAAGTATCTGGAACTGACTTGATGTAACTAAGTAGATGACTTGCATTGGGCTAGGCTTTTCCTTGACATGCGCCAATACTTATGCCAAATGGTTGTGAGAGAGTGTGTTGACTTAACCCCTACCATGGTTTGTTCGAGAGGGATGCAGGACCCATTACCAACCGGCTGCCCAAGATACCTTAAATGGTTGAGGGAACCCAAGATATCTTATATGGTTGAGGGTATGAGCAGACTTTCCTTAAGAAGTGCGGTGCTATGATTTAAAGCATGTCTACCATAGAGACTAGCACACATAGAGTTTAGATGCATTCATACTTTGTCTGTCTCATATTGCATTGCATCATGTTATGTTTTGCCACATGTTATCTATGATGTTATGGATTAACTACCTTACTGAGTTTCTTCGAAACTCATTCCTTTTTGTATATTCTTTGTTTAGATTATCCTGCACGTACAGATTATTATGACGAGCAGTACAGTGAAGCGCAAGCCAATGAAGCGTATTACACGCAAGGTGCTGGCGACGATCAAGATTACTCTGATGATCCCCCGGCGGATCAAGCTGCGTACTACTTTTGAAAACAGCATAGAGTTAGAATGGATTCATTGGATTGACGAAGTCCATACTTATGAAGACGTTATCTATAAACTTGAAGACGCTTGATCTTAGTTTATTTCTTAGTACATTTGTTTCAGTTGTAATTCCTTTTGACTTTCATACTACGTTCCGCTATTTTGGTGAAGTGAGTTTCCGCCTCACTTACTCTTTGATATCATTGGATATCCGGTGTCTTTTCCGCACTCGATTATACCTGATTATTCATTTTTGTTTTGAACCTTGTTTATAATATTAAAACTTGATTTATTTCCTGTTTATGATTATGTTATTGTATATGTGGGAGGATGATTTCCTCGATACTTGATCTTCGGGGCTGTGGATCACACTCTCGGGTATGCCAGTTAGGGTACCGGCTGGGAGGATGTGACAAGCCATCTCAGTAGAAGACATGGTGTTTGATTCTAAACCCATGGATGTTGATGATGGAGTTCCACACTTGAAGTTCTGTGCAGATTTGGAAGGAAAGCTGCAGCTTGAAGAAGATGAGATTAGTTGAAAGACTTGGAGTATTATCTGACTTGGTTTGAAGGCATTTCTACACACTAGGTATGTCACTTGATATGTGTGCAAAAGCCCATGAGGTTTGGACTTGAGTTGAGCCTCCATTTCCCTATTTTTGCCTTGTTGACCTGATTGGTCGACTCATTGGTCGACTGGGCCAGTCGACCAACTGTGTGTTAAATCCGAGAAAATCCAATTTTAGGGTTTTTCACTCTCTATTTAAACCTACTTTGAGTTTCTTAGTTACGGCTGCCTCCTAAACACTTTGTGAACGTGGGAAGACCTTTCCAAAACTCTTTCCGGTGATTTCAAAGATTCCTCTGCAGATCTGAAGCCTCTCATCTCTAATCTGACAATTCAAGGTTAGTATCTCATCTGAATTTTTAATTATTCTTTCTTCAATCTTGTTTTTGATTGAGATTAGGAAGAAGATGCTGCATTCTTGCAACCATCTATTCTTTGAGATCCATGATCATCGTCATGATCTTAATCGTAACCTGGAATTTTTCTTGAAACCCTGACCCTTGTTTGATTTTTGGAACCCTTGGGTAACCTCCCATGTGAGGGTGACCACATGAGTTATATTTATGTTAATCTAAACTTCTTCCGATGATTTTCTTGTTATTTTCTTGTTAGCAATTATTCCCTTTCATCTTGTAACCCTAGCCTTTTCATGAGAGCCATAAGGTTGAAACCCTAGTTTTTTGTTTCAAATCAAGAACCCATCTCTTGACCTTGACTTGATGGTTTTACCTTCCTATATAGTTCTAATATGTTCTAGGAAGTTCCCCTTCGAATTTCGGATCAATCCGACTTCAAACGAAGAAGTTATGACCAATCTAGTTTCTGCAATTCCGTACTGACTTGGTTGGTCGATTGATTGGTCGACTGGGTCAGTAGACCAAGCAATCGACCAATGATGTCAGTAGCTTCATTTTTCGCTCAGTTTGATTCGTTTGCTCTCTGATTTTTTAGGCATCTTTCCTAATGTTATATCTATGATTGTTAGGGGTTTATTTGCTAAGTTTGGAATCTCTCTCTTTGATTTGGATTATCTTCGGCGATAATCAAGGTAAGGACAGTTATTTCATAATAACATAGATCGTGTACTCTCTGGTTTCTACTTTAAGAAACTCTGAGTTTATTTACTGTTCTTGTATTTTATACCTCTGATGTACTACTGTAAGTATAGTAGCATTTTACTTATGTATTCTTTTTCATTATTCAAGATTTTATGAAATGCTTATTACTGCATATGGTCTAATGATTTGATTATGCTTTTACATTCTCTTTGTATGATAAGTTTGCTGATTATGTATGTCATGACTGATCTGAGAATGTGCTTAATTAAGTATGGTTTGGGATTGAGAGGTGTCCTTTTGACACTTCTTGTCACATCTCGCCCTAAATCCACCCAGGGGGTACCCTATATGGGTTACTCGGGAGTGATCCATAGCCCAACAGATCCAGTTTAGGAACGATCATATCCACTTAGCACAATAATATAATCAAAAGCAAGAACAAATTATGGTATTCAGGTAATCTAATAATAAAAGTTAAGAAATGAAATCAGAGTGCGGAATAACAAGTACCAAATCAATAGACAACTATAGAGTATAGCGGAAATATACTCTACAAATGTGTGCGGAAGGTAGATCAAAATAAGGTAAAGGTTACAACCAGATCTCCAAAGAAGGGAAATAAAAAGGTAAGCAACTAAGTTACAGTTTCTTCTAACTTATACAATGTCTCATCAATAACATAATCATAAGAAACTAAGCTAGGCCGGATCTACTCCTGACAAATATGAGTCTTGAACTGATAGCCTTTACATATGTAGTCACTGTAGCCAAAATGGTATGAGTCACCAACTTAGTTCTTAAAGTGTTGACCGTCACCAACTTAGTCCTTAAAGTGTTGACCATCACAGTCAACAGTAGTAGTACCTGCAGAAAAGTCTAACAAAATATGTTGCAAAAAGGAGTGAGTTCAAAAGAACTCAGCAAGGAAAGTTATTCCATAATAACATAAATCATATGATGCAAAACATTGCATGATGCAATATGATATGAGACAATGATGGTATATGATTCTAACCCTAAGTATGCTAGTCTCTAAGGTAGACATGCTTTAAGTCATAGCACCATACTTCTTTAGGTAGTCTCAGTCACTCATCACCGGGGGGAATTGGATCCTGCATCCCTCTTGGACAAATCCATGGTTCACCATTTGGTCTGAGTATTTGTCACATCCACCCAGCCGGTACCCTATCTGGCAACCCGGGATGTGATCCACAGCCCCGAAGATCCATAGTTCAGGGACCACATAATCCACATCGACGATAATACAATCATGAACAGATAATAATCATAAACTAACAATGAATGATCATGGAATTCAGGAATAAGGTGTCAGACATAATCAGAGTGCGGAAATAAATATCAAATCAGATAAATTAAGAAGGTAGTGGGCGGAATCCACTCCTTCACCAAACGGAAGTGAGGTCAAAATTTAGTTAAGTACAAGTCTCAAGTTATAAAGGTAAAT
Source organism: Hakea prostrata (assembly GCF_041222555.1). Lineage (NCBI taxonomy): Eukaryota > Viridiplantae > Streptophyta > Magnoliopsida > Proteales > Proteaceae > Hakea > Hakea prostrata. The sequence continues at coordinate 29,777,690 of NC_142608.1, read as the reverse complement.
TAAAGTTATTACAATTCTTCTAAGTATACTGTCACAAAAGAAGGGGTAACTACTCATAAGTCTCCTCCATAATAAATATATCTTCTTCAAAGTTGAGGACCATGGAGACCCAACATGACTGCTCCCATACAACTCCGGGGCTAACCCTGGTACGCCTGGTAATCTTCTTCGGTATGGTCACCGAAGTCTTCAACGTAGCCAGCCTCCGGATGGTAGTATGAGGTATCTGGGTCCGCCTCGGGAGGGTGCCATCGAGTAATCACCTGTAGAATAGCCTAACAGAATATTGCAATGAGAAAAGGAATGAGTTCAAAAGAACTCCAGCAAGGAAGTTATCCCACCACACATAAACCACAAGATAATCATAAAATGATGCAGATGATATGAGGCATATAATGCAATATGACTTTATTCTAAGTATGCTGGTCATCTATGGTAGACATGCTTTAAGTCATAGCACCATACTTCTTTAGGTAGTCTCAGTCACTCATCACCGGGGGGAATTGGGTCCTGCATCCCTCTCGGACAAATCCATGGTTGGGGTTTCGGTCACCGCTCTCTCACATCACCGTTTGGTCTAAGTATTGGCGCATGTTAGGGTATAGCCTAGCCCAATGCAAGTCATCTACTTAATCATATCATGCCAGTTCCAGATACTTCCATTCCTCCCCTCTCGGGATCCTTTCCGGTATCCTTCACACTAGAGTCACGAATATTACTCACCGGACTCATCAACCCTATTGGTCATCCACAAATGGTAAACGGGAAGCTCTCACGTCCCTCTCACAGATCATTTCATCGGTCTTGAGTGCCCGTGAGCCCAAGTCTAGCCATTTGTAACCCTACCAATAAATGGCCCCTTTCGGGTAACCGTAATGCAATTTATGTCCTCTCACGGAGTGGATACCGGTCTTGAGCGCCCACAAATCCACACTACTACCACGGGTTGTTCGGTCTCAATGCCCTTCCGAATCGGGTATGATGTGATAGGGACATCCTAGCCATACATCTAGACAAATCCTATGCATGTCATTCAATAACCCGGGAAGGCGTCAATGGACACCTTCGGAGAACATCCCATACTATTCCCTCCGATGTCCAAGGACAGAAGCACCAGTAAGGTACCCCTCAATCCCAAGCCCAAGTTCATCATATCATTTCACAAGATACAACGTCATAATAAACATTCAATTCATGACATTGACATAAGTCATCATATATTGAAATTGATAAACATGATAAAACATTGAAGTAATATAATGTAAACACAAAGCTACTGTTAAAAGACATATGTAGCAAGTCTAACACGATAAGAATATGAAATAGAAACTATATTTACTAGGTTAGGAATACCAAGTCAAGATTTCCATATCCTAGGTAATTACATCAATAACTATCCTTGCCTTGAATCGGAGAAGAGAATGGTCCAAGATCACAAGCAGTGGCCCAAATAGTCTTAAAGTCCTAAACAAGCATATATGAAAGGTTAGAGAAGAAATCAGAACAATCGGAGATCAAACGAATCAGAACTGGGCAAAAGTTGCTGACAGCAACTCTATTGGTCGATACATTTGGTCGATAGTATCGACCAATAGTATCGACCAAATCAATTCCAGGACAGCAAGCTGGCTTTTCGGATTCTTGCCCATATTTGGTCTTCCGGGTCTCGGATTGACATGAAACTTGGAGGATAGTCTAAGCACAACATGGGGACACTAATTATCAAGAAACTTTCATAATCCAATGGTCCATTTGGAAATCCCCAAATTGACATATTAAGGTTAAGAGTTGTAGATCATGGCATTGGCTATATCTCAATGCAAATTAGGGGAAAACATGGGGGATTAGGTAGGGAATCGTTTAGAAGTAACATGGAGCACATATGCAAGGTATAGATTAGGTTAATCATGAGCTTCATCTCGGTTTTGGTAAATAAAGCAAGTTGGTAAGCAATAAATCATGGAAATGTGTAGTCAATGATCATGAGGTGAATCAATCATAGTCATATCGGTGAAAACATCATTGTATGGGGTTTAGAAGGTTCATGGCAAGGTGTATGCAAGGTTGCAGCACCTTGGCCATGGTCCCAACAGTAAAATAGAGAAAAGATGAGTGAGAAAGTGATTAGGAGAGTCATACCTTTAAAGTGGAACAAGAAAGTAGGAATGAGTGGTTGGCAATGATTGATGAAGAAGATGCTTCACCACTACCAAGGAGGAGTTCTTGGGAGGCTCTCTCACGTTCCCAGATGTTAAAAACGCGAGAATAGGGCTCCAGTCTCGAGGAATAAATAAATAGAAAAGAATATTCCAAAAATCTTTAAATCTGGGCTCAGCAGACTTGTTGGTCGATACCTTTGGTCGATGGCATCGACCAATAGTATCGACCAAAACAATCTCTGCAGAAATTTTACAGAATAGTTCAGCAACTTTAGGTGCGGACTTGGAGGGCTATACAAGGTCAGATTGCATGGGGTTTTCTCCTACAGTTCACTCAAGAGGTCTAGTTTCAGGGAGTACCTTTGGATTATGCACAGGAGTCCGTTTTCTATTTCAACTGTCTCGCTCTTCATCAGTGCGCAGATTCTAACTTAGCACTGGTAATGTGCTCAAGGAAGGAGCAGCATCATCAATGTCCATAAACTGGAATCCCGACATTACGTCATCAACCAGTAGGGCCCATAAGTCCCTCCTACCACCACTTCGGGTCTTTGGACCTACAAACATAACAATGACCGGGTCGGGTCAAGGTTAGGTAAAAGCTGGATTTTACAGTATTGGCACATGTTGTGAAACCCAGCCCTACTGTAAAATCCAGCCCTAAACTAACCCTGACCTTGACCCTATAACCCGGTTGTTTTTAGGTCCGAAGACCCGGAGTAAAGAAAGAAGCCAACTATGGGCCATCTCAGTAGAAGACATGGTGTTTGACTCTGAACCTATGGATGTTGTTGATGGAGTTCCATACTTGGATGTCTGTGTAGTTTTGGAAAGGAAGCTACAGTTGTCTGAAGATGAGACTAGTTGAAGGACTTGGAGTATTATCTGACTTGGTTTGAAGGTATTTCTTCACACTTGACATGTTACTTGATGTGTATGCAAAAGCCCATAAGGTTTAAAGCCCATTTGATCCTCCAAATCCCTGATTATTCCTTACTGTCTGCCTTGGTTGACTGACTGGTCGAGTGGGCCACTCGACCAAGCACTTGACCAAAGGAAGGTGAAATCTGAGAAATTGTAATTTTAGGGTTTTTCACTCTTATTTAAACCGTACTTCGTATTTCTTTGTTACGGCTGCCTCCTAAACACTTTGTGAGCGTGAGAACACCTCTCCGAAAATCACTTTGGTTATTTCGAAGACTCCTCTGCAAATCTGAAGCCTCTTTTCTCTGTTCATACAATTCAAGGTTAGTATCCCTTCTAAATTATTAAATTTTCTTTCTTGATCTTTTTCTTGATTGAGATCAGGGAGTTGATGATGCATCCTTGCAACCATCCCTTCGTGATCTCCTTCGTTTCTTTGAGATCTATGATCATCAGCATGATCTCAACCCTAGCCGAAGATTTTCTTGAAACCCTAACCCTAGTATGATCTTCTGGAAACTCTTGTTAACCTCCCATGCGAGGAAAACCTCATGGGCAATGTTTCTGTTAACCTAAATTAGTTTTCCTATGATTTTCTTATTACTTTTGGCCAATTATTTAATTTTCTTTCATTTCGTGATCTCAACCTTTTTATGGGAACCATAAGGTTGAAACCCTAATTTCTAGGGTTAGATCACGAACCCAAATTTTCCCCATGAGTTGATGTTTTTATCTTACTATATGATCCTAATATACCTTAGGAAGTTCCCCTTTGAATTTTGGATCAATCCGACTTCAAACGAGGAAGTTATGGCCAAAGCAGTCTGTACAATTTCGTCTTGACTTGCTTGGTCGACTCCTTGGTCGAGTGGGGCACTCGACCAAGCACTCGACCAAAGGAGTCAGGAGCTTCGTTTTTTGCCCGATTTGATTCGTTTGCTCTCTGATCTTTTAGGCATCTTTCCTAATGTTGTATCTATGATTGTTAGGAGTCTATTTGCTAAGTTTGGAGTTGCTCTCTTTGATTTTTGGATCATATTCTTCGATAATCAGGTAAGGACAATTGATTCCTTAACTACATAGGTTGCTTGTTCTCTGGTTTCTACTTTGCGAAACTATGATTTTACATAATATTATTGTATTTTAATTCTGATCTCCTACTGTGAGAACAGTAGCACTTGTTTATGTTATCCTTTTCATTATTCATATTATATGAGTTACTTATTACTACTTAATCTGATTTTGCTTTTACATTCTCTTGTATATGATGAACTGTCGGTTGTGTATGTCATGACTGATATGAGAATGTGTTTGCTTAAGTTTGGTTTGGGATTGGGGAGTGTCCTTTTGACGCTTCTGTCCATGGGCATCGGAGGGAATAGTATGGGATGTTCTCCGAAGATGCCCATCAACTCTTTCCTGAATCAATGGATGTCATACCTAGGATTGTCTAGCAGTGTTTGGAAAGGATGACCCCTATTATATCAGACCCGATTCAGAAGGGTATTGAGACCGAACGACCCGTGGTAGCGAATGTGATTCACGGGCACTCAAGACCGGTAACCAACCCATGAGAGGACGGGAATCATATTGTGGGGACCATTTATTGGAGGGTTGCATATGGCTAGACTTGGGCTCATGGGCGCTCATGACCGGTAACCAACCCGTGAGAGGACATGAGAGCTTCCCGTTTACCATATGTGGATAACCGATAGGGTTGATGAGTCCGTAGTCCAAGTTGGTCGGTGCCATAGGATACGTGACTCTAGTGTGAAGGACACGGAACCTAGTTGGTCGGTGCCATAGGGAAAGTATCTGGAACTGACATGATATAACTGACTAGATGACCTGCATTGGGCTAGGCTTTTCCCTAACATGCGCCGGTACTTATGCCAAACGGTTGTGAGAGAGTGTGTTGACTTAACCCCTGCCATGGTTTGCCCTGAGGGATGCCGGACCCTTTACCAACTGATGATGAGTGATTGAGATCTTCCCAAAGAAGTACGGTGCTATGACTTAAAGCATGTCTACCATAGAGACCAGCATACATAGAGTTTAGATGCATTCATACTTTATCTGTTCCATGTTGCATTGCATCATGTTATGTTTTGCCACATGTTATCTATGATGTTATGGATTAACTTGCCTTACTGAGTTTCCTCGAAACTCATTCCTTTTTTGTATATTTTCTTGTTAGATTATCCTGCAGGTTCAGATTATTATGACGAGCAGTACAATGAAGCACAAGCCGATGAAGCGTATTACACGCAAGGTGCTGGCGACGATCAAGCTTACTCTGATGATCCCTCGGAGGATCAAGCTGCGTACTTGTCACATCCTCCCAGCCGGTACCCTATCTGGCATACCCGAGAGTGTGATCCACAGCCCGAAGATCAGGTATCGAGTAATCAACCTCCCACATAAACAATAACATAATCATGAACAATAACAATAAAAGTGCGGAAGATAAGCCATAGATCCAATAAAGAAAGAATGAATCATAAATAAATCAGAGTACTAGATATAATCAGAGTGTCAAAAACAGATATGTAAAGTGAGGCAAAATCCCACTCTACAACCAGCGGAAAAGTAGCTCAAAAAGAGAATAAACTAGACAAAATCTAATCCCAGTAGCAAGTACAATGGGTAACTAAATTGTTCTCCACTTTATAGACAACATCCTTATAAGTATAAATCTCATAAATGGCACAAGGACGCTTCCACTCAATGGTCGGACTAAGCATCGTACGGAGCATAACCACCCGCGGAATCTTCAGTGTAATTGTTGTAACCACAATCACCTTCCTGGAGATATGCCTCTTCGCCTTGCGCTTCTTCATAGGGACCGTCAGTATTCGCACTGCAGAATAGTCTAACAAACATTGTACAATAAAGGAATGAGTTTCAAAGAAACTCGATAAGGCGCGATTAAATCCATAATAACATAAATGGCAGGATTTCGGAACAAACATAAATGCAATATGATATGAGACAAGCAATGAATGAATGAATCTAACTCTATATATGCTGGTCTCTATTGGCAGACATGCTTTAAGTCATAGCACCGTACTTCTTTAGGAAGGTCTCAATCACTCAGCATCAGTTGGTAATGGGTCCGGCATCCCTCGGGACATTCCATGGCTGGGGGTTAAGTCACCACTCTCTCACATCACCATTGGTCTAAGTACCGGCGCATGTCAGGGTAAAGCCTAGCCAAATGCAAGTCTTCTACTTAGTTACATCAAGTCAGATCCAGATACGTCCATTCCTCGTCCCCGACGATCCTTTTCGGTATCCTTCACACTAGAGTCCTCATAGTCCCTGACTACGGACTCATCAACCCTATTAATCATCCACATATGGTAAACGAGAAGCTCTCACGTCCTCTCACGGGTTGGTTACCGGTCTTAAGCGCCCGTGAGCCCGAGTCTAACCATATGCAACCCTACCAATAAATGGCCCCCACAATGTGATTCCTGTCCTCTCACGGGTTGGTTACCGGTCTTGAGCGCCCATGAATCCCCATTGCTACCACGGGTCGTTCGGTCTCAATACCCCTCCAATTAGGGTCTGACATAACAGGACATCCTAGCCAAACACTACTAGACAATCCTAGATATGTCATCCAACAGTTTAGGAAGGTGTCCAGAGGGCATCTCCGGAAACATCCCATAATATTCCCGTAGTAGTCGAAGGACAGAAGTGTCAAAAAGGACACCTCTCCTTTCCAAACCATACTTAAGCATACACAAGCATCAATTCATATCATCACATATATGGTAACTTCATATATGGAAAGAAATCAATAATTGCAATCACTTTGTATATACATGGTAAGTAAATCATACATGAGTCAATTCAATATGAATAAGTAATGCTACTGTAATCAAAGTTATGCAACAGTAGTATATCATTGTAAGAATCTAATTAAGGAAACATATCAATGATATTCAAATATAGAAACTAGATTCATGCTATCTATGCAATTCAGGAAATAACCATCCTTACCTTTTATAACTCGCAAAGGAATCCTAATAAATCAAGTACGATCTTGGCAAACTTGAGAAGAAGGTCCTAAACAAGTGCATACAACATATTAGGAAAGATCCCTAACAGGAAAGATACCAAAACATCCAAAACAGACCAATTCTGGAGTTGCTGTACTCATTGGTCGAGTGGATTGGTCGATTGGACCAGTCGACCAATCAGTCGACCAATGCAGACAAGAGCCAAAAAAAAACAGAGTTTTAAGATATGAAATCCGAATTTGGTGGTTCAAAAGGGTACTAATGAAGGGGTAAACTACATCAGTAGTATTCTAACATATAGGGGACCTCAAAACACTAATCCAATAAAGCCATCAAGATCCAAATTAGGAAACAAAAAGTTACCATAATTAGATCAACCATGGATCTTGAAGAATTCAAGGTAGAAATCAAAGACAAGAACAATAGGAGGATGGATCATTGCTTCAGGTAAAGATATCATGAAAAACATACTTAGATCTTCAAGGAAATAGGCTTAAAAGCATAAATCTAAATAAGGAAACAAAACCTACCATATATGTAACTATCATGATTCATGAAGAACACATAGTATGGTAGAAGAGAACAACTAGAGATTGATAGATCATGGATCATGAAAAGAAAACACAGTATTTGACTACTAACATGATCAATATAGAAGATCCAAGGAGATCATAATTCAAATAAGAAGTTAAACAAAGATTAGATCATGGTTTGATCATGATTCCTTCAAAAACTTGCAATGATCATGGTTAAGATCATTGTTCTAGCCATTAATCCTTAGGATGATCATGAGAGACAAGTCTAGAGATGTTTGCAACAGAGAATGCAGCATCTCCTCTACTGTCTCAACTCAAAAAGGAAAGAAAATCAGAGATGGAGGAGAAGAAGAGAGTGTAGACATACCTTTTGATGCAAAAGGAAGAGTTTCGACGAAGATCCGTCAAGAAAATCACCAAGGATGCAAGGGAGATGACTTGCAGAGGTCTTTGGTTCGTTCCAAAGAGTTTGGAGGCAGCAAATACGAAGTGGACTCGAGATTGGACTTAAATAGAGCAAGAAAAACCTAATTGCCAAAGACAGCACTCATTGGTCTAGTGGATTGGTCGACTGGCCCAGTCGACCAATCAGTCGACCAGTGCTGACAGCAATTCCAAAACAGGGAATTGAAGACTCAGATCAAATCCAGTCCTAAAGGGGTTTTGCACACATGTCAAGTGACTTACCTAATAGGTAGAAATGCCTTCAAACCAAGATAGAGAGCACTCCAAGTCCATCAACTAATCCGATCTTCATCAAGATTCAGTTTCCATAAATAGAACTTCATCATCAACTCTCATGGATTCAAAGCCAGACACCAAGTCCTCCACTGGGATGGCCCAAAGCTGACTTCTTACTTTACTTCGGGCCACTGGACCTACAAATAACAAGGTTTCCGGGTCAGGGTTAGGGCTGGGTTTCACAGTACTACCTTTGAAGGCAGCGTAGAGTTAGAACAGATCCGTTGGATTGATGAAGTCCATACTTATGAAGACGTCATCTATAGACTAGAAGACTTATATTTTTAGTTTATTTATTAGTACATTGGTTTCAGTTGTATTTTCCTTTTAAACTTTCATTCTACATTCCACTATGTTTGTGGAGTGAGTTTCCGCCTCACTTTACTTATCTTGATATCTTCGGATATCTGGTATCTTTTTCGCACTCTGATTATATCATTTATTCTTTCTTGAGTTAAATATTTTGTTTATAATGTTTAATCCTTGATTATTTCTTATTTATGATTATGTTATTGTATATGTGGGAGGATGATTTCCTCGATACTTGATTTTCAGGGCTGTGGATCACACTCCCGGGTATGCCAGTTAGGGTACCGGCTGGGGGGATGTGACAGATTGGTATCAGAGCCCAATGTTCAAAGAAATCCTAACCACAGAAAACAATAACAAAACATTCCTGAGTCATAGATCCAGAAGTGACTCATCTACTCTTAGAAGTGAATAATAGAACACTTGTATTAGAAACTTATTTAATGAAGCATAACTAAATATTTCTGAATAATGCATAATTATATTTGAACAAATATCATATAAGCAATAAAAGAAAAGTTCATAATGCACAATAATAAAGTGAAACAAAAAGAACTTCATTAACTTTAAGAAAAGTTTACATCTGAAAAGCATAAAGGGAAATCCTAAGTACAATCTATCTAGGTGATCTCCTCTGATCTCTGTATGCTTTGAAGTCCTCGGCCATCTGGGTAACCTGATGCTCTATCCTATCTTGCAGTGACTCCATCCTCTCATACATCTGCTCCTGTCTGACCTCCATCCTCTCTAGCATGGAAGTCATCAATCTCATCTGAGCACCTAAATCAGTAGTCTCTGGAACTGTATGCGAAGGACCTCTTGCCTCGAAGTGTGGTGACCTGGGAATCTCATGATGCTCAGGAACAGCCTCATGCATCTCTGTATCCTTTGCCTGATCATCAGAATCTGGACCAGCATCACCCTCATCTGCTGGAGCCTCCACCTCATCCACATCCTCATCTGTATCCTCCTCACCATCTGGACCCAGAGATCTCACAGTCTGAGTAAGCCTCATCTGCCTGATTGTCCTAGTCCAATGGCATATCCCAGTAATCTAGTAAGCTCCACTGTATCCTCCAAACTAACCCCGAAGTGTCGGAAGATCAATCTCCCGAAGCAAAGGTTCCTCATACCAAGACGTTCCACCAGATCTATCATGACCTGCTGGATGATGTAGGATAGGTCTATCTGAAAGCCTGTGTAGATGCGATAGATGATTATGGCCTCCATCACAGAAACCTGGTCGTGATGTCCGGCCTTCGGCATGATGTTTCGGCCGACGATGCGACTGATGATCCTAGCTGAATCTATCATCTGTCCACTGCGTCTCTGAAGGAAGCACCCTATGTCATCCCAGAGAGTGGAGCATATCTCATGAAGCTCGTATGGCATCAAGAATCGGTCTATCTCTGCCCCGACAGGTATCCATAAGCATTGTCGTGGATAGTATGGTACGTGGAGAATGTGTGCCAGATCCCTAGTAGAGAAGCGGATCTGTGTATCTCTGACCCTGCTCTCGATAATGAGTCTGAAAGGACGACCCTGTCCTCTAGCCTCCTCGATGGATGTAAGGTTGCTAAAGAACAGCCTCACTAGCTCAGGATAGACGGGTAAGTCTGCCGTGAAGAGATGAGTCCATGCTTGAGTGTCGAATCGCTGTCGGATCCGGAAGACCCGAAGCTCTCGCAAGTGAAGAAGTCTCTCGTACTCTATGTCACACCCCACCCATCGGTCTCAGTTACCCGCCCGACAACCCGTGGGTGCGATCCGTCACAAGATCCAAGGTTTTAGTCTATCAACAATATTTAAGACAAATATAGATAATCATGAGCAAAGAATATTCAATAACTGAATTAAATGAATTACAGGAGCCCAAAATGCTCCAATATCAAAGGAAAGAAATAAAGAATAAAGGATAAAACAAAAATTAGGGCAGCGGAATAATTCAAAAGTATTTATATCAGTTTCTTTCCAGTTTGTTTCTCTAAGTCAATGAACTTAGACTCCAGTTTAATAAGGTGAGGGGTTCTCCAATTCTTCTCCAGTCTAAGTGCGAACTGCCTGACCACCTTTCGCCTCTGACCATCAACCGGTGCGATAAGCGCACTCCATGCACCCGCAGGAACTCCCACACATGCTATTTCCATCTCCCACTGGCGGTGCCACATCTTCTTCAAACGGGATGGTTCCTTCATAGGAAACCAGCCCATCTTCAGATATAAATCCTTCTTCTGTATAGGCTAAAAACAAACAAAGAAATAAAGGAATGAGTTCTAAAGAACTCAGTAAGAAACAATCATATATCTCATCCATCATCCAATAATGCCATGATACAACAGTAATATGAATGAATGCAAAACATGAATGATGCTATGATTTCTAACTATGCAAGTCTCTAATAGTTGACATGCTTTAAGATAAACACCAGCCCTCCTCTAGGTAAGTCTCATCACTCTGATCCGGCAAGGACTGGTTACCTCTGTAGGGATCCAGGGAAAAAGGGAAAGTCCACACCTGGCTCACAAACCATGGTTAGGGGTTAAGTCCACACTCTCTCACCACGACCATTGGTAATGAGTACTGGCGCATGTCTGGGTTTCTAATCCAATGCAAGGTCATAATGGTTATATGTCTACATGAAGTCCAGATACATCCCCTATGGCACCAACCAACTTGGTTCAGTATCCTTCGCAACCTAGGAGTAAGAATCCTCACGGACTGGCTACCTCTGTTGGACTCTACTCCTTAACCCTATGGTCATCCACATATTATTGGGGCGGATGCCCTCATGATTCCTCACGACACCCAGTCCGGTCCTTGGACATCCATGAGCCTAACCCTAACATATGCAACCCTACCATTTATATGACTAACAGTGGACCACCAAGTCACATCACTTTCATAACGGGTTACTCGGTTTCAATTCCCCTACCGAAAGGATAGTAGCATGTGGGGTACCTAGCCATGCAATCTAGACTCATCCTAACAATGTCATCAATTAATCATGATAGTGCTGAAGGTATCAGCAGGCATGTGTCCCATTCCACAGTCTTCTGATATCATCAGCCAAGATATCCCAAAAGGAACACCCCAACTATCATAACCATATACCAATTACCATAATCATATAACATTCACAATTCACCAGGTAATTATGAAATCAAAGCAAACAACAGTAGTATATTAGAAATAAATACAACTACAGCAGCATATAACAATAGAAATAAAGACTAACAACTATCAGATTAACATGTTCAAGTATATGTAGATAGATAAGATAGACTGTCCTTACTTGCATATAACTGAAACGTCCGTAAAATGGAATCCAGTAACTATTAGTAGACTTTTCTTTTCAACAGTAATCACCTAAACACAGGGTTATTAGAATATATAAGTCACATAAATCAATTTGAATCAGAACCGAAATCCAATTGGTCACTGTTTACCAGCCGGTCGCTTAGGTTAAGCGACCGCCACTAGTGACCACCCCAAAAACAGTGAGTTTCAATCCGAAACTCAGGCTTCTGATTACTCGATTTCAATCCGGTTTTCGAGTAATCTCATCCTAAGTCTCGAATTAAACACTCCCTAAGCCAAAAGGGTGAGAGAAAATAATCCACTACCATCAATAGATTACCCATAACCCTCTCCTTGATTGGATTAACCATCTTACGGAAGTAGGGTTCCGTTTACGGTTATTCCATCTCAAGTAGACTAAAAAAGAGGGTAAAAATATCCAAGGGGTAATCACAGAGGTGAGGGAAAAAGGGTAAAACCAATCTAACAGAGAAAAGAGAGTAAAGAACGAAGGGTTAGTTCAATACCTCACACCAGAAAGCCAGAGAAGAAAAGAACTGATCTTCCAATTCACTGTCAGTACTCCAGAGACTCTTTCGGATCTTCCCCGCAGCCGTCTAAACTCCCAAATAAGTAACCACGAATAAAGTATTCGTTAATTAGACGGAGGTTACCTTATATAGAAGTCTGGGGGCAAAGTAGGGCAAAATCCCCGAAAGCAGACCGGGCGGTCGCTTTGGCCGGTCGCTTAGGTTGAGCGACCGCCCCCATGTAATTTGCCGTACAAGGGTGCTTTTACTAGGGGCTGATACCCAAGGCCAACCTAGCCCTAAATAAGAGATGGGGGAGATCATACCTTCATTCCAGACATCTCTGAACAACACTTGACTTCCGAAATTCCCAGCTCCAGCCAAGGCAGGCTCTTCAGATAAAGGATTAATATCCATGGGTCCTGGGTATGGACCATGGGCTTCAATCCAGATACTCCACAAGTTCACCTGACTAGACCTTCGGGTTCTCGGACCTGGAATACGGATCTCGGGTTAGAAATACGGGGGGTATTACATTCCTCCCTCCTTAAAAGAAATTTCGTCCCCGAAATTACAACATACCTAAAGGTCCAAAAAGGTGAGGATACTTGGACCGCATCTCATCTTCTTTCTCCCAAGATGCTTCCTCAAAAGAGTGATTCTTCCATCTAATCTTCACCAAAGGTATAGTCCGATTTCTCAACTGCTTGTCTTTTCGATCCAAAATCTCATCCGGTTCTTTATCATACGTCAAATCCGCACTCAACCCTTCCGGTTTTGAAGCAGCTGTTCTGAACTTGTCAAGCATTGCCTTAGCATAGATACATGGAATACATCATGCACACCAGCAAGAGACGGGGGCAAAGCCAACCGGTAAGCTACTGGTCCAACCTTCTCAATAATGTCAAAGGGACCAATATACCTAGGGCTAAGCTTTCCTTTAACATTGAAACGCATGACTCCTTTCATCGGCGAAACTTTCAAAAACGTACGCTCACCAACTTGAAACTCAAGGTCAGACCTTCTTTTATCCGCATAGGACTTCTGTCGAGACTGAGCAGTTTTGATCCTTTCTCTAATCATATCCACCATAGTGCCGGTGGTTTCGATTAGATCAGGGCCAAGAACACACCTTTCCCCAACTTCATCCCAATACAGAGGAGTTCTACAAGTATTCCCATACAGAGCTCTAAACGGGGCCATTTCAATAGTAGACTGATAACTGTTGTTATAAGCAAACTCCACCAAGGCTAGGTGGTCATCCAAGTTACCACTCATATCTATGACACACGCTCTAAGCATATCTTCCAAAATCTGTATGGTCCTTTCCGATTGGCCATCGGTCTGAGGATGATGAGCAGTACTCAAATTCAGCTGAGTACCTAGAGCTTTCTACAGACTATTCCAGAAATGCGACGTAAACCTCGGGTCTCTATCTGACACAATGCTAACCGGAACACCATGCAATCTCACCACATTATCAACATAGAGTCGGGCCAACTTATCCATAGAATAGGTGATCTTCATCGAAATGAAGTGTGCCGATTTGGTTAATCGGTCCACTACCACCCACACCGAGTCATTCCCTTTTCCAGACCGGGGCAGACCAGTGACAAAATCCATAGCAATGTCTTCCCATTTCCAACTAGGTACTGGAAGAGGTTGCAGAAGGCTAGACGAAGGCTGCCGGACAGCTTTCACATGTTGACAAGTCCCACATTTAGCAATGAAATCTTCCACATCATTCTTCATGCCAGACCACCAAAAATACCCTTTCATATCATGGTACATCTTAACGCTTCCAGGATGAATGGTAAAGATGGACTAATGAGCATCAGTCAAGATTTCGCTTCTGAGGTCTTCCACTGCAGGAGCACAAACTCTTCCTCTAAAAACAAGAGCACCATCAAAGGCTAGGGAGAAATCTTCCACATCCTTAGTCTTTGAAGTGATCAAGTCAATCTTCTTCTTCAATTCTGGATCAGCTGACTGTAGAGCAACAATTCGGTCCCTCAAACTCGGTCGAACTGATACAGCTGCCAAAATAGCACCAGAGCTTTCTGACAAAATCTCAAGTCCAAATCTTACAACGGAGAACAATAAGGGCTTACTGAGACACGTCAAAACCACACTTCCTCGATTACTCTTTCTACTTAAGGCATCAGCAACCACATTAGCTTTTCCTGGATGATACTGAATATCACAACCATAGTCCTTCACCAGTTCTAGCCATCTTCTCTGTCTCATATTCAACTCCTTCTGAGTAAAGAAATACTTAAGACTCTTGTGGTCAGTGAAAATAGATATCTTTTCACCATAAAGATAGTGACGCCAAATCTTCAGAGCAAAAACCATAGCTGCCAGCTCCAAGTCATGAGTAGGATAATTATGCTCGTAGTTCTTCAACTGCCTAGAAGCATAAGCTACCACCTTCCCATGCTGCATCAAAACGCAACCCAAACCAACCTTAGAGGCATCGGTATACACTGTCAAACCTCCAGAGTCATCTGGTATCGTCAACACAGGAGTGTTAGTTAACCTTTTCTTGAGTTCTTGAAAACTCTCTTCACATGCTTCCAGAGGCCTGCATATCCTTCTTCAGCAGCTCCTGTGAGTGGTAGGGATTTGATCTGCTTTAACTGTGGGAAGCAGGGTCATTATTCTCGCAACTGCACTCCGAAGCCGAACTCTCAGGTGTCAGCTTTGGAGCCTGTTTCGAGTGTTCCCTCTAGTAAAGTGTACAGTGTTGTTGGTTCTAAGTCTGAGACAGATCACGATGTTGTGACAGGTTTTATTTCAGTATCATCTACCTCTGCTTTCGTATTATTTGATACTGGTGCATCGCATTCATTCATAGCATCTTCATTTGTGAGTCGTATTCCTGTTACACTTGCGAAGTTGGAAAGAGGACTAGTAATTAGTACTCCAACCAAATTTGTTGTTAGATTAGATGAAGTGGTTGAATCTTGTCCAGTGGTTATTGCTGGTAGAACCCTTGAAGCCCGTCTGATCAAGTTAGACATGTCTGATTTTGATGTGATATTTGGAATAGATTGGTTATCTAAGTATGGTGCAATTATCCTTTGTTCGGAAAGGAAGGTACTATTTCATCTTACGAATGATAGTCCGTTTGAGTATCAATGTAGTCAAGAGAAGTTGAGTAAGAAGATAGTGGCTGCGACTGTGAAAGTTAGGCAGTGGACTAAGAATGTTGGACTTCTTTCCTCTTCTGTGGATGTTTCGGAAGGTGTGAAACGGTTGTCTGATATCGAAGTTGTCAGGGACTTTCCTGATGTTTTCCCCGATGATTTGTCTGGTTTGCCTCCAAAGAGGGAGTTAGAATTCTCAATTGATCTAATTCCTGGAGCCGCTCCTGTGTCGAAAGCTCCGTACCGGATGGCTCCGATTGAGTTGAAGGAACTTCAGACTCAGTTAAATGATTTGTCAAGCAAAGGGTTTATCCAACCCAGTGTTTCACCGTGGGGAGCCCCGGTGTTGTTTGTGAAGAAGAAGGACGGTAGTATGCGAATGTGCATAGATTATTGGGAATTGAACAAGTTGACGATAAAAAATAAATATCCTCTCCCTAGGATCGACGACTTGTTTGATCAGTTGAAAGGTGCCTCGGTGTTCTCGAAGATCGATCTGAGATCTGGGTATCATCAGTTAAGAGTAAAGTCCAGTGATGTGTGCAGGACTGCATTTAGGACTAGATATGGGCATTATGAATTTCAAGTTATGCCTTTTGGTCTTACTAATGCACCGGCAGCGTTCATGGATCTGATGAACCGAGTATTTCAGGATGTCTTAGATAAATTTATCATTGTATTTATTGATGACATTCTGATCTATTCAAAGGGCGAAGAAGAACATGTTGGACATCTGAGTTTTGCCTTGCAGCGTTTGAGAGAGAAGAAGTTGTTTGCCAAGTTCAGCAAATGTGACTTTTGGTTACCTAAAGTTATGTTCCTAGGTCACATCGTTTCTGCCGACGGAATTAAAGTTGATCCTGCAAAAGTTCAAGCTGTGACTGATTGGGACCAACCTAAGTCAATCACGGAAATTCAAAGTTTTCTTGGTATGGCAGGTTATTATAGGCGCTTCATTGAGAATTTCTCCAGAATCTCAGCACCTTTCAATTGCCAGGTAAGTCTTCAGTGACGGCCTCAAACCTTTGAAGAACTTCTTTGCCTTCTCACGGTCACCTTTGAAAGCATCAGGGGCAAAGTAGAACAATTCTTCAAATTTCTTCTGGTATTCCAGAACAGTACTAGGTCCTTGCGTGAGTGCCATGAACTCCGCTTCCTTAGCATCTCTCATAGACTCAGGAAAGTAATTCTTGCAAAATGCATCCTTGAAAATTTCCCAAGTAAGAACTGGGTGCGAAGCTTCCAAAATAGGTCTGGTAGCATTCCACCACGCATCAGCTTCATGCTGCAGTCTCTGCTCTGCACAAAGAATCTTCTGAGCTTCATTGCAACGGAGGTTGCGAAAAGCTTTCTCCATCTCTCGGATCCACTTGTTAGGGAACAATGCATCCGATGAAATACCGGTAAAATCAGGGATCTGAAGCTTCAAGAAATGCTCCATCAACCTTGGATGCGGACCAGGGGCAAAACCATCCACAAAAGTACCAGATGCAGAAGTACCAGCTCCATTAGGATTAAGAGCTGCTGGGCATTCTGTCGAGTAGTAGCCGCAAAACCTTGCATCATAGTAGTAAACTGATTATGCTGCTGATGCATCATATTTCCCAGAATGTTCATCACATTCTGAATAGAGACTACTTGCGGTGCTAGTGGAGGATTCCCACTGGTGGAAGGAAGTTCAACTCGGGGAGGCTCAGTTCCAGTGTTTACTGTAGGTATCTCAACACGGTTCTGATTCCCACTACCTTCTTCTTCATCTTGACCATTAACAACACGATTCCTTAATTGAACCATTCTGCGAAAGAATTCGAGAGATTAGCAACACTCAATGATTAAGTCCGGAAAAGATTCCACAAGTCAAAATTACTCCACAACATGGCCAACATTCACAAACAGAAGAAGCAGCAAGCACAAATTCCAAAAATCAACAAAACAGAGCCAAAATCCAAAATTCTGTGCAACAGTAACTGGACCGGTCGCTTGAGCCGGTCGCTTAAATCAATCGACCGCTAGTGGCGACCGCCCCAAAATACGCGCGACAGCAACATTTCAAATACGGTTTTTGGGTCTCATTTCATTTCTACACTTCTCAAAACGCATTTTGGGCTTTGGGGATTTCGTGCAAAGGGTTAGGAAGGTATTTTGGACACTCCGTTGGCTTCGAATCTACTTCCCATGAGACGCATACACGCTACACAGGTAATCATCTCATGAAACCCTTCATTTCTATGGTTTGCATGATAGAACTACAATGTGTAACTGTTTTTAGGTTTTCTCTTGTGCAAAAATGTTTCTTTTACATCTCATAACATGTCTAGGCATAGATCTACTGTTCACTATGCATTTTTACACAAATAGGTAACTATTAGACATCTCATGGCTTCTCATTTTGCATCTTTTTCGCCTAAAAACAGATTTTCTCACTAGATGGCTGCCTGCGGAGGTAGGATAGTACCCATTCGCGGCCGAGGTCGTGGTCGAGGTAGAGGTGACACACATGACCCAGTCCATCCAGACTACTTTAGATCACTGGAGGCACAGGAGCTATACTTTGGCCACTTCAGTCATCGTACGATCGAGTATGGTCGACCAGTAGTGACTTCAGAGGTAGCACAGTTCCAGATTGAGAGTAGATTTGAGGCTGTGGGTTGGAGAAGTACCTTGTTTTTGAACGAGGATGCCTATCCCAAGCTAGTTAGGTTATTTTACAGCAACCTGACCTTCCACAGAGAGATGGATGGAGAGCACGACACTAGGCTAGTGATTGAGAGCCGGGTGAAGACCACAGACATACGCTTCACCACAGAGGAGCTGGCTCACATCCTAAACGTGCCATACATCCACGGCGACAGGAGATGGTTCGAGCCAGGGGCTGAGTCAGACGATGTCATACACTGGGAGGAGAGAGCCCTCGTCTTCCCGAGCATTTGCCCACAGGAGTGCAGCGGGGTAGAGTCAGTGACCGAGCTGTATCCCTCATGCAGGATCATCTCCAGGATCATAGCACGAAACTTGCTGCCTAAGGCAGGTCATCAGAGTGAGACTTCACTCATGCAGGCTATGATGACCTTTTCAGTGTACACTCGCTACCAGGTAGACTTGGCTTACATAATCCAAAATGCCATGATCTACCGAGTGACACATCCGAGGGGAGCAAACCTTGGATACGGGCGGCTTCTGACACGGATCTTTGAGCACATTGGGGTCGACTTTGAGGGAGAGGAGGCTGTCCCAGTTGGGCATGGCGGTACAATAGGGCATAGATTGGTTGCTCAGATGCACTTAACGGGCGGACCAAACTCACCGGAGATGTCAGTCGAGCAGGAGGACATGGATGTAGTGACTGATGATGAGGATCATACAGACTCACCACCACCTTCCCAGTTTGAGACAGGAGGCACATCCGGGACTCAAGATACTTCGGAGGTCGCACCACCTTGGGCTAGGGGTCTGTTCACTCGGATGGACCAGTTCGAGCAGGGGCAGATAGAGATGAGGGGCCAGATAGCAGAGTGCCTTGACATACTCCGCCAGATGAGACTAGCTCCACCACCACCACCACAGCAGTAGATAGGTCTAGGTTTTGATTCACTTTGATTCAGTACTGACCTTAGGGTTTAGATATGTTTATTGTAGTTTTTATTCAGCACATGTTCATTCCCTAATATTTTGTAAAGCGTAAAATACGCTCCAAGTTATGTAAAGCTTTATCTTATTAATGAAACACAGTTATGTTTATTGCACTTGTATTATTGTCTCTTATGCATTTTCTTGATGATTACAATGTGAGAATGTATTTCACTTGACTTATTGTAAGTTATTCAAAATAAGATCCACTTACTTTATCAGTTTGTTTCTAACAAAAGATGTTCTATTACTCACTCTAATTCTTTTGAGTCACTTCTGGATCTATGACTCAGATTGCCCATCTAATACTTGTATTAATTATTATTGACTTCGTAAAACCAAGGCTCTAATACCACTCTGTCACACCCCACCCGTCGGTCTCGGTTACCCGCCCGACAACCCGTGGGTGCGATCTGTCACAAGATCCAAGGTTTTAGGCTATTAACAATATTTAAGACAAATACAGATAATCATGAGCAAATAATATTCAATAATTGAATTAAATGAATTATAGGAGCCCAAAATGCTCCAATATCAAAGGAAAGAAATAAAGAATAAAGGATAAAACCAAAATGAGGCAACGGAATAATTCAAAAGTATTTATATAAGTTTCTTTCCAGTTTGTTTCTCTAAGTCAAAAAACTTAGACTCCAGTTTAATAAGGTGAGGGGTTCTCCAATTCTTCTTCAGTCTCAGTGCGAACTGCCTGACCACCTTTCGCCTCTGACCATCAACTGGTGCGATAAGCGCACTCCATGCACCCGCAGGAACTCCCCCACATGCTATTTCCATCTCCCACTGGCGGTGCCACGTCTTCTTCAAACGGGATGGTTCCTTCATAGGAAACCAGCCCATCTTCAGATATAAATCCTTCTTCTGTATAGGCTAAAAACATACAAAGAAATAAAGGAATGAGTTCTAAAGAACTCAGTAAGAAACAATCATATATCTCATCCATCATCCAATAATGCCATGATACCACAATAATATGAATGAATGCAAAACATGAATGATGCTATGATTTCTAACTATGCAAGTCTCTAATAGCTGACATGCTTTAAGAAAAACACCAGCCCTCCTCTGGGTAAGTCTCATCACTCTGATCCGGCAAGGACTGGTTACCTCTGTAGGGATCCAGGGAAAAAGGGAAAGTCCACACCTGGCTCACAAACCATGGTTAGGGGTTAAGTCCACACTCTCTCACCACGACCATTGGTAATGAGTACTGGCGCATGTCTGGGTTTCTAATCCAATGCAAGGTCATAATGGTTATATGTCTACATGAAGTCCAGATACATCCCCTATGGCACCAACCAACTCGGTTCAGTATCCTTCGCAACCTAGGAGTAAGAATCCTCACGGACTGGCTACCTCTGTTGGACTCTACTCCTTAACCCTATGGTCATCCACATATTATTGGGGCGGATGCTCTCATGATTCCTCACGACACCCGGTCTGGTCCTTGGACATCCATGAGCCCAACCCTAACATATGCAACCCTACCATTTATATGACTAACAATGGACCACCAAGTCACATCACTGTCATCACGGGTTACTCGGTTTCAATTCCCCTACCGAAAGGGTAGTAGCATGTGGGGTACCTAGCCATGCAATCTAGAATCATCCTAACAATGTCATCAATTAATCATGATAGTGCTGAAGGTATCAGCAGGCATGTGTCCCATTCCAAAGCCTTCCGATATCATCAACCAAGATATCCCAAAAGGAACACCCCAACTATCATAACCATATACCAATTACCATAATCATATAACATTCACAATTCACCAGGTAATTATGAAATCAAAGCAAACAGTTGTAGTATATTAGAAATAAATACAACTACAGCAGCATATAACAATAGAAATAAAGACTAACAACTATCAGATTAACATGTTCAAGTATATGTAGATAGATAAGATAGATCGTCCTTACTTGCATATAATCGAAACATCCGTAAAATGGAATCCAAAGAACTATTAGTAGACTTTTCTTTTAAACAAGAATCACCTAAACACAGTGGTTATTAGAATATATAAGTGACATAAATCAATTTGAATCGAACCGAAATCCAATTGGTCACTGTTTACCAGCCGGTCGCTTAGGTTAAGCGACTGCCACTAGTGACCGCCCCGAAAACAGTGAGTTTCAATCCGGAACTCAGGCATCTGATTACTCGATTTCAATCCGGTTTTCGAGTAATCTCATCCTAAGTCTCGAATTAAACACTCCCTAAGCCAAAAGGGTGA
Source organism: Hakea prostrata (assembly GCF_041222555.1). Lineage (NCBI taxonomy): Eukaryota > Viridiplantae > Streptophyta > Magnoliopsida > Proteales > Proteaceae > Hakea > Hakea prostrata. The sequence continues at coordinate 29,756,139 of NC_142608.1, read as the reverse complement.
GAGAAAATAATCCACTACCATCAATAGATTACCCATAACCCTCTCCTTGATTGGATTAACCATCTCACGGAAGTAGGGTTCCGTTTACGGTTATTCCATCTCAAGTAGATTAAAAAAGAGGGTAAAAATATCCAAGGGGTAATCACAGAGACAAGGGAAAAAGGGTAAAACCAATCTAACGGAGAAAAGAGAGTAAAGAACGAAGGGTTAGTTCAATACCTCACACCAGAAAGCCAGAGAAGAAAAGAACTGATCTTCCAATTCACTGTCAGTACTCCAGAGACTCTTTCGGATCTTCCCCGCAGCCATCTAAACTCCCAAATAAGCAACCACGAATAAAGTATTCGTTAATTAGACGGAGGTTACCTTATATAGAAGTCTGGGGGCAAAGTAGGGCAAAATCCCCGAAAACAGACCGGGCGGTCGCTTGGGCCGGTCGCTTAGGTTGAGCGACCGCCTCTAGTAACCGCCCCCATGTATTTTGCCATACAAGGGTGCTTTTACTAGGGGCTGATACCCAAGGCCAACCTAGCCCTAAATAAGAGATGGGGGAGATCTTACCTTCATTCCGGACATCTCTGAACAACACCTGACTTCCGAGATTCCCAGCTCCAGCCAAGGCAGGCTCTTCAGATAAAGGATTAATATCCATGGGTCCTGGGTATGGACCATGGGCTTCAATCCGAATACTCCACAAGTTCACCCGACTAGACCTTCGGGTTCTCGGACCTGGAATACGGATCTCGGGTTAGAAATACGGGGGGTATTACACTATCTTGCAGTACTCGAAGTATGCCTCGTACAGGAACTCTGCCTGAGGTGTGTCGAAGAGATCGAGTCGGTTAACCTCTGCTCTAGGCTGAGCTGGAACTCTGTCTCTGCCTCGCCTAGCTCCAACTATCCTGCCTCTGCCTCGTCCACCTCTCTGCATGGTGTGATGTTTGTTGAAAAAGATAAGAGACATTTCATGTTAGTATTATTTCGAAAATTTTGCTAGAAGGGCATTTTCGTAATTTTCATAAAAATTGGAAATTTGGGGAAAATGTAAATTGAGCATACTAGCATGTGCGCAATACTTGGAATTGCATGTCTATGAAGTTTATTTGAAGAAAATCGATCAAAATCTTGGTCTAATGTTGAAAATTCAGCAAGAAGGAATTTGGGGATTTTGCATTCTAGATCATTTTGGATTTTTGAAAATTTTGAAATTGGTAAGATCGAAGTACATGTTCATATTCTCAGTATCATTTTGAGTGTGTAGCAATTGATTTCGTGCGAAAACTCCAAGCGGTTTGAAAGAAATCAAAGTTTTTCTAAAGTTAACGATTTCGGTACGAAAGCGATATGAGAAGTGCAAGATTGTTGTAGAACTTGTTGTTTAAGCATAGTATTGTGCTAAAAACATAGGGAACATGTTTCTAAGTGTTCCTAAGCATGATTCCTAGCATTAGACACAAGCAACACATGGTTTTTGAATAAATTTCAAGTTTGAGAAGATGAAAATGAAACGCGAATGAAGATTTACCTTGTGTGAAGTTGTTGAGTGTTGTAGTGTTGTTGTTGAAGCACCAAACTACTTGCAAAACACTTAGGAATGCCTTGGTACCTCTCCTCTAGAGTCCCCTCTCAAGTGTGCAAGGTTTGAAATGAGTTTGAATGGGTTTTTGGCACTTAAAACCCTGATTTTCGCGTGCTGTGAGCTTTGGTCGACTCTTTGGTCGTCTGGGCACTCGACCAAGCACTCGACCAAAGGACCCAGTAGCCCCAAGTGCTGTTGGATTTTGGAAAAATGTGATTATTGTCCTATGATTGATTGTTTGATGACTAAATGGATGTATTTAAGCATGATTTAAGATTTTTAATCATTTGGACTTGTGGATTATGTTGAAACCTCGAAATTCGGTGTTTTTGACATTTCGGTTTTTGCAAAATGGTTACATTAAGAAGTGGTCATGGTGAATCCAGTGGTCATGGAAGTGACAAGATACCAATTGGTGGTCATGATCAGCAGACTAACACTGGTGACGAAGTTACTCCTGATGTTCCCGGTGCTCCAAATGTCGGAAGTTTTCGTGATATTGCAAATATTATGGGTAATATGATGCAGCAGCAAGTAGCTCAGTTCAACCAGATGTTGACCGGTTTCATGACTTTGCACAATGAGACTCGTGCTTGTGTCAATGGAAATCCTCATGCCGCAGTTTTGAATGCGGGTGGATTAGCTGGAACTCCTCATACTCGTTTGATGGAGAGTTTTCTGAAGATGCAAGTTCCTAACTTCACTGGAGTATCCAAAGATATCTTGTTTCCCAACAAGTGGATGTGTGAGTTGGAAAAGCTTTTCGTCATTTGCAATGTACGGAAGCCCAGAAGATTTTGTTTGCCGAGCAGAAGTTGCAACATGAAGCTGACGCTTGGTGGACTTCCACCCGACCTGTTTTGGAAGGTTTACATGCTGGCGTTGTGTCGTGGGATTTGTTCAAGGAAGCTTTTTGCAAGAACTACTTTCCCGGAAGTCGTGTGAAGGATGCGAAGGAAGCTGAGTTTATGGCTCTTACTCAAGGATCTTTGTCAGTGTTGGAATACCAACAGAAGTTTGAAGAGCTTCACTTCTTTGCTCCTGACTCTTTGAAGGTTGATATTACCAAAGCGAAGAAATTTTTCAAGGGATTGCGACCTGCAATCAAGGCATATCTCACCATTCAGCCTATTGAAAGTTATTCCCAGGTGGTGCAGAATGCCAAGAAGCTGGAAGAAACGGAGAAAGAGAATGCTAGAGTGCAAAGATCCTGATAGCCAATGAATCCTGGATTTGTGAATCAAACTGATCGACATTTTGTGAGACCTACGCCTTACCCTACTCCTGCTCTTTAGTCTAGGAGTGTAGGTCAGAGACCTGGATTTCAGCAACCAGGCCATTCTGGTCAGTTTGGTGGGAATCACCGCCGTTGAATGTGAATGCTAGGCCCGTGAATGCTATTCCTAGGCCTTTGGATCGAAGCTCAGCTTGCACCTGTTTCGTTGGACTTAGCAATCCCGTTTGCTTTTACCGTAAGCAGCTTCGGTCACTTTGCTCGTGGTTGTCCGAAGAGGCTTGTTCAGCCGTCTGCTTCTGTAGTAAAGAATGCTCCTGTTCCTCCTTCTGGAAGAGTGTTTAGTATTTCTGGTACTGAACAAGATGAGAATCATGAAGTGGTTACAGGTACTTTATTTGTTGCTTCTTTTCCTGCATTTGTGTTATTTGATACGGGTGCGTCTCATTCTTTCATATCGTCTGCATTTATCAAGAAGATTGATTTGGAACCTAAGATTTTATCTAGTTGTTTATTGATTTGTACTCCTACTGGGCCTGTTGTGAAATAGATAAAGGATTAGTTAAGTGTCCTATTTTCGTTGATGAAAAGAATTTGGAAGCCAATTTGGTACTTTTGGATATGAAGGATTTTGATGTCATTTTGTGTATTGATTGGTTAACTACCCATAATGCTGTAATTTTGTGTTCTTCGAAGAGAATTCAATTTCGGATTAGTGGAAGTTCAATGTTTGAATTCCCAGGTGAGAAAGGAAGAATTTGTAAGAAGACGTTGTCTGCACTGTTGCAAGTCTATGCATTAGTTCAAGGTTCGCCATCTGAAGGAAAGTTTAAGAAAGGAAAGAAAGTAGAAGAAGTTGGCGTTGTATGTGACTTCGTTGATGTTTTTCCTGAAGATCTGTCAGGCGTACCACCTGATAGAGAAGTGGAATTTTCTATTGATCTAATCCCTGGTGCTGCCCCAGTATCCAAGGCTCCATATAGAATGGCTCCCATTGAGTTGGTTGAGTTGCAAAAGCAGTTGAATGAACTCCTGGATAGAGGTTTCATCCGACCTAGTGTTTCTCCTTGGGGAGCTCCTGTCTTGTTTGTTAAGAAGAAGGACGGTAGTATGCGTCTGTGCATTGATTACCGTGAGTTGAACAAGTTGACCATTAAGAATAGATACCCGCTGCCCCGAATTGATGATCTCTTTGATCAGTTGAAGGGTGCAGCAGTGTTCTCAAAGATTGATTTAAGGTCTGGATATCACCAGTTGAAAGTGAAGTCAAGTGATATTTTCAAGACAGCTTTTAGAACAAGGTATGGTCATTTTGAGTTTCGAGTTATGCCTTTCAGATTGACTAATGCTCCTGCGGTGTTCATGGATCTCATGAATCGAGTCTTTCACGATGTGCTCGATAAGTTTGTGATAGTCTTCATTGATGATATCCTGATTTATTTGAAGAGTGAAGAAGAGCATGCAAGGCATCTAGATTTCACTTTACGAAGACTAAAACAAAAGAAGCTTTACGCTAAGTTTAGCAAGTGTGATTTCTGGCTCAAGAGTGTAGTATTCCTCGGCCATATTGTTTCTGCTGAAGGTATTCGTGTTGATCCCGAAAAGATACAAGCAATTACTGATTGGGAAAGACCGAAGACTGTAACGGAAATAAGAAGTTTTCTTGGTTTGGCAGGCTACTACAGAAGGTTTATTGAGAATTTTTCTAGGTTGGCTGCTCCTATGACTAAGCTGACTAGAAAGGAAGAGAAGTTTGTTTGGTTTGACGCTTGTGAGAAGAATTTCCAAGAATTGAAGGTTAGATTGACAACTGCTCCGGTTTTAACTTTACCTGATAATTCCGGTGGTTTGACAATCTACACTGATGCGTCAAAGATTGGTTTGGGTTGCGTTCTGATGCAACATGGTAAGGTCGTAGCCTATGCTTCCCGGCAATTGAAGGATTATGAGCGGAATTACCCCACTTATGACTTAGAACTTGCCGCTGTTGTCTTTGCTTTGAAGATTTGGAGACATTACCTTTATGGTGAGAAGATCGCTATTTTCATGGATCATAAAAGTTTGAAGTACTTCTTTACCCAAAAGGAGTTAAATATGAGACAAGAAGATGGTTGGGATTGGTATCTGATTATGACTATGACATTCAGTATCACCCTAGTAAAGCGAACGTGGTTGCGGACGCTCTTAGCAGGAAAAGTCAGAAGAAAGTACTTGACTTGAATGCTTTGAGTCAACTTCTGATGTCTTCAATTTCGAATTTTGGTTTGGAAGTTGTCCTTGAAGGTTCGGAAGTTGTCTTGTCTGCTATGACGGCGAGATCCACCATTAGAGATAGAATTGTTGCTCTGCAAGGTTCTGATTTGGATTTTAAGGAGAAGATCGAGAAGTTTTCTTTGAATCCTGATTCGGATCCTGACTTTGGTATATCTATGGATGGTGCCTATTGTTTAGAGGAAGACTTTGTGTGCCTGTTGATGAAGGAATCAAGAAAGAAATTTTAAAGGAAGCACACCAGTCGATCTTCACGATACACCCTGGAAGCACCAAATGTATAAAGACTTAAGAGAACATTTTTGGTGGATTGGTTTGAAGGCCGATGTTGATGATTTTGTTGCCAAGTGTGAGACTTGCCAGCATGTGAAAGCCATTCTTCAACCTCCATCTGGATTACTTCAGCCTCTTCCTATTCCTAGTTGGAAGTGGGAAGATATCTCTATGGACTTTGTGACTAGCTTGCCTCGGACAAGTAAAGGCAATGACACTGTGTGGGTGATTGTTGATAGGTTGACCAAATCAGCCCATTTCATTCCTATGAATATCACTCATACTCTGGATAAGCTTGCTCGGCTATATGTGGACAATGTGGTTGGTTTGCACGGTGTGCCTTTGAGTATTGTGTCTGATCGTGATCCTAGGTTCACCTCAAAGTTTTGGAGCAGTTTGCAGAAAGCCTTGGGAACCCAATTGAACTTGAGTACAGCTCATCATCCATAGTCTGATGGACAATCTGAGCGGACGATTCAAACTTTGGAAGACATGTTTAGATCTTGTGTAGTGGATATGGGTGGAAATTGGGATGAACACTTAGCTTTGGTTGAGTTTGCCTATAATAACAGTTATCAAGCAACTATAGGCATTTCTCCGTTTAAGGCTTTGTATGGTAACACTTGTAGGACACCCTTGTACTGGACTGAGACTGGAGAGAGAAAAGTCTTAGGTCCTGAGATGATTGAAGCTACTAGCGCAATGGTCGATATGATAAGAGAAAGGATTAAGTCTGCTCAGTCAAAACAGAAATCTTATGCTGATAAGAGAAGGACCGATTTGGAATTTCAAGTTGGGGAGAAAGTTTTCTTGAAGGTTTCACCTATGAAGGGTGTGATGAGATTCAATGTTAAAGGAAAGCTTAGCCCTTGTTACATTGGACCTTTTGAGATTTTGGAAAAAGTTGGATCTGTTGCTTATCGATTGGCATTACCTCTGTCTATTGCTGCTGTGCACAATGTGTTTCATGTTTCGATGCTTTGGAAATACATTGAGAATCCGGAACATATTCTACAGCAAGCCCCCGAAGGACTCAGTGTTGATCTGACCTATGAAGAAGAGCCAACTGAAATTTTGGATAAGAAGGATAAGCAATTGCGGAATCGCACCATCCCTTTGGTAAAGATTCGTTGGAAGAACCATACCCGTGAAGAAGCTTCTTGGGAGAAGAAAGAAGATATGAAGGAGAAATTTCCTCAACTTTTTGGAAGTTCAGGTACGCTCTCAATTTCGAGGACGAAATTTCTTTTAAGGGGGGGAGAATGTGAAACCCAGCCCTAACCTAACCCTGACCTTGACCCGGTAACCCGGTTGTTTTTAGGTTCGAAGACCCGGAGTAAAGAAAGAAGCCAACTATGGGCCATCTAAGTAGAAGACATGGTGTTTGACTCTGAACCCATGGATGTTGTTGATGGAGTTCCATACTTGGATGTCTGTGTAGATTTGGAAAGGAAGCTGCAGTTGTCTGAAGATGAGATTAGTTGAAGGACTTGGAGTATTATCTGACTTGGTTTGAAGGTTATTCTTCACACTTGACATGTTACTTGATGTGTATGCAAAAGCCCATAAGGTTTAAAGCCCATTTGATCCCCCAAATCCCTGATTATTCCTTACTGTCTGCCTTGGTCGACTAACTGGTCAAGTGGGCCACTCGACCAAAGGAAGGTGAAATTCGAGAAATTGTAATTTTAGGGTTTTTCACTCTTATTTAAACCCTACTTCGTATTTCTTTGTTACGGCTGCCTCCTAAACACTTTGTGAACGTGAGAACACCTCTCCGAAACTCACTCTAGTTATTTCGAAGACTCCTCTGCAGATCTGAAGCCTGTTTTCTCTGTTCTTACAATTCAAGGTTAGTATCCCTTATGAATTATTAAATTTTCTTTCTTGATCTTGTTCTTGATTGAGATCAGGGAGTTGATGATGCATCCTTGCAACCATCCATTCGTGATCTTCTTCGTTTCTTTGAGATCTATGATCATCATCATGATCTCAACCCTAGCAGAAGATTTTCTTGAAACCCTAACCCTAGTATGATCTTCTGGAAACTCTTGTTAACCTCCGATGCGAGGGAAACCTCATGGGCAATGTTTCTGTTAACCTAAATTAGTTTTCCTATGATTTTCTTATTGCTTTTGGCCAATTATTTAATTTTCATTCATTCTGTGATCTCAACCTTTTTATGGAACCATAAGGTTGAAACCCTAATTTCTTGGGTTAGATCAAGAACCCAAATTTTCCCCATGACTTGATGTTTTTATCTTACTATATGATCCTAATATACCTTAGGAAGTTCCCCTTCGAATTTCGGATCAATCCGACTTCAAACAAGGAAGTTATGGCCAAAGCAGTCTGTACAATTCCGTACTGACTTGCTTGGTCAACTCCTTGGTCGAGAGGGGCACTCGACCAAGCGCTCGACCAAAGGAGTCAGGAGCTTCATTTTTCGGCCGATTTGATTCGTTTGCTCTCCAATCTTTTAGGCATCTTTCCTAATGTTGTATCTATGATTGTTAGGAGTCTATTTGCTAAGTTTGGAGTTGCTCTCTTTGATTTTTGGATCATATTCTTCGATAATCAAGTAAGGACAGTTGATTCCTTAACTACATAGGTTGCTTGTTCTCTGGTTTCTACTTTTCGAAACTATGATTTTACATATTGTTATTGTATTTTAGTTCTGATCTCCTACTGTGAGAACAACAGCACTTGTTTATGTTATCCTTTTCATTATTCATATTATGAGTTACTTATTACTGATTAATTTGATTTTGCTTTTACATTCTCTTGTATATGATGAACTTTCGATTGTGTATGTCATGAGTGATATGAGAATGTGTTTGCTTAAGTTTGGTTTGGGATTGGGGAGTGTCCTTTTGACGCTTCTGTCCTTGGACATCGGAGGGAATAGTGTGGGATGTTCTCCGAAGATGCCCATCGACGCTTTCCTGAATCAATGGATGTCATACCTAGGATTGTCTAGCAGTGTTTGGCTAGGATGACCCCTGTTATATCAGACCTGTTTCGGAAGGGTATTGAGACTGAACGACCAGTGGTAGCGAATGTGATTCACGGGCGCTCAAGACCGGTAACCAACCCGTGAGAGGACGGGAATCATATTGTGGGGACCATTTATTGGAGGGTTGCATATGGCTAGACTTGGGCTCATGGGCGCTCATGACCGGTAACCAACCCGTGAGAGGACATGAGAGCTTCCGTTTACCATATGTGGATAACCGATAGGGTTGATGAGTCCGTAGTCCGAGTTGGTCGGTGCCATAGGATACGTGACTCTAGTGTGAAGGATACGGAACCGAGTTGGTCGGTGTCATAGGAAAAGTATCTGGATTTGACATGATATAACTGACTAGATGACTTGCATTGGGCTAGGCTTTTCCCTAACATGCGCCGGTACTTATGCCAAACGGTTGTGAGAAAGTGTGTTGACTTAGACCCCTGCCATGGTTTGTCCTGAGGGATGCCGGACCCTTTACCAACTGATGAGTGATTGAGACCTTCCCAAAGAAGTACGGTGCTATGACTTAAAGCATTTCTACCATAGAGACCAGCATACATAGAGTTTAGATGCATTCATACTTTATCTGTTCCATATTGCATTGCATCATGTTATGTTTTGCCACATGTTATCTATGATGTTATGGATTAACTTGCCTTACTGAGTTTCCTCGAAACTCATTCCTTTTTTTGTATATTTTCTTGTTAGATTATCCTGCAGGTATAGATTATTATGACGAGCAGTACAATGAAGCACAAGCCGATGAAGCGTATTACACGCAAGGTGCTGGCGACGATCAAGCTTACTCTGATGATCCCTCGGCGGATCAAGCTGCGTACTACCTTTGAAGGCAGCGTAGAGTTAGAACAGATCCGTTGGATTGATGAAGTCCATACTTATGAAGACGTCATCTATAGACTGGAAGACTTATATTTTTAGTTTATTTATTAGTACATTGGTTTCAGTTGTATTTTCCTTATAGACTTTCATTCTACGTTCCGCTATGTTTGTGGAGTGAGTTTCCGCCTCACTTTACTTATCTTGATATCTTCGGATATCTGGTATCTTTTCCGCACTCTGATTATATAATTTATTCTTTCTTGACTTAAATATTTTGTTTATAATGTTTAAACCTTGATTATTTCTTGTTTATGATTATGTTATTGTATATGTGGGAGGATGATTTCCTCGATACTTGATATTCGGGGCTGTGGATCACACTCCCGGGTATGCCAGTTAGGGTACCGGCTGGGGGGATGTGACACATGTCAAGGTAAAGCCTAGCGCAATGCAAGTCATCTACTTAGTCATATCATGTCAGTTCCAAATATGTCCATTCCTCCCCTCTCGGGATCCTTTCCGGTATCCTTCACACTAGAGTCACGGATATTACTCATCGGACTCATCAACCCTATTGGTCATCTACAAATAGTAGATGGGAAGCTCTCACGTCCCCTCACGAATCATTTCACCAGTCTTGAGTGTCCGTGAGCCCAAGTCTAGCATTTGCAACCCTACCAATAAATGGCCCCTTTCGGGTATCCGCAATGCGATTTATGTCCTCTCACGGGATGGTTACTGGTCTTGAGCACCCACAAATCCACACTGCTACCATGGGTCGTTCGGTTTCAATGCCCTTCCGATTCGGGTCTGATAAGACAAGGACATCCTTGCCATACATCTAGACAAGCCCTATGTATGTCATCCAATGATCCAGGAAAGCGTCGATGGGCATCTTCGGAGAACATCCCATACTATTCCCTCCGACGTCTAAGGACAAAAGTACCAGTAGGGCACTCCCCAATCCCAAATCATACCTAAGCAATCACATGCTTATTTCCATCCATTACATATCAACAATACATTATCATGTTGAAAATATGTCATAACATCTCATAATACAGTGTATAAATAATTGACAAGAATAAGTAAACATGATAAAGCAAGTAATTAAGTATGGTGCTACTGTCATAAGGTAACTACAATAGTCATATGATGTCTAAAATCAACTAATAAGTTAAGTCTACTAAGTTACCAACAACAGTGTAAAAGTCATACAGTCAATGTTATATGGCAATAACCGTCCTTACCTTGAGTTGGAGAAGAAGATGGTCCAAGATCACAAGCAAGTGGCCCAATTAGTCTTAAAACCCTAAACAAACATATGAAGGATTAGAGAAGAAATCCAAACAATCGGAGATCGAATGGATCAAAATTGGGCAAAAGTTGCTGACAGCAACCTTGTTGGTCGATACCTTGGGTCGATGGTATCAACCCACTGTATCAACCAAAAGGGTCTCGGACAGCAAGTTGGGTTTTTGGCTCAAAGTTGGTCTTCCGGGTCTCGGATCGATACGAAACTTGGGGAGCAGCTTAAACACAATATAGAGACACTAATTATCAAAGAATTAACATCATCCAATGGTCAAATTAGAAATCCCCAAATTGGCATATCAAGTTTAAGAGTTGGAAATCATGGCATTGGTTATTACTTAATGCAAATTGGGGGAAAACATAGTGAATTAGGTAGGGAATAGATTAGGAGCATTATTGTAATCATAGGCAAGGTAGAAATTAGGCTAATCATAGGCTACCTTTCAGTTTTGGTTAATAAAGCAAGTTGGTGAGCAACAAATCATGGAAATGCATAGTTAATGATCATAGCAAGATTGGGGAAAACATTAATGTATTAGGTAAAGAAGACTCATGGCAAGGTGTTTGCAAGGTTGCAGCACCTTGGCCATGGTCCGAAAAGCAAGAATAAGGTGAGGTAGAAGTAGATTAGAGAGAGAGTGAGAGATTACATACCTTGTAAAAGAGATTAGAGAAGAGAGAGAAAGGATTCCTGAAGAAGATCAACACCCAAGCCAAGGAGGAGGCTTAGAGGAGCTTTCCCACGTTCTCAGATGTTGAAATGAGTGAAATAATGATTTAGGTTCGAGGTTTCACTTAAAAGGAGGAAGGAATATCCAAAAAGCACCTTTTTATTCGAATCTAGGCTTGTTGGGTCGATACCTTGGGTTGATGGTATCGACCAACAGTAGTTTCAACAGAATTTTCAAGAATAGTTCAGCAACTTTAGATGCGAATTCGGAGGGCTATACATGGTCAAATTGAGTAAGGTTTTCTTCTGCAAGTCAATAAAGAAGTATAGTTTCCATAAATACCTTTGGATCAAGCATGGGAGTTCATTAGGTTCACCAAATAAGCTCACCTTCTTTGATGCGCAAGCAGGATTTGCCAGATATAGTTTAGCAACTTTGGACAGGGATTTGGAGGGCTATATGGGGTCAAATTGAGTGGGGTTTTCTCCTACAAGTCCATCAAGAAGTATAGTTTCAGGAAATACCATGGGATTGAGCACAGTAGTTCATTAGGTATTTCAACTAATTCACACCTCTCCGGTGCGCAGATTCAAAACTAACACTGACAATACTCTCAAGTGAGGGGCATCATCGTCAATGTCCATGGGCTTGGGCTCCGACACCAGATCATCAAATAGTAGGGTCCACAAGTCCTTTATACCACCACTTCGGGTCATTATATCTACAGAACAATACAAATTCCAGGCCGGGTCAGGGTAAGGATAAGGCCGGATTTCACAGATCTACCCTAAGGGAAAGGTGTGGCATGACTTCCTAAGGCTTTCAAAGATAATAACACTGAAATCAAGGTCCGACTTTAAGGTCTAACATTAAACAAGTCTTTCTTTATCTCAATGCCATTAGGGTATCCTGGCTAGGTTTGGGCAGGATTTTACACTTCTGTCCTTGGACATTACCGGAAATAGTATGGGATGTTTTCGGGGTTGCCCATTGACGCTTTCCCAAATCATTGGTTGTCATACCTAGGGTTGGCTAGGATGTCCCCGTTATATCAGACCCTAGTCGGAAGGGTATTGAGACTGAACAACCCGTGGCAGCAATGGGGATTCACGGGTGCTCAAGATCGGTAACCAACCTATGAGAGGACGAGAATCACATTGTGGGGGCCATTTATTGGAGGGTTGCATATGGATAGACTTGGGCTCATGGGTGCTCAAGACCGGTAACCAACCTGTGAGAGGACATGAGAGCTTCCCGTTTACTAAATGCGGATAACCAATAGGGTTGATGAGTCCGTAGTCCGAGAGGGAATACACCGACTCTAGTATGAAGGATACCGGAAAGGATCCCGAGAGGGGAGGAATGGACTTATTTGGATCTGAGTTGATGTGACTGAGTAGATGACTTGCATTGGACTAGGCTTAACCCTAACATGCGCCAGTACTTAGACCAATGGTGATGTGAGAGAGTGGTGACTTAACCCCCAGCCATGGATTGTCCGAGAGGGATGAAGGACCCACTACCGCCGAGTGACTGAGACCTTCCCAAAGAAGTATGGTGCTATGACTTAAAGCATGTCTGCAATAGAGACCAGCATACATAGAGTTTAGATGCATACATACATTATCTGTTTCATACTGCATTGCATCTTGTTATGTTCTGCCGCATGTTATTTATGTTGTTATGAGTTAACTTGCCTTACTGAGTTCAATCGAACTCACACCTCTTTGTACAATCTTTTGTTAGATTATTCTACAAGTATTGACTACTATGAAGGACAGTATGATGAAGCGCAAGTCAAAGAAGTGTACTACATGCAAGGTGTTGGCAACCATGAAGATAACCCTGATGATCCCTCGAGCGATCACATTGCGTACTACGATTAAATGTAACGTAGTGTTGGAACATCTATGTTGGATTGATAAAGTCCACTATTTTGAAGATGTCATCTATAAATTTGAAAACGCGTAGTTTACTTTGTACATTCTATTCTTGCCTTTCTTTAGAAACAGTTGTAATTATTTTTAGACATACATACTACGTTCCACTGTATCTGTGGAGTGAGTTTCCGCCTCACTCTACTTCTTTTGATGTGATTAAATCTGGTATCATTTCCGCACTCTGATTTTAGTGATTATTCATTTACTGATTTGAATCTTTTGTTTGTAATATTAAAACCTTGATTATTTCCTGTTTATGATTATGTTATTGTATATGTGGGAGGATGATTTCCTCGATACTTGATCTTCGGGGCTGTGGATCACACTCTCGGGTATGCCAGTTAGGGTACCGGCTGGGGGGATGTGACAGAATTCTAGGGTTTTCTCCCAATTAGGGAAGCCATGATTTTAAATTGAAGGTAATGTTTTAATCATTATTAGTGCCCGATCTTTACCCCCTTAGTGTTAGAATACTATCCTATGGTTTTCCTCCAAGTTTCGTGAAGTTCCAAACCCTGTAGATTGTGTTTCGGATCAGAATTTCCGTATTTGCTTCGTACTGATTCTGTTTGTGAAATCCCGCCTAATCCTAACCTTGCTACTGTGCCGAATCCATACCTACCATATGCCTTATTCAATTTATTCTCTGTCGTATGAGTTGCCTAGTTTCATTTGGTGGAAGTTTATCTCGAAGCTTATCTTTTTCCCCTTCTATTTCTTCCCTTTGATGAGAGAATGATCTTAACTCATTCCCATGATTGATTTTCTATACATGCTATTGTATAGAGGATCTCCATGCACTCTATAATGATCCTTCTACCCTGCTGTTGTAGAGTGGACCTCCATACACCCTATAACCTTGTGAACTCTCCACATGATGATTTCTGAGAGAAATCAAGTGTGATCTTCATGATTTGTTATCCCTTCTAATTGTTTCAAGACTTCAAGCTTTTCATCCCCTGTTCCTCAATCAAAGGTTAGTAACCTCTATTGTGTTGTATTGATCTACTTTTACTATGTTTTATTCTTTGTGATTGAGACTATGAAGAAGATGCTGCATTCTTGCAACCATCTCTCTACAATCTCTTTTCATTTTTTAAGGTTTTATGATCTTCATATTGATCTTCACCATGATCCTTATGAAATCTTCATAAAGCCATGATGGTACTTTACTCTTATTATGTTTTATTCTTTGTGATTGAGATTTAGAAGAAGATGCTGCATCCTTGCAACCATCTCTCTACAATCTCTTTTCATTTTAAGGTTTTATGATCTTCATATTGATCTTCACCATGATCCTTGTGAAATCTTCATGAAACCATGATCATACTTTTAATTTGATTTCAAAGCATGTTAGATTTATTCCTTGTTTCTTATAAATGACTTATTGTTAATTGTTTTCCGAAGATTTTGGGAGAAGAAAGGTCAAGATAAAAGCAATGTCCTCCATCTCTTTAGAAGCCTAGTACACTCCCAATTTCGAGGACGAAATTATTTTAAGGGTGGGAGAATGTACATCCAGCCCAAACCTAGCCCGGACACCCTATTTATTTTGGGATATAAAAAGACTTGTTCAATTTTAGACCTTAAAAGTTGGACTTTAATTTCAATATTATTATCTTTGAAAACCTTAGGAAGCCATGTCAGACCTTTCCCTTAGGGTAGATCTGTAATGTCTGGCCTTATCCTAACCTTGGCCCGGCCCGGGACCTATTATGTTTGTAGGTCCGAAAACCCAAAGTGGGAGGAAATGAGACTTGTGGACCCTTTTGGTTGATGATTTGGTGTCGGAACCCAAGCCCGTGAACATTGACGATGATGCCCCTCACTTGAGAACATTGTCAGTGTTAGTTTTGAATCTGCGCACCGAAGAGGGGTGAATTAGTTGAAATACCAAATGAACTCATGTGCTCAATCCGAATATATTTCTGGAAACTAGACTTCTTGATTGAATTGTGGAAAAAAACCTCACTCAATTTGACCTTGTATAGCCATCCGAATCCCTGTTCGAAGTTGCTGAACTATTTCTGGATTTTCTGCTGAAACCTGTTACCTGTTTTGGTCCATACCATCAACCAAAACCAACGACCAAGGTTGCCCAGAATCGTGAAAAAGATGCTTTTTGGATATTCCTTCCTCTATTTAAGTGAAACCTCGGGCCTAGAACCATATTTTACTCTTTTCAACACCTGAGAACGTGGGAAGGCTCCTCTTAGGCTCCTCCTTAGCTTGGGTGATAATCTTCTACAAGAATCCTTGTCTCTCTTCTCCAACTACCATCTTCTAAGGTATGATTCTCTCTCTTGCTCTCTATTCTACTCACTTCCCTTCTTCTTTTACTGATGAGACCATGGCCAAGGTGCTGCAACCTTGCAAACACCTTGCCATGAACGTCTCTTCCCATTTATACTTGCTTTTCCTTCATTCTTGCTATGCTTCACTTGCATCTTGATCTTTACATATACATTACTATGATTCCTTACTTCACAACTTTATTTCTTATACTAAACTGAGATGTGGAGTATGATTAGTCTAATCTCTGGCTTGCAAATGATTGTAATTATGTTCCTAACCTATTCCCCAACTAATTCTTTAGCTTCCCTTTCAATTACATCAATTTCTCATGAATGCTAGGATTCTTGTCTTTAGAACATAGGACCTCAATTTGGGGGTTTTCATTTGGACCATTGGATTGTGATAATACTTGCTAGGTAGTGTTCTTACATTGTTATTAAACATCCCTCCAAGTTTCAGATCGATCCGAACCCCTGAAGACTCATTTCGGACCAAAATCCCCAAAATCCTCTATTCTGTCCCGAAGACAATTTTGGTCGATCTTTTTGGTCGATACCATCGACCAAGACCATCAACCAAACTTGTTGCTGACAACAACCTTGCTCCGTTTTGATCCGTTTGACATCCGATCTTCCCGACTTCTTCTCTAACTTATTATTGATGTTTGTTTAGGGCCTTAACAATCATTTTGGACTATTTCTTGGTACTCTCAATTCACCATCAACTCAACCTAAGGTAAGGATGGTTATCTCCATAAACATATAAGTCATCAAATATTGAATTGTGTTTTATTTAAAGAATGAGATCTCTTGATTTTCTTTCAATCATTATGAGACTGTTACATATGTGTTAAAACAGTAGCATTTAAATCTTTATACTCTTGTTGTGTTACTTTATCAATTTGATTTGCTTATGTTTATAATGATTCGTTTCAATATCATGATTTGATTACTATTATGGATATGCATTGGATGCATGAGAAATGATGAGATTGGATATGTAATTGCTTACGTATAACTTGGGATTGGGGAGTGTCCTATTGACACTTTTGTCCTTGGACACCGGAGGGAATAGTATGGGATGTTCTCCGATGGTGCCTATCGACTCTTTCCCGGGTTATTGGATGACATACATAGGATTGTCTAGTTGTTTGGCTAGGATGTCCCTGTCGTATCAGACCCGAATCGGAAGGGCATTGAGACCGAACGACCCGTGGTAGCAATGGGGATTTGTGGGCACTCAAGACCGGTAACCAATCCGTGAGAGGTCATAAATCTCATTGTGGGGGCCATTTATTGGTAGGGTTGCATATGGATAGACTTGGGCTCACGGGCGCTCAAGACCGGTAACCAACCTGTGAGAGGACGTGAGAGCTTCCCGTTTACTATATGTGGATGACCAATAGGGTTGATGAGTCCGTAATCCGGGATTACGCTGACTCTAGTGAGAAGGATACCGGAAAGGATCGCCGGGGCGAGGAATGGACGTATCTCGGATCCGAGTTGATATTTCTGAGTAGATGACTTGCATTGGGCTAGGCTTTACTGTGACATGCGCCAGTACTTGACCAAATGGTGATGTGAGAGAGTGGTGACTAAATCCCCAACCATGGTTTTTTGATGACTTTACCGATCTTCCCCGGGCATTCCCAAGATATGGAAATGGGAGAGTGACAGACGACCCAGAGAAGTACGGTGCTATGACTTAAAGCATGTCTACCCTAGATGACCAGCATACTTAGAGTTAGATTCATATTTGCATCATATGTCTCATATCATATTGCATCATGCTATGCTGCGCATCATATGATTTATGTTATTATGGAATAACTTTCCTTGCTGAGTTCTTTCGAACTCACTCCTTTTTGCAACATACTTTGTTAGACTTTCCTGTAGGTACTACCACTGTTGACTGTGGCAGTCAACCCTCTGGAGGCCGAGTTGAAGACTTGTATCATACTGGTGGCAATGAACCAGTTGATAAAGACGAGTAGACCGAGATCGGGACTTTTTGTAGTAGTTCAGTTTTATATTGTGTGTTAGGGATGGGATGTCGCCTCATTCCCTTTTTAACCTTTTATTTGAATTGTCGGGACTATAGCTTAGTTGTTTCACTTGTTATTTGGTGAATCGGTTGTAACCTTTACTTTTAGTCGTCTCATCTTCCCCTATTATTATAGGATGGGTTTCTTCCCTCCTTTTCACACTTGATTGTTTATACTAATGAAATCCTTTCTGCACTCTGATGTTAATTGTGAAATCTTCTAAGATCTTTTCTAGACTTTTATTATTGAATTATTTGGAAATAAGGAATTGTTCTTGCTTTTGATTATATTATTGTGCTAAGTGATTATGATCGTTCCTAAACTTGATCGGCGGGATAGTAATTCACTCCCCGGGTAATCCAGATAGGGTATCCCCTTGGTGGATTTAGGGCGGGATGTGACAGATGGTATCAGAGCCCAAGTTTTCGGACAATCATAATCATGGAACACAGTAATGGAAGCGTCCTTGAGTCATAGACCCAGAAGTGACTCAAACTTTCTTAGAATGGAATAATAGAAAACTTGGGTTAGAAACTTAAATAAATGAAGCATAATACATCTTGGTTGAATAATAAACAATAATTAAAAGTTTATGACTTGTACTTGGGTTGTAGTCATGGTTAGAGTTAAGTTGTCAGTTTTAAGTATTGTGTTTGTGTTGTGAGTCGTGAGTTGAGTCTTGAGTTTAAAGTTGTCGTCTTGAGTTGTCCTTGTCAGTGAGTCGGGTTGTCGTCGTATGTCGTCATGAGTCTGAGTTGAGTTGTCGTCATGTGTTGTCGTATGAGTCTGAGTCGGGAGTCGTCATTGGGAGTAATGGTCGTGAGTGATCGTCATGAGTTATAAGTCATAACTAAACATTAACAACTTCTAATGCAATAAAAGAAATGCATAATGTACAATAACATAAGTGAAACAAACTGAATTTCATTAATCACATAGGATATTTTTACAAGTCTGAAAGGAAATACATCATTGAAAGCATAAAAGGAAAATCCTAGCACTATCTATCTAGGTGATCGAATTCGGTGAGCTGCCTGGTCCCTCTTGGATCTGAACTCCTTCTCCAGTCGTGCAAATTTCTCTCCCAAGGTATACATATAGAACTCTATCCTCTCTTGTCGAGCTTTTATCCTCTCAAGTATAGAGTAAATCGATGACTAATGAGAAGCCACACCCAGAGCCTCAGAAGTCATATGTGTTGGATCTCCAATCTCACAGAAGTCTAGGTAAGCCTCATCTGCTTGATAGTCCTCATCCCAATAGTGTACCCCAGTGCTCCAGTGACTACATCTACTCCCTCTAGATCCACCCCAAAGTGCTGGAAGACTAATGTCAGTAATCTCTCGAAGCAAAGGTTCCTCATACTCGGACGTTCCACCAAGTCTATCATGACATTCTGTATGATGTAGGACAAGTCGATCTGGAAAATGCGACCGGTAATCCAAGCCGAGTCCGTCATCTGTCTGCTATCCCGGGGAAGGTAACACTCTGAGCTATCCCAAAGCATAGCACAGATCTCATGAAGCTCGTAGGGTAGCAAGTAACGATCTACCTCCACTCCTAAAGGTATCCATAGGCACTGATGTGAGTAGTAAGGCACCTGAAGAATCTATGCCAGTGTCCTAGTAGAGAACCGGATCTGTGTCTCCATGACCCTGCTCTTAAGAATCAATCTGAAAGGATGACCCTATCCTCTGGCCTCCTCGATAGACGTGAGGTTACTGAAGAACAACCTCACTAGCTCTAGGTAGATGGGCAAGTTCGCCGTGAAGAGATGAGTCCACCCTAGGGTGTTGAATCTCTGTCAGATCCTAAACACCCTCAGCTCCCGTAAGTGAAGCAGCCGCTCATACTCTATATGGCAGTACTCAAAGAATGCCTTGTACAGGAACTTTGCCTGTGGCGTATCGAATCTATCGAGCCGAAGTACCTTTGCCCTAGGCTGAGCTGGAACTTGACCTCTACCTTGCCTAGCACCAACTATCCTGCCTCGACCATGTCCACCTCTCTGCATGATGAATGCCTGTGGAAAAGACAAAAGTCATTGTTTGTTAGTGTTGTTTCAAAAATTCAGCCATAAGGGCATTTTCGTAATTTTCATCAAAATTAAAAATTTGGGGAAAATGCAAATTGAACATACTAGCATGTGCGCTATACTTGGAATTGGATGACTATGAAGTTTATTTGAAGAAAATCGATCGAAATCTTGGTTTAAAGTAAAAAATTCAGCAAGAAGGAATTTGGGGATTTTGCATTCTAGGTCAAAATTGGATTTTTGAAAATTTTGAAATCGGTAAAATCAAATTACATGTACACATTCACAATATCATTCTAAGCATGTAGCCTTTGATTTCGTGCGAAAACTCCAAGCGGTTTGTGAGAAATTGGAATTTTTCTAAAGTTTGGCAATTTTGGTTGCGTTAACGATGTGAAAATGCAAGATTGTGTTAGAACTTGTTGTTTAAGCATGGCATTGTGCTAAAAACTCATGGAGCATGTATCTAAGTGTTCCTAAGCATGATTTCTAGCAATAGACACAAGTAAAACATGGATTTTTATGAAATGCAAGCAAGAGAAGATGAATTTGAGAATGAGAATGAAGGTTTACCTTGTGTGAAGATGAATGAGTGTTGTGTTGTTGTTGTTGTTGAAGCACCAAACTACTTGGAAATCACTTAGAAGGACCTTAGCACTTTTTCCTCAGATCTCCCTCTCAAGTTGGCAAAGTTTGGAATGAGTTTGAATGGGATTTTAGCACTTAAAACCCTGATTTTTGCTTGTTGTCTTGATTGGTCGACTGAGTCAATCGACCAATGGACCTAGTAGCTCCAATTTCTGTTAGATTTTAGGAAAATGTGATTTTTGTCCCATGGTTGATTATTTGATGACTAAATGGAGGTATTTGAGCATGATTTAAGATTCTTAATCATTTGGATTTGTGGATTATGTCAAAGCTTCGAAATTCGATGTTTTTGACATTTCGGTTTTTGCAGAATGGTTACGTTAAGAAGTGGGCGTGGTGAATCCAGTGGTCACGGAAGTGGTGAGATACCAATCGGTGGTCATGATCAGCAGACCAACACTAGAGACCAAGGTACCCCTGATGTACCCGGTGCCCCGAACATCGGAAGTTTTTGCAATATTGGCAACATTATGGGCAATATGATGCAGCAACAAGCAATCCAGTTCAATCAGATGTTGACAGATTTCATGACTTTCCACAATGAGACTCGTGCCTGTCACATCCCCCCAGCCGGTACCCTAACTGGCATACCCGGGAGTGTGATCCACAGCCCCGAAGATCAAGTATCGAGGAAATCATCCTCCCACATATACAATAACATAATCATAAACAGGAAATAATCAAGGTTTAAATATTATAAACAAAATATTAAAGTCATGAAATGAATAAACAATATAATCAGAGTGCGAAAAATGATACCAGATATCCGAAGATATCAAAAGAAGTAGAGTGAGGCGGAAACTCACTCCACAGATATAGCAGAACGTAGCATAAGTCTAAAAGGAATAATAACTGAAACAAAAGAAAATAAGAAAGAAAACTAAACTAAGAGTCTTCTATTCTATAGATAACATCTTCAAAATAGTGGACTTCGTCAGTCCAACAGAGATACTCCAACTCCACGTTGCCTCTAATCGTAGTACGCAATTTGATCACTTGACGGATCATTAGAGTAATTTTGATTGTCGCCAACACCTTGCATTAGTACGCTTCATCGGCTTGCGCTTCATCGTACTGTCCATCATAGTAATCAGTATCTGTAGAATAGTCTAACAAAAGATTGTACAAAAAGGAATGAGTTTCGAAAGAAACTCAGTAAGGCAAGTTAACTCATAACAGCATAGATAACATATATCAGAACATAACAAGATGCAATGCAGTATGAAACAAATAATGAATGTATGCATCTAAACTCTATGTATGCTGGTCTCTATTGGCAGACATGCTTTAAGTCATAGCACCATACTTCTTTGGGTAGGTCACGCGTACGGCTCCTGTTGGTAGTGGGTCCGGCATCCCTCGGGACAATCCATGGTTGGGGGTTAAGTCACCTCTCTCTCACATCACCATTTGGTCTAAGTACTGGCGCATGTCAGGGTAAAGCCTAGCCCAGTGCAAGTCATCTACTCAATTACATCAACTCAGGTCCTGATACCTCCATTCTTCGCCCCGAGCGATCCTTTCCGGTATCCTTTCCACTAGAGTCCTAATAGTCCCGGACTACGGACTCATCAACCCTATTAGTTATCCACATATGGTAAACGGGAAGCTCTCATGTCCCCTGACGGATCATTTCACCGGTCTTGAGC
Organism: Hakea prostrata; assembly: GCF_041222555.1. Taxonomy (NCBI): domain Eukaryota; kingdom Viridiplantae; phylum Streptophyta; class Magnoliopsida; order Proteales; family Proteaceae; genus Hakea; species Hakea prostrata. The sequence goes on along the minus strand of NC_142608.1, from coordinate 29,734,333 downwards.
GCCCATGAGCCCAAGTCTAGCCATATGCAACCCTCCAATAAATGGCCCCCACAATATGATTCCCGTCCTCTCACGGGTTGGTTACCGGTCTTGAGTGCCCGTGAATCACACTGCTACCACGGGTCGTTCGGTCTCAATACCCTTCCGATTTGGGTCTGATATAATGGGGACATCCTAGCCAAACACTGCTAGACAGCCCTAGGTATGACAACCAATGATTCAGGAAAGCGTCGATGGGCATCTTCAGAGAACATCCCATACTATTCCCTCCGATGTCCAAGGACAGAAGCTTCAAAAGGACACTTCCCAATCCCAAACCAATACTTAATCAAACACATTCTCATATCAGTCATGACATACACAACCAACAATTCATCGTACAAAAGAGAATGTAAAAGTATAATCCGATCAAGCAGTAATATACATCATATGTAAGCTTGAATAATGAAAAAGAATACATAAACAAGTACTACTGTACTTATAGTAGTATATTAGAAGTATAAAGTACAAGACAATAGTTAAACTCATAGTTTCATAAGGTAGAAACCAGAGAGTATGCGATCTATATCATTATGAAATAACTATCCTTACCTTGATTATCGCCGAAGATAATCCAAAGATCAAAGAGAGCAACTCCAAACTTAGCAAATAAACTCCTAACAATCATATATACAACATTAGGAAAGATGCCTAAAAGATCAGAAAGCAAACGAATCAAATCGGGCGAAAAATGAAGCTATTGACTCCTTTGGTCGAGTGGTCCACTCGACCAAGGAGTCAACCAAGCAAGTCAGTACGGAATTGTACAGACTGCTTTGGCCATAACTTCCTCGTTTGAAGTTGGATTGATCCAAAATTCGAAGGGGAACTTCCTAGGATGTATTAGAATCATATGGGAAGATAAAATCATCAAGTCATGGTAAAAATATGGGTTCTTGATTTAACCCAAGAAATTAGGGTTTCAACCTTTATGGCTCCCCAGGAAAGATTATGATCACGGGATGAAAGGGAATTAATGATTGGCCAATTATAACAAGAAAATCATAGAAAGATCAAATTTATATTAACATAAATATTACCCATGAGGTTTCCCTCGCATGGGAGGTCACCAAAGTTTTCCAGAAATCAAGCAAGGGTTAGGGTTTCAAGAAAAATATTCGGCTAGGGTTGAGATCATGACGATGATCATAGATCTCAAAGAATTGAAGGAGATCATGGAATAGATGGTTGCAAGAATGCAACATCTTCTTCCTGATCTCAATCAAGAATAAGATTAAAGAAAAGAAATTCGCAATGTGGAAGCGATTACTAACCTGGAATTGTCAGAACAACGATGAGAGGCTTCAGATCTGCAGGGGAGTCTTCGAAATCACCAGAGAGAGTTTCGGAGAGGTGTTCTCATGTTCAAAAAGTGTTTAGGAGGCAGCCGTAACAAGGAAACATGAAGTAGGGTTTAAATAAAAGTGAAAAACCCTAAAATTACAAATTCTCGGATTTCACACTTCTTTGGTCGACACCACTCGACCAATCAGTCTACCAAGGCAGACAGTAAGGCCAAGATAGGGAATTGGAGGATCAAATGGGCTCTAAACCTTATGGGCTTTTGCACACACATCAAGTGACATGTCTAGTGTGAGGAAATACCTTCAGACCAAGTCAGATAATACTCCAAGTCCTTCAACTAATCTCATCTTCAAACAGCTGCAGCTTCCTTTCCAAATCTGCATAGACATCCAAGTATGGAACTCTATCATCAACATCCATGGGTTCAGAGTCAAACACCATGTCTTCTACTAAGATGGCCCATAGTTGGCTTCTTCCTTTACTCTGGGTCTTCGGACCTAAAAACAACCGGGTTACCGGGTCAAGGTCAGGGTTAGGTTAGGGCTGGGTTTCACAGTGCCGGTGCCAACGGAAATCTTCATGCCGTAGTTCTGAATGCGGAAAGGTTAGCCGGAACTCCTCATACCCGTTTGATGGAGAGTTTCCTAAAGCTGCATGTGCCCAACTTCACCGGAGTATCCAAGGATGCCTTGTTTACTAACAAGTTTCTACGTGAGTTGGAGAAAGCTTTCCGACACCTGCAATGTACTGAGGCCCAGAAAATTCTATTTGCTGAGCAGAAGCTGCAACATGAAGTTGACGCTTGGTGGACTTCCACCCGGCCTATTTTGGAAGGTTTGCATGTGGGCGTTGTATTGTGGGATTTATTCAAGGAAACTTTTTGCAAGAACTATTTCCCGGAAGCAGTGAATGATGCGAAGGAAGCTGAATTTATGGTTCTTACGTAAGGATATCTGTCTGTGTTGGAGTACCAACAGAAGTTTGAGGAGCTTCACTTCTTTGCTCCTGACTCCTTGAAGCTTGACATTGCCAAAGTGAAGAAATTCTTCAAGGGATTGTGACCTGCAATTAAGGCATATCTCACTATTCAGCCTATTGAAAGTTATGCTCAGGTGGTGCAGAATGTCAATAGGTTGGAAGAAACCGAGAAGGAGATGCTAGAGTGCAGAGACCTTGGCAGTCAAGGAATCCTAGATTTGCGGACTGTACTGATCGACGCTTTGTGAGACCTACACCATACCCTAATCTTGCTTTTCAGCCTAGGAGTGTAGGTCAGAGTTCTGGATTTCAGCAGCCATGCCAGTATAGTCAGTATGGCAGGAATCGGCTGCCGATGAATGCGAATGCTAGGCCCGTGAATGCTATTCCTAGGCCTTTGGTTTAGAAGCCTCCAGTTGCACCCATTCTTGTTGGAACTAGTAACCCTGTTTGCTTCTACTATAAGCAGACTGATCACTTTGCTCGTGCCTGTCCAAAGAAGCCAGTTCAACAGCCGGCTCCTATAGTGAAGAGTACTCTTATCCCTCCTTCTGGTAGAGTATTTGTGAAATCCAGCCCTAACCTTGACCCGGAAACCCTGTTGTTTGTAGGTCCGACAACCCGAAGTAAAGGAAGAAGTCAACTATAAGCCATCTCAGTGAAAGACTTGGTGTTTGGCTTAGAATCCATGGATGTTGATGACAGTGTTTCATTTATGGAAACTTGTTCATGACTAAAAAGGAAACTGCACCCTGATGAAGATGGGATTAGTTGATGGACTTGGAGTATTTTCTGACTTGGTTCGAAGGCATTTCTACATACTAGGTAAGCCACTTGGTGTGTGTGCAAAACCCCTTCAAGATTTGATTTGATCTGGGCCTTCAATTCCCTACCTTGGCCTTGCTGTCTTGATTTGTCGACTGAGCCAGTCGACCAATCAATCGACCAATGAGATTTGTTTTACTGAATTAGGTCTTCGCTACTCTATTTAAGCCCAACTTTGAGTCTAATTCATCTTTTGTGCCTCCAAACTTCCTGGAACGAACCGGAGCTCTCCCAAGTCATCTCCTTTGCATCTTTGGTGGTATTCTTGTTAGATCTTCGTCATTTCTCTTGCTTTTGCATCACAAGGTATGTGATCATCCTCCTCTCTTCTCCATCTTTAGTTTTCTATAATTTTTCTTTCCTTTTCTGATTGAGAACAATGGAGTTGATGTTGCATCTCTGTTGCAACCATCACTCTACTCATCTCTCTACTTTTCCTAAGGATTTAAGGCTTGATGGATGATCTTAATCAAGATCATCACTTGCCTTTGAAGGAAACCACGTCTTCATCTTCTTTATATTTTTTATTCAAAGTTCTTCAAGCTTAGTTTTCATCAACGATATCTTGATTTACTCAAAGAATGAAGAAGAGCATGCAAGGCATCTAAATTTCACTTTGCAAAGACTGCGAGAAAAGAAGCTTTATGCTAAGTTTAGAAAGTGTGATTTCTGGCTCAAGAGAGTAGTATTCCTCGGCAATGTGGTTTCAGCTGAAGGTATTCGTGTTGATCCCGAAAAGGTACAAGCAGTTGCCGATTGGGAAAGACCGAAGACTATGACGGAAATAAGGAGTTTCCTTGGTTTGGCAGGTTACTACAGAAGGTTTATCGAGAATATTTCTAGGTCGGTTGCTCCAATGACTAAGCTGACTAGAAAGGAAGAGAAGTTTGTTTGGTCAAACGTGTGTGAGAAGAATTTCCGAGAATTGAAGGATAGATTGACAAGTGCCCCGGTTTTAATTATACCTGAAACTCCGGCGGTTTGACAGTCTACACTAATGCGTCAAAGATTGGTTTGGGTTGCGTGCTGATGCAACATGGTAAGGTCGTAGCCTATGCTTCTCGGCAATTGAAAGATTATGGGCGGAATTACCCCACTCACGATTTAGAGCTTGCTGCAGTTGTCTTCGCCTCGAAGATTTGGAGACATTACCTCTATGGTGAGAAAATATCTATTTTCACGGATCATAAAAGTTTGAAATACTTCTTTACCCAAAGGAGTTAAATATGAGACAAAGAAGATGGTTGGAATTGGTCTTTGACTATGACTGTGACATTCAGTATCACCCTGATAAGGCGAATGTGGTTATTGATGCTCTTAGTAGGAAAAGTCAGAAGAAAGTACTGGACTTGAATGCTCTGAGTCAACCTCTGTTGTCTTCAATTGTAAGTTTTGATTTGGAAGTGGTCCCTGAAGGTTTGGATTTTGTTCTTTCTGCCATGACAGCAAGATCCACCCTTAGAGACAGAATTGTTGCTCTGCAAGGTTCTGATCAGGAATTTAAGGAAATGATTGAGAAGATTTCTTCGAATCCTGATTCAGACCCTGACTTTGGTATATCTATGGATGGTGCCCTATTGTTTAGAGGTAGACTTTGTGTTCTAGCTAATGAAGAAATCAAGAAAGAGATATTGAAGGAAGCACACCAGTTGATCTTTACAATACACCTTGGAAGCACCAAGAGTATAAGGACTTAAGAGAACATTTTTGGTGGATTGGTTTGAAGGCCGATGTTGATGATTTTGTTGCCAAGTGTGAAACTTGCTAGTGTGTGAAAGCCGTTCATCAACCCCCATCTGGATTACTTCAGCCTCTTCCTATTCCTGGTTGGAAGTGGGAGGATATCTCTATGGACTTCGTGACTAGCCTACCCCGGACAAGCAAAGGTAATGACACTGTATGGGTAATTGTCGATAGGTTAACCAAATCAGCCCATTTCATTCCTATGAAGATTACTCATACATTGGATAAGCTAGCTCGGCTATATGTGGATAATGTAGTTCGTCTGCATGGAGTGCCAGTGAGTATTTTTGTAGATCGTGATCCTAGGTTTACCTCAAGGTTTTGGAACAGTTTGCAAAAGGCCTTGGGAACCCAATTAAACTTGAGTACAGCTCATCATCCACAGTCTGATGGACAATCTGAGCGGACAATTCAAAACTTGGAAAATATGCTTAGATCTTGTGTAGTGGATATGGGTGGAAATTGGGATGAACACTTTGCTTTGGTTGAGTTTGCCTATAACAACAGTTATCAAGCAACAATAGGCATGGCTCCATTCATGGCTTTGTATGGTAACACTTGTAGAACACCCTTGTATTGGACTGAGACTAGTGAAAGAAAAGTCCTTGGTTTGGAAATGATTGAAGCTACAAGCACAATGGTCGACATGATGAGAGAGGATTAAATCTGCTCAGTCAAGACATAAATCCTGTCACACCCCGCCCGCCGGGCCCGGTTAACCGTCTGACAACCCGCGGATGTGAACCGTCATAGGATCCATGGTTTTAGTCTATCAACAATAATAAATACAAATACAGATAATCAAGAGCAAGAAAAGTGCAATAATTAATAAAAAGGTTACAGGAGTCCAAATACTCCAATAAATATCCAGGAACGAATAAAAGAGGGAAAATCAAGAATCAAAAGTAATATCCAGTTCAGCGGAAGCAAAATAAATAACTAAATAATCTTCTCTCAGGTTTTCTTTTATAAATCTAAAAACGGGTTATCTAAATTAACAAGTAAAGATGTCCTCCCATCTTTCTCCCTACGATCATAACAATCCTGGCAATCTGCCTTCGTCGGCCATCAATGGTGCTAAAAGTGCACACACGCATCTCAGGAGGCTTCATGCTCTGCAAGTTCATGTACCACTGTCTGTCTCACATCAGCTTCATACGAGAAGGATCTTTCATATGAATCATCTCCAATTCCGACATTGTGCAACCATCTGTACAGTTTATATAATACATACAATGAAAGGAATGAGTTCCAACGAACTCAGTAAGGAACAAGCAATTCTCATATATATGTCAATACAATCCACGAATGCACAGATGAAATGATATGGATGATATGCAGAAATATGAATGTTACTAAGATCTAACTATGCAAGTCTCTAATGGCTGGCATGCTTTAAGATATACACCAGCCCTCCTTTGGGTAAGTCTCATCACTCTGATCCGGCAAGGACTGGTTACCTCTATAGGGATCCTGGGTAAAGGGGTAAGTCCACACCTGGCTCTCAAACCATGGCTGGGGGTTAAGTCAACACTCTCTCACCACGACCATTGGCTATGAGTACTGGCGCATGTCGGGGTTTCTAATCCAATGCAAGTCATAATGGTAACATACTATATGGAGTCCAGATACTTCCCCTATGGCACCAACCAACTCGGTTCAGTATCCTTTGCAACCTAGGAGTGAGAACCCTCACGGATTGGCTACCGCTGTTGGACTCCACTCCTTAACCCTATGGTCATCCACATATTATTGGGGCGGATGCTCTCATGACTCCTCACGACACCCGGTCCGTTCCTTGGACGTCCATGAGCCCAACCCTAACATATGCAACTCTACCATTACATGAAAACAGTGGACCACTGAGTCTCCGCACGGACTGGTTACCGCTGTTGGATGAAACATAGTCACGTCACCATTGTCACAGGTCACCCGGCTTCAATTCCCCTGCCGAAAGGGTAATAGCATGTGGGGTACCTAGCCATGCAATTCTAGACACTCCTAAGTATGTGATCCAGTAATCATGATAGTGCTGGAGACATCAGCAAGCATGTGTCCCATTCCACAACCTTCTGATATCCCAAGCTAAGATATCCCAAAGGAATATCCCTTCCATCACAACTACAGTACAATCACTCTTTATCATACCATGAACAGTTGTGCAATATCATGAAAGATGAAGTACATCAAGGAATACCACAACAACAATTGTACAATAAGATTCGCATGCTTTATACAATTACAGCAAGTTACATGATCAAAGAATAGTAAATAGAACAACAGAATCATCATGTATATGGAATTGCATATAAATAAGAATGCATGTCCTTACCTGTAATTATGTAAAATTCCTCTAACTTGAATTCCAGAAACTATTATAAGACTTTTACTTGAAACAGAGAACACCTAAGCATAAGGTTACAAGAATATATAAGAGTCAAGAGTCAAAACAAATCCAAAATTAAACTTACACAGACACTGGAAACCGGCCGGTCGCTTAAGTTGAGCGACCGCCACTAGTGATCGCCCCAAAAACAGAGAGTTTCAAATCCGAAACTCAGGCTTCTGATCATCCGTTTTCAATCCGGATTTCGAGTGATCATGGCCAAAGTCTCGAATCTAACACTCCAAGAGACACTAGGTGATAAGAAACCTAACAAATACCATAAATGGATTACCCAGAAACTTTCCCCCTGACTAGATCCATCCATTAACAAATGCAGGGATTCGTTTCTGGACAGGATCTCATCAAGAACATTGGAAAGGGAGTACAACAAATCAAATGGGTAACCGCTAACAAAAAGGGAATGGGTTCATATCAATTAGAGGTTAAAAAGAAGAGAATTGCAGATGGAGATTCATTACCTTAATCAGAATAACCAAGAATAGAAGAGAAAAGGTTTCATATCATTAACAGCACTTCAGACATGAATCCCAGACGTTTCCACACCGCCTAATCGCCCAAAATAGCAATCCCGAACATAATAATGCGTTAATAGGGCGAGGGATGCTATTTATAACGAACAGGGGGCAAAATAGGGCAAAACCCCAAAAACAGACCGGGCGGTCGCTCCAGGCGGTTCAATCGATCGCCCCCATGTATATTGCTATACAAGGGTGCTTTGCTCATGGGGTTGAAGACCAAGTACAACCTAACCCAAATGAAGACATGGGGGAGATCATAGTCCGAAAAATCAATCTCAATAGGTCAATAATAAAGGGGTTAGGGTTTCATCATAACATATGGCTCATGAGAAGGTTATGATCACGGAAAGAGAGGGAATGATTGTTAACAAGAAAATAACAAGAAATCATAGGAAATCTAGTTTAGGTTAATAGAAATATTACCCATGAGGTTTCCCTCACATGGAAGGTTACAAAAGGTTTCCAGAAAGATCATAAAAGGATTAGGGTTTCAAGGAATTTATTTGGCTAGGGTTAAGATCATGATGATGATCATAGATCTCAAAGAATAGGATGAGATCATGTAATAGATGGCTGCAAGAATGCATCATCTTCTTCCTGATCTCAATCAAGAACAAGAACGAAGAAAGAATAATTAGAAATCCTAATTAGGTTAAACATGGATCATGAAGAAAATATAGTGATCAAGTTTAGGTTAACACAAATACCACCCAAGGGAAAGAGAAACAACGAATCAAGATTCAACCATGGGAAAGAGAAACAAAGAATGCACAATCTGAAAAAGTGTTGGGAAGTTTCCAACAGATAAAAGAACATTAGGGTTTCATATATGGTTACCTCTCATGAGAATTGGTTACCTCTCATGAGAATTGCCCATAATTAATTCTCACAAAAACAACCCAAGATAGATAAAGGAATATATCATTAGTATTTCAAAACAAAGAATGGAATTAGGAAGGGTCTACTAATGAGAGAAAATAAGGTTCTCAATTAAAGTGAAGGGAAAGAAATTCAAATAATACAATTAGGGATTACTAACAAGAATCCGTGTATCCCACGGAAAGACTAGGGAGAATAAAGATTCACCCTTAGGGCAAAGAATTTAAAATCAAGAAAGGTTTTGGGGAGGGTCCAATGAATTAATAGAAAATAAAAGGGTTGCCAATTGGTTACCCTCTCATGAGAGTTACCCAAGAATTTCCCCTCAAAATCTCTCCCTTCTAGTTTCCAATGGTCCAAGGAAGGAAAATTAGGGATCAACTCCTCAATCATGAGGACACAAGGGAAGGTCATGGTAGTAATATGAGACCTTCCCCACAATAATAAAGATAGGTAGAAAATTAGGGAAAGTATCATTAAGAGCTTTGGTGGAATCAAATTCAAGGATCATCGCCATATGGCTTCAAGATCATAGAGTGAATTGGGGGATTCACTCTAGGGATAAAAGAATTAAAGAAGAGGTCATTACAGTAGTGTAATACCCTTCTCATCATTAGAAAATCAGAAGTAGAGAAGAAAGAATGAATTAAAGAAGAAACGAATTGAATACTAACCTTTTAGAAGAGAAACCGCTGAAGAAACCAGAACGGATGCTTGAGGATCTTCCTTGGCTTCGAAGGAGAGGTTCTAGTGTAAAACCCAGCCCTGACCTTGACCCGGAAACCTTGTTATTTGTAGGTCCGATGACCCGAAGTAAAGTAAGAAGTCAGCTTTGGGCCATCCCAGTAGAGGACTTGGTGTCTGGCTTTGAATCCATGAAAGTTGATGATGAAGTTCTATTTATGGAAACTGAATCTTGATGAAGATCGGATTAGTTGATGGACTTGGAGTGCTCTCTATCTTGGTTTGAAGGCATTTCTACCTATTAGGTAAGTCACTTGACATGTGTGCAAAACCCCTTTAGGATTGGATTTGATCTGGGTCTTCAATTCCCTGTTTTGGATTTGCTGTCAGCATTGGTCGACTGATTGGTCGACTGGACCAGTCGACCAATCCACTCGACCAATGAGTGCTGTCTTTGGCAATTAGGTTTTTCTTGCTCTATTTAAGTCCAATCTCGAGTCTACTTCGTATTTGCTGCCTCCAAACTCTTTGGAATGAACCAAAGACCTCTGCAAGTCATCTCCCTTGCATCCTTGGTGATTTTCTTGACGGATCTTCGTCGAAACTCTTCCTTTTCATCAAAAGGTATGTCTACACTCTCTTCTTCTCCTCTATCTCTTATTTTCTTTCCTTTTTGAGTTGAGACAGTAGAGGAGATGCTGCATTCTCTGTTGCAAACATCTCTGGACTTGTCTCTCATGATCATCCTAAGGATTAGAGGCTAGAACAATGATCTTAACCATGATCATTGCAAGCTTTTGAAGGAATCATGATCAAACCATGATCTAATCTTTGTTAAACTTCTGATTTGAATTCTGATCTCCTTGGATCTTCTATATTGATCATGTTAGTAGTTAATTGCTGTGTTTTCTTTTCATGATCCATGATCTATCAATCTCTAGTTGTTCTCTTCTACCATACTATGTGTTCTTCATGAATCATGGTAGTTACATATATGGTAGGTTTTGTTTCCTTATTTAGATTTATGCTTTTAAGCCTATTTCCTTGAAGATCTAAGTATGTTTTCATGATACCTTTACCTGAAGCAATGATCCATCCTCCTATTGTTCTTGTCTTTGATTTCTATTTCGAATTCATCAAGATCCATGGTTGATCTAATTATGGTAACTTTTTGTTTCCTAATTTGGATCTTGATGTCTTGATTTGATTAGTGTTTTGAGGTCCCCTATATGTTAGAATACTACTGATGTAGTTTACCCCTTGATTAGTACCCTTTTGAACCACCAAATTCGGATTTCATATCTTAAAACTCTGTTTTTTTTAGGCTACTGTCTGCATTGGTCGACTGGACCAGTCGACCAATCCACTCGACCAATGAGTACAGCAACTCCAGAATTGGTCTGTGTTGGATGTTTTGGTATCTTTTCTGTTAGGGATCTTTCCTAATATGTTGTATACACTTGTTTAGGACCTTCTTTTCAAGTTTGCCAAGATCTTACTTGATTTCTTAGGATTCCTTTGCGAGTTATAAAAGGTAAGGATGGTTATTTCTTTAATTACATAGATAGCATGAATTTAGTTTCTATATTTGAATATCATTGATATGTTTCCTAAATTAGATTCTTACAACGATATACTACTGTTGCATAACCTTGATTACAGTAGCATTGCTTAAATTGATTCATGTATGATTTACTTACCAATTATATACAAAGTGATTGTAATTATTGATTTCTTTCCATATATGAAGTTACCATATATGTGATGATCTGAATTGATGCATGTGTATGCTTAAGTATGGTTTGGAAAGGAGAGGTGTCCTTTTGACACTTCTGTCCTTGGACTACTACGGGAATATTATGGGATGTTTCCGGAGATGCCCTATGGACACCTTCCTAAACTGTTGGATGACATATCTAGGATTGTCTAGTAGTGTTTGGCTAGGATGTCCTGTTATGTCAGACCCTAATCGGAGGGGTATTGAGACCGAACGACCCGTGGTAGCAATGGGGATTCATGGGTGCTCAAGACCGGTAACCAACCCGTGAGAGGACAGGAATCACATTGTGGGGGCCATTTATTGGTAGGATTGCATATGGTTAGACTTGGGCTCACGGGCGCTTAAGACCGGTAACCAACCCGTGAGAGGACGTGAGAGCTTCCCGTTTACCATATGTGGATGATCAATAGGGTTGATGAGTCCGTAGTCAGGGACTATGAGGACTCTAGTGTGAAGGATACCGGAAAGGATCGTCAGGGACGAGGAATGGACGTATCTGGATCTGACATGATGTAACTAAGTAGAAGACTTGCATTTGGCTAGGTTTTACCCTGACATGCGCCGGTACTTAGACCAATGGTGATGTGAGAGAGTGGTGACTTAACCCCCAGCCATGGAATGTCCCGAGGGATGTCGGACCCATTACCAACTGATGATAAGTGATTGAGACCTTCCTAAAGAAGTACGGTGCTATGACTTAAAGCATGTCTGCCAATAGAGACCAGCATATATAGAGTTAGATTCATTCATTCATTGCTTGTCTCATATCATATTGCATTTATGTTTGTTCGAAATCTTGCCATTTATGTTATTATGGATTTAATCGCCTTACTCGAGTTTCTTTGAAACTCATTCCTTTATTGTACAATGTTTGTTAGACTATCCTGCAGTCTTGAGTACTATGACGGTTCCTATGAAGAAGCGCAAGGCGAAGAGGCATATCTCCGGGAAGGTGATTGCAGTTACCACAATTACATCGAAGATCCCGCGAGTGGTTATGCTCCGTACGATGCTTAGTCCGACCATTGAGTGGAAGCGTCCTTGTGCCATTTATGAGATTTACACTTATAAGGATGTTGTCTATAAAGTGGAGAACAATTTAGTTACCCATTGTACTTGCTCTTTGGGATTAGATTTTGTCTAGTTTATTATCTTTTAGAGCTACTTTTCCAGTTGGTTGTAGAGTGGGATTTTTGCCTCACTTTACTTATCTGTTTGACACTCTGATTATATCTAGTATTCTGATTTATTTATGATTCATTCTTTCCTCATTGGATCTATGGTTTATCTTCCGCACTTTTATTATGATTGTTTATGTTTTTGTTTTTGTTTTTGGGGGGGGGGGGTTTTCGGGGACCTGTTCTTGGGGGGGGGGGGCACACACGGGGGGGGGGGGGGGGGGGGGGGGGGGGGGGGGGGGGGGGGGGGGGGGGGCCCCCCGCCGGGGGGGGGGGGGGGGGGGGGGGGGGGGGGGGGGGGGTGTGGTGGTGTTTTTTTTTTAGAGGGGGTGGGGGTGTTGGGTGTTTTGGGTTTTGAAATAGAGTGGGTGGGGGGGGTGTGGGTGGGGGGGGGGTTGAGAGGAAGTTCAAAGGTCGATCCCACACTACCAAGAGGTTTAGAAACATGGTGGGAATAGTTTACCACGAAATTAAAAGAAATAAAGGTTTTGAAAACCTTTAAAATAGATATTTACCAAAATGCCACTGCCTGGACAGCTTGTTCAAAAATAGGGATTTAATGGGCCTAACTTCAATATTTTTGGATGGGCTTCTTTCAACACATCATACTACTTACCTAGTATGGAGGGATGTCTTCAAAATAGGTCCAACTAAGCTTTAGGTCCATCAACCAAGTTCTTCTTCACAAATAAATAGTTCAACACCAAATCAAATAAGGTTTCCATAAGAAAACACCATCATCAGTATCCATGGGTTTTGGGTCAAACACCATATCCTCTACTGAGATGGCCCACAAAGACATCTTCTTAAGATTTTAAAAGATAGTAAAACTGAAATCACGGTCAAACTTCAAAGTCAAGATTAAACAAAACCCGACTTCACCCAAAACAGATCGGGTCTTCGGGCTAGATTTGGGCTAGGTGTCACAAATCCTATGCTGATAAGAGAAGGACCGATTTGGAATTCCAAATTGGGGAGAAAGTTTTCTTGAAGGTTTCAACTATGAAGGGTGTAATGAGATTCAATGTCAAAGGAAAGCTTAGCCCTTGTTACATTGGACCCTTTGAGATTCTGGAAAAGGTTGGATCTATTGCGTATCATTTGGCTTTGCCTCCATCTCTTGCTGCAGTGCATAATGTGTTTCATGTTTCGATGCTTCGGAAATACATTGGGAATCTGGAACACATACTACAGCAAGCACCCGAAAGACTTAGGGCTGATCTTACCTATGATGAAGAGCCAGCTAAAATCTTGGATAGGAAGGACAAGCAACTACGGAATCACACCATCCCTTTGGTGAAGATTCAGTGGAAGAAACATCCCCTCGAAGAAACTTATTGGGAGAAGGAAGAAGATATGAAGGAGAAGTTCCTCAACTTTTTGGAAGTTTAGTTACGCTTTTAATTTCGAGGACAAAATTTCTTTTAGGGGGGGGGGGAGAATGTGAAATCCAGCCCTATCCTAGCCCTAACCCTGACTTGAAAACCTAATTGTTTATAGCTCCAAAGACTTGGAGTAAAGGAAGAAGCCAACTATGGGCCATCTCAGTAGAAGACGTGGTGTTTGACCTAGAACCCATGGAGATTGATGATGGTGTTTCCTCATCCTCCTCTGTCTCATCATCCTCCTCACCCTCTAGACCTGGGACAAGATACCAAATCAAAAGACAATTGTGGAGTATAGCGGAAATATATTCCACAAACATATCCGGAAGGTAGATCAAAATCTAAAGCAAAGCCCTAAGCTAATGTAAGTAAAATAAAAGTCTAAAAGAAATAAGAGAAATCTAATCCACATCTTCAGTCAGCTCTTCTTCTTCTTTAGTCTTCCTCTTCTTCACCTTTAGATTATGCTCTTGAAGCTTCAGATCAGCATCTAGCGCACGATCCCATCGGCGAATAAGACGATGCCGGCTGTCATCAATATGAGCCATTAACGCAGTCCAAGTCTGTGTGTTGGCTGCCTCGTTACTCATCCAAGGACTTCTGGAGTTGTACTATGTACGGGAAGGTCCTCTGTACAGTGGCACGGGTTCTCTTTCTTACCTACAATGTCATCTAAAACAAGTCCCCCAAAGGGTAAGCTCAACAGAACTTAGCAAGTAAACCAAACACAATAAGCATCTTCACATGCATTCACAAACAAACAAATGTGCAATGATATGAAACAATAAATGCAATATACTTCTAACTCTATGTATGTATGCTGGTCTCTATTGGCAGACATGTAGCACCATACTTCTTTAGGAAGGTCTCTTCACACAACGCCGTTTGGTAGTAGGTAGGAACACCTTACGGACAACCTTGGCTGGGGTTTAAGTCACCACTCTCTCACATCACCATTGGTCTAAGTATTGGCGCATGTCAGGGTAAAGCCTAGCCAAATGCAAGTCTTCTACTTAGTTATGTCAACTCAGGTCCAGATACGTCCATTCCTCGCCCTTGGCGATCCTTTCCGGTATCCTTCACACTAGATCAGCATAGTCCCTGACTACAGACTCATCAACCCTATAGGTCATCCACATATAGTAAACGGGAAGCTCCGATGTCCCCTCATGGGTTGGTTACTGGTCTTGAGCGCCCATGAGCCCAAGTCAATCCATATGCAACCCTACCAATAAATGGCCCCCACAATGTGATTCACGTCCTCTCACGAGTTGATTATCGGTATTGAGCACCCGTGAATCCCCATTGCTGCCACGAGTCGTTCGGTCTCAATACCCTTCCGAATCGGATCTGATATAATAGGGGATTCCTAGCCAAACATTTCTAGACCAATCCTAGGTATGTCAACCAATAGTTAGGGAAAGAGTCAAGGGGCATCATAGGAAAGCGTCCCATACCACTTCCATTGACTTCCAAAGACAGAAACGCCAATAGGGCATCCCCCATTCCACAACCACAACCTAGGCGTTCACATCACATCATGATTCCATACAATTCATATTCATATCATAGTCCAAATCATATTCATAATACTATATCATCAATTCCAATATTTAAATAACAATATGAACACGCTATTGTAATTGCAGAAGTATCATGATGTAAAGAAAATAAAACATCAGTAGCTAGGTCATGCATTCATGTCATAATATAATTAGACATGTAAATAGGCATATTGTGAGTTGGGTTACTCACCTCGTATTCGACTTCGTAAACTTCGAGAAAGAGATTAATGGGGAAGTCCAAGATCACCAAAACAACCCTAAACAAACATGTATTGAAAATAAGGAACAAATCCTAATGATCGGAGACGAAACGGAAGCAAAACAAAGAAAAACTGAGGCTACTGACTTGGTTGGTCGACTGGCCTAGTCGACCAACCGGTCGACCAATGGAATCAGTATGGAACTGCAAACACCAAATCAGTCATAACTTCTTCGTTTGAAGTCCAAATAATCCAAAATTTGAAGGGGAGCTTCCTAGAACATATTAGAACTATCTAGGAAGGTCAAAGAATCAAGTCAAGGTCAAAATATAGGTTCTTGATTTGAACCAAGAAGATTTAGGGTCTTAACATATACTTGACCATGGTTCTCATGGAAAGGCTAGGGTGCAATAAGGATTCACCCTAGGGAATAAAGAATAAGTAATCACATCAAGAAAAGCTTTGAGGATGATTCAAAAATCAATAAAGGGTTAAGGTTTCCAATTGAATATCCTCCCATGAAGGTTAACCTAGATTAGGTCTCCAGATAACCCAAGGTAGGTTCACAAGATGAAAGGGAATAATTTTTCTTAGCAATTTGATAACAAGAAAGTCATTGAAAGAGTTTAGATTAACACAAATATAACCAATGTGGTTACTCTCACAAGGGAGGTTCCAAGGGTTCCTAATTTGGTTACCCTCTCATGAAGGTTACCCAAGGGTTCCCTAAAGAATTTACCAAGGTTAGGGTTAAGGTCATTATGCTGATCATAAATCCTTAAGATTGGAAGGAGATAAATGAAGTGATGGTTGCTAACAGAGAATGCAGCATCATCTTCATAGTCTCATCATAGAGATTAACATAGAAGAAGTAGATCTGAATACGTAGGAGAGATTACTAACCTTGGATCTGAAGAATCGGAGTTGAGAAGCTTGAGATCTTGCAAAAGTTCTTCGAATACATCAAGGAAAGCTTTGAGAGAGTCTTCCCACGTTCTTAGAGAGTTTTGGAGGTAGAGGATACTAAGAAACACGAAGTGTGCTTAAATAGAAAGTGAAAAACCCTAAAATTGGATATTCTCGGATTTCTAGCCCTATTGGTCGATTGGTTGGTCTACTGGCCCCAATCGACCAACCAGTCTACCAAGCACAGTTCAACAACTTTGGACAGGGATTTGGAGGGCTATACGGGGTCAAATTGAGTGGGGGTTTTCTCCTACAAGTCAATCAAGAAGTCTAGTTTCTAGAAATACCTTCGGATTGAGAATGAGGGTTCATTAGGTACTTCAAATAATTCACCCCTCTTCGATGAGCAGTTTCTCACTAACACTGACAATGCTTCCAAGTATGGAGCACCATCAACAATATCCATGGGTTTCGGGTCACACACCATGTCTTTTATAGAGAGGGCCCACAAAGACTTCTTCCTTCACTTTGGGACCTTGGATTTACCCTAAGGAAAGGATTGACATGACTTCCTAAGACTTTCAAAGATAGTAATACTGAAATCAAGGTCCAACTTCAAAGTCAACATTAAACAAACCCTACTTCACCAAAATAGATAGGGTGTATTGGCTAGGTTTGGGCTGGATTTCATAGAAATGATCTATGACACAAATACAGAATGCTTGCTGCTTCAACCTACTTCATTTTCATCTTCTCCTCTGCGAGCTTTTAGGTTTGGTGCTTTTGTTTTTGAAAACATGTTTTCAGATTTTGAAATCGAAACCGTATCCCTAATGTTTGGAAATGTATGTATTTTCTAAAAGGTTTTTGTATCGTAAAATATGTTTTTCAATCAGTCCGCCACTGGTTCTCCAAAAGGTCTGCACTGGACCGACCCAAACACCAAAATGCAGCTTTAACAGGTTTTCCCCTTATTTTAATATTATAATCAATCCAGCCGTCCGACGTTGATCGGACCACTAGTTTGACGGTCTTAATGGCACAAGACCCAAGCAAAATCTGATTTTCCTCCCTTTTCATTTTGTTTGAGGCTTCTTTCTTCCCCACATTTTCTTCATTGTGACACTTCACACTCATGCATAAGGCTTCTTTCTTTCTTTTTTTATTTTTTATTATTATTTTTTGGGATAGTTACTGTTGGCCCCTTGTACTTTGATTTTATTACTACTTTATCCCCTATACTTTTTTAAATTACTATTCCAACCTTTAACTTTGTCTACAATTACTAATGCCCCCCTACCGTTAAGCTCTGTCAGTTTACTGATGATGTGGCATTTATATATTTTTTTCAAAATCCCAAAAATAACCCTGCAATTATTTTTTACTTATTTGCTCTTTTTTTAAGTTATAATACTACCCTTAATAAGAAAAAAATTAACTTTAATTTCACTTTTCTTTTTAAAAAGAAACCACCAAATAAAGGAAATATGTGATTTTTTTCCCTCTAAAAATAAATCACCAAATAAAGGAAAGATGCAATTAAATAGAAACTAAAATATTCAGAAATATCAAATTTAATTCAAAGCTGAAAGTTGAAAATCACCTAATATATCCTGACCATTATGTATGTTACCAAATTTTCTATCAATTAGATCTTATATGCTAATTTGTTTGTAAAA
The DNA here is from genome assembly GCF_041222555.1 of Hakea prostrata. NCBI lineage: Eukaryota > Viridiplantae > Streptophyta > Magnoliopsida > Proteales > Proteaceae > Hakea > Hakea prostrata. The sequence continues at coordinate 29,716,262 of NC_142608.1, read as the reverse complement.
CTTCCATCATGGTGATTATGAAAAATTTAAGTGGAATGCGAAAGTTTCAACAATCATAAGTATGTGGTCCCACTAAATCCAAAACTAATTCTAAAATATAAGATTTTAAGAATATAAATTGACATGCAATATAGTTTCTATAAATGAGGGTAATGCCATATTTTTACTTCTTAATTTTAAGGGCAAAATAGACATTTCAAATTTGATGTTAACAGCCACTTAACACCATTAGAAGTGAGGGGGGCAATAGTAATTTCACAAAGAAGGTGGTTTGATTAGTAATAAAACCAAGTATAAGGGGGCAACAGTAATTATCCCTTATTTTTTTAATACTAGAAATGAAATGCCGTCCGCAAGGGTCAAACCCAATACCTCTCCACTGAGAAGTATGGATCTTTACCACTCAGCCAACCCTGCATTGCCAGAAGGCTTCTTTCTTCCCCACGTCTTCTTCATTGTGACTCCTCACACTCACGCATAACTAGGACTTACCGGAATACAACTTTTCAAGAAGAATTTCCGAGTTTTGAACTTGGTTATGATAAACTAAACAAAGCCCTAAATTTTCTATTAATAATCAAGCATGAAATCGATCGTTCAAAACCCTAATTCGATCAGAAGGTAAATAGCCAGGAAATTAACACGCAACTTGAAGAATTAAATCCATCTGAAGCAATTAGAAAATTCAGAAATACAACTCTGATGTTTACCAACGGCTATATGACTTTTTCTCACCCCAAAAAGAAATCATTTGAATTTTAACAAAGTTATCCATGGTAGCAGAGTACTCAATGAGACAAAATTTGTTGGTGGGTAAAGGTTCACGCCATCGAAACTCAAATGGCGAAGGAGGAGTTGGTCACGTTCTCCATCCAGTTTCCAAATTTATTACCAATCTGAGCCGCTACTCCACTAGCGCAACTAGCAAGATGACGATGATTGAAGCTTTATAGGTTCTCTTCTTTGCTTCATGTTTTCTCTCATATCTTTGACCTCATCTGCAAATCCTAGCGGAATAAACCTATAATAGAGAGGGAATCACAAATTGGTGTGGCCGCAAGTGAAATTTATAATAGAGAGGGAATAAGAAATTGGTGTGACTGCTAGTGAATTTGATAATAGAGAGGGAATCACAAATTGGTGTGACTGCTTGTGAATAGAGAGGGAATCACAAATTGGTGTGGCTGCAAGTGAATTTGATTTGAAAATAGAAAGGAGATCGAAGACGAAGGGAAGAACTCTGTAAGCAATCTAAAAGGGAAGTGAACCCTGGAAAAGAAATCGGGAATGGGAAATGATACGAAGAAAATTGCACCGAACCCATCGGTCTGGGTTCGAACCTTCTGTTTCGGTTAGACCGCTATCGGGACTCACCGTAACCTAATCTAAACGATCGTGAGAGTGCCACACTTTTGCTACTAGTCACGAACGACCTCCCGAATCTTGCGGTAGGCGAAGCTAACTTATAGGAAGCAACTATCATCAAGGTGGAGAGGGAATCGTGCTAGATTGGTAACTACCTACACCCTCGAATATCTAGGGCAAAACCCTATGATCGGATGGTCATCTAAAGAGATCGATAATTCACTCAATGGTCGAGAATTGGAGGTAAAGTCTATATAAACATGTGATCTACTCACTTCAGAGGTATCTGGATCGTTTCCCAACTATTCGTATTCATTTTTAGACTCTGAATTCAGCCAGAGCATTGTGATCAGTTCAGCGACTGACTTAAGCTTCGGAGGTGGCCTTCCGACCCCAACGGTCGGGCCATGTCTAACCCTGTTTTGTAGATTATCTAATAGATCCAGAGGCTTAACAATTTCTGGATGCATCATTTTGGTGCCGTCTGTGTGAAACGCTTCAAGCAGTCATGGTAACCAGATTAGCAGCACCCATGGCAGTTCATGAGAATTGAATCTCCACCCTCTTGATGGGAATGATCTGTTGGATATTCCTGAAGGAAGCCAAGCTCAAGAAGTTCATGAAGATGGAGCGGATGGCAACGAACACGAAAACCATCCAAATCCTCTTCAACAACAACTGGATCACATGCAGGTTCAGTTCTTAGAGATGCAACAGATGCTCTGTACGTTGGTCAGGCAAGTAGTCGCTCCTCAAGCTCCTGATTACTTGGAGGCCAGAAGATGTGCGGGAGAAGCAGATGGGCATATACCTCTCGCACGAGTGCCTTCCACACGGGCCAGGGGGCCGGGGGGGGGGGGGGGGGGGGGGGGGGGGGGGGGGGGGGGGGGGGGGGGGGGGGGGGGGGGGGGGCCCCCCCCCGCGCCCGGGGGCCCCGCGGGGGGCGGGGGGGGATCCATGGTTTTAGTCTATCAATAATAATAAATACAAATATAGATAATCAAGAGCAAGAATAGTGCAATAATTAATAAACAGGTTACAGGAGTCCAAATACTCCGATAAATATCCAAGAAATAATCAAAGGAAAGAATCAAGAATCAAATGTAATATCGAGTTCAGCGGAAGCAAAATAAATAACTAGATAATCTTCATCTTCAGGAGGCTTCATGCTCTGCAAGTCCATGTACCACTGTCTGTGCCACATCAGCTTCAAACGAGAAGGCTCTTTCATACGAATCATCTCCAACTTCCGACGTTGTGCAACCATCTGTACAGTTTATATAATACATACAATGAAAGGAATGAGTTCCAACGAACTCAGTAAGGAACAAGCAATTCTCATATATATGTCAACACAATCCACGAATGCACATAGGAAATGATATGGATGATATGCAGAAATATGAATGCTACTAAGATCTAACTATGCAAGTCTCTAATGGCTGACATGCTTTAAGATATATAGCAGCCCTCCTTTGGGTAAGTCTCATCACTCTGATCCGGCAAGGACTGGTTACCTATGTAGGGATCCTGGGCAAAGGGGTAAGTCCACACCTGGCTCTCAAACCATGGCTGGGGGTTAAGTCAACACTCTCTCACCACGACCATTGGCAATGAGTACTGGCGCATGTCGGGGTTTCTAATCCAATGCAAGGTCATAATGGTAACATACTATATGAAGTCCAGATACTTCCCCTATGGCACCAACCAACTCGGTTCGGTATCCTTCGCAACCTAGGAGTAAGAATCCTCACGGGTGGCTACCTCTGTTGGACTCCACTCCTTAACCCTATGGTCATCCACATATTATTGGGGCGGATGCTCTCATGACTCCTCACGACACCCGATCCGTTCCTAGGACGTCCATGAGCCCAACCCTAACATATGCAACCCTACCATTACATGACCAATAGTGGACCACTGAGTCTCCGCACGGACTGGTTACCGCTGTTGGATGAAACATAGTCACGTCACCATTGTCACGGGTCACCCGGCTTCAATTCCCCTGCCGAAAGGGTAATAGCATGTGGGGTACCTAGCCATGCAATTCTAGACTCCCTAAGTATGTCATCAAGTAATCATGATAGTCTTTGGAGACATCAGCGAGGCATGTGTCCCATTCCACGACCTTACGATATCCCAAGCCAAGATATCCCAATGGAATACCCTTCCATCACAATCACACTACAACACTCTTTATCATATCATGAATAGTTGTGCAATATCATAAAAGATGAAGTACATCAATGAATACCACAAACAGCAAGTGTACAATAAGATTCACATACTTTATACAATTACAGCAAGTTACATGATCAAAGAATAGTAAATAGAACAACAGAATCATCATGTATATGTAATTGCATATAAATAAGAATGCATGTCCTTACCTGTAATTTAGTAGAAGTCCTCTAACTTGCAATCCAAAAACTATTATAAGACTTTTATTTGAAACAAAGAACACCTAGGCATAGGGTTACAAGAATGTATAAGAGTCAAGAGTCAAAACAATTCAAAAATCAAACCTACACAGTTACTGGAAACCAGCCGGTTGCTTGTGGCGGTTGCTTAAGTTAAGCGACCTCCACAAGCGACCGCCCTATTCAGGCAGGTTTCCAACTCCGAAAATCAGACCTTTTATCATCCGATTTCAATCCGTTTTGGGATGATCTTAGTCCGAAATTCAAGCTTAATAAGTCTAGAACAAGGGGGTAACAAGAAACCCTAGAATTAACAAAGATTTAATACCCAAATCATTCCCCTTGATGGGATCCATCCATTAAACAAATGCGGGGATTCGTTTCTAGACAGGATCTCATCAAGAACATTGGAAAGGGAGTACAACAAATCAAATGGGTAACCACTACCAAAAAGGAGATGGGTTCAAAACAATCAGAGGTTAAAAAGAAGAGAATTGCAGATGGAGATTCATTACCTTAATCAGAATCATCAAGAATAGAAGAGAAAAGGTTTTATATCATTAACAACACTTCAGACTTGAATCCCGCACGTTTCCACAGCCGCCTAATTGCCCAAAATAGCAATCCCAAACATAATAATGCGTTAATAGGGCGAGGGATGCTATTTATAACGAACAGGGGGCAAAATAGGGCATTTTCCCGCAAGCAGAACCGGGCGGTCGCTTAAGGAGGTCGCTTGGTTTAATCAACCGCCACTAGTAACCGCCCCCAAGTATATTGCTATACATGGGTGCTTTGCTCATGGGGTTGAAGACCAAGTACAACCAAACCCAAATGAAGACATGGGGGAGATCATAGTCCGAAAAATCAATCATAATAGGTTTGTAACAAAGAGGTTAGGGTTTCATCATAACATATGGCTCATGAAAAGGTTATGATCACGGAAAGAGAGGGAATGATTGTTATCAAGAAAATAATAAGAAATCATAGGAAATCTAGTTTATGTTAACAGAAACATTACCCATGAGGTTTCCCGCACATGGAAGGTTACAAGAGGTTTCTAGAAAGATCATTCAAGGGTTAGGGTTAAGGTTTCAAGAATCTATTAGCTAGGGTTAAGATCATGATGATGATCATAGATCTCAAAGAATAGAATGAGATCATGGAATAGATGGTTGCAAGAATGCATCATCTTCTTCCTAATCTCAAAAAGAACAAGAACGAAGAAAGAATAATTAGAAATCCTAATTAGGTTAAACATGGATCATGAAGAAAATATAGTGATCAAGTTTAGGTTAACACAAATATCACCCAAGGGAAAGAGAAACAAAGAATGCACAATCTGAAAAAGTGTTGGGAAGTTTCCAACAAATAAAAGAACAATAGGGTTTCATATATGGTTACCTCTCATGAGAGTTGGTTACCTCCCATGAGAGTTACCCATAATTAATTCTCATTAAAACAACCCAAGATAGATAAAGGAAAATCTCATTAGTATTTCAAAATAAAGAATGGAATTAGAAAGGGTCTACTAATGAGAGAAAATAAGGTTCTCAATTAAAGTGAAGGGAAACAAATTCAAATCATACAATTAGGGATTTACTAACAAGAATCCGTGTATCCCACGAAAAGACTAAGGAGAATAAAGATTCACCCTTAGGGCAAGGAATTTACAATCAAGAAAGGTTTTGGGGAGGGTCCAATGAATTAATAGAAAATAAAAGGGTTGCCAATTGTTCCAAAGAAAAACAAGGATCAACTCCTCAATCATGACGACACAAGGGAAGGTCATGGTAATAATATGAGACCTTCCCCACAATAATAAAGATAGGTAGGAAATTAGGGAAAGTATCATTAAGAGCTTTGGTGGAATCAAATTCAAGGATCATCGCCATATGGCTTCAAGATCATAGAGTGAATTGGGGGATTCACTCTAGCGCTAAAAGAATTAAAGAAGAGGTTATTACAGCAGTGTAATACCCTTCTCATGATCAGAAAATCAGAAGTAGAGAAGAAAGAATGAATTAAAGAAGAAACGAATTGCATACCAACCTTTTAGAAGAGAAACCGCTGAAGAAACCTGAACAGTTGCTTGAGGATCTTCCTTGGCTTCAAAGGAGAGGTTCTAGGGATCTTCCCACGTTCTCCCAAGGCTTAGAAACAGATTGAGAATGAAACATATGGAGTTCCCCCTTTTAAATAGCACAAAGAGTTCAAGAGTTACTAGGGTTTCACCGAACTGACCAAACTGACCCTGTTGGTTGATTGGTTGCCAAAGAGGAAGTTCAAAGGTCGATCCCACACTATCTAGAGGTTTAGAAACATGGTGGGAAAAGTTTACCACGAAATTAAAAGAAATAAAGCTTTTGAAAACCTTCAAAACAGATATTTACCAAAATGCCACTGCCTGGACAGCTTATTCAAAACAAAGGATTTAATGGGCCAAACTTCAATATTTTTGGATGGGCTTCTTTCAATACATCGTACTACTTACCTAGTATGGAGGGAAGTCTTCAAACCAGGTCCAACTAAGCTTTAGGTCCATCAACCAAGTTCTTCTTCACAAATAAATAGTTCAACACCAAATCAAGTAAGGTTTCCATAAGGAAACACCATCATTAATATCCATGGGTTTTGGGTCAAACACCATATCTTCTACTGAGATGGCCCACAAAGACATCTTCCTAAGATTTTCAAAGATAGAAAAACTGAAATCACGGTCAAACTTCAAAGTCAACATTAAATAAAACCCGACTTCACGCAGAACCGGGGGGGGTGGGGGGCGGGGTGGGGGGGGGGGGGGGGGGGGGGGGGGGGGGGGGGGGGGGAAAGGAGAGAAAAAACAGAGATTGCTGAAAGGAGTTCGCACTTACTCCCCAACATCCAGACGTTCAGGTCGAGAAACCATTCGGGCTAATGATAGACGATCATAGCATATTGGTTGAGAGCTGGCTGATATAAATCAAATACTAGGGCAGCTTTCCCGAGGGAGAAGGATGGATGACATCTATTCGGTCATCAGAAAAACTCCATTCGTGGAGGCTATTGCCAGGTACGAGTTTCCACACAATTTTTTACTCCCCCACGTTCACTTTTTTTGATGGTTCAGGAGATCCCATTGCCCATATTAGTTACTACCAACAGACTATGGTGGTAGCAGGAAACTCTGATGAAATTCTATGCAGTGTCGGTTCCTCCCTAACCGGGGCAACACAGAAGTGGTTCTCAAACCTTCCTTCGGGAAGGATTGTCGATTTTGAGGAATTGGCCGAAAGTTTATCGGTCGTTTTCAAAGTGGCATTCAAATTAAGAAGACGGAGGAAACCCTATTTACGATCAAGCAGGAGAAGAATGAATCGATTCGGAAATACCTGAAGATATTCAACAAAGTCACCATAAAGATTGAAAATTTGGACGAATAGGTGGCCAAAACTGCTTTGTTTACTGGACTCACAAATCGAAAGTTACTGGAGTTACTACTTCAAGACATGCCTACCACCTATTAAGAATTGGTACAATGGTGTCAAAAACAAGCAGAAGTGACAGAGATACTTGACGCATGTCAAGGAGAGCCAAAAGTGCTCAACAAAGAGCAGAAGGCTTCCGAATGGAGCCAGGAACAGAAGTAGCCCATCCACGATCGGGCCAAAAATCCACGATTGACTTGGAGATAGCACTCTCCTGATCAAGGTGATTATACGCCCTTGAACGCTCCTCAATCGGAAATCTTGATGCAAATCAAGAACCAAGATATTTTGAAATGGCCATTAAAAATAATAGCAAAAACAGGAGAAAAGAATATGGAGAAATACTTGCTGTTTTCACAAGGATTACGGGCACTACACAAATGAGTGTAGACACCTGAAGGCTGATATTGAGAGGCTAATAAACCAGGGACACCTGGCTAGCCTTGTTAAAGGTCGAGAAAACGAGCAGAGGACGTCCGTCGAGAAGAGGGACCATTCTGGAAGCAAAGAGCGTCAGGTTGAAGCTCCAAAATAATAAAAGGGGAAAGAGGTGGTCGGCCCTAGCCGATCCCCTATTCTTACGATATTCGGAGGAACCAAACCTGAATCCTTAAGAAAGCTAAAGGCAAAGTCCAAGTTTGTGGGAATAGGAGAATCCTAGAAACGAAAGAAATTAGAGAGAACCCCATCACGTTCGATGAAGAAGACGAACGGGGTGTATGCCTACCTCATGATGATGCAATAGTAATCAAAGTGGAAATTGGGCGACAAGAGGTGCATAGAGTCCTAGTTGACACAGGATCTTCGGCTGACCTCCTGTCTTACGAAGCTTATCAAAAGCTAAGGGTCTAGCAAGACCTAATGAAGCCATCATGCACTCATCTTTACGGATTTTCCGGTTTGTCAGCCATAGCCGAAGGGTCGATTTAGTTGGACCTTTCGGTGGGGAATTTCCTGAAAGAATCCACTATTCAGGTAAATTTCCTGGTCGTTCGAGACCTCCCTGCTTACAATGTCATCCTCGGCAGGCCTTCACTAACAAAGCTAGGCGCGATAGTTTCACCTAGGCATATGAAGATAAAGTTCCCAATTGAAAAGGGAATTGGTCAAGTAACATCATATCGAGGCTTTCCTGACCAGTGTAATGTAGCATATCTCAAAGATAAGGTTAGACCTGAAAAAACCACAGCCTTACCAATCAAGGTAAGAGACGATCGGGATGAAGATGCCATGCAGAGACCCGAACCCATGGAAAAGTTAGAACGAATCTTGTTGCTGCCAGTAGACGAAGCAAAAGCTACTCATATTGGATCTGAGCAACCAGAAAGCTTCAAGGGAAAATTAAAGGCTTTCCTTCGGGAAAGCATAGATGTGTTTGCATGGTCAGCCGACAATATGTCAGGTATTGACCGAGCGGCAGCCAAACATAAGCTCTGGATCAACTCAAGCGTCACACCAGTAATTCAAAAATGACAACTTTTCGATTGAAAAGCACAAGGCAATCAAGGGAGAGGTCAAAAAGCTGAAGAGTTTGGGCTTTATTGAAGCCATAGAGTGCCCAACATGGCTGGCCAATGTCATGATGGTGAAAAAGTCGAACGGGAATTGGAGAATGTGTACTGATTACACAGATCTTAACAAGGTGTGTCCGAAGGACTGTTATCTGCTCCCCCGAATAGATCTTCTGATCGATGCAACAGTAGGTTACGAAACTCTAAGTTTCATAGATGCTGATTCTGGATACAATCAAATCCTGATGAATAAGGAAGATGAGAGATTCACGGCCTTTATGACCGATTGGGAAAGTTATTTCTACAAAGTCATGCCATTCGGATTGAAAAATGCGGGGGCTACCTACAAAAGGGTTGTGAACAATGTCACATACACCCAGGCGGTATCCTATCTGGCATACCCGAGATGTGATCCACAGCCCGAAGATCTAGATCGAGCGGCCATGCCTCCCACATATACGATAACATAATCATGAACAATAAAATCAATGTTTAAAGTAAGCAATAAACAGATCAAATGAATAAGAAAAGATAATCAATCAGAGTGCGGAAAATGTCAAGTGTCACTTCTCATAAAAATGGTCTCAAGGGGAAGGAGTGATCAGAAGTCACCCCTTCAAAATAGTGGAAAGGTGGTTAATTATACTGAATTACAAATCTGTATCAAGAGTAAATCCATAATAGTTAAAGGCAATATATCCATAAGTTTTACAGTCATCCAAGTAAATGGGGCACTACGCAAAGGTTTCTTCAATCCTAATGATTGTTTCTTCATAAGTATGGATGAAGTGGACCCAACGCGGCCGCTCCCTCACTAAGGTGGGGCTAACCCTAGTACGAACCACAATCCTCCTCGGCACAATAATCCTGACTCTCATCGTAGCCATCACCCGAAGGGTAGTATGTGGGATCATAGCTGAGGTCGTAGTGTGCACCATCAGGATCTTTTGTACCTGCAGGATAATCTAACAAATTGCACAAAAGGAATGAGTTCAAAAGAACTCAGCAAGGCAAGTCGTTTCATAATACATAGTTCATCCGATACAAATCATGATATGATGCAATATGATATGAGACAATGATGATATATGATTCTAATCCTAAGTATGCTAGTCTCTAAGGTAGACATGCTTTAAGCCATAGCACCATACTTCTTTGGGTCGTTTGTCACTCCCCCTCAATCATATAGATATCTTGGGTCTGCCGTGGTAATTGGGCAAGGTCCTCATCAAACCATGGTTGGGGATTCAGTCACCACTCTCTCACATCACCATTGGTATAAGTATTGGCGCATGTCACGGTGAAGCCTAGCCCAATGCAAGTCATTTACTCAGTCGTATCATGTCAGATCCGGATACTTTTCCTATGGCACCGACCAACTCGGTTCCGTATCCTTCACACTAGAGTCAGCGTATCCTATGGCACCGACCAACTCGGACTACGAACTCATCAACCCTATTGGTCATCCTCAAATGGTAAATGGGAAGCTCTCACATCCCCTCATGGGTTGGTTACCGGTCTTGAGCGCCCGTGAGCCCAGGTCTATCCATTTGCAACCCTACCAATAAATGTCCCCTTTCGGGTATCCGCAATATGGTTTAAGTCCTCTCACGAAGTGGATACTGGTCTTGAGCACCCATCAACCATACTCTACCATGGGTCGTTCGGTCTCAATACCCTTCCGATTCGGGTCTGATACGACAAGGAAATATCCTAACCATACACCTAGACAATCTTATGTATGTCATTCAATAACCCGGGAAAGCGTCGATGGACACCTTCGGAGAATATCCCATACTACTCCCTCCAATGTCCATGTACAGAAGTGTCGGAAGGACACTTCCCAATCCCAAGTCATACGCAATCAATCACAAATTTAATCTCATCATATCATACTTAATCAACGATTCATCATATAAACAAAGACATATCATAGCACGATTAATCATATATAACATCATAAAGTATAATTAAACATGATATTCCAAATGACATGTGACATACTAATACTGATAAGAATGCATAGAGTAGTCATATACGATAAAGAAATACACATAGGGATATAACCATTGAGTTCTCAAAGTATGAGCATGTTTACATAATTCACATACTTAAGTTAACGACCTTCCTTACCTTAATCGAGTTGTAAATAAAATCAATGACCACCAAGAATAGTCCTAGAAATCAGTGCTGGTACCCTAGACAACATACAAGTAACATCAGAGAAGAAAACAGTTGAATCGGAGGTCAAACGAATCAATTCGGCCAAGTACATGGGTGTTCTCATATCTTGGTTGACTGTCTTGGTCGACTGTCAGTCGACCAAGACTTGTTAACCACTAGGCAGAATTGAAAACTTGGGTCGAAACTGACCATCCGATGCTCTAATTGACACGAAATTTGGAGGGCATGTTTACAACAGTATGAGGGTACTACACACAAAATTTCATGACGATCCAACAGTCCAATTAAAAATACCCAAATCGAAGTCTTATGTTCTATATGATAAATATCACAAATCGAATTGGAATTGATTGGAATTGTAAAGAATGATGGGAATCAATTAAGTGAATGGTAATAATCAAGTTAGGATCATGAGTTCATAGTAATCTAGACCTAACATGCATTTTCATATTAGTTTTGAATCAAGACAAGGTTGAAATGGAAGAAATCAAAGTAATGAAATGTAAACAATCCTAATTGAATCATAGCATAGAAAGGATGGGGTGATAATCATGGGATTGATTGGGGAAAACTCAGGGTTAAGTGTTTGCAAGGTTGCAACACTTCAACCATGGTCTTAAGATCATAATTTGGTAGGAAATGAATAGATTAGAAGAAGAATAGAAGGAATCATACCTTGAGTTGATGATTGATGTGCAATACAAATGATTGGAGTCAAAGATCTTCCCAAACACCAAGAAAAGCCCAAGAGAGTGTCCAACTTCGTGCTCTAGAGTGAAAATGATTAGCCTAGGTCCTCATTCACGAGTTCCAAAAATGTAGGGGCAAAATGGGAAGTGATTTTGTAAAAATTTGGAAGGCTAGACAGATCCGAATTGAGTTGGGTTTTCTCCTACAAGTTAATCAACAAGTATAGTTTTAAGAAATACCTTCGGATTGATCACGGGGGTCCAATAAGTGCTTCAACTAATTCGATCTTCATTGATGCGCAGGTTTTCACTTAACACTGACAATGTGCTCAAGTAAGGGGCATCATTGTCAATGTCCATAGGCTTTGGATCAAGCATCGAATCTTCAACTAAGAGGGCCCACAAGTCTCTTCTACCTCCACTTCGGGTCTTCGGACCTGCAACAGAATAAAATCCGGGCCGGGTCAAGGTTAGGATAAGGCCGGATTTTACAAAGAAGATCTTTAGTAATTTGATTGGGAAAAATATGGAAGCATATGTAGATGATATGCTGGTAAAAAGTCTCCAACGGGCAGGGCACATTGTAGATCTCAAAGAAGTATTTTCTATTTTAAGAAAATAGCAAATGAAATTGAACCCAGAGAAATGCACCTTCGGAGTATCTTTGGGAAAATTTCTAGGGTTTATGGTTTCCCAAAGAGGAATCGAAGCAAACCCTGTCAGGATACAAGCCCTGATCAACATGGAGCATCCAAAGACTATTTGGAATGTTTAATGCCTAACGGGACGAATAGCGGCTTTAACCTGATTCATTTCACAGTCGGGAGAAAAATGCTACCTTTCTTCAAAGCCCTAAAAGACTTAAGGGGATGTAAAGAGGCTCGATGGACAGATGAATGTCAGAAGGCATTCGAGGAACTAAAGACCAGGCTCGGGCAGCCACCTTTGCTCTCTAGACCTGAGAAGGGAGAAACCTTACAAGTATATCTAGCAACTTCACAATTGGCCGTAAGCACAGTCCTCATTCGGGAAAAGGAAAAGAAGTAGTGGCCTATATATTATGTTAGTCACGTACTCTTGGACGCAGAAACAAGATATTCAGCGATTGAAAAGCAGGCTCTGGTGATAGTGGCCCGAAAGCTAAGACCATACTTCCAAGCTCATTTGATTGAGGTATGACTAATTTCCCTCTCAAAAAGGTTTTATTTAAACCTGATTTATCTGGAAGAATGGTGGCATGGTCGGAGAGCTGGGAGAATTCCAGGTGGACTTCGAACCCTGAACCGCAGGCCTTGGCCGATTTTATAGTAGAGTCAACAACCCTGATCGAAGAAGAAAAACAACCAACACTCTCGAACATGTGGCATATTTATGTCAACGGTTCTAGCAACAAATATGGATCGAGGGTAGGCGTCTTATTAAAGAGTCTAGGGGGATTTCTTATTTGATACTCTCTGAGGTTTGGATTCGAAAAGTAACAACGAAGCAGAATACGAGGCTTTCATTACGGGGCTTTGACTCGCTAAAGCTCTAGCAGTAGTGGAAATGACTATATATAGTGATTCCCAACTCATAGTCGACCAAGTAGAAGGAGAGTACGGAATAAAAGAGACTGGATTCAGAAGTACCAAGAGTTGATTCGAACTCTCCGAAAAGAATTCCGAGATGTTAAGGTATGTCAGATACCTAGGAAGGAGATCACTATAGTAGATGAACATTCAAGGTTGGCCAACGCTAAGGAAAAGACCCTAGGACCATCAGTCTATATCGAGGAATTGAGCTTCCTGAGTGCTAGGGTGAACGAGGTATCCTATATAGAGAGCAAAAGATCTTGGATGGACCCGATCGTGGAGTACATTCAAGATTACAAACTTCCCGAAGATTCAAAAGAATCTCGGTCCATTAGAGTTCAGGTGGCAAAATACACCATTCAGAATGGGAGGCTCTACCGAAGGTCCTTCACTGGACCATTACTTAGGTGTATTGGACCAGAAGGAGCCAAAACTGCCTTGGCAGAGGTCCACAAAGAAATTTGTGGGGTGCATATGGGCGGTCGAGTGTTAGCACATAAGATCCTCCGGCATGGGTTATATTGGTCCAAGATACAAGAAGATGCCATGAGATATGTTCGGTTCTGCAATCAATGTCAAGTACATTCAAACATGCCAAAGCTACCTATCATGATCAACATCAATTCTTAACCCAATTCTGTTCGCAATGTGGGGAATCGACTTAGTGGGAAAATTCCCGAAAGCATTAGGAGGAAGAGAATTCCTAATCGTCGCAATCGATTATTTCACCAAGTGGGTTGAAGCAGCTCCTTTGGTCACAATCACAGAAAGAAAGATGGAGAAATTCATGCTGGGATCAATCATCCACAGGTTCCGGATACCAAAAGTACTTGTCATCGATCACGGAATGTAATTCGATAATCCCCAGTTCGAACTCTTTTGCAACACTTACATGATCGAGCACCGGATGTCGTCAGTAGCGTATCCTTAGAGTAACGGCCAAGTGGAGGTGACAAACTGAACATTGCTTGACGGAATCAAGAAAAGGCTCGAAGCCAATAAGACCTTATGGGTGGAAGAATTACCAAATGTTCTCTGGGCATACCGAACTACTGTTTGGACACCCACTGGAGAGACTCCATTCAAATTGACATATGGTTCAGAAGCATTAGCACCAGTCGAGGTAATGGCAGGAACCCTTCGGGAGAGGGAGTTTAAAAAAAAGGCGAATGAACAAGGTCTGTTAGATAGCCTTGAATTATTAGATGAAGTTAGAGAAAAGGCAATCGCTCGAACTCAGCAATACCATCGAAAAATAGCGTCTCATTACAATGCTCGAGTAAAGCATCGAAGAATTCCAAGCGGGAGATTTGGTTCTAAGGAAAACTTTAGCATCAGACTTGCGCCACCAAAGAAAGCTGGACCTCGCATGGGAAGGACCATACATGATTATAAAGCAAGTAGGTTTGGGAGCTTATAAATTGAAGCATTTGGCAACAGAACGTGAGCTTGACCGATCGTGGAATGCGAGACATTTGAAGAAATATTTTTCTTAGCTAATTCAAATTTAATCAATTTTAATGTAGAAGATTGATAGTTATTCAATGCAAATTCTCGATTTCAAATGCAAATTCTCGATTTCAAATGCCAAATCTTTTGATTGGGGGCAACACAGCGTAAGGAATGATATCTAGAATCAAAAGGCTTCGAGTAACACCGAATGAGACCTTCGAACACCTTGAAAATTTCCAGGAATTTTCAGGTAAAAGGCTTCAGGTAGCACCAAATGAGACCTTTGAACACCTAGAAAAATTCTAAGTAATTTGCTAGGTCCAAGGCATCAGGTAACACCAAATGGGGCCTTTGAACGCCTCGAAAAAAATTTGAGGAATTTTTTAAGGTAAAGGGCATTGGTCAATACCGAACAAAACCTTAGAATGCCTACAAAATTACTTGAATTTTTTAGGTAAAAGGCTTCGAGTAACACTGAATGAGTCCTTCGAACGTCTGCAAAATTCAAGGAATTTTCTAGGTAAAAGGCTTCGGGTAACACCGAGTGAGTCCTTCTAACACTTCGAAAAATTCCAAGGAATTGTTATTATGTTGGAAAACCAATAATAAAGTTCAGCCAAATTGACCCTCGAAGGTTGAAATACAACAGCCACAATCGGGCAATATTAAGACGAGAATGAAAGTTATTTAATAAGTTCTTTTTCATTGATAGAAGGGCCAATAGGGGCCAACCTTTACAAGACTAAAGATATTTTTGTATCTCAATTACAAACTGCTCCGATGCAAAGACGAAATGTTGTTAAAGATCCTTCATTTAGACGAAGATAATATCTGGAAGGAGGAGCATTTCTCTAACAGGAACAAGAGCTTGACCAATGATTGGGAGGAGTAATTCCATACCCTTCCTCTAGCTTTTCTAAACCTCAATCCCTTCGTCTGGCGGAAGAACTTCATCTTCGGTCGCTGCGAAGAGTTCCGTAAGCTCCCACCAACTAAAGGTAAGAAGAATGAAGAACGAGCCAAACGACGAGTCCTAGACCTTGTCTCCCGCAGCCTCTCTGGTCTTTGTGGAAGAAAGATTGGCGCCCGTGGTATTGGCATTCAGGACGCTTTCTTCTTCCTTTTCTTCTACAATCTCTTCTATAATCGGAGTCACAGGAGGAGAGTCGTCAAGAAAGAGCGTTATATTCGGATCGGGAATGGGCATATCTACAAGGTCTTCGGCCCAATCGGGAAGAGGAAGCTGTAATTTGGAGAAGACTTTGAGATGACAATGTTTCTGATGAGGAGCCATATAGAAGTTTGGGTCCCTCCTCAGAATTGATTTGAATACCTCATTCTGAACATCTTGATAAGCCTGATCATTGAAATGTCCAACAACTTATAAAAAGGCTTACCTGTCCAAATACTTATGGATGCAAGCCTTCCGGGTCTCGATAGGGGTACAATCGAGGGGAGGAACTATTTGATTCCGCAGTTCAACAACCTTTTCTTCGAAATCATTTAGTTCCCCCAAAAGCCTCACGATCCTCTGCTTGAAACCACGGATGCTCCCCTTAGCAACATCCAGATCCTTGGAAAGACGCTCGATCTTGATATTCCTTACCTGGACCTCCTCCCAAAGTCTATCCCGAAGACGCTCAATCTCCCGATCCTTGGCCGAAGACTCTACTCGAAGCTTGGAAAGATCAGAATGCACTCTCCCGATCCAATAGGCCCCCTCCACCTATTTGTGGAAGTTATCAACGGTACTCGTGCAACATCGAGAGGTTCGTTCGGGAATCAAAAGTGCGTAAAAAAGAAGAAGTGACCTCGAGTCAAAAGACTTACATTACTAATGATTTCACAAACGCGTCGTCGGGAACAGAATCAAAGGTCTTGCTTTCAGCTGGCGTTTGGGCGAGAGTGCAGCTTTCTAGTGCTCTGTCAAAGCTATCCGTCACGTGATCAGACCTTCTCAACTTCTAGGAAGGCCTGTAAATTTCCTCGACAGTTTGTGGAGGCCTTTTTGGTATAGGAGAAGCTTCTTTAGGAGCGCTCGGCCGAACATCTGGACTACATTTTGAAGACACTGCAACAGAAGCAAAAACATCAACCAAGATCACTATCAAAAGAAGTTTAGCCTGAGAAGATACTTACGTCCTAAGGAACTTAAAGGGTTAATGGAGTCTGAAACCCTTTTTTTTTTAAAATGACTAGACCAGTAGACGGAGGAAGAAAGGCGATAGAACTTCAAGAGCATCAAGAAAAAAATCATCGAAGAACAAAATTTACTTGCTTAACTAGCAAGGGGCAATTCTTCTGCAAGTTCTTCGAGATTTCAGCCTCTAAGGAAGAAGAGTCTTTGAACTTCGTACAACTGGAAAGTTTAGAGTGAAGAAATGAGCGAAGGAGAAGCAAAGGAGGGTTTAAATAGCTTGAAGGGAAGAATGAAGAGGTTCTCACCAAGCAAATCAAGGGTGGAAAATCAGTGACAATTCGAATGCTACAAGATGAATGGTGGTTTTTCTCCCCTCTCTTTTTGTGTGAGGATAGGCCCTCCCTCTTTTACAGGTTCATTGCCAAACTTCTGGCTAATTGAATCAAGTCGTAGAAATGTACCCATATTGGCAGTACCCTCTCTTCATTTCTCTCCATCGGAACATCAGGAGCCCATGGACGTAGAATGAGTGGAGCATCACCCACAGTCCATGGCCCCTCATCAAGGATCTGTTGCCGGACTGGTTTTTCAGGAAAGTCGAAGACGAACAAACCGAAAGGTCAAGTGCAGAATTCTTTCAGTGACTATCGTCCCATTGCAATCAGCAGTCAAGTTTACAGGTTCATTGCCAAACTTCTGGCTAATCGAATCAAGATTGTGCTGCACAAGGTCGTTGGCCTCAATCAGATTGCCTTCATGAAAGGTCGCCAAATATCTGATAACATTCTCCTTTGCAGAGAAGTAGTTCATGATTATCATCTCCAAAGGGGCCCTCCTAGGTTTGCTGCAAAAATTGACCTTCGTAAGGCCTTCGATTCGGTTCAATGGAGCTTCTTGTTTACCCTTCTTCACAAGCTCAATTTCCCTCCAGGTTTTATTGCTTGGATTTCAAGGTGCGTGGTAGACCCTAGCTATGTTATTTTTCTTAATGGATCCCAGTCATCTAGGTTTTATGCTAATCGCGGCCTTCGTCAAGGATGCCCTTTGTCTCCTATGTTATTCAACATTGTGCTTCAAGTCTTCCTTGATTCCATCTCTGATGCTGCAGTTGATGGGGATTTCGATTATCACTTACATTGTGCAGACCCTCTCATTACATGTATCAGCTTTGCAGATGACTTATTTGTTTTTTGGCAAAGCAAATGAGAAAACAGTGGACATCTTCAACAGGCTTTTTACAGAATTCTCTTCTCAATCGGGTCTCACCATTAATAAGGAGAAATCTCAATTATATTATTACAATATCTCTCCAGGGCTCTTGACCACCATAGATCAGATCCTTGGATTCAGTCATGGCACCTTCCCGGTTAAATATCTTGGTATTCCCCTCTCATCTAAGAGACTTCGTGGTGAAGATTTTATGCCTTTAATTGAGAAAATTGAGTGGCGATTGGAAGGATGGCACCACAAAACTCTCTCATATGGCGGGCGTTTAACTCTCATTCGATGAGTTCTTTGTGGTATTGTGAGTTATTGGATTGGCATCCTCGCCTTCCCCAAGGCCATTATAAACCGCCTCGAGTCCATATTCTGTAGATTTTTATGGAAGGGTACTTCTGGTGTGGGATCCTACAGAATTTCCTGACAAGAGGTATGTAAACCTATTAAAGAAGGCGGGTTGGGATTACATAGGCTTGAACTTTGGAACAAAACTGCCCTTCTTTGCCATACTTGGTGTTTGGCTTCAAAAGCTCCAACAAATTGGTGTGTGTATGTTTGCAAGAGGTGGTTTAGCTTTGACTCTTTTTGGTCTATGCATATTCCCTGGGATTGTTCACATACCCTCAAGGTTATTCTGAACCTTTGTTCTACTCTTACACTTTGCAGTCGTTTTCTGATTAAAGATGGGAATCAAGTTATGTTATGGCATGACCCATGGCTTCCAAATGGTCCGATTGCCAAGCCAAATGACCTTATTGTGGAAGCCATTGGTCGTGGACATCATGATGCAGTATCTAAAATCATTTCTGCCGCCAATCAGTGGTTCAACCCTTGCAATGATCCTTTATTATGTGATAGATGGGAGGAGATCAAGACAACCAAAAAATGGCAGCGGCTTCAACAGGATTCCCTCATATGGTTACATACTTCCTCTGGTCATTTTTCTATGCAAAGTGCACATGAAGTTATCCGACCTCATGCTCCAACCATAAATTGGTGGTCTCTGGTGTGGCGGTCCATAGCACAAACTAGGTTCATGTTTGTTACTTGGATGGCTGCTCATCATCGGCTCCCTGTGAGAAGTCGACTGTTTAACTGGGGTGTTGCTCCTGACCCAACATGTGTTCTTTGTCTTGCTGAAGATGAGACACATGACCATTTATTTTTTTGCTGCGTATATTCAAAGCAGATCTGAAATTCGATTCTTCGATTACATGGTTTTAAGCCAAGTGATAGATCTAGCTGGGGCGAAGAGTTGACCTGGGCAGCTTCTCATTTCAACAACCAGGATTTGATGGGTAAACTATTTCGGTTCAGTTTTTGTTGCTTTCTCTATCGTCTTTGGATAGAGAGGAATAATCGCATTTTTCAGGGGAAGTCGGAGACTCACACTGATGTTTTAAACCGTATTATTTATGATACAAGGTTGAGATTCCTTGGGACAGAAATTCCAGTCTTAGATAATGATCGCAATCGGTCTTTGTTTCATCGTTGGAAGATCAAGGTGCAATATAGGATTTCAAGAGCACATGCTCTAACTTGGAATAAACCACCTACAGAATGGGTTTCTCTCAATTGTGACGGCTCTGTCATGGGGAATCAAGGAGGATATGGGATTCTTGCGAGAAATGAGATGGGTGCAGTTACTTCGCTGCTGCTGGTAGATGTCTGGAAACAAATGTTCTTTGCATGGAGCTCACGGCCATTCGTCAAGGACTAGTACTAGCTTTGGAATATCCAGAGAGTCCAGATTCGCTCTGATTCATCGAGTGCTATTGCAATGATTTTAGGTCGGTTTACCATACCATGGTATGCAACAGAGGATGTCTGTGACATCTGAGACTCATTGAGACGGTTATGCCAATATGGGCTTCATCATGTTGTCCGTGAGCTTAATGCTGGAGCAGATTTTTTGGCTGGGCTTTACCCATCTGTACATGAAATTTCTTTCTCTCCTCATTCTTTACCTGAAGCGTTGTCTCGTATTATAAAAGATGACGCTGAAGGGAAGACTTATTTCAAATTGTAACTTTTTCTTTTCTTTCTAATACACAGCTACCTTTTTCCAAAAAAAAAAACAATACAAGAATTCTTGAAAACATTTACAAATCTGCAAGAGGATCAAGGACTTGGTCAACAACGGCCTCTGGAGTTTGATCTTCGGGAGCTTGATTCTGGACATTCGGATGGGCATTGTTTTTCGCCACACCTTCCCGTTCAGGAGACATCTCAGGCTCATCGCTCAAATATCCTTCAACGGTCGGATTAGCAGGCGGGGGATTGTTCTTCTCTGCAACCCAACTTGGGGTAGGCTGCTGCAACTCCTCGAAGATCTCTTCATAGATGAGGTCTTTATGCTCTTCGATCGGGAAGGAAGGATCTGCTGTCAAAATACTCTTCCAGACATCATTGCTGCCAGCTCAATAAGCTATCACGTTATATAGGTTGAGCAGGTCGCCAAACGGCTGACTGTTCAGAATTTATGGACACAAGCCTTCCGAAGCTCCGGTTTCAGATCTTCGAGACACTTGGGAGTAACAGCAGCCCCTAGTTTCTCCTCCAGCTCTTGCCGCTCCTGAACGAGATCCCCGATCTTGGACTCTAAGGTCAAGACAGTATTCCTCAGCTCCCCTAGCTCCTTATCCATCTCCTCCATTTGGGACCTGGCCATCACAAGTTCCCCGGCAGAAGAACGCAGTCGGGCAGTCTCCTCTTTCAGCTTTGAGACCTCCCCTAGCCTTTTCTCAGCGATATCATCGCTGTGTTTAGCCCGAGTGCTTAGCCGGCCAATCATCAAATTTGCTTCCATCTCACGATGGAAGTTCTCGACAAGAACTCTGTGGCAAATGAACATGCAAGAATGAGGCAGTAAAGTATAGTGAATTTTGTCAAAAGAAAAGATGAGTGTTCATGATGTACCTAATGTTGGAATTCAACAACTCATCATCAGACACCTCGTTCAAAGCCTTACTATCGCTCGGTGCCGGAGCATTGACAGCCCAGTCGATGGACGCATCTGTGTCCATAAGGATTGGGTCAAGAAGGTTCACTTTCCATTTGGGGGCATAAATTGCCCCCTCAACTTTGCTTCTTTTAGAAGCAGCATCATCAGTCAACTCCCGTCTCCTCTTGACAAGAGCAGCATCATCGTGGGTGGACTCCTCGACTTCCACCATCTCTTTTCCTTTGGCAGCATGGTCATGCCTAGTCCTCAGAAGCCCCTTTGGGGCAGCAACAGAAGAAGCCGCCTTTGGGGAAGGAGCACTCTCGGGAGCGTCCCTATTTTTTCCCTTTTGGGAAACCCTTTCTTCAGCAGCGACAAATTTCTGCTGAACCAGCGATCTAACATCATTACGGTTGAACTTGGGAGGCACTACAAGATCAACAGGAGATCAGAATTATCATAAGTGTGATAAGGAAATGCGCAACAAAGAAAATAAAAGCTTCGGGGCGCTCACCATGGCTCAGGCCCCTGTAATGGAGGATCGCTTCATATTCCATGGCATATCCATGGATTTCCAAATTCCAAGGGATGGCTTTGATGGCCCGAACCGCTTCTTTCTCACAGTCAGAAAGAAAAGAAGGACGATTTATTTGAGTGAAGGAGTCTGGGTGCTCCATCCAAGTTAGAATTTCAGATTTGATTCGGGAACCCTACAGAAAAAAAAATTGTTCTGCCATCCCTTATGATTGGAAGGGTAGGTACCTTTGGCGAGGATTACCCCTTGCCACTTTAAGTCATTCTTCGAGCACTTGAAAAAGAACACCCCCCCGGGAGGATTCTACTTACTCAAATTATAGACATGACAAAAACACCTAAGGAGGGGGTTAACCCGAATTTGTGACAGAGTCCCAAGTAACCAATGATATGCCTCCAGCTATTCGAGAGGAGCATACCGGGGCAAATATCCCAGTGGTCGAGGATTTCAGCGACAACAGAAGAATAGAAAGGGAGTCGAACCCCACTCTTGAAGGAATCAATGTAAATGGAGAACTCCCATGGAGGATTGGAATTGACTCTCTCATCCGAATCCAGGGCACGAAGAACACAAGAAGGCGGAATTGAATAATCAGAATAAAGACCCTTGAGGTCTACTGGATGAACCTCAGATACATAATCTGAGGGGCTAGTAGGTGTTTTTGACGGTCGAGAACTCCCAACCGTCGGTTTCTTAGGAGCTTTCCTCTTTTTTGAGGAAGTCCTTTGAATTTTAGGGGCATTGCTAGGAAGATCTCTAGGGCTAGCAGGGGCCGATTGTAACCAGTGTTCGGTAACCCTATGGTCCTGATCACCAAAAAGTTCCACAGAAGCCGTAGGAGCTCTATGTTCGGCATATTCTTCACCCTCTACTATATGGTCAATATAATCGTCATCCAAAGTCTTATCACTACCCATTTTCACAAAGAGGAAGTACATAACAAGAGGGATTTGGAGCGAAAAAGGAAAAGGACTAGCAGAAGCAAAGTAGATTGTCTGAATTCAAAAGGGAAAACAAGAAAGAAGTAACAAAAGCAAGGATAGTGAACTTACTTGTGATCTCAGGAAAACTAGAAGAACGAAGCTTGAATCATGCACGCCGAAACTAGAAACTTGTAAGAACTCAAGCAAGAAAGCTTCAAAGCAAGAGTGATTTCTAAAGCGAAAATAGAAGCGCAGAGAAGTGAAAAGGAGAAATGAGGCAAGAGGAGCTTTTTATAGATTCAAAATTCAAATGAACACAAGATTGAATTTAATCAACGAGCGAGATTGTGCGTCGATTCGAGTCGGACAAATGAACTACCCAGATCAAAGATCATCAACGGTCCTTAATCAAAGACAGTTCAAGATTTTTAGCAATGATGATAAAAGCCCGAGACACGACGGTTCGAACGACAAGACGTAATGTCCGCACCTCCCCAATTGCCACGTGGCACACTATGCATAGGGAGCGAGGCGTTAGTGTGAAACCCAGCCCTAAGCAAGGCAAGAAGTCAAGTATGGGCCATCTCAGTGGAAGACTTGGTGTTTGGCTTAGAATCCATGAGTATTGATGACAGTGTTCCATTTATGGAAACTGCACCCTGATGAAGATGGAATTAGCTAATGGGCTTGGAGTACTCTCTGACTTTGTTCGAAGGCATTTCTACATACTAGGTAAGCCACTTGGTGTGTGTGCAAAACCCCCACGTTTGGATTTGATCTGAGCCTTCAATTCCCTATTTTGGACTTCCTTGTCTGCTTGGTCGACTGGGCCAGTCGACCAATCAATTGATCAATGGGATCTGTTTTGCTGAATTAGGTATTGGCTCTCTATTTAAGCCCAACTTCGAGTCTAATTTGTCTTTTTGCCTCCAAACTCCCTGGAATGAACCAGAGCTCTCCTCAAGTCATCTCCTCTGCATCCTTGGTTATTTTTTTGACGGATTTTCGTCAAATCTCTTGCATTTACATCAAAAGGTATGTGATCATCCTCCTTTCTTCTTCATCTTTGATTCTCCATTGTTTTTCTTTCCTTTTCTTTTTGAGGACAGTAGAGATGATGTTGCATCCCTATTGCAACCATCACTCTACTCATCTCCTCTCTTTTCCTAAGAACTTAAAGCTTGATGGATGATTTTCATCAAGATCATCACTTGCTTTTGAAGGAAACCATGTATTCATCTTCATTCCTTTTCTAGATTCAATGTTCTTCAATCTTAGATCTGTTTTTCTAGAAGATCTATACATGCTTTTCATGAATTCTTTATCAGATTAGTAATCCATCACTCTATAGTTTCTCGTCCATGAATTTGCCATAATTTATCCAAGAACCATGATTGATCTAATTATGGTAAGTTTTTGTTTCCTATTTTGTGACATGAAGACTTGATATTATTACAGTTTTGAAGTCCTCTATAGACCAATACAATATCCTTGCATATTCCCTCCTGTTTGGTGTCTTTTTGAATCACAAAATTCGGATTTAGATTCAGAAATCTCTGATTTTGTCTATCACTGACTCTGTTGGTCAACTGAGTCAATAGACCAATCAATCGACCAATAAGGACAGTAACCTCATATTTGGTCTGTTTTGGATGATTGATCTCTTACCTTCTAGGTTTCTTTCCTAATATGATATATATACTTGTTTAGGACTTTCTTTCCAAGTTTAGACAAGATCTTCCTTGATCCTCAAGATCTTTTGCAAATTAATTAAGGTAAGGATAGTTATTTCTTTAATAACATATATTGCATGATTTAGTTTCCATATTTGAATCTCTTTGATTTATTTCCCTAAATAGATTCTTATATTGACTTACTATGGATGCAACTACTTAAATTACAGTAGCATTACTTGTTTATGTTAATTAGTTAATGTATGATTTACTTGCCAATTATATACAAGTTAGATCATGTTCTTAATTTCTTTGCATATGGGGAGCTACTATATTTGTGATATGATTGATTCATGGTTGTGAATGATTAGGTATGGTTTGGAAAAGGGAGGTGTCCTTTTGACACTTCTGTCCTTGGACACCTACAGGAATATTATGGGATGTTTCCGAATATGCCCTTTGACACCTTCATAAACTATTGGTTGACATACCTAGGGCTGTCTAGAAGTGTTTGGCTAGGATGTCCTGTTATATTAGACCCTAATCAGAGGGGTATTGAGACCGAACGACCCGTGGTAGCAATGGGGACTCATGGGCGCTCGAGACTAGTAACCAATTCGTGAGAGGACATGGACCACATTGTGGATACTCGAAAGAGGCCATTCATTGCTAGGGTTGCATATGGATAGACTTGGGCTCATGGGCACTCAAGACCGGTAACCAACCTGTGAGAGGACGTGAGAGCTTCCCGTTTACCATATGTGGATAACCAATAGGGTTGATGAGTCCGTAGTCAGGGACTATGAGGACTCTAGTGTGAAGGATACCAGAAAGGATCGCCAGGGGTGAGGAATGAACGTATCTGGATCTGAGTTGATGTAACTAAGTAGAAGACTCGCATTTGGCTAGGCTTTAACCATGACATGCGCCAATACTTAGACCAATGGTGATGTGAGAGAGCGGTGACCTAAACCCCAGCCATGGAATGTCCCAAGGGATGTCGGACACACTACCAAATTGGCGTTGTGTGATGAGACCTTCCCAAAGAAGTACGGTGCTATGACTTAAAGCATGTCTGCCAATAGAGACTAGCATACATAGAGTTAGAATCATAATGCATTATATGTTTCATATCACATTGCATCTTACTTTGCTTCGAAATCCTGCCATTTATGTTATTATGGATTAACTGCCTTACTGGGTTTCTTTTGATACTCACTCCTTTTGTGCTATGTATTGTTAGATTTCTCTACAAGTTTTGAGTATCATGACTGCTCGTATGAAGAAGTGCAAGGAGAAGAGACATATCTCAAAGAAGGTGATTGCAGTTACGACAATTACATTAATGATTCTGCAGGTGGTTATGCTACGTACGATGCTTAGTCCGTCGATAGAGTGGAAGCGCCCGTGTGCCATTTTTGAGATTTATACTTATAGAGATGTCCTCTATAAGATTGAGAACCATTTAGTCACTCATTGTACTTGTTATTGGGATTAGTTTTGATCTCTTTTCCTTTCTTTTTGGAACTACATTTCCGTTGTTGGTAGGGTGAGATTTCCTCCTCACTTTACTTTATGATTTTGACATTTTGATTACCTTTCGTACTCTGATGATATATGATTTTATTCCTTTCTTATTTGGATCTCTCATTTATACTTTGCACATTGATTATTTATGTTCATGATTATGTTGTTGTCTATGTGGGAGGTTGATTACCTCGATACTTGATCTTCGGGGCTGTGGATCACACACTTGGGTATGCCAGGTACGGTACCGGCTGGGTGGATGTGACAGTTAGAACGCTCGATGGCACATTGCTGGAAATAGATGTGAATAGCATTAAATGCGAAGATATCTTAACATGAAAAGAGTATATAAACATGGTACTACTGTCCTAAGGTATGTACAACAATCATATGATGTTCAATTACAACAAAGAAGCTAAGCCTACTAAGTTGCCAACATCAGTGTAAGTTTCATATAGTCTATGCATATATGGGATAACCATCCTTACCTTGAGTCGAGATGATGATAATCCAACAATCACAAGAGAATGATCCAAAGGTAGTATATAGACCCTAGACAAACATAAATGAAAGATTAGAAAAGAAATCAGGAAAATCGGAGGTCAAATCGGCAAAGTGCACAGTTTAGAAACCAATTGGTTGACTGACTTGGTCGACTGACCCAATCGACCAAGCAGTGGACCAAGTGAACAGTAACAGGGTTGAATAGTGAATTTTGATCCGAAACCTAGCTTTCGGGGCTCGGATCAATCCGAAATTTGGAGGGATTGTTAGTAATAGTATAAGAACACTATCTAGCAAGTAATTAGCATAATCCAATGGTCTAAATAGGAATCCCCAAATTGAAACCCTAAGTTCTATACACGCAAGAATCATAGTCTTCAATGAAATCAAATGCAATTGCAAGGGAAATTAAGGAATCAACTAGGGGAATTGGTATGCAATAGATTAGGATAATATGCTAGCATAGAAATCAGACTTAACATGCTTCATAAATCAGTTTAGGATAAGATAACAAGATGCTAAGAAGAAAATCATGGAAATGCATATACAAAAATCAAAGTGAGAGCATAGCATAGGTAAGAATGGAAGGAGCTTAAGCTTTAGCAAGGAATGAACACTTGAAGTGGTGGTTGCAAGGTTGCAGCACCAACTTCAAGGTTACAACAGCAAGTAAGAGAATGGTATAGAGTAGAATAGAGAGCAAGTGAGAGAAATCATACCTTAGAGATGATCTTGAAGACAAGAGACAATGATTGGCAATGATTGATGCAATATTCCTTCACCACTACCAAGAGAGTGCCTTGGGAAGCTCTCCCCTCGTTCTCAGCAAAGCTAAATGAGTAAAATAGGGTTCAAGTCACGAGGCTCACTTAAGTAGATAAGAGAATACCCAGAAAGCATCAAATTCTCGGATTTGGGAATCCTTTGGTCCATGGGCTTGGAATCTAACACCAACTCTTCAACTAAGAGGGCCCACAAGTCTCTCCTTCTTCCACTCCGGGTCTTCAGACCTACGAACATCAAAGGTTCCGGGTTAGGGTCAGGGTTAGGATAGGGCTGGATTTCACGTTCTCCCCCTTCCCCCTTAAAAGAAATTTTGTCCTCGAAATTGAAAGCGTACATGTGCTTCCAAAAAGATGAGGAAACTTTTCCTTCATGTCTTCTTCTTTCTCCCATGAAGATTCTTCATGGGTGTGATTCTTCCATCGAATCTTTACCAAGGGAATGGTAAAATTCTGCAACTGTTTGTTCCTTTTTTCTAGGACTTTGGCCGGCTCTTCATCATAGGAAAGATCAGCACTAAGTCCTTCAAGTGCTTGTTGTAGTATGTGTTCCGGGTTCTCTATGTACTTATAAAGCATCGAAACAGGAAACACATAATGAACTCTAGCAAGAGATGGGGGTAAGGCCAAACGGTATGCGACTGGTCCAACCTTCTCCAGAATCTCAAAAGGTCCAATGAAACGAGGGCTAAGCTTTCCTTTCACGTTGGATCTCATCACACCCTTCATAGGTGATACTTTGAGGAAAACTTTCTCTCCAATCAGAAATTCCAAGTCGGTCCTTCTCTTATCGGCAACTACTTGCACCTTTTTAGGATCAACATGAATACCTTCGGCTGAAAACACAAGGCCGAGAAATACTACCGAGAGCCAAAAGTCACACTTGCTAAACTTAGCATAGAGCGTCTTTTCTCTCAACCTTTGCAATGTGAAATTTATGTGTTTCACATGCTTTACTTTATTCTTCGAATAGATCAAGATGTCATCAATGATAACGATCACAAACTTATCAAACACATCATGAAATACTCGGTTCATGAGATCCATGAACACAGCAGGAGCATTAGTTAAACCAAAACGCATAACTCTAAACTCATAATGTCCATATCTTGTTTTGAACGCTGTCTTGAAGATATCACTTGACTTTACCTTCAACTGATGATATCCAGACCTCAAATCAATCTTCGAGAACACAGCTTCACCTTTCAACTAATCGAAAAGATCATCAATCTAGGGCAGCGGATATCTATTCTTAACGGTCAACTTATTCAACTCCCGGTAATCAATGCATAGACGCATGCTACCGTCCTTCTTCTTCACAAACAAGACTGGAGCTCCCCAAGGTGATACACTAGGCTGTACAAAACTTCTCACTAAGAGCTCATTTTGTTGTGTTTGCAACTCTTCTAACTCAGTAGGTGCCATTCTATATGGAGCTCTAGATACCGGAGTAGCTCCAAGAATCAAATCAATCAAAAACTCAACTTCTCTATTAGGGGGCAGTCCTATAGATCATTTGGGAACACATCAGCAAAGTCACAAACAACCTTGACTTCTTCAAACTTCTTCCCTTCCTTGACCTTGCTTCCAGGTGAAGCACTTTCCACCAATGCACGAACTTGCATCAATGCGGTCAAAGTCTTCTTACTAATCCTTCCCTTCTCACCTTGGAATTCAAAAATTGAATTTCCACTCAACTGAAATTGAATTCTCTTCGAAGAACACAAGATTATAGCATTGTGGGATGTCAGCCAGTTGATTCCCAAGATTGCATCAAAATCCTTCATATAAAAAAGCACTAGATTTCCTTTCAGACTCTTTCCACAAACCAACACAGGACATTCTTCTAACACTCTATCTAGCTTTACAACAGACCCAACAGGGGTACTAATTAACAAACAACTAGATAAACACTTGGGTGTTAGGTTAGTCTTCAAAGCAAATGTAGATGAGATGAACAAATGAGATGCACCCATATCAAACAAATCAAATGCTGGAATGGAAGAAACTAAAAATGTACGTGTGACAACTTCATGACATGAATCTTGCTCAACACCAGACATGTTGAACACTCTGCCAGAGGTAGGGGCAGGGGCACTTTTCACAACAAGGGCATACGGCTGAGTAGGCTTTTTCGGGAAGAAACGAGCATAATGATTGGTCTGCTTACAATAGAAACAAATAGGGTCCTTTGGTCCAACCGGAGTCTCTACAGCAGGAGGTCTCTGAAACACAGGTCTAGGATTCACCATCCCAGGCCGAGGGGGTTGCACAACTCCTGCAGGTCTAACTCCACCAGACTGACTATGTTGACCCACTTAAGTAACACTTGAACTTTGACCAACACTCCTTGGTTGAAAGGTAGGAGTGGGATATGGTGCAAGACTCATGAAATGATGCTCAGTGCGGTCAACATAACTAGGGTTCCTTGGCTGCTAAGGCCTTTGAACACAAACATTCTCTCTTTCCGTCTCTTCAAGCTTCTTAGAATTCTGAACCACCTGGGCATAGCTCTCAAGAGAGAGAAGATATGCCTTGATCGACGGCCACAGGCCTTTGAAGAACTTCTTCACCTTAGCTTTAGCAAGCTTGATGGAATCAAGGGCGAAAAAGAAAAGTTCCTCAAATTTCTTCCTTGGCATCCTTAACAGCTTCAGGAAAGTAGTTCTTACAGAAAGACTCTTTGAACACTTCCCAAGAAACAACACTGGCATGAAGGTCTTCAAGAATGGGTCGAGTAGAAGTCCACCATGCATCGGCTTCATGTTGAAGCTTTTGCTCGGCAAAGAGAACCTTTTGGGCATCTGAACATTGTAAGTTCCTGAAGGCCTTCTCTAATTCCTACAACCATTTGTTGGGAAAGAGAGTATCCTTAGTTACACCTATGAACGAAGGCACTTGCAATTTCAGAAAGCTTTCCGTTAACCTAGTATGTGGGGTCCCAGTGAACCTCTCCGCATACGGTCTGCTACATTCGGGTTCCCATTCCCGGTAGCACGAGTCTCGCCATGGAGTGCCATGAAGCGAGTCATCATCTGGTTAAACTGGTTGGCTTGCTGTTGCATCATGTTACTCATGATGCTAGCAATGTCTCTCAAGCTTCCGATATTAGGAGCACCCAAAATGTCATTTGTGGTATGACTATTCTCTTGTGTCTGCTGGTCAGAACCACTAGGGTCGCTTCCCCATTTCCGGTGCTGCCGAAACCAACAAGACGGGTTTCTAAGGACAACCATTCTTGAAAACCAAAGATAACAACATGAAATCGAAGATCCATCAACAACAACAAGACCAAATGATTAGAATGCTTAAATCATACTTAGAATCATCAACAAGATAAGCAAACAACCAAACATTGGTAAAAAAATCCAAAAATCCAACCGAAAATCCAAAATCAAGCATTTTGTCCTCCTTTGGTCGACTGGCTTGGTCGACTGACTCAGTCGACCAATCAGGCGACAAAGCTAGCCCAGCCTACGAATTTTGGACTTTTAAGCTTCATTTCCACTTCTAACTTCACTTCTAACTCAAATCTCTTAAGAAAGGGCTCTAGAGAACCAAGGCTTCCCAAGAGATTCCAAGTGATTACAAGCTTCAACAACATCATCACAACACACTTAGAAGATCAAAGCAAGGTAATCACTATTCATCATCTTCTCAAGTTGGTTTCTCCACTTAGATTTCTTGCAAAACCATGTTTAACTTGTTGTTCTAGGTTAGAAACATGTTCATGCATGCTTAGTAACATAATCACATAGTTTCCATGCAAAAACAAACCTTAAACATCAAGCAAACACAAAAACACCAACTTGCTTTCCCTAACGCAACCGAAATCCCCAAATTTAGCAAAATTCCGAATACTCTCAAACCGCTAGGAATTTTAACACCAAACCAATTGTCACATGCTAGATATGATATGCTAGATTTACTTGTGCAATTCGTTTCAACCAATTTCGATGTTTCTCAAAAATCTCAATTTTGACCTAAAAGCAAAAATCCCTTTTTCTAGCTTGCTGAATTTTTCGCTTTAGGACGCGATTTCGAATGATTTCCTTCGAATAAACTTCATAAGCATGCAATCCCAAGTATTATGCACGTGCTAGTATGTTTAATTTGAATTTTCCCCAAAATAAAAAATTTCCAAAAAATTACGAAAATGCCCTTCTTTGCTAAACTCTTAGTAATTCACTAACATTTGACTTGTTGTTGTTTTTCTACAGGTATAGACGTTATGTAGAGACAAGGACGAGGAGGAGGTTGAGGACGAGGTAGGCTGGTAGGAGCTAGGAGAGGTAGAGGACAAGCTCCAGCATAGCCACGAGAGGAGGTCATAGACAAACACCAATTCACTACACCGCAGGCAAAGTTTCTTTACGAGACATACTTTGGACACTGCCACATTGAGAATGGTCGAGTACTGCAGCTACGAGAGTTGAGTACATTTAGGATCAGACAGAGATTTGACACGATGATATGGACACACTTGTTTACAGAGGATTTACTAGTGTATCCAAAGTTGGTTCGGCTGTTCTACAACAACTTGACTTTGTTTGAGGAGGGTTTGGGAGTGGATTTGCTTCAACTGGTGGTAGCTAGTCAAGTTTGAGGGACATGGATTCACTTGACTACCCGTACACTTGCGGAGATCTTTGGGGTACCTTTCTACCCGCATACTTGTGTATGGATACCACCCAGCGCTAGGGTAGACAGGCATGTCCTTCCCTAAGAGTTACATGAGATTTGTGCCACATTGTGGGATGACCCCACCCAGCCGGATCTGGTAATACCCGAATACCCATGGGGGTGATACATCGCAAGATCTAGGTTCAATGACAAATCCATACAAAACATGATATAGCATAGTTAAATGGACAAGAATAAATCAAGTTCAAGTAATAAATTATCAAATCTTAAATAACGATTACAATCATCCATTATTTCAAATCAAAACTAAACATCAGAGTCTTAGAAGAGAAAGAATATTTAAAGTTGCAGCGGAAAATCATTTAAGGAAGTTCTAAGGAAAAGAAACACCATAAGAGCAGTCTTGGCATGAACATGAAGCGTCATGAGCTTCCACTTCCTCTCCGACAACGCCCTCCTGGTAGCCATTTATCAAAGGACCCTCAGCGTAGGAGGGGTCCTCATAACCTGTAGAGTAGTCTAAAGAAACAAACAAAATAAAGGAATGAGTTCATAGAACTCAGTTAGGTAACTAACATTCATGTCAATACATTCATCCATACTCCATATCATAATTCATAAAACAATCATGTATTTAATAATATAAACAATAAATGCATGGTGATGATATGAGGTTCCTAACTCTATAATGTAGTCTCTAAAGTAGACACGCATTAAGTCACACACCAGTCTTCTTTGGGCGGTCTCATCACTCTTCCCTCAGG
Organism: Hakea prostrata; assembly: GCF_041222555.1. Taxonomy (NCBI): domain Eukaryota; kingdom Viridiplantae; phylum Streptophyta; class Magnoliopsida; order Proteales; family Proteaceae; genus Hakea; species Hakea prostrata. Next base: position 29,683,946 of record NC_142608.1, on the reverse strand, counting down.
GCACTCAAGCACGTCTGTTGGGTTCTCGGCGGAAATTGGGTCAAGTCACATCAATCCATGGCTGGGGTATAAGTCACCACTCTCTCACATCACCATTGGTATAAGATCTGGCGCGTGTCAAGGATTACTCTAAGCCCAATGAAAAGTCATACGGTCTCGTACTACATATGGTCTGGATACTTCCCCTATGGCACCAACCAACTCGTACTACGTTGATCCCTAACCCTATGGTCATCCACATATAATGGACATGATGCTCTCCATGTCTTCTCACGGGTCATTTTACCGGTCTTGAGCGCCCATGAGCCCTTGTCTATTATATGCAACCCTACCATCTCATGATGACAGTAGGCCTACTTGATGCTCACAGGACCCAGCCACTGACATCACGGGTTAACCGGTTTCAATACCCCTACCAGAAGGGTAGTAGTACTCATGAGGTCACCTAGCCAAACACTTCTAGACATGCCCTACATATGTCAATCAATAATTAGGGAAAGCGCCAAGGGCACCATAAGAATGCGTCCCATACCGCCTCTTCTAGTATCCTATGGCAGAAATGCCAAAAGGGTATTCCCCATTCTCCAATGTTACCTAGGCAATCACATAAGATCACTAGGGCAATGGGCGAACCCATGACCCTAGTAGAAGATACAAGGTAGAGGGAATAATAATATTCCTCCTCTTTCATCTCATACAATATCATACCATATTCATATCAATAACATAGGATTCAATAGCAAAGAGAAATACTTAAGCAATAAATCTTACATTCCAATCGTGCAAAATCATACACATGCATATCATGATAAATATAAATTTACAACAATTTATATCAATAAAAGAAATTAAAATAACAACAATTAATTATGTATAACAAGGTTAGTTATTCCTCACCTTTTTCCTTTGCTCCTTTCTTCAAAGTCCAAGAATTCACTCCCACAAGTTTGGTGACTAAAGATACATAAATGCCTATTCATGCAAGAAATTAATAATCACAGATTAGAGTCAATTTGGGTTTCAAAGGATATCCCAAAATCTTCCCACGAAAATCCAAATCCTTACCCCTACTTTACAAAAGGGTAGTTCCCAACCTTACTAGTGAATGATCTCTAATTCGCCACAGAATTGAAGTCTAAACGAAATGAAATTTTGAGGTAAGCTAATTGACAACAAAATGATCCTATGGGTACCTTCAATTTAATTTAATTTGACCCATCTCAAAAAGCCCTAAATTTGGCTCTCATAAATCACCCGTGGGTGACCTAGAGAGTCAAAATGCGTAAACCTTAGCATGGGATCTTACCATTACTCCCATACTCAAGGGAAACATTAATATAAGAAAAGATAAGCATCTAGGGTACCTATCATTATTCCCTTTCACAGATCTTCACGAAAGAAGAGAAGATAAACTCTCACCAACTATGATTAAAGAGAAGAGTTAAAGAAAACTAAGCTTTCCTAATAATTTTGCGAAGATTCGATCACCAGACACCTTCGGAAGAGTGGAAATCGCTCCACTCTTTCATTTCTCCTTTTCTCCAAAGCCTCCGCATCTTTCTAGCCTCCACAATGTGTTTACGGATGAGATAAAACATAAATAGCGTTTACAATTCCGAATTTCCATTTTGCCCCTAAACAGAAAATTGGGTGGGGGGTTGGTTCACCCAAACGGCCCAATCTTACGGCCCATGATTGGACTCCCAAACAGACTCCGATTTTAGTGATTTTTGGCTCGTTGGAAAGGTCTTTCGATGACCTTCGATTTGATACCTTATTCGCATCAATCAAATTCTCCAACATCAATCTATGGTTATTCAAATATCACCCTATTTACATCATTGTGATTAATCTTCTCTCTTCATTTAAACTCTAGGAGAGTTGTTGAGTCATTACGAGGGTCATCTACCAACACTAGGTCCATTTTCAAACCTTTGGGCTTGACTTGAACGGCCCACATTTGTCACCAACTCGAGGCCCGGGTTCTCGGTCTTGAAACCGCGGGTTAAAAGGGTAGAAATCTGAGGGATTTCACATTCCTCCCCCCCTTAAAAGAAATTTCGTCCTCGAAATTGACGTACCTGAGGTGCCAAAAAGGATAGGATAGTTCACTCACATTTCATCCTCTTTCTCCCATGAGGCTTCTTCTACTGTTTGATTCTTCCACCTAATCTTCACCAATAGAATGGTTCGATTTCGGAGTTCTTTGTCCTTTCGGTCCAATATCTCAACAGCCTCTTCTTCAACTCTTGGAAGTTCTTTTCACATGTTTCACTCCACACGATCTTCACACCTTTCCTTATCAACCTTACTATTAGGACGAATGTCTTGGAAAATTTTCAAGAATCTCCTATAGAATCTTGCAAGTCCCAAGAAAATTTTAATTTCAGTAACAGACTTGGGTTGTTCCCAATCTACCACTGTCTTGATCTTATATGGGTTCACTTATACAGTTACAAGATATTGTCCCATTACCTCATCAAGTTTTACTATGGACCGAGTAGGTGTACTAACCACTAACTCATGACTCAACTTGTTAGATGGTAAATAAGGATGCCTCATAAATGACGATGACTGAGTGCGATGTTCTAGTGTCAATTAGTACATATACAAGAACTGAAACAATAAGAAGTATACCTGTCATCACATCATGACTCTGGTTCATCTCACTCCCTGCAAAACTGTAGTCTTTTCTTGCTTGAGGATACTGAGTCGTCCTGAAAGAAGTAGTAGCTTGGTTCCCTTTCTCTGGGCATTTTCGAGAAAAATGTCCAAGGCTTCGGCAAATGAAACAGATAAGTTCCCCTGGACCTCGAACTGTTGTGGGTGGAACTTGTGAATGAATGGGCCGAAAGATTGGGCCATTTGGGTGAACCAACCCCCCACCCAATTTTCTGTTTAGGGGCAAAAATGGAAATTCGGATTTTTAAACCCTATTTATGTTTTATCTCATCCGTAAACGCATTTTTGGAGGCTAGAAAAAGGCAGAGGCTTTGTCAATGGTGGGTTAGTTGAGCGGTTAAAAGCCCAGACTCTCATGGGGAGGTCTTGGGTTCGCACACATCCTGCCACGTTTTATTTCCAGTACTAGAAAAAGCACCAGTACCAAAAAAAAAAAAAAAAAGAAAAAAAGGCAAAGGAGAAACGAAAGAGAGGAGCGACTTCCATCCTTCCGAAGGTTTTTATCCGAATCTTCGCAAAATCTCTATGAAAGGTTAGATTTCTTTAACCCTTCTCTTTAATCTTAGTTGGTGAGAGTTTATCTTCTCTTCTTTGGTGGAGATATTGAAAGGGAAGGTTGTTAGGTATATTGGATGCTTTCCCTTCTTGTATTAATGTCACATCCTAGTTTATGGGAGTAATTTCTCTTCTTTTCTTTTGAGGGATCTATGAAAGGGAATAATGATAGGTATCATACAAGCTTATCTTTTCTTAAATTAATGTTTCCCTTGAGTTTGGGAGTAATGGTAAGATCCCATGCTAAGGTTTCCGCATTTTGACTCTCTAGGTTACCCACGGGTGATTTATGAGAGCCAAATTTTAAGCTTTTTGAGATGGGTCAAATTTAATCAAATTGAAGGTATCTGTAGGATCCTTTTGCTACCAATTAGCTTTCCCAAAATTTTGTTTCGTTATAGACTTCGAATTGGTGACAAATTAAAGACCATTCACTAGTGAGGTTGAGAACTACCCTTTTTAACCTAGTTTTCATATTTGGGTTTTCGTGGGAAGATTTTAGGATATCCTTTGAAACCCAAATTGGCTCTAATTTGTGATAATTATTTCTTTTGCATAAATAGGTTAATATATATTTAATCACTAATTTGTGGGAGTGGATTCTTGGATTTGGAGGAAGAACAAAGTAAAAGGTGAGGAATATACTTAACTTTATATTACATGTGTAATGATGTTAGTTACTTTTCATTATTGATATCTTGTATTGCTTTAGTATTATCTTGTGGTTATTTTATGTCTTTTGTTAAATATGAATTGCTATAATTTATGTTTATTATTACTTCTAATGTTGCTCCTTGCTTTGAAATCTATTATTGTTGTTATGAAATAGAATGTGATTGTATGAGAGGAGAAATATTATTATTTCCTCTAACTTGTATTTTCTACTAGAGTTGTGGGTTCACCCATTGCCCTAGTGACATTATATGATTGCTTATATTGTGGTTGGGAATGGGGAATGCCCTTTTGGCATTTCTACCATAGGATATTAGAGGAGGCGGTATGGGATGCATTCCTATGGTGTCCTTGGCTCTTTCCCGATTACTGAGTTACATATTTAGGGCATGTCTAAAAGTGTTTGGTTAGGTGACCTCATGAGTACTACTACCCTTTCGGCAGGGGTATTGAAGCCAGTTAACTCGTGATATTAGTGGCTGGGTCCTGTGTGTCAAGCAGGCCCACTATCATCATAGAGAGGTAGGGTTGCATATAATAGATAAGGGCTCATGGACGCTCAAGACCGGTGAAATGACCCATGAGAGGACATGGAGATCATCCTGTCCATTATATGTGGATGACCGCTGGGTTAATGAATGGGGCCCAACAGATGCCTCCCGTTGAAGATTCCATTTATAGGTGGGAAGGTATTGAACCAACAGAGCACTAGGCGTGAGGGGAAATATCGGACCTTGCATTGGGCCTAAGATTATCCTTGACACACGCCAGATCTTATACCAATGGTGATGTGAGAGAGTGGTGACCTAATCCCAGACCATGGCTTGACAGGACTTTACACAACAACCGCGGAGAACCCAACAGACGTGCTTGAGTGCCGTGAGTGAAGAGTGATGAGACCGCCCAAAGAAGACTGGTGTATGACTTAATGCGTGTCTACCATAGAGACTTCATGATAGAGTTAGGAGCATAATCATTCATATATCATATCATTGTCATTAATTATATTATCGATATTCATGGTGTATGTGTGGTGTGGAATCTTGTGAATGAATGCATGATATGATGTTGAGTTAACCTCATTGAGTTCTGTTGAACTCATTCCTTTTATATGTCTTTTTCTATTAGATTATACAGTAGGTTATGAGGACTTCTTCCAAATGGAGGATTCGTTGCTAGTATATCTTCTTGAAGGAGTGACTGAAGAAGAAGTGGACGCACATGGAGCTTCATGCCAGTATCAAGACTGTTCTTTTGGATTGGATTCCATTAGAGAACTAGTTTAGTTTAATTTTCCACTGCGAATAAAACTACTCTCTTTTCTTTTCAAAACTCTGATGTTATACTTTTATTTTGAAGTAATGGATGATTGTAACCATTATTTCAGTTTTGATAACTTTATATGAGAAACTTGATTTATTCGTGTCCATTTAATTATACTATATCATGTTTTGTATGGATTTGTCACTGAACCTAGATCTTCTGGTGTATCACCCCCATGGGCATTCAGTATGACCGGATCCGGCTGGGTGGGGTGTGAGAGAAGGTCATACCCGAATACCCGTGGGGGTGATACACCGCAAGATCTAGGTTCAGGGACAATTCCATACAATACATGATAAAGTAAATTTAAATGGACCAGAGATAAATCAGTTCAAGTATTTAATAATCAAGAATAAAAAGAAAGGATTACAATATTCAAAACTCCCTTTCAAAACTAAACATCAGAGTTATACAAAAAGAAAGAATGTATAACGTTGCAGCGGAAATAATCTAAAGAATTCTAAGGAAAAGACTCTCCATAAGAGCAAGTCTTGGCGGGAACAGAAGCGTCATGTGCCTCCACTTCTTCTCCAATTTCACCGTCTTGATAACCATCTTATAAGGGATCCTCAACGAAAAAGGGTCCTCATGACCTGTAGAACAGTCTAAAGAAACAACAAAATAAAGGAATGAGTTCATAGAACTTAGTGAGGTAACACAATCACATCATATCTTCATACAATTTCCATGTCAACATTCATAAGACAAACATGTATTTAATAATGTAAATAAACAAATGCAAAGTGATGATATGAGGTTCCTAACTCTATAAATACATGAAACAGTGGAGAGATGACTGCCTCAGCTAGAGTGATTGGCAGGATTGTGGGCAAGAACATCATGCCAAGGCAGGACATCACAATAAGGTGTCAGTGATGGATGCCTTAGTCATTTATTCGATATACATGAGATTTTGAGATAGATCTGGCATTTATCATTCAGAATGTCATGATCGATATAGTTGAATGCCCGAGTATGAGGAATCTTTGGTTTGGATGGCTATTGACGCTCATCTTCAGACATTTTGGGGTGAGGCTAGAGGATGAGGAGGTGACGACCAGAGATATGGGATATCCCATTGGCACAAGGACTATCGGACTCATGTAGCTAGATGATGCTGTGAGGTCACCAGGTCCAGAGGTTGAGTCAGAGTATGAGGACAATGTGGTACCAGTGGATGAGGGTCAGGCTGGTACAAATTCAGATGATCGGGATGGAGAGGATGCAGAGATGTGTGATGTTGGTCAGGATGATCATGGGATTCCTGCATCACACTTTGAGGTCGGAGGCCCATCACATGCTGCTCCTGAGACACCGGACTTATATGCTCAGATGCTTTCCATGACTTCCATACTGGAGAGGATGGAGGTCAGGCATGAGCAGATGTATGAGAGGATGGAGTTGAGACAGACACAGATAGAGTCGAGACAGGAGCAGATACAGTCTCAGCTCACTTAGATTTCTGATGATGTCAGGGCACTTAGAGAACAAAGGCGGTCTCCTAGATAGATGGACTGTACTAGGATTTCAGTTTATGCTTTTCATATGTAACTTGATGTAACTTTCTTAAGTTAATGAAATTCCTTTTGTTTCACTTTATTATTGTGTATTATTCACTTTCTTTTTATTTCATTAAGTGATGCTTGTTAAATTATAATTATGGTATATTATTCAACAAACAACTTATGCTTCATTAATTAAGTTTCTAGTCTGAGTTATCTATTACTCACTCTAAGGATACATGAGTCACTTCTGGATCTATGACTCGGGAATGTTCCTTTATCGTTTCTGTCGTTGGGGTTTCACTTGAACTTGGTCTCTAATACTACTCTATCACATCCACCCAACCGGTACCCTACTTGGCATACCCGGGTATGTGATCCACAGTCCCAAGGATCAAGTAACCATGCCTCCCACATACGCGATAACACAATAATCAACAATAATATAATCAAGGTCAAAGCATATAATCAATGAAATCAGGATAAGAATAAGAAACAATATATTCAGAGCGCATAATTAAACGATACCATTGTATGTAATCAAAAAGGAAAAGAGTGAGTGGAAATCACTCCCTCAGTAGCAACGGAAAGTTGATCAATCAAAGTTAAGTTTTACAGATCCAAATCTCGAAAAGAGAATAACAACATAAAAGTATACACAATTGTTTCCTCGGTCTTATACAAAATGTCTTCGTAAGTATAAACATATGAGACCAAGCACGAACGCTCCCACACCAGTTTTGAACTAATCCTGGTAGGAAGCGTAATCACCCTCGTTATTTTCACTGTAATCTTCATGGTAGCTAGTACCTTGAGGGTAGTATGCCTCATCCGGGTTCGTCTCTGGGTAGGTGTCACATCCCGCCCAAATCCACCCAAGGGGTACCCTATTTGGATTACTCGGGGGAGTAATCCACATCCCAAAAGATCAAGTTTAGGAACGATCATATCCACTTAGCACAATAATATAATCAAAAGCAAGAACAAATAAAAAATTTCAAGTAACTTAATAATAAAAGTTGAGAAAGGATCTCAGAAGGATCACAAAGAACATTAGAGTGCGAAAATGATACCAATAAAATAAATAATCAAAGTGTGAAAAGAAGGGGGAAACCCATTCTACAACAACAGCGGAAGGTAGATCGAGTAGAAATAAATGTTACAACCGGTTCCCAAAGGGATAAGGGAACAAACTAAACTACGGTCTCAATGAATCAAATAAAAGGTTAAAAAGAGAATGAGACGATATCTCATCCCAAGCACACAAGTCCAAAACCGAACTACTCCAGATAAGTCTCAATCTCGGACTGCTAGTCTTCATCACGTGCACCGTAACCAGTGTGGTATGAGTCACCAACTTGGTCCTCAAAGTGTTGACTTTCATAGTCAATAGTAGTAGTACTGCAGAAAAGTCTAACAAAATATATTGCAAAAAGGAGTGAGTTCAAAAGAACTCAGCAAGGCAGGTTATTCCACAATAACATAAATCACATGATGCACATCATAGCATGATGCAATATGATATGAGACATACGATGCATGTATGAATCAACTTTATGTATGCTGGTCTCTATTGGTAGAGATGCTTTAAGTCATAGCACCATACTTCTTTGGGTAGGTCTCAAATCACTCTTCCCTCAACCATCTCGGTATCTTGGGTTCTCCGGTGGTACTTGGGTCCTGCATCCCTCTCGAACAATCCATGGCTGAGGTTTAAGTCACCGCTCTCTCACATTACCATTGTATAAGTATTGGCGCATGTCACAGTAAATCCTAGCCCAATGCAAGTCATCTACTCAGTCATATCATGTCAGATTCAGATACGTCCATTCCTTGCCCCGGGCGATCCTTTCCAGTATCCTTCACACTAGAGTCACGGATATTACCCACCTGACTCATCAACCCAATTGGTCATCCACAAATAGTAGACGGGAAGCTCTCACGTCCTCTCATGGATATGACTCATCGATCTTCGAGCGCTCGTGAGCCCAAGTCTAGCTATTTGCAACCCTACCAATGAATGGCCCTATTCGGGTATCTGTAATGCAATTTATGTCCTCTCACGGGATGGTTAACGGTCTTGAGCTCCCACAAATCCACACTACTACCACAGATTGTTCGATCTCAATGCCCTTCCGATTCGGGTTTGATATGACAGGGACATCCTAGCCATACATCTAGACAAGTCCTATGTATGTCATCCAATAATTCAGGAAAGCGTCGATGGGAATCTTCGGAGAACATCCCATACTATTCCCTTCGATGTCCAAGGACAAAAATATCAAAATGACATTCCCCAATCCCAAATCATACCTATGCAACCACATTCTCAATTCCATCACATCATACATAAATGATATTTCATCATATGAGATGTGATATAATATAGCATGATCAATCACATATGTAATTAACAAGAATACATAATCATGATAACCAAAGTGATATATAACATGGTACTACTGTCTTGAAGTATATACAGCAATCATATAATATTAGAAATACAACAATTAATGTGAATCTACCAAGTTTCCAACCAAGAGGCATAATTCACATAATCCATGTAATTATGGTAATAACCGTCCTTACCTCGAGTCATGATGATGATAATCCAATAATCTCAAGAGAATGATCCAAAGATGGTATTAAGACCCTAGACAAACATAAATGAAAGATTAGAAAAGAAATCGAAAAAATCGGAGGTCGAACTGGTCAAACCAGACAAGAATACAGTTCAACACCTGCTTGGTTGATGCTCCTTGGTTGATGGGATCGACCAAAGAGCATTGACCAAGGAACAATATCGGGTTGCAAGGTGTATTTTGGGATTTTGGTCTGAATTCGGTCTTCCAGGGCTCGGATTGATCTGAAACTTGGAGGGATGATTAATAACAATATAAGGACACTATACAACAAGAATTAACACAATCTAATGGCCCAATTTGTAAAATCCGGCCTTATCCTAAGCCTGACCCGGCCCGGATTTTGTACTGTTGTAGGTCTGAAGACCTGAAGTGGAGGTAGAAGAGACTTGTGGGTCCTCTTAGTTGAAGATTCGGTGTTTGATCCAGAGCCTATGGACATTGACAGTGATGCCCCTTATTTGAGCACATTGACAGTGTTTAGTGAAAATCTGCGCATCGAAGAAGATTGAATTAGTTGAAGCACCTATTGAACCCCCATGCTCAATCCGAAGGTATTTCTTGAAACTAGACTTGTTGATTGACTTGTAGGAGAAAACCCAACTCAATTCGGATCAGTCTGGCCCTCCGAATCCATGTTCTAAGGTTGTTGTCTACCTTGGTCGACTGCTTGGTCAACTGACCAATCGACCAGCAGTTATGAAATTCAAAATATCACAAAAATAATTACCATTTTGACCCTACCTTTTTGGAACTCGTGAATGAAGGTCTACCTTGATCATTGGCACTCCAGAGAACGAAGAGTGACATTCCCTAGGCCATCTCTTGGTGTTTGTGAAGATTATTGACTCCAATCATTGGCTTTTCACCTCAATCATCACTTCAAGGTATGGATTCTCTTATTTTTCTTCTAATCTACTCAATCTCCTATTAATTCATACTCTTGGACCATGGTTGAAGTGCTGCAACCTTGCAAACACTTGGCCATGAGCTTCCTCATTCATTTTCATCAATCTTAATTCATTATTGCTATGATTATGTTCACCTACATTACAATCCCATGATTTCTTTCATTTCAACCTATTATTTAGTTCAAACTGAGGTGTAGATGCATGCTAGGTTTGATTTACTATTGATTCATGATTCTAAATTAGTTCTTATCATTCTCTTAATTGAATCCCCCTCATTTCTTGCAATTGCAATCAATTCCAATTCAATACTTGATGTTTAGCATATAGAACATAGGGTTTCAATTTGGGTATTCATAATTGGACCATTGGATCATGATAATATTTGGTGTGTAGTGTCCCCATATTGCCATAATCATGCCCTTCAAGTTTCATGTCGATCGGAGCACCGAAAGATCAGTTTCAGTCCAAATCTCCATTTCTGCCCGTTACTGTTTGCTTTGGTCGACCAGCCAGTCGACCAAGATATGACAACAACTCTGTCTTTGGCCGAATTGCTTCGTTTGACCCCCGATTTGACTGCTTTCTTCTCTAATGTTGATTATATGTTGTCTAGGGTACAAACACTGACTTTTGGGCTATTCTTGGTGGTTCTTGATATTATTTCCGACTCGATTAAGGTAAGGACGGTCGTTACCTCATGTACGCTGATTATGCGAATCTACTTCTACTTCGGAAACTTAGTAGATATACTTCATTAATGTATTCCTTAGCCATGTATGACTGCTATATGCATTTTATATCAGTAGTAGTATGTTACATGTCATTCGGAATATCATGCTTAATTACATATATGATTAATCATGTTATGCTATGTCTTTGTTTATATAATGAATTATTGATCATGTATGATATGATGAGATTGAGCTTGTGAATGACTAAGTATGACTTGGGATTGGGAAGTGTCCTACCGACACTTCTGTCCTTGGACATCGGAGGGAATAGTATGGGATGTTCTCCGAAGGTGTCCACCGACGCTTTCCCGAGTTATTGGATGACATACATAGGATTGTCTAGATGTATGGTTAGGACTATCCTTGTTGTATCAGACCCGAATCAGAAGGGTATTGAGACCGAACGACCCGTGGTAGAGTATGGTTTGATGGGCGCTCAAGACCGGTAACCACTCCGTGAGAGGACATAAATCATATTGCGAATACCCGGAAGGGGCCATTTATTGGTAGGGTTGCAAATGGATAGACTTGGGCTCACGAGCGCTCAAGACCGGTAACCAATCCGTGAGAGGACGTGAGAGCTTCCCGTTTACCATTTGTGGATGACCAATAGGGTTGATGAGTTCGTAGTTCGAGTTGGTTGTAGCCAAAGGATACGCTGACTCTAGTGTGAAGGGTACGGAACCGAGTTTGTCAGTGCCATAGGGGAAGTATCCGGATCTAACTTGATACAACTGAGTAGATGACTTGCATTGGGCTAGGATTTGCCATGACATGCGCCAATACTTATACCAATGGTGATGTGAGAGAGTGGTGACCTGATCCCAAACCATGGCTTCTGATGAGGAGTTTACCCAATTACCCCGGCAGACCCAAGATATCATGTATGATTGAGGGGGAGTGACAGATGACCTAAAGAAGTATGGTGCTATGGCTTAAAGCATGTCTACCTTAGAGACTAGCATACTCACAGTTAGAATCATATTACATTATTGTCTCATATCATCTTGCATCATATTGTGACTTGTATCGTATGATTTGTGTATTGTGGAACGACTCGCCTTGCTGAGTTCTTTGAACTCATTTCCTTTCTGCAATTGTTTTTGTTAGACATATCTGCAGGTACCAATGACATTGATGGATCCTACTATGAGGCGTTGCAGGATCCCTAATACTACGGTGAAGGTCCTGGCTATTACGAAGATTATGGTGAAGGTGTCGAGGGTGATTACCCCCCGTACTAGAGTTAGTCCGACCTTGATTTGGGAGGGGCCGTGCTTGGTCTTCTTTGTGTACACATATGAGGACACTTTATACAAGACAGAGGAGACCCTAGCTTAGGCCCTTTTTGTTATTTTGGAACTTGGATATGTCATGTAACTTTTATGGATTTACTCTTTGATTATGGTTTGTAACTTAACTTAATCAACCACTTTCCGCTACAACTGAGGGAGTGACTTATGATCGCTCTTTCTCCCTTTTGAGAATTTCCTTTATATGTTCCTAATACTTTATAATTTTCCGCACTCTAATTTGATTATCTTTTCTAATTCATCTTGATCTAGTTATTACTTGCTTAAAACATTGATTATACTTTTCATGATTATGTTATTGTGTATGTGGGAGGCATGGCCGCTCGATCCTTGATCCTCGGGCTGTGGATCACATTCCCGAGTATGCCAGATAGGATACCGGCCGGGTGGATGTGACACAACTGAAAACCCCCAATTTGAAACTCTATGTTCTAAATACAAGAACATAGCATGAAGTGAAATCAAATGAAGAAGCAATGAAAATGGAGGGATTAGCTAGGGGAACTGATGGGGAATGGATTAGAATCATATGCAAGCATAGAAAGTAGACTTAGCATGCTATACAATTCAGTTTAGGAGTTGAAATCATGTTGCAATGAAGAGAATGATGGAAATGTATAGATAAGAATCGAAATGGGGAGCATAGCATCAATGGTTGTAAGGGGTTTAAGCAAATGAAAGGGGGAAACACATGAAGTGGTGTTTACAAGGTTGCAGCACCAACTCTATGGTTACAACAGCAAGGAGAAGAAGAGGGTAGAGTAAAATAGAGATCAAGGGAGAGAAATCATACCTTGGGGAAGAGATTTGAGAAGAGAGACTATGATTCTTGTAGAAGATCATCACCCAAGCCAAGGAGGAGCCTAAGAGGAGCTTCCCACGTTCCAAGAGAGTCCCTGCAATAGAATGGGGTGAAAACCACGAAGTCCCCTTTAAATAGAACCCAAAATGACCAAAAAACCCAAAATCCTCGGTCTTAAAAATGCAGCAGACTGCTTGGTTGATGCTCCTTGGTTGATGGGATCGACCAAAGAGGATTGACCAAGTAGGATTTTCCAGACATAGTTCAGCAACTTCGGACAGGGATTCAGAGAGCTATACGGGGTCAAATTGAGTGGGGTTTTCTCCTACAAGTCAATCAAGAAGTCTAGTTTCAGGAAATACCTTCGGATTGTGCACTGGAGTTCAATAGGTACTTCAAATAATTCATCTCTCATCAATGCACATTTTTTCAGCAAACACTAACAACGTACTCAAGTAAGGGGCATCATTGTCAATGTCCATGGGTTTTGGGTCAAACACCATGTCTTCCATAAAGAGGGCCCACAAGGACAACTTCCATCACCTCGGGACATGGATCTACACTAAGGGAATGGTCGGACATGATTTCCTAAGGGTTTCCAAGATAATAACACTGAAATCAAGGTCTAACATCAAACAAGTTTTTCTTCACCCAAGACAAATAGGGTGTCCTGGCTAGGTTTGGGCTGAATTTCACAGTAGGCGCCATCAAATCCCTCCGTACTTGTAGAATAGTCTAACAAAACAATTGCATAGAAAGGAATGAGTTCAAAAGAACTCAACAAGGCAGTTATTCCATAATACATAAGTCACAAGATACAAGGCACAACATGTTGCAAGATGATATGAAGCAGATGATGCAAATATGATTCTAACTCTATACATGCTAGTCTCTATGGTAGACATGCTTTAAGTCATAGCACCATACTTCTTTGGGTAGGTCTCAACCTCAACCATCTCGGTATCTTGGGTTCTCCGGTGGTAATTCGGTCCTACATCCCTCTCGGACATTCTTTGGTTGGGATTTAGGTCACCTGTCACATCCACCCAGCCGGTACCCTATCTGGCATACCCGAGTGTGTGATCCATAGCCCCGAAGATCAAGTATCGAGGAAATCATCCTCCCACATAAGCAATAACATAATCATGAACAGAAATAATCAATGTGTAATAATATAAACAAGAGATCCAAATAAGGAAAGAGTAAGATTATATAATATCAGAGTGCAAAAGATAACAAATAAGTATCTAATCAAAAGAAGTAGAGTGAGGCAGAATCTCACTCCACAAGTGCAGCGGAAAGTAGCTCAAAAGACAGGAAAGAAAGTACAACTGTTCTCAAAAAGGAAGTAAACAAAACAAAACTAAAGAGTTTCCAACTTTATAAAGAATATCTTTATAAGTGTAGACTTCTGAAATCAGGCACGGATGCTTCCACTCCACAGTCGGGCTAATCATAGTACGAAGCATGATCACGTGAGGGATCTTCACCGTAATCGTCGTAATTGCTATTACCTTGCATGAAGTATACCTCTTCACCTTGCGCTTCCTCATATGAACTGTCATAATACTCAGAACTTGTAGAGAAGTCTAACAAAAGATATTGTACAAAAGGAGTGAGTTTCAAAGAAACTCAGTAAGGCAAGTTAAATCCACAATAACATATATAACATGATTACAGAACATAACATGATGCAATATGATATGAAACAAACAATGTATGTATGAATCTAACTCTATGTATGTTGGTCTCTATTGGCAAACATACTTTAAGTCATAGCACCATACTTCTTTAGGAGGGTCTCATCTCATGACGCCGGTTGGTAGTGGGTTGGAACACCTTACGGACAACCTTGGCTAGGGTTTAAGTCACCTCTCTCTCACATCACCATTGATCTAAGTATTGGCGCATGTCAGGGTTCAGCCTAACCAAATGCAAGTCATCTATTTAGTCATATCAACTCAGGTCCAGACACGACCATTCCTCGCCCTTGGCAATCCTTTTTGGTATCCTTCGCACTAGAGTCCTCATAGTCCCTGACTACGAACTCATCAACTCTATTGGTCATCCACAAATGGTAAACGGGAAGCTCTCACGTCCTCTCACAGGTTGGTTACCGATCTTGAGCGCCTGTGAGCCCAAGTCTATCCATTTGCAACCCTACCAATAAATGGCCTCTCACGAGTATCCACAATGTGATTCATGTTCTCTCATGGATTGGTTACTGGTATTGAGCACCCATGAATCCCCATTGCTACCACGAGTCATTCGGTCTCAATACCCTTCCGATTCGGGTCTGATATAACGGGGACATCCTAGCCAAACACTGCTAGACAGCCCTAGGTATGACAACCAATAGTTCAGGAAGGTGTCAATGGGCACCCCTGGAAACATCCCATACTATTTCCGTTGATGTCCAAGGACAGAAGTGTCAAAAGGACACCTCTCAATCCCAAACCATACCTAATCAGTCACATTCTCAAATTAGTCATATCATGCACACTTCAGTAACTCATCATATAGAAAGTATACAATGACATGATCAATCTCATATACAACTGACAGTAAAAGATATCCATAAACAAAAGAATACATATGTGTAATGCCACTGTACTTGAAGTACTTGCATCAATAGTATAACAACAAAAAAATAAATTTATGGTAATGAATCCAAAAATAGAAACTAGATTCATGCAATCTATGTAATTATAGAAGTAACTGTCCTTACCTTATATAGCGTCGAAGAATATCCCAAGAATCAAGGAGAGTGGTTCCAAACTTAGTTAAAAGATCCTAAACAATCATAGATACCTTATTAGAAAAGAGGTCTAAGAGTTAGAAGGTCAAACCATTCAAAATAGACCAAACACAGAGCTACTGACTTGTTTGGTCGATTGGTTGGTCTACTGACCCAGTCGACCAACTGAGTCTGTACCAGACAAAAATGATGTTTCTAATTCGAAACTGGATTTACATGATCCGAAACATCATCAAACTTGAAAGAGATCTCTATGACTGTGAAATCCAGCCCTATCCTAGACCCGAAAACCTTGTTGTTTGTAGGTCTGATGACCCGGAGTAAAGGAAGAAGTCAATTGTGGGCTATCTCAGTGGAAGATTTGAAGTTTGACTCTGAACCCATGAATGTTGATGTTGGTGTTCCAATTATGGAAACTTGCTCTGAACTAGAAAGGAAACTGCACCTGACTGAAGATGAGATTAATTGAAAGACTTGGAGTATTATCTGACTTGGTTTGAAGGCATTTCTACACCCTAGGTATGTCACTTGATGTGTGTGTAAAAGCCCTTTAGGTTTGGTGTTCATTTGATCCTCCAATTCCCTGTTTGGGCCTTGTTGACCTAATTGGTCGATTGATTGGTCGAGTGAGCCAGTCGACCATGCAGTCGACCAACTGTGTGTTAAATCCAAGAAAATCCAATTTTAGGGTTTTTTACTTTCTATTTAAGCACACTTCGTGTTTCTTTGTGTCCTCTGCCTCCAAAACACTCAGAGAACGTGGGAAGACTCGTTCGAAACTCTCTTCGGTGATTTCGAAGAATTCTCTGCTAGATCTGAAGTCTCTCAACTCCGATCTGCCAATACAAGGTTAGTAATCTCTTCGGTGTTGTGAATTATCCTTCTTCGATCTTGTTCTTGTTTGAGATTGGGAAGAAGATGCTGCATTCTTGCAACCATCTATTCCATGATCTCATTCTTTTTTTTAGGGTCTATTATCATCATAGTGATCTCAACCCTGACCCTGAAAATTCTTCTTGAAACCCTAATTCTTCTTATGGATCTAATTTCTTAGCCGATTGAATCAAATTTTCATGACATACTTGTATTTGATTTTGATTACCTTTTTCTTGGATGAGATCTAAATCATCCCTAGACTTTTCTATGATTTTCATAGTATACTTTTCATCAAATTCTAGGGTTTTCACCCAATTGGGGAAACCACGATTTCAAATTGGAAGGTAGTGTTTTTAATCATTATTAGTGCCTAATCTTTACTCCTTTAGTTTCAGAATACTATTCTAAAGTTTTCCTCCAAGTTTCGTGAAGTTCCAAACCCTGTAGATTGAGTTTCGGATCAATTTTCCCGTTTTTGCTTCGAACTGACTTTGTTGGTCGACTGGCTGATTGACTGGGTCAATAGACCAATGAATCGACCAATGAAGTCAGAAGCTTTGTTTTTCACTTAGTTTGATTCGTTTGCTCTCCAATATTTTAGGCTTCTTTCCTAATGTTGTATCTATGATTATTATGGGTTTAATTGCTAAGTTTTGAACCTCTCTCTTTGATCTTTGGATTATCTTTGACAATAATTAATGTAAGGACAGTTATTTCATAATAACATAGATCGCGTATATTTTGGTTTCTAAATTAAGAAACTCTGAGTTTAACTACTGATATTGTATTTTATACTTATGATATACTACTGTAAGCACAGTAGCACTTTACTTATGTTTTCTTTTTCATTATTCAAGCTTATATGAAATGCTTATTACTGCATATTGTTTAATGATTGGATCATGCTTTTACATCCTCTTTTGTATGATGAGGTGTTGATTGTGTATGTCATGATTGATCTGAGAATGTGATTGATTAGGTATGGTTTGGGATTAAGAGGTGTCCTTTTGACACTTCTGTCCTTGGACATCAACGGAAATAGTATGGGATGTTTCCGGGGTTGCCCATTGACACCTTCCTGAACCATTGGTTGTCATACTTAGGGCTGTCTAGAGGTGTTTGGCTAGGATGTCCCCATTATATTAGACCCTAGTCGGAAGGGTATTGAGACCGAATGACCCATGGTAGCAATGGGGATTCATGGGCGCTCAAGACCGGTAACCAACCCGTGAGAGGACCGGAATCACATTGTGGGGGCCACTTATTGGGAGGGTTGCATATGGATAGACTTGGGCTCATGGGCGCTCAAGACCGGTAACCAACCCATGAGGGGACATGAGAGCTTCCCGTTTACCATATGTGGATAACCAATAGGGTTGATGAGTCCGTAGTCAGGGACTATGAGGACTCTAGTGTGAAGGATACCAGAAAGGATTGCCAGGGGTGAGGAATGGACGTATCTGGAACTGAGTTGATATGACTGAGTAGATGACTTGCATTGGGCTAGGCTTAACCTTGACATGTGCCAATACTTAGACCAATGGTGATGTGAGAGAGCGGTGACCTAACCCCCAGCCATGGATTGTCCCGAGGGATGACGGACCCATTACCAACCAGAGCCGAGTGACTAAGACTTACCCAGAGAAGTATGGTGCTATGACTTAAAGCATGTCTGCTTGTAGAGACCAGCATACATAGAGTTTAGATGCATACATACATTATCTGTTTCATGTTGCATTGCATCTTGTTATGTTCTGCAGCATGTTATTTATTTTGTTATGAGTTAACTTGCCTTGCTGAGTTCATTCGAACTCACTCCTTTTTGTGAATCTATTTGTTAGATTATTCGTACTGACTACTATGAAGGACAATACGATGAAGTGCAAGCTGATGAAGCGTACTACACGCAAGGTGTTGGAAACAATGAAGATTACACTGATGATCCCACGAGCGATCACGTTGCATACTACGATTAGACATAACGTAGAATGGGAACATCTCTGTTGGATTGATGAGTCCACTATTTTGAAGACATTATCTACATAATAGAAAACTTGTAGTTCATTTTGACTTGTTTTCCTTACTTTCCTTCAGAAACAGTTGTAATTCTTTTTAGACTTACGTGCTACATTCCGCTATAACTGTGGAGTGAGATTCGGCCTCACTCTACTTCTTTTTGATGTGCTTACATCTGGTATCATTTTCCGCACTCTGATTATATTGATATTCATTTCCTGATTTAGATCTTTTGTTTATAATATTAATACATTGATTATTTTCTGTTCATGATTATGTTATTGCATATGTGGGAGGATGATTTCCTTGATACTTCATCTTCGGGGCTATCAATCACACACCCGGGTAAGCCAGTTAGGGTACCGGTTGGGGGGATGTGACAATAACAGTGTTCTAACACTAAAGAGCAAGACGAGACACTAACATTGATCAAAACATGAAGGTACTAAATAGGAAACAAAACTTTCCATAAAAGTAACAATTAGGGTTTTCGATGAAAACATAGTATGACCATGAAAGGAGAACCAAAGATGAAGGGATTCTCATTCTAGTAAAGAAATAACAAAGATCATACACTAATCTTCCAAGAAAAACAGATCTAAACAACTTAAGAATCGAATCAAAGATTAAATCAAAGAATAGACATTGTTTCATGAAGATTCCACAATGATCATGGCGAAGATCAATTTGAAATCATGAAACAAAATAACACAAGGAGATTTTAGAAGGAAATGGTTGCAAGAATGCAGCATTCACTTCATGATCCCAAACATAAAGAGATAAAACAGTAGAAGTAGATGATGAAAGGGATTTGCCAACCTTAGATGGAAGAAGAGGATGGATTAGTTGTGTTCTTGCAAGGTTCTCACTAAAGATGTAGAGAAGAGGCTTGGAATGGAGTTCCACACTTTCCAGAGGGCTTAGGAGGCAGAGGAGACGAAATAAACTTGTAGACATCAATATATAGAGCAACCAAGACCTAAACAGCAAAACATATCTAATTGGTCGATTGGCCCAATCAACCAATCAATCGACCAAGCATGACAGCAAGGCCAAGACAAGAATTTGAAGGTCCAAACCAAAACCAAACTTAAGGAGCTTCTCCACACACCTCATATGACTTACCTAGTATGTAGAAATGCCTTCGAACCAAGTCAAATAATACTCCAAGTCCACCAACTGAACTCATCTTCAACTAGGTGCAGTTTCCTTTTAAATTCTGAACAAGTTTCCATCTATGGAACACCATTATCAACTTCTATGGATTCTAGGTCAAACACCAAGTCTTCCACTGAGATGGCCCATAGTTGACTTCTTCCTTTACTTTGGGTTATCGGACCTACAAACAACAGGGTTTCCGGGTCAAGGTCAGGATTAGGATAGGGTTGGATTTCACATCACCATTGGTATAGTATTGGCGCATGTCACGGTAAAGCCTAGCCCAATGCAAGTCATCTACTCAGTCGTATCATGTCAGATCTAGATACTTCCATTCCTCCCCTCTCGAGATCCTTTCCGGTATCCTTCACACTAGAGTCAGCATAGTCCCGGACTACGGACTCATCAACCCTATTGGTCATCCACAAATAGTAGACGGGAAGCTTTCACGTCCTCTCATGGATATAACTCATCGATCTCGAGCGCCCGTGAGCCCAAGTCTAGCTATTTGCAACCCGACCAATACATGGCCTCTAACGAGTATCTGCAATGTGATTTATTTCCTCTCACGGGTTGGTTACCGGTCTTGAGCGCCCATCAAACCACACTACTACCACAGGTCGTTCGGTCTCAATGCCCTTCCGATTTGGGTCTGATACAACAAGGGCATCCTAGCCAACACTTTTAAACAAGTCCTACAAATGACATCAAATAATCTGAGAAAGCATCAATGGGCATCTTCAGAGAACATCCCATACTATTCCCTCCAATGTCCAAGGACAGAAATGTCAGTAGGACATTCCCTAATCCCAAATCATACTTATCCAATAACATTCTCAGTTTCATCATATCATACATAAGTAATACTTCATCATATCAAAAAATAAGTCATAACATCACATGATCCATCATATATGTAATTGACAAGAATGAATAGTCATGACAAGCAAGAGTATATAAACATGGTACTATTGTCCTAAGGTATGTACAGCAGTCATATGATGTTCAATTACAACAAAGAAACTAAGCCTACTAAGTTGCCAACATCAGTGTAAGTTTCATTTGTCTATGCATATATGGGATAACCATCCTTACCTTGAGTTGAGATGATGATAATCCAACGATCACAAGAGAATGATCCAAAGGTAGTATATAGACCCTAGACAAAGATAGATGAAAGATTAGAAAAGAAATCAGGAAAATCGGAGGTCGAACAGGTCAAATGGGCGAAGTCATAGTTCAGCAACCAATTGGTTGACTTACTTGGTCGACTGACCCAGCTAACCAAGCAATTGACCAAGTGACAGTACGGGGCTGAATAGTGAATTTTGATCCCAAACCTAACTTTTGGGGCTCAAATCGATCCGAAATTTGGAGGGATTATTAGTAACAATATAAGAACACTATCTAGAAAGTAATTAGCATAATCCAATGGTCTAAATAGGAATCCACAAATTGAAACCCTAAATTCTATATGCAAGAATCATAGTCTTCAATGAAATCAAATGCAATTGCAAGGGAAATTAAGGAATCAGCTAGGGGAATTGATATGCAATAGATTAGGATCATATGCTAGCATAGAAATCAGACTTACATGCTTCATAAATCAGTTTAGGATAAGATAACAAGATGCTAAGAAGAAAATCATGGAAATGCATATACAAGAATCAAAATGAGAGCATAGCATAGGTAAGAATGGAAGGAGCTTAAGCTTTAGCAAGGAATGAACACTTGAAGTGGTGGTTACAACAGCAAGTAAGAGAAGGGAATAGAGTAGAATAGAGAGAAGAGAGAGAAATCATACCTTAGAGATGATCTTGAAGACAAGAGACAATGATTGGCAATGATTGATGCAATATTCCTTCACCACTACCAAGAGAGTGCCTTGGGAAGCTCTCCCCTCGTTCTCAGCAAGCTAAATGAGTAAAATAGGGTTCAAGTCAGGAGGCTCACTTAAGTAGAGAAGAGAATATCCAAAAAGCATCAAATTCTCGAATTTGGGAATCCTTTGGTCGACTAGCTTGGTCGACTGGCCCAGTCGACCAATCGGTTGACCAAGCTAGTACAGCAAGCTTGATCCAAGGAATTTGAAAGGCTAGAACAACTCAAACTCAAGTGGGTTTTATCCTACAGATTAATCAACAAGTCTAGATTAGAATATTACCTTCGAATTGAGTCCGGAAGTGCATTAGGTACTTCAACTAGACTTCCCCTCTTCTAGGTGTAGCTTCTCACAGAACACTGACAATGGATCCAAGTAAGGGGCATCACTGTCAATATCCATGGGCTCAGAATCTAACACCAAGTCTTCAACTAATAGGGCCCACAAGTCTCTCCTTCTTCCACTCCGAGTCTTTAGACCTACAAACATCAAAGGTTCCGGGTCAGGGTCAGGGTTAGGATAGGGCTGGATTTCACAGGATATCTATTCTTTATGGTCAACTTGTTCAACTCCTGATA
Organism: Hakea prostrata; assembly: GCF_041222555.1. Classification (NCBI taxonomy): domain Eukaryota; kingdom Viridiplantae; phylum Streptophyta; class Magnoliopsida; order Proteales; family Proteaceae; genus Hakea; species Hakea prostrata. The sequence goes on along the minus strand of NC_142608.1, from coordinate 29,661,545 downwards.
ATCAATGCATAGATGCATGCTACCATCTTTCTTCTTCACAAATAGGACTGGAGCTCCCCAAGGTGATACACTAGGCTGTATAAAACCTCTGTCTAAGAGCTCATTCAGTTGGTTCTATAGTTCTTTCAGTTCAGTAGGTGCCATTCTATACAGGGCTTTAGATACCGAAGCGTCTCCTGGATTTAACTCAATGGAAAACTCCAATTTCCTATCAGGAGGCAAACCTAACTAGTCTTTAGGAAAGATTTCCTTGAAGTCACACACTACCTTGACTTCCTCAAGTTTCTTCTCTTCCTTGACCTTGCTTCCAGAAGAAGCACTTCCCACTAATGCACTCACTTGCATCAATGCCATAAAAGTCTTCTTACTAACTCTTCCTTGATCTCCTTGAAATTCAAGGGTTGAATTTCCTTCAGTCTGGAATTGAACTCTTCTTGAAGAACAAAGAATTACAGCTTTATGGGCTATCAACCAATCTATTCCTGACTAACATCGAAGTCTTTCATGTCAAGAAGTACTAACTTGGCTTTTAGATTTCTTCCACAAACAAAGACAGGACATCCATCTAACACTTGATCTAGTTGTACTACTAATCTTGTAGGGGTACTAATCATCAAATTACTAGATAAGTTCTTGGGTGTCATGGTAGTCTTTCTAACGAATGCAAATGAAAAGAACGAATGAGATGCACCCGTATCAATTAACACAAAAGCAGGTACAGAGGTGATGAGTAAAGTACCTGTCACTACATCATGACTCACATCTTGTTCAGTACTAGATATACTAAACACTCTTCCTGTCAGAGGGGCTGGTGCACTCTTTGCTACAGTAGTTAGCAGCAAATTGGTCTTTCGAGGGCAAGTACGAGAAAAGTGTCCGATCTTCTTACAAAAGAAACAAACAAGATCCTTTGGTGTAGCTGAAGGCACTACCATTGGACACTTCTGGCTCACAAGTCGAGGATTTGCATACATAGGTCTAGCAGCTTGAGCATTCACAAGTTGTCTATTGCTACTAAACTAACCTTGCTATCCAATATGTACACTTCCAGAACTTTGTCCTACACTCCTGGGCTAAAAAGTAGGAGTATGGTATGGTGTAGGTCTTGTGAACCTTCTATCAGATCTATCAACCAAAGCAGGGTTTCTATTCTACAAAGGCCTTTGCAAACAAGATCTCTCCTTCTCAAATTCTTCAATCTTCTTCAAGTTCTGGAGAATCTGGGCATAGCTCTCAATTGGAAGGATAGTGAGATATGTCTTAATACTAGGTCTCAAATTCTTGAAAAACTTATTTGCCTTAGCACGGTCAGCTCTCAAAGATTTAGGAGCAAAGAAGAAAAGTTCTTCAAACTTCTGCTGGTATTCTAGCACAGAGAGGTCCTTGCACAAGAGCCATAAACCCGACTTCCTTTGCATCTTTCACAGCTTTTGGGAAATAGTTCTTACAAAAAGCTTCTTTAAATATTTCCCAAGTAATCCCACCTGCATACAGATCTTCCAAAATAGGGCGAGTAGAGTTCCACCAAGTGTCACATCCACCCAGCCGATACCATATCTAGAATACCCAAGTGTGTGATCCACAGCCCCGAAGATCAAGTTTAGGAACAATCATATCCACTTAGCACAATAACATAATCAAAAGCAAGAACAAATCGTTGAATTCAAGTAATTTAATAATAGAAGTCAAGAAAGGATCTCATAAGGATCACAAAAGAATATCAGAGTGCGGAAATAACAAGATACCAATCAAAAGAAACTGTAGAGTATAGCAGAAATATACCCCACACACAAATGCGGAAGGTAGATCGAAATCTAAAGCAAAGTCTAAAGCTATTAGAATTAAAAGAAAAGGTCTAGGAGAAATAAGAGAAATCTATTCAACATCTTCTGTCGGCTCTTCTTCTTCTTCAATCTTCATATTCTTCACCATTAGGTCATGCTCTTGTAGCTTTAGGTCAGCATCTAACTCACGATCCCATCGGCGAATAAGACAATGCCGTCTGCCATCAATAGGAACCATTAGAGCAGTCCAAACCTATGAAATCCAGCCCTAGCCTAACCCTAACCTTGACCCGGAAACCTTGATGTTTGTAGGTCCGAAGACCCAAAGTGGAGGAAGAAGCCAACTGCGGGCCCTCTTAGTAGAAGACATGGTGTTTGACTCCGAACCCATGGAGATTGATGATGGTGCTCCATACATGTTAGTGTTTGATAAGAAACTGCACCTTGAAGAAGGGGAGTTTAGTTGATGGACCTAATGCAGTTCCAGACTTAATTCGAAGGTAATTCTCTGACCTAGACTAGTTAATTGAGATGTAGGAAGAAGCCCATTTGATTTTGAGTTGATCTGGCCCTCCATTTCCCTATTCTAAGTTGCTATCCTAGCTTGGTCGACTGAGCCACTCGACCAAGCAGTCAGCCAGCTGATTATTAAATACGAGAAAATCTGATTTTTTTGGTTATTTTATAATCTACTTAAGTGGACTTCATAGTTATAACCCTATTCTATTGCTAGAACCTCCTGAGAATGTGGGATGACTCCTCTTAGGCCTCTCCTTGGTAGTGGTGAAGTGCTCTTACAGTATTCTTAGTTTGTCTTCTCTAAGATCATCTACAAGGTATGTAATCTCTCATTCTCTCTCTCTAATCTACTCTTATCTCATCTTATTCTTGCTGTTGGGACTATGAAGAAGGTGTTGCAACCTTGCAACCACCTCTTCTATTGTCTCTTTTGATTTGTATAAACCCCTTTCCTATTCTATCACTGCTATACATCTCATATTGGATTCTTAACCTGGCATTCCTATGATATTCTTCATAACAACATGATTTCATCTTCTAAACTGATTTCTCTAGCATACTAGGTCTGATTACATGTTAGTAATTGTCTCTAATCTATTTTTCATCATTCTATTGATTGAATCCCTGATTTCCCTTTGCATTTACAATTGATTTCATTGAAAAACATGATTTTAGCAATTTAGAAGTTAGGGTTTCAAATTGGGAAATCTTGATTTAATCCTTGTTTAATGTTAAATCTTCATTAGATAGTTTTAGTATACTGTTCCTAACATTCCTTTCAAATTTCGGAGTGATCCGAGTCCCGAAAGCTAGGTTTCGGATCAAAAATCCATTTTCAGCCCCGTTACTATTCATCTGGTCGACTAGGTCAGTCAACCAAGCAGTCAGCCAGCTGAATACAACATTGATGTATTCAGCCATTTTGATCCGTTTGACCTCCGATTTGCTTGATTTTTCTTCTGATATTGCACCTATGATTGTTTAGGGTTCAAATACTAACCTTGGGACCATTCTCCTTGATATTCGGACTATTTCGAGTTAAGGTAAGGATGGTTGTTACCATAATTACATAGAATGTGTGAATCTTGTTTCTATTTTGGGAACTCTTGTATTCATTTTCATTATTGTATTTCTTAATGTTGTATTATTGCTGTAAGTACTTCAAGTACAATAGTACCATGTTATGTATTCTTTGTTATTATGAATATTTATTCTTGTCATTACACATGCGATCGATCATGTTATTTGTATCTTTTTATATGATGAAATATCGGCTGTGTATGATATGATTGAATCGGGAATGTGATTGATTAAGTATGATTTGGGATTGGGGAATGTCCTTTTGACATTTTTGTCCTTGGACATCAGAGGGAATAGAATGATACATTTTCGATGGTGCCCTTTGACGCTTTCCCGGATTATTGGATGTCATACATAGGGCTTGTCTAGCGGTGTTTGGCTAGGATGTCCTTGTTGTATCAGACCCGATTCAGAAGGGTATTGAGACCGAACGACCCATGGTAGCAATGTGGATTTGTGGGCGCTCGAGACTAGTGTGTTATATCCATGAGAGGTCATAGATCACATTGTGGATACTTGTGAGAAGTCATTTATTGGTAGGGTTGCAAATAGTAGACTTGGGCTCACGGGCGCTTGAGACCGGTGAGTTATATCAGTGAGAGGAGGTGAGAGCTTCCTGTCTATTATTTGTGGATGACCAATACGGTTGATAAGTCCTTATTCCGAGTGGTTGTAGCGATAGGCTATGCTGACTCTAGTGTGAAGGATACTGAACCGAGTTGGTTGGTGCCATAAGGGAAGTATTTGGATCTGACTTGATACGACTGAGTAGATGACCTACATTGGGCTAGGCTTTACCTTGACATGCACCAATACTTATACCAAATGGTGATGTGAGAGAGCGGTGACCTAAACCCCAGCCATGGATTGTTCGAGAGGGTTGCAAGACCCATTACCAATCGATGCTGAGTGATTGGACTTTTCCCAAAGAAGTACAGTGCTATGACTTAAAGCATGTCTAAGACCAGCATACATAGAGTTAGATTCATACATGCATCCTCTGTTTCGTATCATATTGCATCATGCTATGTTTTGTATCATGTTATTATGTTACTATGGAATAAATGCCTTGCTGAGTTCTTTTGAACTCACTCCTTTTTGTGCAAATATCTTGTTAGATTATCCTGCAGGAACGAAAGATTATGATGGCCCATACTATGAGACGCCCATTGGATTACACTGAAGATTACTTTGAAGATCCCTCGATGGATTATGTTGCATACCAGGATTAGTTCCACCGTGGAGCGGAGGCGGCCATGCCTTGTTTCCTTTGTTTATGTTTATGAGGATATACTGTATAAGACCGAAGAGACTTTAGCTTAGTTGTTTATCCCTTTCATTCATTTCTTTTGAGAACTGGATTGTAACCTTAATTGTATTCGAACTACTTTTCCGCTGCGATTTGGGGAGTGATATCTCCACACACTCTCTACTTGTGATTTTTCATATACTGGTATCATTTAAATTCCACACTTTGATAATATTGTCTCTCTTATTCTTATCTTGATCTCATTGTTTATATGATATTATATTGATTTTATCTTGTTCATGATTATGTTATTGTATATGTGGGAGGTTGGTTCCTCTATACTTGATCTTCGGGGCTGTGGATCACACACCCGAGTATGCCAAGTAAGGTACCGGCTGGGTGGATGTGACAAAACCTATGAGCTAGCTGCCCCACTGGTCATAACCTTCTCCAGAGACTTCCTGAGCTGCACCATATGAGGAAGGGTTACGGGTTCTCTTCCGAACCTGCAAGGTCATCTAAAACCAAGTCCCCCGAAGGGTAAGCTTAAAAAGAACTTAGCAAGTATCCAATCACAATAAACATCTTCACACACAATCAAAGGCAAACATAAATGCAATGATATGAAACAATAAATGCAAGTATGCTTCTAACTCTATATATGTTGGTCTTTATTGGCAGACATGCTTTAAGTCATAGCACCATACTCCTCTGGGTGGGTGTCAAATCACTCTCCCTCAGCCTTCCTGGCATCTTGGGTTCTCTATTTGGTAAATGGGTCCTGAAACCTTCCCGGAAATACCTTGGCTGGGGTTCAGGTCAACACCCTCTCACTTCACCATTTGGGTTGAGTATTGGCGCGTGTACAAGGTTAATCTTAGCCCAATGCAAGTCATCTACTGAGTCACATCTACTTTGGGTTAGAGATGTCCATTCCTTGCTTCCCACAATCCTTTCCGGTACCTTACCCACTAGTGTCACCATCTTCTTCCTAGCTACATAGACTCTTTACCCTATTGGTCATCCACACATAGTAAACAGGAAGCTCTCGTATCCTCTCATGCTTACCGCAATCTCGAGCGCCCACAAGCCCAAGTCTACCACATGCAACCCTACCAATGAATGGCCCCCACAATGTGATTCATGTCCTCTTATGAGTTGGTTACCGGTCTTGAGCACCCACAAATCCCCATTGCTGCCATGGGTCACTCGGTCTCAATTCCCCTACTGATAGGGTCAAATATGACAAGGGTTTTTACCTAGCCAAACACTTCTATACCAAACCTAGGTATGCCAATTAGTAATCAAGGAAAGCGCCGAGGGGCACCATAGGAATGTGTCCCATTCCACTTCCACTGGTGTTAAATGATAGAAATGTCAAAAGGGCATTCCCCATTCCCCAATCACGACCTAGGCATTCACATCCCATCATGCTTTCATACATATCACAACCAAGTCCAAATCATATTCACATCATTCATAATTGAATCCAGTATGTAAGTCACAATATGAGTAACCTACTGTAATTGCAAAAGTAATGTACTGTAAAGAAAGTAAAATAAGGGTAGCTGAATCATACATTCGAATCACATCATAACAAGGTATGTAAATATGCATATTGTGAGTGGGGTACTCACCTCGTAATCCAAAATTATAATCTTCAAGTAAGAGATCAGAGATCAATTCCAAAATCACCTAAACAAGCTTCAAAAACATGTATAGGTCATAAGAAGTAATTCCAAAAGATAGGAGTCAAAACAAAGTCAAAACAGCGAATTGGTGTCAACAACGCTTTGGTTGATGCTCTTGGTTGATGGATTGACCAAGAGGATCAACCAAGCAGACTCAATACGGACAAAATACACTAATTTTTTCATAATTTCTTCGTTTGAAGTCCGATCACTCCAAAATTTGAAGGGGATATCCCCATAAACATATTAAGACTATCTAGGAAGGTATAAGCATCAAATAAAATCAAAGGAAAAGAATACTAATCAAACCATAACAATTAGGGATTTACCGAAGAGAGTCTGTGTATCTCACGGAAAGACTAGAGAGAATGGGGTTTCACTCTAGGAAAGAAAGTATTGTACTTCAAAATCAAGAATTGGCATTGGGAAGGGTCTAACAGATAAAGAAAATCAAGGTCTTCTAATGGATACCTCTTTCTTGAAGGTTACCCAAAAATTTCCCTTCAAAATCAACCAATAGCAGATTCACAAAGAGAAAAGGGAAAAGAGATTCTCCCAAAATTATGGGGATTGAAGGAAAGGTTGTAACAATGGTGTGAGACCTTTCCACAAACATAAAGATAGGTGAAAAATTAAGGAGAGGGTAACTCATGATCTCATGCCAGATCAAATACGTGGAACATCACCGTATGGCTTCAAGAAACATAGAGTGAATGGGGATTCACACTAAAACTAAGAGGATCAGAGAATAGGCCATTACAGTAGTGTAATACCCTCCTCATAATCAAACAATCAGAAGAAATAGAAGAGAAAGTAGATTAGAGAAGAAACAGATCGATTACTAACCTTTGTAGAAGAAGATTCAATGTAGGAACACAAACGGATACTTGGAAATCTTCCTTGGCTTCAAAGAGGAGGTTTTAAGGTTCTTCCCACATTCTCCAGAGGCTTTGGAATTGATAATGAGTGATAAACACAGTGTCCCCCCTTAAATAGATTAATAAAAACCCTAAAAGTCAGATTTTACACAATTGTCCCTGACCCTGTCACTGTGGGTTGATTGGCCCAGTAGACCCATCAATAGACCGAAGCTGATAGCAATTCCAAGTCAGGGAAAACAAGCTCCGAACCTCAGCATTTTTGAATGGGCTTCTCACAACTAATCAAACAACTCACCTAGTGTCACATCCACCCAGCCAGTACCCTACCAGGCATACCCGAGTATGTGATCCACAGCCCCAAAGATCAAGTATCGAGGAACCATGCCTCCCACATACACGATAACATAATTATAAACAAATATAATCAATGTAATGACACATAAACAATGAGTTGAAGACAATATTAAAAGAGACAATATAATCAAAGTGCAAAAGTAAAATGTATCCATGCATAAATATAATCAAAATATAGAGAGTGAGCGGAAATCACTCCCTGAATCGCAGCGGAAAGTAGTTCGAATCACAGTTAAGGGTTACAAATCCAAGTCTCAAAAAGAGAAATAAAGGGATAAATATCTAAACAAATGTTTCCTTAGTCTTATAGAAAATATCCTTAAAGACATAAACTAAAGACACTAGACATGGCCGAATCCACTCTCGAGACGATCTAGTCCTGGTACGAAGCATAATCCACTGAGGGATCTTCACCGTAGTCTTCGTGATCGCAAGCACCTTGATGGTAGTGTGACTCATCAAAGGGTGCTTTGTAGAATTGGCCATCCAGTTCTTCGGTACCTGTGGAATAGTCTTTCAAAACATTTGCACAAAAAGGAGTGAGTTCAAAAGAACTCAGCAAGGCAAATTATTCCATAATACCTAATTAACATGATCCAAGCAAAACATGATGCAAATATGATTCTAACTCTATGTATGCTAGTCTCTATGGTAGACATGCTTTAAGTCATAGCACCATACTTTCGTGGGTAGGTCTAGTCACTCGGCTCTGGTAGGCAATGGGTCATGCATCCCTCGGGACATTCCATGGCTGGGGTTTAAGTCACCGCTCTCCTACATCACCATTTGGTATAAGTATTGGCGCATGTCATGGTAAAGCCTAGCCCAATGCAAGTCATCTACTCAGTCGTATCAAGTCAGATCCAAATACTTCCCTTATGGCTACAACCAACTCGGTTCAGTATCCTTCACACTAGAGTCACATATCCTATGGCTACAACCAACTCGGACTACAGACTCATCAACCCTATTGGTCATCCACAAATAATAGACAGGAATCTCTCACATCCTCTCACGGATTGGTTACTGGTCTTGAGCGCCCGTGAGCCCAAGTCTAGCTATTTGCAACTCTACCACTAAATGGACTCTAACGAGTATCCGCAATGTGATCTATGTCCTCTCACGGATTGGTTAGCGGTCCCACAAATCAACATTGTTACCATGGGTCATTCGGTCTCAATACCCTTCCAATTTGGGTCTGATATAAAAAGGACATCCTAACCAACACCACTAGACAAGTCCTATATATGACATCTAATAACTTGGGAGAGCATCAATGGGCATCATTGGAAACATCCTATACTATTCCCTCCGATGTCCAAGGACATAAATGTCAATAGGACATGGTCCATCTTGGAGGAGGCCTTCTTAGCTAGCAATGATAGTTTTAGATAGGTTATTTTGAAGACGTTGGACATACCTGCCCAACCACATACTTAGATTGATTTATTAGAAGCATTTAACAAAACTCGGTTTCATAAATGTGTGGAGTGTTTGTATGGATTATTGATGTGTGGATGCTACTGTTTATTGTTTCTTTGACTATGTTAGAGTGTTTTTTAAATTACATTTGGATGATTGGTTTGAGACTCTTTGACTATGTTTGGATGTATGTCTCTTTGCTTAGGGGTTTGGACAAATGTTTCTTTGATTATGATTGTGTATTTTACAGGGATGCCTTATGAAGGGGATACATCTAGTGATTCAAATGAGTCATTACTTAAGGCATATGTCATTATAGGTGGTGATGGGTGCGATCCATCATAGGATCTATGGTTTTATCATCAATAATAATCATAAGCAAGAACAAGTTCAAATAATTAATTAAAAAGGAATACAGGAGTCCAAAATACTCCTAGGAAATGAATCAAAGAAAAGAATCAAAGTAACTAAGTTCCAAAATTTATCGAGTTCAGCAGAAGCAATAAATAAACTAAAATAGTTTAATTCTAGTAGCTTGCTCTTGGGGTATAGCCTTTGCTTCATTTTTAGCTGATGCGTCCAAAATCTGCTCAACCCTCAGATCACTGATGAATGACCTGCAAAACAATCGTCAGATGTGACCCGACCATGGGGGTCAGGAGTCCACCTCCGAAGGCTAAGTCAGTTGATGAACTGATCACAAAGGCTCTAGCTAATCCCAGAGCTAAAGTATGAATACGATTACTGGGATTTAGTTACCTTCTTCGTACGTAGGTTACTATTTATATAGTGTGTACCTTCTAATCCTGTTGGTTGAACTCATTCGAGCTTTCTAAACCATCGGATCTTGACGATTAGAGCTGTTAGTGGGGTGATGGACAACTTCCCTTGATCACACGATCTTTTGCAGCAGGTGTGGCAGTTACCAAGTTATCCAAGTTTGCACGATCGTCAGCTTTTGCGAGTGCTGATAACCATCTCCTGATGGGTTATCAATCCCAAGAATCCCGGACGTGCTTGCCTACTAATCATGCAAGGTTTCTTCCTTAGCACGCTATCTCCAAACCCGGTTCGTTTGAACCTAAATCGGTCAGGGACGGGCCAAGAGTCGAACCAAGAATGGACCCGGTTCAAAGATATTTTTCCCATATCACAAGCCCCCCAGGCCAAGCGTTCGCGAATGCCGAGGGCTTGGTTTGGTTTAAACCGAACATGAATACCGAACAAGGAATTCGAACGTTGCTTGCTCCCTTGAATGTCAAGTCGCATTTATTGTTATTGTGTCATCGTTTTCCTCGAGTAACTCAAATGTCTTCGGCTTTCACACGAGAGTCGCCACTTTTCTGTCACAGCCGAAATCATCATTGTTTTTAACTCAAAACGACGGTTCTTCAAAACGTCAACTTTGATTGAATTCATTTACTTTTTTCTAAAATGTCTCCTAATCACGATCATTGATCTGGACTGATCCTGGTCGTACACCTATTTGCAGACTTGCTTATTTAAAAGCCATTCGTTGCTTTCAAATTTCATTCTTTTGTCTACAATTTGAAACTCGTCGTCGTCTTCTCCACGCCCTACCAGTCTTCCTGCTTTCATGCTTTCTACTCCGGTGAACAAGTAAGTTCATTGACTCTTCTGCCTTCTGTACTTACTTTAGTTGCTCGTTTCGCTTTCGAACTCATTTTCTTTTTGATTTAAAATCCAAAACCAGACTTTCCTTGCAATGGGAAGCGGTAGAACTTCTGACGAGGGTTCTTCTGGACGTAATGCCGGTCAGGGCGATTCCGGTGATGAGGCCACTGTCTCCGTCTCCGTTGAACAATTGGGTAATTAGGGGAAAAATTTAACCGATGTTTGGTGTGAGTATGAAGAAGTGAGCCAGAAGAAAGAGATTGAGGTTCCAACCCTACCTCCCTATTCCAGATCATCAAAAACTTTGAAAGTGGCCGCTAAGGCCCCTTGACCATCCAATAGGCCTAAGCAAGGCCCAAACTGACTTCGACAACGAACACTTCGATTTTCCTCCTGACTATCTTCTTTGAATTCCCAATCCAGACGAGAGGACCAATTCAAATCCCCCTAACGAATTTTCATTGTACCTGGACACCCTGGAAAGTTGGTTGGGTTTCCCTTTTTCAATCCTTTGTTTTCTGCAGTCTTGAACCACTGGGACATTTGTCCCGGAATGCTTCTCCCCAACAGCTGGTGTCACATCGTTGGCTTTCTTGGTTTATGCTTTAAGCTTAGCATTAAACAATCTCTAGCTCTTTTTGTACATTTTCATGCTCTGTCTCAATCCAACCCTCCGGGTTGGGTTTCTTATCCAAGCGTAACAAGACCGAGCTTGGATGGTCGGGCAGTATCCTAGCCAAGGTTACCTGTGAAACCCAACCATGACCTTGACCCGGAAACCCTGTTGTTTGTAGGTCCAATGACCCAAAGTAAAGGATGAAGTCAACGATGGGCCATCTCAGTGGAAGACACGGTGTTTGACCCAGAACCCATGGAAGTTGATGATGGTGTTCCATATATGGAAACTTGTTCAGAACTAAAAAGGAAACTACACCTGGTTGAAGATGATTTTAGTTGAGGGACTTGGAGTATTATTTGACTTGGTTCAAAGGCATTTCTACATACTAGGTAAGTCATATGATGTGCGTGGAGAAGCTCTTTAAGTTTGGTTTTGGTTTGGTCCTTCAATTCCCTGTCTTGGCCTTGCTTTCATGCTTGGTCAATTGGGCCAATCGACCAACAAATCTGTTTTTGTTGTTTAGATTTTGGTTGCTCTATATATTGTTGTCTACGAGATTTATTCATCTCCTCTGCCTCCTAAGCTCTCTGGAACGTGTGGACACTCCATTCCAAGCCTCTCCTCTGCATTCTTGGTGAGATTCTTGCAAGAACTCAAGCAATCCTTCTTCTTCTTGCTTCTGAGGTTTGTTTATTCTCTCATCTTCTACATCATCTCTGTTTTTCTATTTCTTATTATTAGAGACAGTGAAGATGATGCTGCATTCTCTGTTAGCAACCATCTCTTCACTAATCTCTTTATAATCTTAAGGTTTTATGATCATCATAGTGATCTTTACCTTAATCATTGCAAGTTTTTCATGAACTCATGATCCGTTTCTTTGATTCGATTCCTAACTTGTTTAGATTTGTTATTCATGTTAGATTAGTGTATGAATCTCTATTTATTCTTTACTAGAATGAGAATCCCTTCATCTCTACTTTTTCCTTCATGATCAGGCTATGTTTTCATCAATAACTCTGACTATTACTATTATGGAAGGTTTTGTTTCCAAATTTGTATCTTTGTGTTTCGATCAATGTTGGTGTGTAGACTTACTCTTTAGTGTTAGAATACTGTTATAGTGGTCACCTCCAAATTTGGTGATGTTTCGGATCATGAAAATCAAGTTTTGGATCAGAAACATCAATTATGTCTCTTACTGACTCTGTTGGTCGACTGGGTCAGTAGACCAACCAATCGACCAAGCAAGTCAGTAGCTCTGTGCTTGGTCTATTTTGAATGGTTTGACCTTCTATCTTTTAGACCCCTTTCCGAATAAGGTATCTATGATTGTTTAGGATCTTCTTACAAAGTTTGGAACCATTCTCCTTGATTCTTGGGATATTCTTCGAAGCTATATAAGGTAAGGACAGTTACTTCTATAATTACATAGATTGTGTGAATCTTAGTTTCTATATTTGGATTCTTTTGGATTCATTACCATAAATGTATTCTTTTGTTGTTATACTACCGATGCAAGTACTTCAACTATAATAGCATTACACATATGTAATCTTTTGTTTATAAATATCTTTTATTGTCAATTGTATATGAGATTGATCATGTCATTGTATATTTTCTATATGATGAGTTACTGGAAGTGTGTATGAAATGACTGATTGGTGAATGTGATTGATTAGGTATGGTTTGGGATTGAGAGGTGCCCTTTTGACACTTCTATCCTTGGACTTCAACGGAAATAGTATCAGATGTTTCCGGGGGTGCCCATTGACACCTTCCTGAACTATTGGTTGTCATACCTAGGGCTGTCTAGTAGTGTTTTGCTAGGATGTCCCCGTTATATTAGACCCTAATCGGAAGGGTATTGAGACCGAACGACCCATGGTAGTAGTGGGGATTCATGGGCTCTCAAGACCGGTAACCAATCGTGAGAGGACAGGAATCACATTGTGGATACTCGCAAGAGGCCATTTATTGGTAGGGTTGCAAATGGATAGACCTGGGCTCATGGGCGCTCAAGACCGGTAACCAATCCATGAGAGGACATGAGAGCTTCCCGTTTACCATTTATGGATGACCAATAGGGTTGATGAGTCCATAGTCAGGGACTATGAGGACTCTAGTGTGAAGGGTACCAAAAAGGATCGCCAGGGGCGAGGAATGGACGTATCTGGATCTGATATGATATAACTAAGTAGAAGACTTGCATTTGGCTAGGCTTAACCCTAGCATGCACCAATACTTAAACCAATGGTGATGTGAGAGAGCGATGACCTATACCCCAGCCATGGATTGTCCTGAGGGATGAAGGACCCACTACCAAACGACATTGTGTGATGAGACCTTCCCAAAGAAGTATGGTGCTATGACTTAAAGCATGTCTTCCAATAGAGATCAGCATACATAGAGTTAGAATCATACATACATCATCTGTTTCATATCATATTGCATCATATTATGCTCTGTAATCATGCTATTTATGTTGTTGTGGATTTAACTTGCCTTACTGGGTTTCTTTGAAACTCACTCCTTTTGTACAATATCTTTTGTTAGACTTCTCTACAGGTTCTTAATACTATGACAGTCCATATGAGGAAGCACTAGGTGAAGAGGTATACTTCACGCAAGGTAATAGTAGTTACGACGATCAAGGTGAAGATCCCTCGTGTGATCATGCTTCGTACTATGATTAGCCCGACCGTGGAGTGGAAGCGTCCGTGCCTGATTTCAGAAGTCTATACTTGTAAAGACATTCTTTATAAAGTTGAAAACTCTTTAGTTTAGTTTTGTTACTTCCTTTTGGGAATAGTTGTAATTTCTTTCTTTCTCTTGAGCTACTTTCCGCTACACTTGTGGAGTGAGATTCTGCCTCACTCTACTTTTTTTGATTAGATACTTATCTGCTATCTTTTGCACTCTGATATTATATAATCTTATTCTTTCCTTATTTGGATCTCATGTTTATATTATTACACATTGATTATTTCTGTTCATGATTATGTTATTGCTTATGTGGGAGGATGATTTCCTCGATACTTGATCTTCGGGGTGTGGATCACACACTCGGGTATGCCAAATAGGGTACCGGCTGGGTGGATGTGACAGTACTTGTCCCTCTAACCACAAAGGGTGGTGCAATCGGTATTTTTTCTGCCGAGCGCCCCAAAAAGATTTAAAATTCCCGATCGGTTGGAATTACCTTGAATCACTGTGTTCTTCAGTTGAATGATGCTGAACAAGCTGATGCCAAAAAGATTAAGTCAATTTCATGGTTCCAAGAGGTTCACAGTCTGGAGATGGAATACACAACTATCCTTCAATACTGGGGGATGGCTAAGTATTAGCTTTCTAATCTTTGTGCCTCTCTTGATAATAATGTGGCTTCATCGAGTTATCTAACTCTGGTTTCTTTTTTGTAGTGCCTCCAAAAGTTAATCCAGATGCTATCCTAGCAAACGAGATTAAGGCAGTTGAAGCTCCAGAGAAAAGATTGCCTCGCGCGATTACACAGGCTGTAAAAGTTGCCTCTCCTTCTTTGAAGCCCTCCACCAAGGGTATAAGAATACTGAAACCTGCGGATGAAGGCTCGAGGAAAGCAAAAAAGCCGATCGAGGAATAAGAAGTCATCCCTCCTCTTGTCCAAACTAAAAGGTGACATGACTGGACCGATGCTATTGTCCCTAAGAAGCAGCGGAAGACCCAAGGATCGAAGGAAATCTTCGTTCCCCAATGGACTCTGAATGTGTCCGATCGGGTCATTCAAGATCTTGAGAAGGCCTTTGAATGGAGTTCACTTTGCCTTATGCTGGCCGATCGTCAAGCTTTAGAGTCCCTTAGTGACGATGCGCTTGTCCGCATTGCTACCTGGTAATTGATTTTCCTTGTTTAACGATTTCTCGATCATGACATCCTTTAGAATTCTTTGACAATTCTCTATCTTCTTAGGACCACCGTGGAGAATTTTCACCAAAAAATTGAGGCGCTAAACCGAGTGGGGTGCAGCGGTTCCTGTGAAACCCAGCTCTGACCCTTACCCGGAAACCCTGTTGTTTGCAGGTCCTGCGACTCGAAGTAAGACAAGAAGTCATCTTTGGGCCATTTATGTTGAAGACTTGATGGCTGGATTGGGATCCATGAGTGTTGATGCCAGTGTTCCAATTTTGGATACTGCACCTTGATGAAGATTGGATTAGTTGATGGTCTTGGAGTGGTCTCTGTATTGGTTCGAAGGCATTTCTTACTCCTAGGTATTTCACTTTAGGTGTGTGCAAAACCCCTTGATGTTTGGACTTGATTTGAGCCTTCAATTTCCTATTTTGAAGTTGTTGTCTTGATTGGTCGACTCATTGGTCGATTGGACCAATCGACCAATCAATCGACCAATTGATTCTGTTTTTGAAATTTGAATCTTGTCTCTTCTATTTAAGTCTAATCTCGGGAATACTCCGCCTCCTCTGCCTCCTAAGCCTCTGGAACGAGTTAGAACCCTAATCTAACCCATTCCCTTGCATTCTTTGGTGATCTCTTTCAAAGACTTGAAGAATTCTTCACCTTTCTATGGAAAAGGTATGATCTCAACCACTCTCTCTTCTATCTCTGATTTTCTTCTTGTATTCTGTTCTTCCTTGAGATCAAAAAGGTGATGAAGCATTCTTGTAATCATCAATTCTCTGATCTCACCATATTCTTTAAGATTCATGATCATCATCATGATCTTAACCTCTGCCAGTGAATTCTTTGAAAACCCTAACCCTAATCCTTTGAAATCCTAACCTGTGTGATTGTCTGGAGAACTTTTGGTAACCTACCTGGTGTAGGGAAAATCCTTTTTGAGTGATATTATGTTAACCTAACTTGATCATCTATATTTTCCTATTTTGATTTGTCTTTGTTCATCTGGAGATCTCAACCTTTGTCCAGGGAGCAAAAAGGGTGAAACCCTAATTTACTAGAATCAAACCCAGGAATCCCCTTGTTGATCATGTTAACCCAATTGTTACGTTTTCTTGACTAGATCTGAATTCTTTCATATCCTAGTTCATTATCTTTAGATTTTCTATTTTCCCTCCTAACATATGTTCAACCTAATTAGGTTAACCTCATGATTTCCAGGTTGTAACTTGAGAACTTGTATTGATCTATGATTGATGTCCCCTATACCCTAGGATACTACCATAATAGTTTCCCTCTGATTTGTACTCTTTTGAACCACCAAAATCGATTCTTGATTCTCAAAATTCGGATTTCTTGAAGGCCACTGTCTGCATTGGTCGACTCATTGGTCGATTGGTCCAACAGACCAATCAATCGACCAATGAGTACAGTAACCTCAATCTTGGTCTGCTTTGATTGATTTCTGATTTCTCCTTTATGCATCTTTCCTAACATGTTGTATGTACTTGTTTAGGACTGTCTTCTAAGGTTTTGTCAAGTTCATACTTGATTCTTTAGGTTTCTATACGAGTTAGAAGGTAAGGACAGTTAATTTCTTAACTACATAGATTGCTTGTTCTCTGGTTTCTACTTTATGAAACTATGAGATTACGTACTGTTATTGTACTTTAATTCTTATCTCCTACTGTGGGAACAGTAGCACTTGTTTATATTGTCTTTTTATTATTCATGATATATGAGTTACTGATTATTGCCTAATCTGATTTCTGCTTTTACATTCTCTTTTATATGATGAACTACTGGTTGTGTATGTCATGACTGTTCTGAGAATGTGTTTGCTTAAGTTTGGTTTGGGATTGGGGAGTGTCCTTTTGACACTTCTGTCCTTGGACATTATCGGAAATAGTATGGGATGTTTCCGGGGTTGCCCATTGACGCTTTCCCGAATCAATGATTGTCATACCTAGGGATGTCTAGCAGTGTTTGGCTAGGTTTTACCCTTGTTATATCAGACCCGATTCGGAAGGGCATTGAGACCAAACGACCCGTGGTAGCAATGGGGATTGTCACGCCCTCCCAGCCGGTACCCTATCTGGCATACCCGAGAGTGTGATCCACAGCCCGAAGATCAGGTATCGAGTGATAAACCTCCCACATAAACAATAACATAATCATGAACAATCATAATAAAAGTGCGGAAGATAAACCATAGATCCAATAAAGAAAGAATGAATCAGAATAATAGATATAATCAGAGTGACAAACAGATAAGTAAAGTGAGGCAAATATCCCACTCTACAACCAGCTGAAAAGTAGATCTAAAAGAATAAACTAGACACAATCTAATCCCAGTAGCAAGTACATTGGGTAACTAAATTGTTCTCCACTTTATAGACAACATCCTTATAAGTGTAAATCTCATAAATGGCACAAGGACGCTTCCACTCAATGGTCGGACTAAGCATCGTACGGAGCATAACCACTCGCGGGATCTTCGAGAGTAATTGTGGTAACCGCAATCACCTTCCCCGGAGATATGCCTCTTCGCCTTGCGCTTCTTCATAGGGATCGTCATAGTACTAAGACTGCAGGATAGTCTAACAAACATTGTACAATAAAGGAATGAGTTTCAAAGAAACTCAAGAAGGCGATTAAAATCCATAATAACATAAATGGCAGGATTCCGGAACAATCATAAATGCAATATGATATGAGACAAGCAATGAATGAATGAATCTAACTCTATGTATGCTGGTCTCTATTGGCAGACATGCTTTAAGTCATAGCACCGTACTTCTTTAGGAAAGTCCACTCACATCCTCAACCATTTAAGATATCTTGGATTCTCTCACGGATCATTTCACCGGTCTTGAGCAGCCGATTGGTAATGGGTCCTTCATCCCTCGAGACAAACCATGGCGGGGGTTAAGTCAACACACTCTCTCACAACCATTTGGTATAAGTACTTGGCGCATGTCGGGGTAAAACCTAGCCAAATGCAAGTCTTCTACTTAGTTACATCAAGTCGGATCCAGATACTTCCATTCCTCGTCCCTGACGATCCTTTCCGGTATCCTTCACACTAGAGTCCTCATAGTCCCTGACTACGGACTCATCAACCCTATTGGTTATGCACATATGGTAAACGGGAAGCTCTCACGTCCTCTCACGGGTTGGTTACCGGTCTTAAGCGCCGTGAGCCCAAGTCTAACCATATGCAACCCTACCAATAAATGGCCCCCACAATGTGATTCCTGTCCTCTCACGGGTTGGTTACCGGTCTTGAGCGCCCATGAATCCCCATTGCTACCACGGGTCGTTCGGTCTCAATACCCCCTCCGATTAGGGTCGACATAACAGGACATCCTAGCCAAACACTACTAGACAATCCTAGATATGTCATCCAACAGTTTAGGAAGGTGTCCAGAGGGCATCTCCGGAAACATCCCATAATATTCCCGTAGTAGTCCAAGGACATAAGTGTCAAAAGGACACCTCTCCTTTCCAAACCATACTTAAGCATACACATGCATCAATTCATATCATCACATATATGGTAACTTCATATATGGAAAGAAATCAATAATTACAATCACTTGTATATAATTGGTAAGTAAATCACACATGAATCAATTTAATATGAATAAGTAATGCTACTGTAATCAAAGTTATGCAACAGTAGTATATCATTGTAAGAATCTAATTTAGGAAACATGTCAATGATATTCAAATATAGAAACTAGATTCATGCTATCTATGTAATTAAGGAAATAACCATCCTTACCTTTTATAACTCGCAAAGGAATCCTAAGAAATCAAGTAAGATCTTGGCAAACTTGAGAACAAGGTCCTAAACAAGTATATACAACATATTAGGAAAGATCCCTAACAGAAAAGATACCAAAACATCCAACACAGACCAATTCTGGAGTTGCTGTACTCATTGGTCGAGTGGATTGGTCGACCTTGCGATCGACCAATCAATCGACCAATGCAGATAAAGAGCCTAAAAAAAAACAGAGTTTTAAGATATGAAATCCGAATTTGGTGGTTCAAAAGGGTACTAATCAAGGGGTAAACTACATCAGTAGTATTCTAACGTATAGGGGACCTCAAAACACCAATCAAATCAAGATATCAAGATCCAAATTAGGAAACAAAAAGTTACCATAATTAGATCAACCATGGATCTTGATGAATTCGAAATAGAAATCAAAGACAAGAACAATAGGAGGATGGATCATTGTTTCAGGTAAAGGTATCATGAAAACATACTTAGATCTTCAAGGAAAAAGCTTAGAAGCATAAATCTAAATAAGGAAATAAAACCTACCATCTATGTAACTACCATGCTTCATGAAGAACACATAGTATGGTAGAAGAGAACAACTAGAGATTGATAGATTATGGATCATGGAAAGAAAACACAGTAATTAACTACTAACATGATCAATATCGAAGATCCAAAGAGATCAGAATTCAAATCAGAAGTTTAACAAGATTAGATCATGGTTTGATCATGATTCCTTCAAAAGCTTGCAATGATCATGGTTAAGATCATTGTTCTAGCCTCAAATCCTTAGGATGATCATGAGAACATGTTCAGAGATGTTTGCAACAGAGAATGCAGCATCTCTTCCACTGTCTCAACTCAAAAAGGAAAGAAAAACAAAGATGGAGGAGAAGAAGAGAGAGTAGACATACCTTTTGATGCAAAAGGAAGAGTTTCAACGAAGATCCGTCAAGAAAACACCAAGGATGCAAGGGAGATGACTTGCAGAGGTCTTTGGTTCGTTCCAGAGAGTTTGGAGGCAGCAAATACGAAGTGGACTCGAGATTGGACTTAAATAGAGCAAGAAAAACCTAATTGCCAAAGACAAGCACTCATTGGTCGAGTGGATTGGTCGATCTGGCCCGATCGACCAATCGGTCGACCAATGCCGACAAAGAAGACCAAAACAGGGAATTGAAGGCCCAGATCAAATCCAATCCTTAAGGGGTTTTGCACACATGTCAAGTGACTTACCTAATAGGTAGAAATGCCTTCAAACCAAGATAGAGAGCACTCCAAGTCCATCAACTAATCAGATCTTCATCAAGATTCAGTTTCCATAAATAGAACTTCATCATCAACTTTCATGGATTCAAAGCCAGACACCAAGTCCTCCACTGGGATGGCCCAAAGCTGACTTCTTACTTTACTCCGGGATTAGGTTAGTCTTCTTGATGAATGCAGATGACATGAACGAATGAGATGCACCCGTATCAAATAAGACAAATGCGAAATAGAAGCAACTAACAATGTACCCGTAATCACATCATGGCTTGGATCCTGCTCAAGATCGGAAATATCGAAAACTCTACCGGAGGGAGGAGCAGGAGCACTCTTCACCACCGGGCAGGCTCTGGGCGGGCCGCCGGACAGAGCACGAGCAAAATGACCAGCTTGCTTGCAGTAGAAGCAAACAGGATTGCTAGATCCAACAGGGGTGGCTACAACAGAGGGCTTCTGAACAAAAGGCCTTGCACTTGCACTTGCACTTGCTGGTGGTCGGTTTCCGCCATACTGTCTAAACTGGCCGGGCTGCTGAAAACCCGTGTTCTGACCTACACTCTTAGCCTAAAAGGTAGGAGTGGGGTAGGGTGTAGGTCTCACAAAACGACGGTCCTTACGATCCACCAAACCAGAATTCCTTGATCGCCGTGGCTTCCGCACACGAGCACTTTCCTTCTCTCGTTTCTTCCAACTTCTTCGAGTTCTCGCACCACTTGAGCATAGCTCACTATAGGCTGGATCGTGAGGTAAGCTTTAATGGCCGTGGCGCAGTCCTTTGAAGAATTTCTTTGCTTTGGCGAGGTCATCCTTCGAGAATCTGGAGCAAAGAAATGAAGCTCCTCGAACTTCGTTGGTACTCCAACACGGACAGAGATCCCCGAGTAAGAATCATGAACTCAGCTTCCTTCGCATCTTTTACCGCCTCGGGAAAGTAATTCATACAAAAAGCCTCTTTGAACAACTCCCAAGTTACAACTCCCGCATGCAAACCTTCCAAAACAGGCCGAGTGGAGATCCACCATGCATCGGCTTCTTGTTGTAACTTTTGTTCAAAAACAAAATCTTCGAGCTTCCGAGCATTGCAGATGTCGGAAAGCCTTCTCCAACTCACGAAGCCACTTGTTAGGAAACAAGGGGTCCTTGGTAACTCCGGTGAAAGTGGGTACTTGCATTTTCGAGAAAACTCTCCATCGAGGTGAGTATGAGGAGTTCCAGCTAAACCTCCCGCATTCGGGACTGCGGCATGAGGATTCACATTAGCACCAGCCCGGGTCTCATTATGCGAGTCATGAAACCCACCAACATCTCGGTTGAACCGAGCTGCTTGTCGTCGCATCATATTGCCCATAATATTGGCAATATCTCGAAAACTTCCAACATTCGGGGCACCAGGTATCTCATGAGTACCCTGATCAACATTTGGTATCTCACCACCACCATGAGGTATTTCACCACCTCCATGAGGTATCTCACCACCACCATGACCACTAAATTCACCACGCCCACTTCTCAGAGTAACCATTCTGCAAAACCGAGAACATCAAAATACCGAATTTCGAAGTTTCAACATAAACCACAAGTCCAAATGATTTGAAAACTTAAATCATGCTTAAATATATCCATATAGTCATCAAACAATAATCCATAAGGCAAAAATCACATTTTCCAAAAATTCAACAGCAATTGAGGTCTCTGTGACCATTGGTCGAGTGATTGGTCGACTGACCCAGTCGACCAATGAGTCGACCAATGCGACAGCATGATGCGAAAATTCGCATTATAAGCCTCATTTTCACATTCCAACCTCATTCTAACTTCTTCCAAAGGTGAGAGAGCTCTAGGGAAAGTCTCCAAGAGTTCTCACAAGTGTTCTTGAGGTGATTTGGTGCTTCAACAACAACGCCACAACACACCATCTTCACAAACAAGGTAAATCTCTCATTCTTTCTTCCATTTTTATCTTCTCATGCTTGCATTTCAATAAAACCATGCTTTACTTGTACCCAATGCTAGAAATCATGCTTAGGAATGCTTAGAAACATATTCCCTAGGTTTTAAACACAATGCCATGCATAGACAACAAGTTTTAACATAATGGTGTTCATCTCGCAAAGTTTTCATACCGAAATCGATATCTTTAGAAAAATTCCGTTTTCTCTCAAACCGCTTGAAAATTTCGCACGAGATAAAATGCTACATGCTCAAGATGACATTATAGATAGGTCCATACAATTTGATTTAACCAATTTCAACTTTTCAAAAATCCAATTTTGACCTAAATTGCAAAATCCCCAAATTTCCTTCTTGCTGAATTTTTCGCTTTAATCCAAGTTTTCGATCGATTTTCACCAAACAAACTTCATAGACATGAAATTCCAAGTATTGCGCACATGCTAGTATGTTCAAATCAAATTTTCCCCAAATTTGAAATTTTCGAAAAATTACGAAAATACCCTTTTGGCTCAAATCTTAAAATAGCACTAACTGGAATTGTCTCTTGTCTCTTTCACGAGATACCCACTATGCGAGAGGGGAGGGCGAGGACGAGGTAGAGGTCGTGGTCGCATTGTAGGTGCTCTTAGGGGCGGAGGTCGGGTTCCTTCGAGCCTAGACGGGAGGTTAGGAGACCAGACATGTTTGACACACCTCGGGACGAGTTCCCGTACGAGGCCTACTTCGATTCATCGCAATATCGAGATGGGACGTCTACTTCACTTACGCCAGCTCGTAGCCTTTAGGATTCGGCAGAGGTTCGACACATTGCGGTGGACTCATCTCTTCACCGAGGATCCGCCGGTATACCCGGAACTAGTGAGGTTGTTCTTCAGCAACCTTACCTACACGAGAGGAGGCTCGAGGCCAAGGACATCCACTTAGACTTGTCCTCGGGAGCGGGGTCTTCCGGACTCGATTTGCTTCTCTACCCGGACACCGGCTGAGATCTTGCGGGTTCCTTACTATCCACAAAGCGGTGTGTATGGATACCTGCAGGAGCAGATCTGGACAGCCATCCGATGCCGTACGAGCTACGCGAGATATGCTCTACGCTATGGGATAGCCGTCGATGCTTCACTCCGTGGACCAGCGGACGGATGACGGATTCTGCACGGATTATCGGTCGCATAGTCGGCCGAAACATTATGCCGAAAGCCGGACATCACCATCGGGTCACGGTGATGGAGGCCTTAGTCATCTACCGCATCTACATGGGCTTCGAGATCGATCTCTCCTACATCATTCAGCAGGTCATGCTGGACTTAGTTTTGCGGCCTAGCATGCGGAACCTTTGCTATGGGAGGCTACTGACTTTGATCTTCAGGCTTTTCGTGGTGAGTTTCGAGGATACACTAGTGGACACTGGTTCACAGGGATACTCTATTGGGACTCGGACCATTCGTCGATGAGACTACAGCAGTCGGAGAGATCTCCTGGTCCTGGAGGGTGAGGATGATGATGAATCGGAGGATGAGGATCGGGGGTCGAAGATGGAGGAGAGGATATCGGTCCTGATAGTGATGATCAGGCCGGAGATGATGCAGATATGCAAGAAGCTGAGCCTGTTCATCACGAGTTTCCTTCATCACACTTCGAGGCAGGTGGCCCTTCACATGCAGTTCCAGAGATTTCAGATCTTGGAGCACAGATGAGATCGATGACTTCCATGTTAGAGAGGATGGAGGTCGGACAGAGCAGATGTACGAGAGGATGGAGTCACGACGGGATAGGATAGAGCATCGGGTGACTCAGCTAGCGGAGGAGTTCGAGCATACGAGAGATCGGAGAAGATCACCTAGATAGACCGTACCTTAGGATTTCCATTTATGCATTTCAGATATAATCGTTGTAAAAACTTTTGAAATTAATGAAGTTCATTTTGTTTCCCTTTAATTATTGTATGTTATGCACCTTTCTTTTCCTTGCATTAGTGACATTTGTTCAAGTATAATTATGGTATGTTATTCGGAAATGTTCTGTTATGCCTCAAAGGTCAAGTTTCTAATTCAATGTTCTATTATTCACTTCTAAGAGTAGAAGAGTCATTTCAGATCAATGACTCAGGAATGTTCAGTTATTGTCTTTTGTAGTTAGGATCTCCTCGAACCTTGGGCTCGATACCAATCATCACGCCCTCCCTCCCGCCGGTACCCTATCGGCATACCCGAGAGTGTGATCCATAGCCTGAAGATCAGGTATCGAGTGATCAACCTCCCACATAAACAATAACATAATCATGAACAATCATAATAAAAGTGCGGAAGATAAACCATAGATCCAATAAAGAAAGAATGAATCATAAATGAATCAGAATAATAGATATAATCAGAGTGTCAAACAGATAAGTAAAGTGAGGCAAATATCCCACTCTACAACCAGCGGAAAAGTAGCTCTAAAAGAATAAACTAGACACAATCTAATCCCAGTAGCAAGTACATTGGGTAACTAAATTGTTCTCCACTTTATAGACAACATCCTTATAAGTGTAAATCTCATAAATGGCACAAGGACGCTTCCACTCCATGGTCGGACTAAGCATCGTACGGAGCATAACCACTCGCGGGATCTTCAGAGTAATTGTGGTAACCGCAATCACCTTCTTGGAGATATGCCTCTTCGCCTTGCGCTTCTTCATAGGAACCGTCATAGTACTCAGTGCACTGCAGGATAGTCTAACAAACATTGTACAATAAAGGAATGAGTTTCAAAGAAACTCAGTAACGCAGTTAAAATCCATAATAACATAAATGGCAGGATTCCAGAACAATCATAAATGCAATATGATATGAGACAAGCAATGAATGAATGAATCTAACTCTATGTATGCTGGTCTCTATTGGCAGACATGCTTTAAGTCATAGCACCGTACTTCTTTAGGAAAGTCCACTCACATCCTCAACCATTTAAGATATCTTGGATTCTCTCACGGATCATTTCACCGGTCTTGAGCAGCCGATTGGTAATGGGTCCTTCATCCCTCGGGACAAACCATGGCAGGGGGTTAAGTCAACACACTCTCTCACAACCATTTGGTATAAATCTTGGCGCATGTCGGGGTAAAACCTAGCCAAATGCAAGTCTTCTACTTAGTTACATCAAGTCGGATCCAGATACTTCCATTCCTCGTCCCCGACGATCCTTTCCGGTATCCTTCACACTAGAGTCCTCATAGTCCCCGACTACGGACTCATCAACCCTATTGGTTATCCACATATGGTAAACGGGAAGCTCTCACGTCCTCTCACGGGTTGGTTACCGGTCTTAAGCGCCCGTGAGCCCAAGTCTAACCATATGCAACCCTACCAATAAATGGCCCCCACAATGTGATTCCTGTCCTCTCACGGGTTGGTTACCGGTCTTGAGCGCCCATGAATCCCCATTGCTACCACGGGTCGTTCGGTCTCAATACCCCTCCGATTAGGGTCCGACATAACAGGACATCCTAGCCAAACACTACTAGACAATCCTAGATATGTCATCCAACAGTTTAGGAAGGTGTCCAGAGGGCATCTCGGGAAACATCCCATAATATTCCCGTAGTAGTCCAAGGACAGAAGTGTCAAAAGGACACCTCTCCTTTCCAAACCATACTTAAGCATACACATGCATCAATTCATATCATCACATATATGGTAACTTCATATATGGAAAGAAATCAATAATTACAATCACTTGTATATAATTGGTAAGTAAATCACACATGAATCAATTTAATATGAATAAGTAATGCTACTGTAATCAAAGTTATGCAACAGTAGTATATCATTGTAAGAATCTAATTTAGGAAACATGTCAATGATATTCAAATATAGAAACTAGATTCATGCTATCTATGTAATTAAGGAAATAACCATCCTTACCTTTTATAACTCGCAAAGGAATCCTAAGAAATCAAGTAAGATCTTGGCAAACTTGAGAAGAAGGTCCTAAACAAGTATATACAACATATTAGGAAAGATCCCTAACAGAAAAGATACCAAAACATCCAACAGACCAATTCTGGAGTTCTTTGTACTCATTGGTCGAGTGGATTGGTCGACTGGCCCGATCGACCAATCGATCGACCAATGCGAGACAGTAGCCTAAAAAAAAACAGAGTTTTAAGATATGAAATCCGAATTTGGTGGTTCAAAAGGGTACTAATCAAGGGGTAAACTACATCAGTAGTATTCTAACGTATAGGGGACCTCAAAACACCAATCAAATCAAGATATCAAGATCCAAATTAGGAAACAAAAAGTTACCATAATTAGATCAACCATGGATCTTGATGAATTCGAAATAGAAATCAAAGACAAGAACAATAGGAGGATGGATCATTGTTTCAGGTAAAGGTATCATGAAAACATACTTAGATCTTCAAGGAAAAAGCTTAGAAGCATAAATCTAAATAAGGAAATAAAACCTACCATCTATGTAACTACCATGCTTCATGAAGAACACATAGTATGGTAGAAGAGAACAACTAGAGATTGATAGATTATGGATCATGGAAAGAAAACACAGTAATTAACTACTAACATGATCAATATCGAAGATCCAAAGAGATCAGAATTCAAATCAGAAGTTTAACAAGATTAGATCATGGTTTGATCATGATTCCTTCAAAAGCTTGCAATGATCATGGTTAAGATCATTGTTCTAACCTCAAATCCTTAGGATGATCATGAGAACATGTTCAGAGATGTTTGCAACAAAGAATGCAGCATCTCTTCCACTGTCTCAACTCAAAAAGGAAAGAAAAACAAAGATGGAGGAGAAGAAGAGAGAGTAGACATACCTTTTGATGCAAAAGGAAGAGTTTCGACGAAGATCCGTCAAGAAAACACCAAGGATGCAAGGGAGATGACTTGCAGAGGTCTTTGGTTCGTTCCAGAGAGTTTGGAGGCAGCAAATACGAAGTGGACTCGAGATTGGACTTAAATAGAGCAAGAAAAACCTAATTGCCAAAGACAGCACTCATTGGTACGAAGTGGACTCGAGATTGGACTTAAATAGAGCAAGAAAAACCTAATTGCCAAAGACAGCACTCATCAGTCAACCAATGCTGACAGCAAGACCAAAACAGGGAATTGAAGGCCCAGATCAAATCCAATCCTTAAGGGGTTTTGCACACATGTCAAGTGACTTACCTAATAGGTAGAAATGCCTTCAAACCAAGATAGAGAGCACTCCAAGTCCATCAACTAATCAGATCTTCATCAAGATTCAGTTTCCATAAATAGAACTTCATCATCAACTTTCATGGATTCAAAGCCAGACACCAAGTCCTCCACTGGGATGGCCCAAAGCTGACTTCTTACTTTACTCCGGGTCATCGGACCTACAAATAACAAGGTTTCCGGGTCAAAGTTAGGGCTGGGTTTACAGGGATTCACGGGCGCTCAAGACCGGTGAAATGATCCGTGAGGGGACGAGAATCACATTGTAGGGGCCATTTATTGGAGGGTTGCATATGGCTAGACTTGGGCTCATGGGTGCTCAAGACCGGTGAAATGATCCGTGAGGGGACATGAGAGCTTCCCGTTTACCATATGTGGATAACCAATAGGGTTGATGAGTCCGTATTTGAGAGAGTCGGATACGCTGACTCTAGTGGAAAGGATACCGAAATGGATCCCGAGAGGGGAGGAATGGAAGTATCTGGACCTGACTTGATGTAACTGACTAGATGACTTGCATTGGGCTAGGCTTTTCCCTGACATGCGCCGGTACTTATGCCAAATGGTTGTGAGAGAGTGTGTTGACTTAACCTCTTACCATGGTTTGTCCGAGAGGAATGCAGGACCCATTACCAACCGGCTGCCCAAGATATCTTAAATGGTTGAGGGAATCCAAGATATCTTAAATGGTTGAGGATGTGAGCGGACCTTCCCAAAGAAGTATGGTGCTATGACTTAAAGCATGTCTACCATAGAGACCAGCATACATAGAGTTAGATGCATTCATACTTCGTTTGTCTCATATTGCATTGCATCTTGTTATGTTTTGTCACATGTTATCTATGATGTTATGGATTAACTTACCTTACTGAGTTTCTTCGAAACTCATTCCTTTTGTATATTTCTTCTATTAGATTATCCTACAGGTATAGATTATCATGACGAGCAGAACAACGAAGCACAAGTTAATGAAGCGTATTACACGCAAAGTATTGGCAACAATCAAGATTACTTTGATGATCCCCCGGCGGATCAAGCTGCGTACTACTTATGAGAACGACATAGAGCTGGAACAAATTAGTTGGATTGATGAAGTCCACACTTATGAAGACGTTATCTATAAACTAGAGGATTCTTGTTCTTAATTTATTTCTTAGCACATTATTTCAGTTGTAATTCCCTTTTTGATTTTCATACTACGTTCCGCTTTGTTTGTGGAGTGAGTTTCCGCCTCACTTTACTTCCTTTGATATCTTTGGATAACTGGTATCTTTCCGCACTCTGATTATACTGATTATTCATTATCTGTTTTAAACCTTTATTTAAAATATTAAACCTTGATTAATTATTGTTTATGATTATGTTATTGTTTATGTGGGAGGATGATTTCCTCGATACTTGATCTTCGGGGCTGTGGATCACACTCTCGGGTATGCCAGTTAGGGTACCGGCTAGGAGGATGTGACAGTTCCCGACTTGAATACTATGATGACCATCTGAGGATGGCAAGCTCAGACATTGCCCAATTGAAGAAGGAGGCTGCTGTGCTTGAAGAGGAGAATCCAAGGTTGATCATCTCAAGAGGGATCTTGATCTGGCAAATAGCCGAATTGAATCTTTGACCCATAAGTTGAAAAGTCACGAAGGAATCTCTACTGAATACTGCAAGAGGGTTGATAGTCTGGTCAAAGAAAAGGAAGATCTTCAGAAGATGGTCATCCCCTCCAAGCTAGAACATCTTTCCCAGGATCTTCAGAGAGCTTGTATTCGTAAATATCTAAACAGTGTTCCTTTAAGCAACTTGATGATCGACTACAACACTCAAGCCTATCGGGAGGGGCAGAATGATGTGTGGAAGGCCATTTGATGATCCTTATCTGGCTGATCTGGATATTGATTTATATCTCAGTGACTCTCTGCCTCTCCCCAACATTGAAGCGGTCAGCAAAAATTAGAATCTTTGTGAGCAAGCCTCAGCTGTGGATCCTTCAACCACACCAATCCATAAACCTACTCCAGAGTGAGTTTTTTCTCTCTCTTTTTTTATTTTTATTTTTTATTTTTTATTTTTTATTTTTTATTTTAAGGGTTGGCCCACTATGGCCACTTCATGAATCATTCAATGAAAAGACTTATAGCCATAGTTGTCTCGTGGGATTCCCGAAAGATTCCCTTTTGGGAATGTCTAGAATGCGAAAGCCTTATCCATCGATGACTCGGTCGGGTATTGCCTATGTTTCTTTCAGAGCCTTGCCGAATCTTGACTGAACAAGCCAATGCTTTTGTCCTTCAAAAGTCTCACTGGGTGCAAACCGATGCTTCGTCTTTCAGAAGTCTCACTCAATGCAAACCGATGCTTCGTCGTTGGGAAGTCTCACTCAGTGCAAATCGATGCTTTGTCAGAGGGTCTTATTCGGTTTCCCGAAGCCTTGCTTAGGAAATCTTTAAGTTTCCCTAATCTCATTAATCCTTTATATCGTCTGATTTTTTTCAAATATTGCGTTCAACACAATTCTTCTAGAGAAAACCAAACGTTTTCTTGTATTTATTTCTGGGTTAACCTTCCCAAGAAATTATAATGTTCCATCACATTTATTGCAATTGGACGACGGTTTATTTCTCGAGCTGCGCTCCTTCATAACTAGCATTTAACTTTCCATGTGGAAGCTTGCATTGGCTCTGACTCCTTTATGTCAAATTCTAATGGTCATTGATTTCCAGCCGTTGATCTTGGATCTGACGACCGGTACTCGAACCGTCACTCTTCCTTGGCCCTCGATTCGACTGAGTCACGCCTCCTCCCGTTACATCCTGAGGTTATTTAAACCCCTTCGATGGACTTCAAACCTTGTTTATATCCTTTGTGAATGCAGCAGTGTTTGAAGTTTGAGTGTTTCTCCTTGCCACTCTCTCTGCTTTCACATTTCTACTTGAAGATTTCTAGAAGAACTCCGAACAAGTAAGTCTCTCCTTCTTCTTGTTCTTCTGATATGACTTTATGATTTCTTCTCTCTGAGAAACTCCAAGGCATTGGTTCTGTCACTTTGTTACTTGAGGTAACAGGCTCTAGAGTCACTGAAAGTTCATCAGAATCTCTTCTTCTGACGTTGAAGAGTCTTTCTGAGTGTTCTTAGGAGAAGACCAACATTTTATTTTGATTTCCTCTTCAATCGCCTTGTAGATTCTAGGGTTTATGATCCTGTATTTTAAGAAGGATGCCTGTTTTTTTCCTTTTCAGTGCCTCCAAGGTTTAATCTAGATGCCATTCAGGCAAAGGCTGCCAAGAGGACTACTTCGGCGGAGAAAAAGATCATTCGGTTTGAAGAGGTGGACGTGGTTCCCTCTACTGATGTCCCGATCCCTAAGGCACTACCCGAAGCTTCAGCATCTTCGGCCAAATCCCCTTTAGCCATGGAAAACCCTATGCATTTTGTGCCTACCCCGATGGAGAAGAATCAGGAAAATTTTCAAGAGGCCGAGGGTGTTGCTTCTATGAAAAAACATCCTCATTCTGATGATGAAGTATACAGGTCTTCTTGGTGGTTGAAGAGGTCTAACACTGTGACGGGCAACTTTGAAAAAGCGTTGGAATGGTGTACCTTCATCCAGATGCCCGCTGAAAGTAGAGCCTTCAACACTATTCCCAACGAAGCCTTCATGAACTCATTAGTAATGTGAGTCTTGCCTTTTCGTCTTCTTTCCTTCTGAAATATCTTTAATTTCTGAATAACTCTTGTAATGTTGTAGGAGCACTGCTGATAACTTCCACAAACAAGTGGAGTCAGCTTTTTGGATTGGGAGATTGCATTTCGATCTTTCCAAGCTTCGGGAAGAAGCCAAAGCCAAAGACGTTGAGATTGAACGCCTTCGGGACAGGCTCTAGGACGTGGCCAGAGTGAAGAATACCGAGATCGGGCAACTTTCCATGGCTTTGGATGTTGCTAAACGGAGCATTCGTAGCTTAGAGCGAAAAGTTGAGAAGCTCTCAGGAGAGCTGAAGGAATCTGGAGCGAAGATCATCGAACTCCAAAGGTAGGCAGTGTCACATCCCCCCAGCCGGTACCCTAATTGGCATACCCGAGGGAGTGATCCACAGCCCAAAAGATCAACTTTAGGAACGATCATATTCATTTCACACAATAACATAATCAAAACAAAAAACAAATCATAATGTTCAAGTAATTTATGATAAAAGTCAAGAAAGGATCTCAGAAGGATCACTATAGAATATCAGAGTGCGGAAAACATGATACCAAATACATAGGCAACTGTAGAGTATAGCGGAATTATACTCCACAAACATATGCGGAAGGTAGATTGAAATCTAAGTAAAGCTCTAAACTAATACAAGTAAAGTAAAAGATAAGTCTAGAAGAATGTATAGGAAACTATTCCACATCTTCAGTCAGCCCTTCTTCTCCTTCAGTCTTCATCTTCTTCACCTTGCGCTTCCTTATATGGACCATCAAAGAAATCCGAACCTGTAGAGAAGTCTAACAACAGATTGTACAAAAAAAGGAATGAGTTTCGAAAGAAACTCAGTAAGGAAAGTTAATCCATAACAACATAAATAACATGGAAGCAAACCATAACAAGATGCAATGCAATATGAAACAAGTAATGTATGTATGCATCTAAACTCTATGTATGCTGGTCTCTACGGCAGACATGCTTTAAGTCATAGCACCGTACTTCTTTGGGAAGGTCCGCTCACACCCTCAACCATATAAGATATCTTGGGTTCCCTCAACCATTTAAGATATCTTGGGCAGCCGGTTGGCAATGGGTCCTGCATCCCTCAGGACAAACCATGGCAGGGGGTTAAGTCAACACACTCTCTCACAACCATTTGGCATAAGTACTGGCGCATGTCAGGGAAAAGCCTAGCCCAATGCAAGTCATCTACTCAGTTACATCAACTCAGGTCCAGATACTTCCATTCCTCGTCCCTGACGATCCTTTCCGGTATCCTTTCCACTAGAGTCCTAATAGTCCCAGACTATGGATCATCAACCCTATTGGTTATCCACATATGGTAAACGGGAAGCTCTCATGTCCCCTCACGGATCATTTCACCTGTCACGTCCTCCCAGCCGGTACCCTATCTGGCATACCGGAGAGTGTGATCCACAGCCCGAAGATCAGGTATCGAGTGATCAACCTCCCACATAAACAATAACATAATCATGAACAATCATAATAAAAGTGCGGAAGATAAACCATAGATCCAATAAAGAAAGAATGAATCATAAATGAATCAGAATAATAGATATAATCAGAGTGTCAAACAGATAAGTAAAGTGAGGAAAAATCCCACTCTACAACCAGCGGAAAAGTAGCTCTAAAGAATAAACTAGACAAAATCTAATCCCAGTAGCAAGTACATTGGGTAACTAAATTGTTCTCCACTTTATAGACAACATCCTTATAAGTGTAAATCTCATAAATGGCACAAGGACGCTTCCACTCGATGGTCGGACTAAGCATCGTACGGAGCATAACCACTCGCGGGATCTTCAGAGTAATTGTGGTAACCGCAATCACCTTCATGGAGATATGCCTCTTCGCCTTGCGCTTCTTCATAGGGACCGTCATAGTACTTAGTACCTGCAGGATAGTCTAACAAACATTGTACAATAAAGCAATGAGTTTCAATGAAACTCAGTAAGGCAGTTAATAATCCATAATAACATAAATGGCAGAATTCCAGAACAAACATAAACGCAATATGACATGAAAAAAGCAATGAATGAATGAAACTAACTCTATGTATGCTGGTCTCTATTGGCAGACACGCTTTAAGTCATAGCACCGTACTTCTTTAGGAAAGTCCACTCACATCCTCAACCATTTAAGATATCTTGGATTCTCTCACGGATCATTTCACCGGTCTTGAGCAGCCGATTGGTAATGGGTCCTTCATCCCTCGGGACAAACCATGGCGGGGGGTTAAGTCAACACACTCTCTCACAACCATTTGGTATAAATCTTGGCGCATGTCGGGGTAAAACCTAGCCAAATGCAAGTCTTCTACTTAGTTACATCAAGTCAGATCCAGATACGTCCATTCCTCGTCCACTGACGATCCTTTCGGTATCCTTCACACTAGAGTCCTCATAGTCCACGACTACGGACTCATCAACCCTATTGGTTATCCACATATGGTAAACGGGAAGCTCTCACGTCCTCTCACGGGTTGGTTACCGGTCTTAAGCGCCCGTGAGCCCAAGTCTAACCATATGCAACCCTACCAATAAATGGCCCCCACAATGTGATTCCCTGTCCTCTCACGGGTTGGTTACCGGTCTTGAGCGCCCATGAATCCCCATTGCTACCACGGGTCGTTCGGTCTCAATACCCCTCCGATTAGGGTCGACATAACGGGACATCCTAGCCAAACACTACTAGACAATCCTAGATATGTCATCCAATAGTTTAGGAAGGTGTCCGAGAGGGCATCTCCCGGAAACATCCAATAATATTCCCGTAGTAGTCCAAGGACAGAAATGTCAAAAGGACACCTCTCCTTTCCAAACCATACTTAAGCATACACATGCATCAATTCATATCATCACATATATGGTAACTTCATATATGGAAAGAAATCAATAATTACAATCACTTGTATACAATTGGTAAGTAAATCATACATGAATCAATTTAATATGAATAAGTAATGCTACTGTAATCAAAGTTATGCAACAGTAGTATATCATTGTAAGAATCTAATTTAGGAATCATATCTATGATATTCAAATATAGAAACTAGATTCATGCTATCTATGTAATTAAGGAAATAACCATCCTTACCTTTTATAACTCGCAAAGGAATCCTAAGAAATCAAGTAAGATCTTGGCAAACTTGAGAAGGAGGTCCTAAACAAGTATATACAACATATTAGGAAAGATCCCTAACAGAAAAGATACCAAAACATCCAACATAGACCAATTCTGGAGTTCTTTGTACTCATTGGTCGAGTGGATTGGATCGACTGGTGCAAGCGATCGACCAATCGATCGACCAATGCGAGACGATAGCCTAAAAAAAACAGAGTTTTAAGATATGAAATCCGAATTTGGTGGTTCAAAAGGGTACTAATCAAGGGGTAAACTACATCAGTAGTATTCTAACATATAGGGGACTTCAAAACACCAATCAATTGAAGACTTCAAGATCCAAATTAGGAAACAAAAAGTTACCATAATTAGATCAACCATGGATCTTGATGAATTCGAAATAGAAATCAAAGACAAGAACAATAGGAGGATGGATCATTGATTCAGGTAAAGGTATCATGAAAACATACTTAGATCTTCAAGGAACAAGGCTTAGAAGCATAAATCTAAATAAGGAAATAAAACCTACCATACATGTAACTACCACGCTTCATGAAGAACACATAGTATGGTAGAAGAGAACAACTAGAAATTGATAGATTATGGATCATGGAAAGAAAACACAGTAATTAACTACTAACATGATCAATAAAGAAGATCCAAAGAGATCAGAATTCAAATCAGAAGTTTAACAAGATTAGATCATGGTTTGATCATGATTCCTTCAAAAGCTTGCAATGATCATGGTTAAGATCATTGTACTAACCTCAAATCCTTAGGATGATCATGAGAACATGTTCAGAGATGTTTGCAACAGAGAATGCAGCATCTCTTCTACTGTCTCAACTCAAAAAGGAAAGAAAAACAAAGATGGAGGAGAAGAAGAGAGAGTAGACATACCTTTTGATGCAAAAGGAAGAGTTTCGACGAAGATCCGTCAAGAAAACACCAAGGATGCAAGGGAGATGACTTGCAGAGGTCTTTGGTTCGTTCCAAAGAGTTTGGAGGCAGAAAATACGAAGTGGACTCCAGATTGGACTTAAATAGAGCAAGAAAAACCTAATTGCCAAAGACAGCACTCATTGGTCGAGTGGATTGGTCGATTGGCCCGACCGACCAATCGGTCGACCAATGTCGACAAACAAGACCAAAACGAGGGAATTGAAGGCCCGGATCAAATCCAATCCTAAAGGGGTTTTGCACACATGTCAAGTGACTTACCTAATAGGTAGAAATGCCTTCAAACCAAGATAGAGAGCACTCCAAGTCCATCAACTAATCAGATCTTCATCAAGATTCAGTTTCCATAAATAGAACTTCATCATCAACTTTCATGGATTCAAAGCCAGACACCAAGTCCTCCACTGGGATGGCCCAAAGCTGACTTCTTACTTTACTCCGGGTCATCGGACCTACAAATAACAAGGTTTTCGGGTCAAGGTTAGGGCTGGGTTTTACATTCTCCCCCCTTAAAGAAATTTCGTCCTCGAAATTGAAAGCGTACTGTGCTTCCAAAGAGGTAAGGAAACTTCTCCTTCATGTCTTCTTCCTTCTCCCAAGAAGCTTCTTCGGGGGTATGGTTCTTCCACCGAATCTTCACCAAAGGGATGGTGCGATTCCAGCTGCTTGTCCTTCCTATCCAAGATTTCAGCCGGTTCTTCATCGTAGGTCAAATCAGCACTAAGTCCTTCGGGTGCTTGCTGCAAAATGTGTTCCGGATTCTCTATGTATTTTTGGAGCATCGAAATATGAAACACATTGTGAACACCAGCAAGAGGCGGAGGTAATGCTAATCGATACGCAACAGGTCCAACCTTTTCCAAAATCTCGAAAGGTCCAATGTAACGAGGGCTAAGCTTTCCCTTAACATTGAATCTCATCACACCCTTCATTGGTGAAACCTTGAGAAAGACTTTCTCTCCAACTTGAAATTCCAAATCGGTCCTTCTCTTATCAAGCATAAGATTTCTGTCTTGGTAGGCGAGACTTAATCCTTTCTCTTATCATATCTACCATAGCACTCGTAGCTTCAATCATTTCGGGACCTAAGACTTTTCTTTCACTGTCTCGATCCCGGTACAAAGGTGTCCTACAAGTCCTGCCATACAAAGCCTTGAATGGAGCCATGCCTATTGTTGCTTGATAAGCTGTTGTTGTAGGCAAACTCAACCAAAGCTAGGTGTTCATCACAATTACCACCCATATCCACCACACAAGATCCGAGCATGTCTTCCAATGTCTGAATTGTCCGCTCGGATTGTCCATCGACTGTGGATGATGAGCTGTACTCAAGTTCAAATGGGTTCCCAAGGCCTTCCGCAAACTATTCCAAAACCTTGAGGTGAACCTAGGATCACGATCCGAAACAATACTCAATGGCACACCATGCGGACGAACCACATTATCCACATAAAGCCTTGCTAGCTTATCCGGAGTATGAGTGATCTTCATAGGAATGAAATGGGCTGATTTGGTCAACCTATCAACAATCACCCACACGGTGTCATTGCCTTTACTTGTCCGAGGCAAGCTAGTCACAAAGTCCATGGAGATATCCTCCCACTTCCAACTAGGAATAGGAAGAGGCTGAAGTAATCCAAATGGAGGTTGTCGAACGGCTTTCACACGTTGGCAAGTCTCACACTTGGCAACAAAATCATCAACATCCGCTTTCAGACCAATCCACCACAAATGTTCCTTCAAGTCCTTGTACATCTTGGTGCTTCCCGGGTGTATAGTAAAGAGTGATCTGGTGTGCTTCCTTCAATATTTCTTTCTTAACTTCTTCGTTTGCAGTGCACGCACAGTCTTCCTTTAAACAACAAAGCACCATCCATGGATATACCAAAGTCGGGGTCCGACTCAGGATTCGAAGAAATCTTCTCAACTTTGATCAAAAACTCTTGATCAGAACTCTGCAGAGCAACAGTCTTATCTCTAAGACCAGATCTTGCCGTTATGGCAGAAGGAATAAAATCAGAATTCTCAGGGACGATTTCCAAATCAAAACTCTCAATAGAAGACCACAATGGTAAACTCAACGCATTCAAATCCAAAGTCTTCTTCTGGTTCTTCCTACTAAGAGCAGCAGCAACAACGTTTGCTTTCCCAGGGTGATACTGAATATCACAATCATAATCGGTGACTAGTTCCAACCATCTCCTTTGTCTCATGTTCAACTCCTTTTGGGTAAAGAAGTATTTCAAACTCTTATGATCCGTGAAGATGGCAATCTTCTCACCGTAAAGGTAATGTCTCCAAATCTTCAAAGCAAAGACAAGGGCGGCAAGTTCTAGATAGTGAGTGGGGTAATTCCGCTCATAATCCTTCAATTGCCGAGAAGCATAGGCTACGACCTTGCCATGTTGCATCAGTACACAACCCAAACCAATCTTTGACGCATCGGTATAAACTGTCATACCACCGGAACTATCAGGTATAGTCAAAACCGGGGCACTTGTCAATCTATCTTTCAACTCTTGGAAATTCTTCTCACAGGCGTCAGACCAAACAAACTTTTCTTCTTTCCTGGTCAACTTAGTCATAGGAGCAGCCAACCAAGAAAAGTTCTCAATAAACCTTCGGTAGTAACCCGCCAATCCAAGAAAACTTCTTATTTCCGTTCTCGACTTCGGTCTTTCCCACTCAGCCACGACTTGGACCTTTTCGGGATCGACACGAATACCTTCGGCTGAAACTACATGACCAAGGAATACCACTCTCTTAAGCCAGAAATCACACTTGCTAAACTTAGCGAACAACTTCTTTTCTCGCAACCTTTGCAAAGTGAAACTTAGATGACTCGCATGCTCTTCTTCGCTCTTCGAATAGATCAAGATGTCATCAATGAAAACAATCACAAACTTATCAAGCACATCATGAAATACTCGGTTCATGAGGTCCATGAACACCGCAGCAGCATTGGTCAATCCGAAGGGTATGACTCTAAACTCGTAGTGACCATACCGCGTTCGGAAAGCTGTGTTGAAGATATCACTAGACTTCACTTTCAATTGGTGATATCCGGACCTTAAGTCAATCTTTGAGAACACAACTGCACCCTTCAACTGATCGAAGAGATCATCAATTCTGGGCAGCGGATATTTATTCTTGATAGTCAACTTATTCAACTCACGGTAGTCGATGCACAAGCGCATACTACCATCTTTCTTCTTGACGAACAAGACCGGAGCTCCCCAAGGTGACACACTAGGCTGTACGAAACCTCTATCAATGAGCTCATTCAACTGATTTTGCAACTCTTTCAACTCAGTAGGAGCCATCCTATACGAAGCTTTAGATACCGGAGCGGCACCAGGGACGAGATCAATAGAAAATTCGACATCCCTGTCTGGAGGCACTCCTGATAGATCATCAGGGAAGACATCAACAAAGTCGCAGACAACTCTGACTTCATCGACTCTTTTCTCCACTATACTCTTGCCTTCAGATGAAGCATCATCCACTAGGGCATAGACTTGCATCAGTGCGGACAGCACTTTCTTACAAACCCTTCTCTTTTCACCCTGAAATTCCAAGACTGGACTTCCACAAATATGGAACTGAATCTTGTTTGAGGAACAAAGGAACACAGCTTTGTGGGCTGTTAACCAATCTGTCACGCCCTCCCAGCCGGTACCCTATCTGGCATACCCGAGAGTGTGATCCACAGCCCGAAGATCAGGTATCGAGTGATCAACCTCCCACATAAACAATAACATAATCATGAACAATCAAAACAAGAGTGCGGAAGATAAATCATAGATCCAATAAAGAAAGAATGAATCATAAATGAATCAGAATAATAGATATAATCAGAGTATCAAACAGATAAGTAAAGTGAGGCAAAAATCCCACTTTACATCCAGCGGAAAAGTAGCTCTAAAGAATAAACT
This sequence comes from Hakea prostrata, assembly GCF_041222555.1. Taxonomy (NCBI): domain Eukaryota; kingdom Viridiplantae; phylum Streptophyta; class Magnoliopsida; order Proteales; family Proteaceae; genus Hakea; species Hakea prostrata. The sequence continues at coordinate 29,622,469 of NC_142608.1, read as the reverse complement.
AGACAAAATCTAATCCCAGTAGCAAGTACATTGGGTAACTAAATTGTTCTCCACTTTATAGACAACATCCTTGTAAGTGTAAATCTCATAAATGGCACAAGGACGCTTCCACTCAATGGCCAGACTAAGCATCGTACGGAGCATAACCACTCGTGGGATCTTCAGAGTAATTGTGGTAACCGCAATCACCTTCCCCTGGAGATATGCCTCTTCGCCTTGCGCTTCTTCATAGGGACCGTCATAGTACTCGACTGCACAGGATAGTCTAACAACATTGTACAATAAAGGAATGAGTTTCAAAGAAACTCAGGTAAGGCGATTAAAAATCCATAATAACATAAATGGCAGGATTCCGAACAAACATAAATGCAACATGATATGAGACAAACAATGAGTGAATGAATCTAACTCTATGTATGCTGGTCTCTATTGGCAGACATGCTTTAAGTCATAGCACCGTACCTCTTTAGGAAAGTCCACTCACATCCTCAACCATTTAAGATATCTTGGATTCTCTCACGGATCATTTCACCGGTCTTGAGCAGCCGATTGGTAATGGGTCCTTCATCCCTCGGGACAAACCATGGCAGGGGGTTAAGTCAACACACTCTCTCACAACCATTTGGTATAAGTACCGGCGCATGTCGGGGGTAAAACCTAGCCAAATGCAAGTCTTCTACTTAGTTACATCAAGTCGGATCCAGATACTTCCATTCCTCGTCCCCGACGATCCTTTCCGGTATCCTTCACACTAGAGTCCTCATAGTCCACTCGACTACGGACTCATCAACCCTATTGATCATCCACATATGGTAAACGGGAAGCTCTCACGTCCTCTCACGGGTTGGTTACCGGTCTTAAGCGCCCGTGAGCCCAAGTCTAACCATATGCAACCCTACCAATAAATGGCCCCCACAATGTGATTCCTGTCCTCTCACGGGTTGGTTACCGGTCTTGAGCGCCCATGAATCCCCATTGCTATCACGGGTCGTTCGGTCTCAATACCCCTCCGATTAGGGTCCGACATAACAGGACATCCTAGCCAAACACTACTAGACAAATCCTAGATATGTCATCCAACAGCTTTAGGAAGGTGTCCAGAGGGCATCTCCGGAAACATCCCATAATATTCCCGTAGTAGTCCAAGGACAGAAGTGTCAAAAGGACACCTCTCCTTTCCAAACCATACTTAAGCATACACATGCATCAAATCATATCATCACATATATGGTAACTTCATATATGGAAAGAAATCAATAATTACAATCACTTGTATAACATTGGTAAGTAAATCATACATGAATCAATTTAATATGAATAAGTAATGCTACTGTAATCAAAGTTAAGCAACAATAGTATATCATTGTAAGAATCTAATTTAGGAATCATATCTATGATATTCAAATATAGAAACTAGATTCATGCTATCTATGTAATTAAGGAAATAACCATCCTTACCTTTTATAACTCGCAAAGGAATCCTAAGAAATCAAGTAAGATCTCGGCAAACTTGAGAAGAAGGTCCTAAACAAGTATATACAACATATTAGGAAAGATCCCTAACAGAAAAGATACCAAAACATCCAACATAGACCAATTCTGGAGTTGCTGTACTCATTGGTCGAGTGGATTGGTCGAGTGGTCCAGTCGACCAATCAGTCGACCAATGCAGATAGTAGCCTAAAAAAACAGAGTTTTAAGATATGAAATCCGAATTTGGTGGTTCAAAAGGGTACTAATCAAGGGGTAGACTACATCAGTAGTATTCTAACATATAGGGGACCTCAAAACACTAATCCAATCAAGATATCAAGATCCAAATTAGGAAACAAAAAGTTACCATAATTAAATCAATCATGGATCTTGATGAATTTGAAATAGAAAACAAAGACAAGAACAATAGGAGCATAGATCTTTGCTTCAGGTAATGGTATCATGAAAACATACATAGATCTTCATGGAATAAGGCTTAGAAGCATAAATCTAAATAAGGAAATAAAACCTACCATATATGTAACTACCATGCATCATGAAGAACACATAGTATGGTAGAAGAGAACAACTAGAAATCTATAGATTATGGATCATGGAAAGAAAACACAGTAATTAACTACTAACATGATCAACAAAGAAGATCCAAAGAGATCAGAATTTAGATTAGAAGTTTAATCAAAGATTAGATCATGGTTTGATCATGATTCCTTCAAAAGCTTGCAATGATCATGGTTAAGATCATTGTTCTAGCCTCAAATCCTTAGGATGATCATGAGAACATGTTCAGAGATGTTTGCAACGAGAGAATGCAGCATCTCTTCTACTGTCTCAACTCAAAAAGGAAAGAAAAACAAAGATGGAGGAGAAGAAGAGAGAGTAGACATACCTTTTGATGCAAAAAGAAGAGTTTCGACGAAGATCCGTCAAGAAAACACCAAGGATGCAAGAGAGATGACTTGCAGAGGTCTTTGGTTCGTTCCAGAGGGTTTGGAGACAGCAAATACGAAGTGGACTCGAGATTGGACTTAAATAGAGCAAGAACAACCTAATTGCCAAAGACAGCACTCATTGGTCGAGTGGATTGGTCGATGGCCGCTGATCGACCAATCGTCGACCAATCTGGACAAAGAAGACCAAAACAGGGAATTGAAGGTCCAGATCAAATCCAATCCTAAAGGGGTTTTGCACACAAGTCAAGTGACTTACCTAATAGGTAGAAATGCCTTCAAACCAAGATAGAGAGCACTCCAAGTCCATCAACTAATCAGATCTTCATCGGGATTCGGTTTCCATAAATAGAACCTCATCATCAACTTTCATGGATTCAAAGCCGGACACCAAGTCCTCTCTTGGGATGGCCCAAAGCTGACTTCTTACTTTACTTCGGGTCACCGGACCTACAAATAACAAGGTTTTCGGGTCAAGGTTAGGGCTGGGTTTTACATTCTCCCCCCTTAAAGAAATTTCGTCCCCGAAATTGAAAGCGTACCTGTGCTTCCAAAGAGGTAAGGAAACTTCTCCTTCATTTCTTCTTCCTTCTCCCAAGAAGCTTCTTCAGGGGTATGGTTCTTCCACCGAATCTTCACCAAAGGAATGGTGCGATTCCGCAGCTGCTTGTCCTTCCTATCCAAGATTTCGGCCGGTTCTTCATCATAGGTCAAATCAGCACTAAGTCCTTCGAGTGCTTGCTGCAAAATGTGTTCCGGATTCTCTATGTATTTTCGGAGCATCGAAATATGAAACACATTGTGCACACCAGCAAGAGGCGGAGGTAATGCTAATCGATACGCAACAGGTCCAACCTTTTCCAAAATCTCGAAAGGTCCAATGTAACGAGGGCTAAGCTTTCCTTTAACATTGAATCTCATCACACCCTTCATTGGTGAGACCTTCAGAAAGAATTTCTCTCCAACTTGAAATTCCAAATCGGTCCTTCTCTTATCAGCATAAGATTTCTGTCTCGACTGAAAGCAGACTTAATCCTTTCTCTTATCATATCTACCATAGCACTTGTAGCTTCAATCATCTCAGGACCTAAGACTTTTCTTTCACCTGTCTCAGTCCAGTACAAAGGTGTCCTACAAGTACTGCCATACAAAGCCTTGAAAGGAGCCATGCCTATTGTCGCTTGATAACTGTTGTTATAGGCAAATTCAACCAAAGCTAGGTGTTCATCCCAATTACCACCCATATCCACCACACAAGATCTGAGCATGTCTTCCAATGTCTGAATCGTCCGCTCGATTGTCCATCGGACTGTGGATGATGAGCTGTACTCAAGTTCAATTGGGTTCCCAAGGCCTTCTGCAAACTATTCCAAAACCTTGAGGTGAACCTAGGATCACGATCCGAAACAATACTCAATGGCACACCATGCAAACGAACCACGTTATCCACATAAAGCTTTGCTAGCTTATCCAGAGTATGAGTGATCTTCATAGGAATGAAATGGGCTGATTTGGTCAACCTATCAACAATCACCCACACAGTGTCATTGCCTTTACTTGTCCGAGGCAAGCTAGTCACAAAGTCCATGGACATATCCTCCCACTTCCAACTAGGAATAGGAAGAGGCTGAAGTAATCCAGATGGAGGTTGTCGAACGGCTTTCACACGTTGGCAAGTCTCACACTTGGCAACAAAATCATCAACATCCGCCTTTAGACCAATCCACCAAAAATGTTCCTTCAAGTCCTTGTACATCTTGGTGCTTCCCGGTGTCTGAGAAAGACTGACCGGTGTGCTTCCTTCAATATTTCTTTCTTAACTTCTTCGTTTTGCAGGCACACACAGTCTTCCTCTAAACAACAAAGCACCATCCATGGATATACCAAAGTCGGGGTCCGACTCAGGATTCGAAGAAATCTTCTCAACTTTGATCAAAAACTCTTCATCAGAACTCTGCAGAGCAACAATCTTATCTCTAAGACCAGATCTTGCCGTCATGGCTGTCACACCCCGCCTGCCAGGCCCGGTTAACCGCCCGACAACCCGCGGATGTGAACCGTCACAGGATCCATGGTTTTAGTCTATCAATAATAATAAATACAAATACAGATAATCAAGAGCAAGAAAAGTGCAATAATTAATAAAAAGGTTACAGGAGTCCAAATACTCCAATAAATATCCAAGAAATGATCAAAGGAAAGAATCAAGAATCAAATGTAATATCGAGTTCAGCGGAAGCAAAAAGAATAACTAAATAATCTTCATCTTCAGGAGGCTTCATGCTCTGCAAGTCCATGTACCTTACCTGTGTCGTGCCACATCAGCTTCAAACGAGAAGGCTCTTTTATACGAATCATTTCCAACTTCCGACGTTGTGCAACCATCTCGTACGTTTATATAATACATACAATGAAAGGAATGAGTTCCAACGAACTCGATAAGGAACAAGCAATTCTCATATATATATGTCAATACAATCCACGAATGCACATATGAAATGATATGGATGATATGCAGAAATATGAATGCTACTAAGATCTAACTATGCAAGTCTCTATAAGCTGACATGCTTTAAGATATACACCAGCCCTCCTTTGGGTAAGTCTCATCACTCGATCCGGCAAGGACTGGTTACCTCTGTAGGGATCCTGGGCAAAGGGGTAAGTCCACACGGCTCTCAAAACCGTGGCTGGGGGTTAAGTCAACACTCTCTCACCACGACCATTGGCAATGAGTAACGGCGCATGTCGGGGTTTCTAATCCAATGCAAGGTCATAATGGTAACATACTATATGAAGTCCGAGATACTTCCCTTATGGCACCAACCAACTCGGTTCAGTATCCTTCGCAACCTAGGAGTGTGAATCCTCACGGATGGCTACCTCTGTTGGACTCCACTCCTTAACCCTATGGTCATCCACATATTATTGGGGCGGATGCTCTCATGACTCCTCGCGACACCCGGTCCGCTCCTTGGACGTCCATGAGCCCAACCCTAACATATGCAACCCTACCATTACATGACCAACAGTGGACCACTGAGTCTCCGCACGGACTGGTTACCGCTGTTGGATGAAACATAGTCACGTCACCATTGTCATGGGTCACCCGGCTTCAATTCCCCGCCGAAAGGGTAATAGCATGTGGGGTACCTAGCCATGCAATTCTAGACTCCCTAAGTATGTCATCAAGTAATCATGATAGTCTTTGGAGACATCAGCGGGCATGTGTCCCATTCCACAGCCTTCTGATATCCCAAGCCAAGATATCCCAATGGAATACCCCTTCCATCACAATCACACTACAACACTCTTTATCATACCATGAACAGTTGTGCAATATCATGAAAGATGAAGTACATCAAGGAATACCACAAACAGCAAGTGTACAATAAGATTCACATACTTTATACAATTACAGCAAGTTACATGATCAAAGAATAGTAAATAGAACAACAGAATCATCATGTATATGTAATTGCATATAAATAAGAATGCATGTCCTTACCTGTAATTTAGTAAAACTCCTCTAACTTGAATTCCAGAAACTATTATAAGACTTCTACTTGAAACAGAGAACACCTATATAGAGGGTTACAAGAATATATAAGTCACATAAACCAAATTGAATCAAAACCGAAATCTATTTGGTCACTGTTTACCAGCCGGTCGCTTGTGCCGGTCGCTTAGGTTAAGCGACCGCCACTAGTGACCGCCCCAAAACTGATGAGCTTCAATTCGAAACTCAGGCTTCTGATTACTCGATTTCAATCCGGTTTTCGAGTAATCTCATCCTAAGTCTCGAATTAATCACTCCCTAAGCCAAAAGGGTAAGAGAAAACAATCCCCTATCATCAGTGGATTATCCCTAACCCTCTCCTTTATTGGATTTTCCATCTCACAGAAGCAGGGTTCTGTTTATGGTTATTCCATCTCACGCAGATAAAAAAAAAGGGTAAAGAATAACCAAGGGGTAATCACAGTGACGAGGAAAAAGGGTAAAATCAAACTAACGGAGATAAGAGAGTAGAGAACGAAGGGTTAGCTCAATACCTCACACCAGAAAGCCAGAGAAGAAGAGAACTGATCCTCCAAACCACTGTCAGTACTCCAGAGACTCTTTCGGATCTTCCCCGCAGCCGTCTTAACTCCCAAATAAGAAATAACGAATAAATTAATCGTTAATGAGACGGAGGTTGCCTTTTATAGAAGTCTGGGGGCAAAATAGGGCAAAATCCCCGAAAACAGACCGGGCGGTCGCTTGGGCCGGTCGCTTAGGTTAAGCGACCGCCACTAGTAACCGCCCCCATGAAATTTGCCATACAAGGGTGCTTTGCTCATGGGGTTGAAGACCAAGTACAACCAAACCCAAATGAAGACATGGGGGAGATCATAGTCCGAAAAATCAATCATAATAGGTTTGTAACAAAGAGGTTAGGGTTTCATCATAACATATGGCTCATGAAAAGGTTATGATCACGGAAAGAGAGGGAATGATTGTTATCAAGAAAATAACAAGAAATCATAGGAAATCTAGTTAGGTTAATAGAAACATTACCCATGAGGTTTCCCTCACATGGAAGGTTACAAGAGGTTTCCAGAAAGATCATTCAAGGGTTAGGGTTAAGGTTTTAAGAATCTATTAGCTAGGGTTAAGATCATGATGATGATCATAGATCTCAAAGAATAGAATGAGATCATGGAATAGATGGTTGCAAGAATGCATCATCTTCTTCCTGATCTCAAACAAGAACAAGAACGAAGAAAGAATAATTAGAAATCCTAATTAGGTTAAACATGGATCATGAAGAAAATATAGTGATCAAGTTTAGGTTAACACAAATATCACCCAAGGGAAAGAGAAACAAAGAATCAAGATTCACCCATGGGAAAGAGAAACAAAGAATGCACAATCTGAAAAAGTGTTGGGAAGTTTCCAACAAATAAAAGAACAATAGGGTTTCATATATGGTTACCTCTCATAAGAGTTGGTTACCTCTCATGAGAGTTACCCATAATTAATTCTCACAAAAACAACCCAAGATAGATAAAGGAATATCTCATTAGTATTTCAAAATAAAGAATGGAATTAGGAAGGGTCTACTAATGAGAGAAAACAAGGTTCTCAATTAAAGTGAAGGGAAACAAATTCAAATCATACAATTAGGGATTTACTAACAAGAATCCGTGTATCCCACGAAAAGACTAAGGAGAATAAAGATTCACCCTTAGGGCAAGGAATTTACAATCAAGAAAGGTTTTGGGGAGGGTCCAATGAATTAATAGAAAATAAAAGGGTTGCCAATTGTTCCAAAGAAAAACAAGGATCAACTCCTCAATCATGAGGACACAAGGGAAGGTCATGGTAATAATATGAGACCTTCCCCACAATAATAACGATAGGTAGGAAATTAGGGAAAGTATCATTAAGAGCTTTGGTGGAATCAAATTCAAGGATCATCGCCATATGGCTTCAAGATCATAGAGTGAATTGGGGGATTCACTCTAGGGCTAAAAGAATTAAAGAAGAGGTCATTACAGTAGTGTAATACCCTTCTCATGATCAGAAAATCAGAAGTAGAGAAGAAAGAATGAATTAAAGAAGAAGCGAATTGAATACCAACATTTTAGAAGAGAAACCGATGAAGAAATCAGAACAGATGCTTGGGGATCTTTCTTGGCTTCGAAGGAGAGGATCTAGGGATCTTCCCACGTTCTCCCAAGGACTAGAAACATAGTGGGAGTGAAACACATGGAGTTCCCCCTTTTAAATAGCACAAAGAGTTCAAGAGTTACTAGGGTTTCACCAAACTGACCATGTTGGTTGATTGGTTGCCAAAGAGGAAGTTCAAAGGTCGATCCCACACTATCTAGAGGTTTAGAAACATGGTGGGAATAGTTTACCACTAAATTAAAAGAAATAAAGCTTTTGAAAACCTTCAAAACAGATATTTACCAAAATGCCACTGCCTGGACAGCTTGCTCAAAAATAGGGATTTAATGGGCTAAACTTCAATATTTTTGGATGGGCTTCTTTCAACACATCATACTACTTACCTAATATGGAGGGAAGTCTTCAAACTAGGTCCAACTAAGCTTTAGGTCCACCAACCAAGTTCTTCTTCACAAATAAATAGTTCAACACCAAATCAAGTAAGGTTTCCATAAGGAAACACCATCATCAATATCCATGGGTTTTGGATCAAACACCATATCTTCTACTGAGATGGCCCACAAAGACATCTTCCTAAGATTTTCAAAGATAGTAAAACCGAAATAAGGATCAAAAATCGAAGAAAAAATAAAACAAAACCCGGCCACACCAAAAGGAGATGGGGGGTTGGGGGAGGGGAGGGGGGGGGGGGGGGGGGAAAGAAAAAAAAAAAAAGAATGCAAAATGAAAACCAAAATAAAAAAAAGAAAAAAAGAAAAACAAAAAAAATAAAAAAAAAAAAAAAATAAAAGTTTAGTTCTTGTGAAGGGAATAAAAAACAACATATGGTTGGAGGGGATGAGTATTGGAGGAAACGGAATAAAAGAACAAAATCCAAATTTTCGCTTGTCAACCTTCTTGGTTTTTTGGTTGAAGAAGTGTAAAGAAGAATTAAGAACGGAGAAAATGGGGGAGAAGTGAGGAATAAAAACACTGAAAAGAAAAGGAGGAGAAAAAAACAGGGGGGAGATAAGGGGGGGGGGTTGTGGAGTTGGAGAGTAGGGTAGTTTAATAGGTTATGATGCATGAGGGGCGAGGAGGAGGTGTTGGCACGTTACAAAAAAACAAAAAACAAAACAAAAAAAAAAATAAGCGTTACAGCAAACAAGTGAGTATAGTCAAAACCGGGCACTTGTCAATCTATCTTTCAACTCTTGGAAATTCTTCTCACAAAGCGTCAGACCAAACAAACTTCTTTTCTTTCCTGGTCAACTTAGTCATAGGAGCAGCCAACCGAGAAAAGTTCTCAATAAACCTTCGGTAGTAACCCGCCAATCCAAGAAAACTTCTTATTTCCGTTAACGACTTCGGTCTTTCCCAATCAGCCACAGCTTGGACCTTTTCAGGATCGACACGAATACCTTCGACTGAAACTAGATGACCAAGGAATACCACTCTCTTAAGCCGTAAATCACACTTGCTAAACTTAGCGAACAACTTCTTTTCTCGCAACCTTTGCAAAGTGAAACTTAGATGACTCGCATGCTCTTCATCGCTCTTCGAATAGATCAAGATGTCATCAATGAAAACAATCACGAACTTATCAAGCACATCATGAAATACTCGGTTCATGAGGTCCATGAACACCGCAGGAGCATTGGTCAATCCGAAGGGCATGACTCTAAACTCGTAGTGACCATACCGCGTTCGGAAAGCTGTCTTGAAGATATCACTAGACTTCACTTTCAATTGGTGATATCCGGACCTTAAGTCAATCTTTGAGAACACAACTGCACCCTTCAACTGATCGAAGAGATCATCGATTCTGGGCAGCGGATATCTATTCTTGATAGTCAACTTATTCAACTCACGGTAGTCGATGCACAAGCGCATACTACCGTCTTTCTTCTTGACGAACAAGACCGGAGCTCCCCAAGGTGAAACTCCCTTCTCTTCTTTAACTTTTCCCACCTAGTGTGTCACCTTGGTTTCCAAATCATAAGCAAGATATCCAAGAACATCAATAACAACTTGCTTCCACTCTTTACTTAAAATCATCAAAAATCCACTTGACCAAATGATTGGAAATCTTAAATCATGCTTAAATATATCCATATAGTCATCAAACAATAATCCATAAGGCAAAAATCACATTTTCCAAAAATTCAACAGCAAATGAGGTCACTTGTGACCATTGGTCGAGTGATTGGTCGAGTGACCCAATCGACCAATGAGTCGACCAATGCAGACATGGAATGCGAAAATTCGCATTATAAGCCTCATTTTCACATTCCAACCTCATTCTAACTTCTTCCAAAGGTGAGAGAGCTCTAGGGAAAATCTCCAAGAGTTCCCACAAGTGTTCTTGAGGTGATTTAGTGCTTCAACAACAACACCACAACACACCATCTTCACAAACAAGGTAAACCTCTTAATCTTCCTTCCATTTTCATCTTCTCATGCTTGCATTTCAATAAAACCATGCTTTACTTGTATCCAATGCTAGAAATCATGCTTAGGAATGCTTAGAAACATATTCCTTAGGTTTTAAACACAATGCCATGCATAGACAACAAGTTTTAACACATTGGTGCTCATCTCGCAAAGTTTTATACCGAAATCGATATCTTTAGAAAAATTCCGTTTTCTCTCAAACCGCTTGAAATTTTCACACGAGATCAAATGCTACATGCTCAAGATGACATTGCAGATAGGTCCATACAATTTGATTTAACCAATTTCAACTTTTCAAAAATCCAATTTTGACCTAAATTGCAAAATCCCCAAATTTCCTTCTTGCTGAATTTTTCGCTTTAATCCAAGTTTTCGATCGATTTTCATCAAACAAACTTCATAGACATGAAATTCCAAGTATTGCGCACATGCTAGTATGTTCAAATCAAATTTCCCCCAAATTTGAAATTTTCCGAAAAATTACGAAAATACCCTTTTGGCTCAAATCTTAAAATAGAACTAATTGGAATTGTCTCTTGTCTCTTTCACAGATACACTATGCAAAGGGGAGGGCGAGGACGAGGTAGAGGTCGTGGTCGCATCGTAGGTGCTCTTAGGGGCAGAGGTCGGGTTCCTTTCGAGCCTAGACGGGAGGTTAGGAGACTAGACATGTTTGACACACCTCGGGCCGAGTTCCTGTACAAGGCCTACTTCAGCTACTGCAACATCGAGATGGGACGTCTACTTCACTTACACCAGCTCAGAGCCTTTAGGATTCGGCAGAGGTTCGACACTTTGCAGTGGACTCATCTCTTCACCGAGGATCTACCGGTATACCCGGAACTAGTGAGGTTGTTCTTCAGCAACCTAACTTACACAGAGGAGGCTCGAGGCCAAGGACATCCACTTAGACTTGTCCTCGGGAGCGGTGGTCTTCCGGACTCAGATTCGCTTCTCTACCGGACACCGGCTGAGATCTTGCGGGTTCCTTACTATCCACAGCGGTGTGTGTGGATACTGCGGAGAGCAGATCCGGGACAGCCATCTAATGCCGTACGAGCTTCGCGAGATATGCTCTACGCTATGGGATAGCCGTCGATGCTTCACACCGTGGACTAGCGGACGGATGACGGGTTCTGCACGGATTATCGGTCGCATAGTCGGCCGAAACATCATGCCGAAAGCCGGACATCACCATCGGGTCACGGTGATGGAGGCCTTAGTCATCTACCGCATCTACATGGGCTTCCGGGATCGATCTCTCCTACATCATTCAGCAGGTCATGCTTTGGACTTAGTTCTGCGGCCTAGCATGCGGAACCTTTGCTATGGGAGGCTACCGACTTTGATCTTCGGGCATTTCGGGGTGAGTTTCGAGGATACACCGGTGGACACTAGATCACGGCGATACCCTATTGGGACTCGGACCATTCGTCGGGATGAGACTACGGCGATCGCAGAGAGATCTCCTGGTCCGGAGGGTGAGGATGATGATGAATCGGAGGATGAGGATCGGGGATCGGAGGATGGAGGAGAGGATATCGGTCCCGATAGTGATGATCGGGCCGGAGATGATGCAGATATGCGCGAGGCTGAGCCCGTGCATCACGAGTTTCCTTCATCACACATCGAGGTAGGTGGTCCTTCACATGCGGTTCCGGAGACTTCGGATCTTGGAGCACGGATGAGATCGATGACTTCCATGCTAGAGAGGATGGAGGTCGAGACAGAGGAGCAGATGTACGAGAGGATGGAGTCACGACGGGATAGGATAGAGCATCGGGTGACTCAGCTAGCGAGAGGAGTTCGGAGCATACGAGAGATCACAGCGGATCACCTAGATAGACTGTACCTTAGGATTTCCATTTATGCATTTCGGATGTAATCGTTGTAAAAACCTTTGAAATTAATGAAGTTCATTTTGTTCCTCTTTAATTATTGTATGTTATGCAACTTTCTTTTCCTTGCATTAGTGACATTTGTTCAAGTATAATTATGGTATGTTATTCAGAACTGTTCTGTTATACCTCAAAGGTCAAGTTTCTAATTCGGTGTTCTATTATTCACTTCTAAGAGTAGAAGAGTCATTTCGGATCAATGACTCGAGAATGTTCGAGTTGTTGTCTTTTGTGGTTAGGATCTCCTCGAACCTGGGGCTCGATACCAATCTGTCACGCCCTCCCAGCCGGTACCCTATCTGGCATACCCGAGAGTGTGATCCACAGCCCGAAGATCAGGTATCGAGTGATCAACCTCCCATATAAACAATAACATAATCATGAACAATCAAAACAAGAGTGCGGAAGATAAATCATAGATCCAATAAAGAAAGAATGAATCATAAATGAATCAGAATAATAGATATAATCAGAGTATCAAACAGATAAGTAAAGTGAAGCAAAAATCCCACTTTACATCCAGCGGAAAAGTAGCTCTAAAGAATAAACTAGACAAAATCTAATCCCAGTAGCAAGTACATTGGGTAACTAAATTGTTCTCCACTCTATAGACAACATCCTTGTAAGTGTAAATCTCATAAATGGCACAAGGACGCTTCCACTCAATGGCCAGACTAAGCATCGTACGGAGCATAACCACTCGTGGGATCTTCAGAGTAATTGTGGTAACCGCAATCACCTTCCTGGAGATATGCCTCTTCGCCTTGCGCTTCTTCATAGGGACCGTCATAGTACTCGGTACTGCAGGATAGTCTAACAACATTGTACAATAAAGGAATGAGTTTCAAAGAAACTCGGTAAGGCGATTAAAAATCCATAATAACATAAATGGCGGGATTCCGAACAAACATAAATGCAACATGATATGAGACAAACAATGAGTGAATGAATCTAACTCTATGTATGCTGGTCTCTATTGGCAGACATGCTTTAAGTCATAGCACCGTACCTCTTTAGGAAAGTCCACTCACATCCTCAACCATTTAAGATATCTTGGATTCTCTCACGGATCATTTCACCGGTCTTGAGCAGCCGATTGGTAATGGGTCCTTCATCCCTCGGGACAAACCATGGCGGGGGGTTAAGTCAACACACTCTCTCACAACCATTTGTTATAAGTCTTGGCGCATGTCGGGGGTAAAACCTAGCCAAATGCAAGTCTTCTACTTAGTTACATCAAGTCGGATCCAGATACTTCCATTCCTCGTCCCCGACGATCCTTTCCGGTATCCTTCACACTAGAGTCCTCATAGTCCCCGGACTACGGACTCATCAACCCTATTGATCATCCACATATGGTAAACGGGAAGCTCTCACGTCCTCTCACGGGTTGGTTACCGGTCTTAAGCGCCCGTGAGCCCAAGTCTAACCATATGCAACCCTACCAATAAATGGCCCCCACAATGTGATTCCTGTCCTCTCACGGGTTGGTTACCGGTCTTGAGCGCCCATGAATCCCCATTGCTACCACGGGTCGTTCGGTCTCAATACCCCTCCGATTAGGGTCTGACATAACAGGACATCCTAGCCAAACACTACTAGACAAATCCTAGATATGTCATCCAACAGTTTAGGAAGGTGTCCAGAGGGCATCTCCGGAAACATCCCATAATATTCCCGTAGTAGTCCAAGGACGAGAAGTGTCAAAAGGACACCTCTCCTTTCCAAACCATACTTAAGCATACACATGCATCAAATCATATCATCACATATATGGTAACTTCATATATGGAAAGAAATCAATAATTACAATCACTTGTATAACATTGGTAAGTAAATCATACATGAATCAATTTAATATGAATAAGTAATGCTACTGTAATCAAAGTTAAGCAACAATAGTATATCATTGTAAGAATCTAATTTAGGAATCATATCTATGATATTCAAATATAGAAACTAGATTCATGCTATCTATGTAATTAAGGAAATAACCATCCTTACCTTTTATAACTCGCAAAGGAATCCTAAGAAATCAAGTAAGATCTCGGCAAACTTGAGAAGAAGGTCCTAAACAAGTATATACAACATATTAGGAAAGATCCCTAACAGAAAAGATACCAAAACATCCAACATAGACCAATTCCGGAGTTCTTTGTACTCATTGGTCGAGTGGATTGGTCGAGTGGTCCCAATCGTCGACCAATGCGAGATGGTAGCCCTAAAAAAACAGAGTTTTAAGATATGAAATCCGAATTTGGTGGTTCAAAAGGGTACTAATCAAGGGGTAGACTACATCAGTAGTATTCTAACATATAGGGGACCTCAAAACACTAATCCAATCAAGATATCAAGATCCAAATTAGGAAACAAAAAGTTACCATAATTAAATCAATCATGGATCTTGATGAATTTGAAATAGAAAACAAAGACAAGAACAATAGGAGGATAGATCTTTGCTTCAGGTAATGGTATCATGAAAACATACATAGATCTTCATGGAATAAGGCTTAGAAGCATAAATCTAAATAAGGAAATAAAACCTACCATATATGTAACTACCATGCATCATGAAGAACACATAGTATGGTAGAAGAGAACAACTAGAAATCTATAGATTATGGATCATGGAAAGAAAACACAGTAATTAACTATTAACATGATCAACAAAGAAGATCCAAAGAGATCAGAATTTAGATTAGAAGTTTAATCAAAGATTAGATCATGGTTTGATCATGATTCCTTCAAAAGCTTGCAATGATCATGGTTAAGATCATTGTTCTAGCCTCAAATCCTTAGGATGATCATGAGAACATGTTCAGAGATGTTTGCAACAGAGAATGCAGCATCTCTTCTACTGTCTCAACTCAAAAAGGAAAGAAAAACAAAGATGGAGGAGAAGAAGAGAGAGTAGACATACCTTTTGATGCAAAAAGAAGAGTTTCGACGAAGATCCGTCAAGAAAACACCAAGGATGCAAGAGAGATGACTTGCGAGAGGTGTTTGGTTCGTTCCGGGAGGGTTTGGAGGCAGCAAATACGAAGTGGACTCGAGATTGGACTTAAATAGAGCAAGAACAACCTAATTGCCAAAGACAAGCACTCATTGGTCGAGTGGATTGGTCGATCGGCCATCGATCGACCAATCTTGCGACAAGACCAAAACAGGGAATTGAAGGTCCAGATCAAATCCAATCCTAAAGGGGTTTTGCACACAAGTCAAGTGACTTACCTAATAGGTAGAAATGCCTTCAAACCAAGATAGAGAGCACTCCAAGTCCATCAACTAATCAGATCTTCATCGAGATTCAGTTTCCATAATTAGAACCTCATCATCAACTTTCATGGATTCAAAGCCAGACACCAAGTCCTCTGGGGGGGGGGCCCAAGGGGGGCTTTTTTTTTGTGGGGGGGGGGGGCCCAAAAAAAAAGGGGGGGGGGGGGGGGGGGGGGGGGGGGGGGTGTTTGGCTGCCAAAAAAAAAAAAGGGGTGCAGGTTTGGATGAGCTAAAAAATTGTGGTCGTGTTCTTTTTACCAACAAACAAGGTAGGACGATTATTAACCCCTTATCTAGTTTCACAACAGGACCAGTAGGTGTACTAATCAATAAACAACTAGACAACTTCTCGGGGATTAGGTTAGTCTTCTTGATGAATGCGAGATGACATGAACGAATGAGATGCACCCGTATCAAATAAGACAAATGCAGAAATAGAAGCAACTAACAATGTCACCCGTAATCACTTCATGGCTTGGATCCTGCTCAAGACCTTGGAAATACTGAAAACTCTACCGGAGGGAGGAGCAGGAGCACTCTTCACCACCTTGGAGCTGCTTGGGCAGGCCGCCGGGACAGCACGAGCAAAATGACCAGCTTGCTTGCAGTAGAAGCAAACAGGATTGCTTTGGATCCAACAGGGGTGGCTGCAACAGAGGGCTTCCGAACAAAAGGCCTTGCACTTGCACTTGCACTTGCTGGTGGTCGGTTTCCGCCATCTTTGTCTAAAGCGGCCGGGCTGCTGAAAACCCGTGTTCGACCTACACTCTTAGCCCGAAAGGTAGGAGTGGGGTAGGGTGTAGGCCTCACAAAACGACGGTCGTTACGATCCACCAAACCAGAATTCCTTGATCGCGGGGCTTTTGCACCACGAGCACTTTCCTCTCTGTTTCTTCCAACTTCTTCGAGTTCGCACCACTTGAGCGTAGCTCACTATAGGCTGGATCTGTGAGGTAAGCTGTAATGGCGGGCGCAGATCCTTTGAAGAACTTCTTTGCTTTCGCGAGGTCATCCTTCGGGAGAATCTGGAGCAAAGAAATGAAGCTCCTCAAACTTCGTTGGTACTCCAACACGACGAGAGATCCCCGAGTAAGAATCATGAACTCAGCTTCCTTCGCATCTTTTACCGCCTCGGGAAAGTAATTCATACAAAAAGCCTCTTTGAATAACTCCCAAGTTACAACTCCTGTATGCAAACCTTCCAAAACAGGCCGAGTGGAGATCCACCATGCATCAGCTTCTTGTTGTAACTTCTGTTCAGCAAATAGAATCTTCTGAGCTTCCGAGCATTGCAGATGTCGGAAAGCCTTCTCCAACTCACGAAGCCACTTGTTAGGAAACAAGGGGTCCTTGGTAACTCCAGTGAAAGTGGGTACTTGCATTTTCGGAAAACTCTCCATCAAAGGAGTATGAGGAGTTCCAGCTAAACCTCCCGCATTCGGGATCTGCGGCATGAGGATTCACATTAGCACCAGCCCGGGTCTCATTATGCGAGTCATGAAACCCACCAACATCTCGGTTGAACCGAGCCGCTTGCTGCTGCATCATATTGCCCATAATATTGGCAATATCTCGGAAACTTCCAACATTCAGGGCACCAGGTATCTCATGGGTACCCTGATCAACATTAGGTATCTCGCCACCTCCCTGAGGTATCTCACCACCACCATGACCACTGGATTCACCATGCCCACTTCTCAGAGTAACCATTCTGCAAAACCGAGAACATCAAAATACCGAATTTCGAAGTTTCAACATAAACCACAAGTCCAAATGATTTGAAAACTTAAATCATGCTTAAATATATCCATATAGTCATCAAACAATAATCCATAAGGCAAAAATCACATTTTCCAAAAATTCAACAGCAATTGAGGTCTCTGTGACCATTGGTCGAGTGATTGGTCGATCGACCCGATCGACCAATGAGTCGACCAATGCAGACAAAATGCGAAAATTCGCATTATAAGCCTCATTTTCACATTCCAACCTCATTCTAACTTCTTCCAAAGGCGAGAGAGCTCTAGGGAAAGTCTCCAAGAGTTCTCACAAGTGTTCTTGAGGTGATTTGGTGCTTCAACAACAACACCACAACACACCATCTTCACAAACAAGGTAAATCTCTCATTCTTTCTTCCATTTTCATCTTCTCATGCTTGCATTTCAATAAAACCATGCTTTACTTGTATCCAATGCTAGAAATCATGCTTAGGAATGCTTAGTAACATATTCCCTAGGTATTAAACACAATGCCATGCATAGACTACAAGTTTTAACATAATGGTGTTCATCTCGCAAAGTTTTTATACCGAAATCAATATCTTTAGAAAAATTCCGTTTCCTCTCAAACCGCTTGAAATTTTCGCACGAGATCAAATGCTACATGCTCAAGATGACATTATAGATAGGTCCATACAATTTGATTTAACCAATTTCAACTTTTCAAAAATCCAATTTTGACCTAAATTGCAAAATCCCCAAATTTCCTTCTTGCTGAATTTTTCGCTTTAATCCAAGTTTTCGATCGATTTTCATCAAACAAACTTCATAGACATGAAATTCCAAGTATTGCGCACATACTAGCATGTTCAAATCAAATTTCCCCCAAATTTGAAATTTTCCGAAAAATTACGAAAATACCCTTTTGGCTCAAATCTTAAAATAGCACTAACTGGAATTGTCTCTTGTCTCTTTCACAAATATCCACTATGCAGAGGGGAGGGCGAGGACGAGGTAGAGGTCGTGGTCGCATCGTAGGTGCTCTTAGGGGCAGAGGTCAGGTTCCTTCGAGCCTAGACGGGAGGTTAGGAGACCGGACATGTTTGACACACCTCGGGCCGAGTTCCTGTACGAGGCCTACTTTAGTTCTTGCAATATCGAGATGGGACGTCTACTTCACTTACGCCAGCTCGGAGCCTTTAGGATTCGGCAGAGATTCGACACATTGCGGTGGACTCATCTCTTCACCGAGGATCTGCCGGTATACCCGGAACTAGTGAGGTTGTTCTTCAAGCAACCTTACCTACACGAGAGGAGGCTCGAGGCCAAGGACATCCACTTAGACTTGTCCTCGGGAGCAGGGTCTTCCGGACTCGGATTCGCTTCTCTACCCGGACACCGGCTGAGATCTTGCGGGTTCCTTACTATCCACAAGCGGTGTGTGTGGATACCTGCAGGAGCAGATCCGGACAGCCATCGATGCCGTGACGAGCTACGCTATGGGATAGCCGTCGATGCTTCACTCCGTGGACCAGCGGACGGATGACGGATTCTCGCACGAATTATCGGTCGCATAGTCGGCCGAAACATCATGCCGAAAGCCGGACATCACCATCGGGTCACGGTGATGGAGGCCTTAGTCATCTACCGCATCTACATGGGCTTCGAGATCGATCTCTCCTACATCATTCAGCGGTCATCGCTTGGACTTAGTTCTGCGGCCTAGCATGCGGAACCTTTGCTATGGGAGGCTACCGACTTTGATCTTTAGGCATTTCGGGGTGAGTTTCGAGGATACACCACTGGACACCTGGTACACGGGGATACTCTATTGGGACTCGGACCATTCGTCGGATGAGACTACGAGCGGTCGGAGAGATCTCCTGGTCCGGAGGGTAAGGATGATGATGAATCGGAGGATGAGGATCGGGGGTCGGAGGATGGAGGAGAGGATATCGGTCCCGATAGTGATGATCAGGCCGGAGATGATGCGGATATGCGCGAGGCTGAGCTTCGTGCATCACGAGTTTCCTTCGTCACACTTCGAGGCGGGTGGCCCTTCACATGTAGTTCCGGAGACTTCGGATCTTGGAGCACGAGATGAGATCGATGACTTCCATGCTAGAGAGGATGGAGGTCGGACAGAGGAGAGCAGATGTACGAGAGGATGGAGTCACGACGGGATAGGATAGAGCATCGGGTGACTCGGCTAGCGGAGGAGTTCGGAGCATACGAGAGATCAGAGAAGATCACCTAGATAGATTGTACCTTAGGATTTCCATTTATGCATTTCAGATGTAATCATTGTAAAAACTTTTGAAATTAATGAAGTTCATCTTGTTTCCCTTTAATTATTGTATATTATGCACCTTTCTTTTCCTTGCATTAGTGACATTTGTTCAAGTATAATTATGGTATGTTATTCGGAAATGTTCCGTTATGCCTCAAAGGTCAAGTTTCTAATTCAAGGTGTTCTATTATTCACTTCTAAGAGTAGAAGAGTCGTTTCGGATCAATGACTCGAGAATGTTCATTATTGTCTTTTGTAGTTAGGATCTCCTCGAACCTTGGGCTCCGATACCAATCATTCACGTCCTCCCAGCCGATACCCTATCTGGCATACCCGAGAGTGTGATCCACAGCCCGAAGATCAGGTATCAAGTGATCAACCTCCCACATAAACAATAACATAATCATGAGCAATCATAATAAAAGTGCGGAAGATAAACCATAGATCCAATAAAGAAAGAATGAATCATAAATGAATCAGAATAATAGATATAATCAGAGTGTCAAACAGATAAGTAAAGTGAGGAAAAAAATCCCACTCTACAACCAGCGGAAAAGTAGCTCTAAAGAATAAACTAGACAAAATCTAATCCCAGTAGCAAGTACATTGGGTAACTAAATTGTTCTCCACTTTATAGACAACATCCTTATAAGTGTAAATCTCATAAATGGCACAAGGACGCTTCCTCTCGATGGTCGGACTAAGCATCGTACGGAGCATAACCACTCGCGGGATCTTCAGAGTAATTGTTGTGACCGCAATCACCTTCCTGGAGATATGCCTCTTCGCCTTGCGCTTCTTCATAGGGACCATCATAGTACTCAGTACCTGCAGGATAGTCTAACAAACATTGTACAATAAAGTATTGAGTTTCGATGAAACTCAGTAAGACAGTTAATAATCCATAATAACATAAATGGCAGGATTCCAGAACAAACATAAATGCAATATGACATGAAACAAGCAATGAATGAATGAAACTAACTCTATGTATGCTGGTCTCTATTGGCAGACACGCTTTAAGTCATAGCACCGTACTTCTTTAGGAAAGTCCACTCACATCCTCAACCATTTAAGATATCTTAGATTCTCTCACGGATCATTTCACCGGTCTTGAGTAGCCGATTGGTAATGGGTCCTTCATCCCTCAGGACAAACCATGGCAGGGGGTAAAGTCAACACACTCTCTCACAACCATTTGGTATAAGTACTGGCGCATGTCAGGGTAAAACCTAGCCAAATGCAAGTCTTCTACTTAGTTACATCAAGTCAGATCCAGATACGTCCATTCCTCGTCCCTGACGATCCTTTCCGGTATCCTTCACACTAGAGTCCTCATAGTCCCTGACTACAGACTCATCAACCCTATTGGTTATCCACATATGGTAAACGGGAAGCTCTCACGTCCTCTCACGGGTTGGTTACCGGTCTTAAGCGCCTGTGAGCCCAAGTCTAACCATATGCAACCCTACCAATAAATGGCCCCCACAATGTGATTCCTGTCCTCTCACGGGTTGGTTACCGGTCTTGAGCGCCCATGAATCCCCATTGCTACCACGGGTCGTTCGGGTCTCAATACCCCTCCGATTAGGGTCTGACATAACAGGACATCCTAGCCAAACACTACTAGACAATCCTAGATATGTCATCCAATAGTTTAGGAAGGTGTCCAGAGGGCATCTCCGGAAACATCCCATAATATTCCCGTAGTAGTCCAAGGACAGAAATGTCAAAAGGACACCTCTCCTTTCCAAACCATACTTAAGCATACACATGCATCAATTCATATCATCACATATATGGTAACTTCATATATGGAAAGAAATCAATAATTACAATCACTTGTATACAATTGGTAAGTAAATCATACATGAATCAATTTAATATGAATAAGTAATGCTACTGTAATCAAAGTTATGCAACAGTAGTATATCATTGTAAGAATCTAATTTAGGAAACATGTCAATGATTTTCAAATATAGAAACTAGATTCATGCTATCTATGTAATTAAGGAAATAACCATCCTTACCTTTTTTAACTCGCAAAGGAATCCTAAGAAATCAAGTAAGATCTTGGCAAACTTGAGAAGGAGGTCCTAAACAAGTATATACAACATATTAGGAAAGATCCCTAACAGAAAAGATACCAAAACATCCAACACAGACCAATTCCGGAGTTGTTTGTACTCATTGGTCGAGTGGATTGGTCGATCGGTCCATCGACCAATCAGTCGACCAATGCAGACAGTAGCCTAAAAAAAACAGAGTTTTAAGATATGAAATCCGAATTTGGTGGTTCAAAAGGGTACTAATCAAGGGGTAAACTACATCAGTAGTATTCTAACATATAGGGGACTTCAAAACACCAATCAATTCAAGACTTCAAGATCCAAATTAGGAAACAAAAAGTTACCATAATTAGATCAACCATGGATCTTGATGAATTCGAAATAGAAATCAAAGACAAGAACAATAGGAGGATGGATCATTGCTTCAGGTAAAGGTATCATGAAAACATACTTAGATCTTCAAGGAACAAGGCTTAGAAGCATAAATCTAAATAAGGAAATAAAACCTACCATACATGTAACTACCACGCTTCATGAAGAACACATAGTATGGTAGAAGAGAACAACTAGAAATTGATAGATTATGGATCATGGAAAGAAAACACAGTAATTAACTACTAACATGATCAACAAAGAAGATCCAAAGAGATCAGAATTCAAATCAGAAGTTTAACAAGATTAGATCATGGTTTGATCATGATTCCTTCAAAAGCTTGCAATGATCATGGTTAAGATCATTGTTCTAGCCTCAAATCCTTACGATGATCATGAGAACATGTTCAGAGATGTTTGCAATAGAGAATGCAGCATCTCTTCTACTGTCTCAACTCAAAAAGGAAAGAAAAACAAAGATGGAGGAGAAGAAGAGAGAGTAGACATACCTTTTGATGCAAAAGGAAGAGTTTCGACGAAGATCCGTCAAGAAAACACCAAGGATGCAAGGGAGATGACTTGCAGAGGTCTTTGGTCTGCTCCAAAGAGTTTGGAGGCAGCAAATACGAAGTAGACTCGAGATTGGACTTAAATAGAGCAAGAAAAACCTAATTGCCAAAGACAGCACTCATTGGTCTAGTGGATTGGTCGACTGGCCCAGTCGACCAATCAGTCGACCAATGCTGACAGCAAGACCAAAACAGGGAATTGAAGGCCCGGATCAAATCCAATCCTAAAGGGGTTTTGTACACAAGTCAAGTGACTTACCTAATAGGTAGAAATGCCCTCAAACCAAAAAAGAGAACCCCCCAACCCCAAAAAAAAATCCGATCTTCATCAAGATTCAGTTTCCATAAATAGAACTTCATCATCAACTTTCATGGATTCAAAGCCAGACACCAAGTCCTCCACTGGGATGGCCCAAAGCTGGCTTCTTACTTTACTCCGGGTCATCGGACCTACAAATAACAAGGTTTCCGGGTCAAGGTTAGGGCTGGGTTTTACATCACCGGTCTTGAGCGCCCATGAGCCCAAGTCTAGCCATATGCAACCCTCCAATAAATGGCCCCCACAATGTGATTCCCGTCCTCTCACAGGTTGGTTACCAGTTTTGAGCGCCCGTGAATCCCCATTGCTACCACGGGTCGTTCGGTCTCAATACCCTTCCGAATCGGGTCTGATATAATATTGGTATATCCTAGCCAAACACTGCTAGACATCCCTAGGTATGACAATCATTGATTCGGGAAAGCGTCGATGGGCATCTTCGGAGAACATCCCATACTATTCCCTCCGATGTCCAAGGACAGAAGCATCAAAAGGATACTCCCCAATTCCAAACCAAACTTAAGCAAACACATTCTCAGAACAGTCATGACATACACAACCAGCAGTTCATCATATACAAGAGAATGTAAAAGCAAAAATCAGATTAGGCAATAATAAGTAATTCATATATCATGAATAATAAAAAGACAATATAAACAAGTGCTACTGTTCCCACAGTAGGAGATCAGAATTAAAGTACAACAACAGTAGGTAATCTCATAGTTTCATAAAGTAGAAACCAGAGAACAAGCAATCTATGTAGTTAAGGAATTAACTGTCCTTACCTTGATTATCGCCAAAGATAATCCAAAGATCAAAGAGAGAGACGCCAAACATGGCAAATAAACCCCTAACAAGCATAGATACAACATTAGGAAAGATACCTAAAGTATCAGAGAGAAAACGAATCAAACTGAGAGAAAATTGAAGCTACTGTCTTCATTGGTCGATTGATTGGTCTACTGACCCAGTCGACCAATCGAGTCAGTACGGAATTGCATAATTTAGATTGGTCATAACTTCTTTGTTTGAAGTTGGATTGATCCGAAATTCGAAGGGGAACTTCCTAGGATGTATTAGAATCATGTGGGAAGATAAAATCATCAAGTCATGGTAAAAATATGGGTTCTTGATTTGACTCAAGAAACTAGGGTTTCAACCTTTATGGCTTTCAGGAAAAGGTTATGATCACAAGAAGAAAGGGAATGGTTGCAATCAAGAACATAATAAGAAAATCTTTTTTAGGTTAATAAAAACATTGCCCATGAGGTTGATGACCAAATACAACCTAACCCTAATGAAGACATGGGGGAGATCTTAGTCCAAAAATCAAACTCAAAAGGTCTATAACAAAGGGGTTAGGGTTTCATCATACATAACCGATGGCTCTCATGGAAAGGCTAGGGGTAATCAAGATTCACCCTAGGGAAAGAAAAACAAAGAATGCACAATCAGAAAAGGTGTTAGGAAGTTTCCAATCAGATAAAAGAGCATTACGGTCTAAGATATGGTTACTTCTCATAAGAGTTGGTTACCTCCCATGAGAGTTACCCATAATTAACTCTCACAAAAACAACCCAAGATAGATAAAGGAACATCTCATTAGTATTTCGAAATCAAGAATGGAATTAGGAAAGGTCTACCAATGAGAGAAAATAAGGTTCTCAATTAAAGTGAAAGGAAACAAATTCTAATCATACGATTAGGGATTTACTGACAAGGATCCGTGTATCCCACGGAAAGACTAGGGAGAATAAAGATTCACTCTAGGGCAAATAATTTATAATCAAGAAAGGTTTTGGGGAGTGTCCAATGAATTAAAAGAAATAAAAAGGGTTCCCAAATTGGTTAACCTCTCATGAGGGTTACCCAAGAATTTCCCCTCAAAATCTCTCCCTTTTGGCTAGGGTTGAGATCATGACGATGATCATAGATCTCAAAGGATGGAATGAGATCATGGAATAGATGGTTGCAAGATTGCAGCATCTTCTTCCTGATCTCAATCAAGAACAAGAATGAAGAAAGAATAATTAGAAATCCTAATTAGGTTAAACATGTATCAAGAAGAAAATATATTATGGTTAAGGATAAATAACTAGGATATGAAAGGTTACAGATCTAGTAAGGAAAACACATTGATTGGAGGTTAACAAGATCAAACTAAGGGTTCTTGGTTTGATCCAAGAAGTTAGGGTTTCACCTTTTTTTGGCTTGCAAGAAAAAGGTTGAGATCACAGGAGGGAGGGAATTGATGATAGGCCAATTACAACAAGAAGAATTAAAGAATATTGAATTTAGACAAACCTCCACATTACCCATGAGGTTTCCCTCATATGGGGGTTACCAAAAAGGTTCTCATGATGACCACACAAAGTTAGGGTTTCAAGAATTCAACTGGCTGGGGTTGAGATCATGATGATGATCATAGATCTCAAGGAACAAGATGAGATCATGGAGTGGATGGTTGCAAGAGTGCAGCATCTTCTTCCTGATCTCAACTAAGAACATAATTAAAGAAAGAAAATCAGAGATAGAAGAAAGAGTGAGTATACACATACCTTTGCTGCAGGAGGATGAAGATTTCTTCTAGTCTTGTGAGAGATCACCAAGGAATGCAAGGGAATTGATTAGATTAGGGTTCTAACTCATTCCAGAGGCTTAGGAGGCATAGGAGGCGAAGTAAGCCAGATATTTGGACTTAAATAGAGGAGACAAAACCAAATTGGTAAATTCAGAACCAATTGGTCGATTGGATTGGTCTACTGGTCCAGTCGACCAATGAGTCGACCAATCAGGACAGCAAGGTTCAAACAGGAATTCGGAGGGCTATACAAGGTCAAATTGAGTGAGGTTTTCTTCTACGAGTCAATCAAGAAGTCTAGTTTTTAGAAATACTTTCAGATCAAGAATGGGAGTTCATTATATCCACAAACTAAGCTCACCTTCTTCGATGCACAAGCAGGATTTGTCAGACATAATTGAACAACTTCGGACAGGGATTTGGAAGGTTATATGGGTTCAAATTGAGTGGGGTTTTCTCCTACAAGTCCATCAAGAAGTCTAGTTTTGGGAAATACCTTCAGATTTAGCACAGGAGTTCATTAGGTATTTCAACTAATTCACCCCTCTTCGGTGCGCAGATTCAAAACTAACACTAACAATGCTCTCATGTGTGGGGCATCATCGACAATGTCCAAGGGCTTGGGCTCCGCCACCAAATCATCAACCAAAAGGTCTACAAGAAACAAGCTAAGATCAAATCAAGGTCCAACTTTAAGGTGTAACATTTAAACTAACCCTTCTTTACCCAAAACAGATAGGGTGTCCTGGCTAGGTTTGGGCTGGATTTCACAGGCAGTTCCTTCTAAACCCGAACATATTCCCGTCAAAGTACATAGGGGTTGCATCTTCAAATATTTGCACAGTAAGCCTTTTGATGATATGTTGGATATCTATCATTTGCAGGCTTACCGAGAAGGACAGAATGAAGTTTGGAAGTCGATCCTGAAGAGGAATCCGAACTGTGATACGGCTCCTTACTAGATGCACTGCCATCCCAAAGTATTTGAAGAGCTGCAACTCCTTCCTCCCGACTGGGCTGAAGACTTGGTGGACCTGCCTACTCCAGATCCGGATATAATGCTATATCTTGATGATTCTCCTCCTCTGCCCCCTTTAGAGATGTGGTCTACGAAGAGCTTGTCCCAAACGTCAACCTGGCTAAGGATCAAGCTTCCGCATCGGTCGAAAAGGGCAAAGAGGGCGAAGCCTAGAGTTCGTCGTTCCTCACGCTCTTCATTCTTCTTTCTTTTACTTGGGGGAAGCTTACGGAACTCTTTGCAATCTTCCTCGGAAAAGCTAGACGAAGGGTATGGAATTGCGGAGTTTCTCCCGACCATTTGTAGGTGGGAGCATACGGAACTCTTCGCAATCGCTGAGGACGAGGGTCTTGCTTTGGTTTTTCTTCCCGACTCTCCTTCAACAAAAGGAAGCTGCTTTAGTTTCTCGTCCTGACTCTCCTTCGACAAATGGAAGCTGCTTTGGTCTTTCTTCCCGACTCTCCTTCGACAATTGGAAAATTATGGAACTCTTCGCAATCACCAATGATGATACTCAAAATTTACCGTTTTTGACCGAATGAAGAAACTAGCCTTGACATCCATTGTCTCAAATGTATCCTTTCTAAGGAAAGCTTTCTGATACCGGAAAGGTTGGCCCCTTCTGGTCACTAAAGAAATAAAGAATTAACTTTATCCTTCCACTTTCTCGGTGCTTGGAGATCTTGTTCGGGTTTTTCACCGAAGCCTTCTTCAAAATTCATTAAAATTTTTCCTTTTAGTTGGTCGGAACCGTAGTCATGCAAGAACTTTATTCGGTCATAACCGAAGCCTCTACTTAGGGATTCCTATGAATTCCTCTAAGCTTTCGAAGGTCCCACTCGGGTTTTAAGCCGATGCCTTTACTTAGAGATTCCTGAGAATTCTTCTAAGCTTTCGAAGGTCCCACTCGGGTTTTAAGCCAATGCCTTTACTTAGAGATTCCTAAGAATTCTTCTAAGCTTTCGAAGGTCCCACTCAGGTTTTAAGCCAATGCCTTTACCTAGGGATTCCTAAGAATCCTTTTAGGCTTTCTGAGGTCTTTTTCGAGAAATTCCCTGTAATTAGCAATCATAAGAATTTCCTTAAAAATTCTTTAAGCTTTCGAAGGTCTCACTCGGGTTTTAAACCGAAGCCTTTTACCTTTATAAATTCCGTAGAATTTTTATAGGCGTTCGAAGGTCTCACTCGGGTTTTAAGCTGAAGCCTTTTGATTTAACACCATCATTGTTCAAGGGTCTCACTCGGGTTTTAACCGAAGCCTTTTGATGCAACGTTCATTACTGATATGTAGCCCCCAATCAAAAGATTTGTTGTTTGAAACTGGAAATTGCATTGAATTAGTAGAAGACTCTACATCAGAAAAGAAAATGTTAAATCTCTACAGATAGTACTTCTTCAAGTGCATTGCATTCCACGACCGATCTAGTTCGCGGCCCAGTGGCTATATTATTTAACTTGTATGCTCCCGAACTGACCGGCTTGACTATCATATACGGTACTTTCCATGAAGGATCTAACTTCTTTTGGTGGCGTGGATCTGAAGCCAAAGTGTTCCTTAGAACCAACTCTCCCAATTGGTATTGACGATGCTTTACTCGAGAGTTATAGTGCGATGCTATCCTCCATTAGTAGTGCTGAGTTCAGGCAATTGCTCTTGTCCGAACTTCATCCAATAAGTCTAGGCTGTCCAGCAGTCCTTGTTCATTCACCTTTTCCTCAAACTCTCTTTCTTGAAGTGTTCCTGCCATTATTTCCATGGGTGCTAATGCTTCAGATCCATACGCCAATTTGAAGGGAGTTTCTCCAGTGGGAGTTCGGACCGTGGTTCGGTACACCCAAAGAACGTTTTCTAACTCCTCAACCCACAAAGCTTTGTCGGACTCGAGTCTTTTCTTCATCCCGTCTAGCAGTGTTCGGTTCATGACTTCCAACTGACCATTACTCTATGGATCACCAATAATGACATTCGGTGCTCGATCAGGTAAGTGTTGCAGAACTGCTCAAACTATGGATTGTCGAATTGTGTATCGTGATCGGTAACAATGATTTTTGGGATTCAAAATCTAATAATAATAGATTCCAGTAAGAACTTTTCCACCTTTTTCTCAGTAATTGCCGCCCTCTACCCATTTTGTGAAATAGTCGATGGCCACAATAAGGTATTCCCGTCCGCCAAATGCCTTGGTGAATTTACCCATAATATCAATTCCCCACATCACAAATGGGATGGGATCAAGAATTGAAGTTAGGGTTTCTGCAGGCCTTTTTGATATTGTTGCATGAATTTGACAATTGTTGCAGCAGCGAACATATTCCATTGCGGCTTCTTGAAGTTTTGGCCAGTATAGCCTGAGCCTGAGGATTTTGTGAGCCAGGGTTGGGCCACCCATGTGTGCCCCACAAATCACCTCGTGAACTTCCACCAAAGTGATTCTCGATCCTTCCGTCCCCAGACATATGAGGAGTGGCCCAACATAAGATCTTCAATATAACCTTCCGTTTTGCACGGTGAACCTTGATGCCCGTACCCGAACCATCCTGGCCTCTTTTGGATCTTCTGACAATTTGGCATCCCGAAGGTACTCCACAATTGGGTCCATCCAACAACGCTCGGTTTCGATGTAGGATACCTCATTTTCCTGATTGCTCAGGAGTGCTAACTCTTCTATATAGACCAAAGGTTCAGGCGTCTTTTCCTTAGCGTTGGCCAATCTTGAGAGTTCGTCCACCATTGTATTCTCCTTCCTCGGGATCTGGCATACTTTCAGATCTTTGAATTCCTTTTGTAATGCCTGCATGATTTCTTGGTATTTCTGCAATCGGGGTTCCTTGACTCTATACTCTCCTTGTACTTGATTAACAATCAGCTACGAGTCACTGAAGATAGTTGCATCAACTATTGCCAGGGCTTTAGCCAAATGGAGTCCAGCTATCAAAGCCTCATATTCAGCCTCGTTGTTGCTTGCTTCAAAGGTGAATCTCAGGGCATATCAAATGAAAAATCCTGCTGGACTCTTGAGTAAGACTCCCGCTCCAGCTCCATGCTTATTGCTCGAACCGTAAACGTATACCTCCCACATGGTTGGGATACTCGGCTCGGTTTCTTCTTCCATTGGAGTCGTGGTTTCCACGACAAAATCCGCCAGCACCTGAGCCCTAATCGTCGTACGGGACTTGAAATTTACTCGGAATTCACCAAGCTCAACCGACCATGCCACCATTCTTCCAGACAAATCAGGCTTATGAAGAAATTTTTTCAAAGGAAAAGTAGTTACTACCTCTATTGGATGTGCTTGGAAGTATGGCCTTAGTTTCCTGGCCGCCATCATGAGGGCCAAAGCCTGCATCTCGATTTGGGAGTACCGCGTTTCTGCATCAAGGAGCATCTAATGTAATAGATTGGCCATTGCTTTCTTTCCTTCTCTCAAACGAGGACTGCACTCATGGCCAAGCGAGACCTCACCAAATAGATTTGTAAGGTTTCTCCTTTCTCCTGTTGGGATAAGAGAGGTGGGCTGCCGAGTGTTTCTTTCAAGTTCTCGAACGCCTTTTGGCACTCGTCAGTCCATCGGGCCTCTTTGCTCCCCCTCAAGTCCTTCAAAGCTTTGAAGAAAGGGAGACACTTCTCTCCCAATTGTGAGATAAAGTGGTTTAATGCAACTACTCTTCTTGTTAAGCATTGCACATCTTGAATGGTCTTTGGAGGTTCCATGTTAATCAAAACTTGTATGTTGGCTGGGTTAGCCTCTATACCTCTTTGAGATACCATGAAACCCAAGAACTTTCCTAAGGATACATCGATTGCGTACTTCTCCCGGTTCAGCTTCATTTGGTATTTTCGTAGCACCGAAAATACCTCTGCCAAATCAGAAATATGTCTCGAACGCACCACGCTCTTGACTAACATATCATCCACGTAAGCCTCTATATTCTTCCCAATTAGATCCTTGAAAATCTTGTTCACTGCCCTCTGATAGGTAGGCCCCATGTTCTCCAGGCTGAACGGCATGACCTTGTAGTAGAAACTTTCACGATTAGTCATGAAAGCAATTTTTTATCTTCTTGATTCATAAGAATTTGGTTGTACCCCGAATAAGCATCCATGAAACTCAGAGTTTCATATCCTTTCATGGCATCTATCAAAAGATCTATCCGAGGCAAGGGGTAGCAGTCCTTTGGACAAGATTTATTGAGGTCTGTGTAATTAAAACACATCCTCCACTTCCCGTTTGCCTTTTTGACCATTACCACATCAGCTAGTTAGGTCGGGCATTCAATAGTCTCAATGAATCCTAAATTCTTTAACTTCTCAACTTCACTTCTGATAGCCTCGTGCTTTTCTATTGAAAAGTTTCTTCTCCTCTGGATCACCGGTTTGGCCTTCGGATCTATCAAAAGCTTGTGTTCTACTACCTTTCGATCTATTCCTGGCATGTCCTTAGCAAACCATGCGAATACATCCTTCTTTTCCCGAAGGAAATCCTTTAGTTCTGTTTTGAACTCCTCCAGTTGTTCATATCCAATATGAGTCGTTCTTTTTTCATCATCGAGATCCAGCTGGATTCCTTCCAATTTCTCTTCTAGCTCAGGCCTTTGCATCTCTTCTTCATCTCGATCGTCTCGTACCTCAATCGGTAATGCCATGGCCTTCCTTGGGCCATCCTTGTCCTTCAGGTACTCCACATAGCACTGTCGGAAGATTCTTTGATCCAAAGATACCTGACCGATTCCCTTATCCGTTGGGAATATGATCTTCATATGCTTTGTTAAGACTACCGCACCTAGCTTTGTTAAGGATGGCTTGCCAAGGATGACGTTATATGCCAGAAGCTCCCGAACCACCAGGAAATTCACCCTAATAGTACTTTCCTTGGGGAAATTTCCAACCGAAAGGTCTAGCTGAACTGATCCCTCGGCAATGGTTGACAACCCAGAAAAAACATACAAGTGCGTGGACGACGGCTCCATCAAGTCCTTCTCGATTTTTAGCTTCTAATAGGCTTCATAAGACAAAAGATCTGCCAAAGATCCTGTATCAACTAGTACTCTATGTACCACCTGACGGCCAATCTCCACCTTGATTACTATAGCATCATCATGAGGCGTACATACGCCTCTTTCGTCTTCATCATCGAAGGTGATCAAACTTTCACCATTCGGTCTTTTCTGCTTTTGCATCTCTCCAGTCCCAACGAACTTAGATATGGCCTTTAGCTTTCAGAGGGACTCCCGTTTGGGTTCCCCAAATATAGTTAGGATAGGAGATCAGCTAGCATCGATTACCTCCTTTCCCTTCTTTGATTTGGGAACCTCGACCCGTCATTCTCAACTTCCTGAATGGTCCCTCTTCTCGATAGCAACTCTTGGCTCCATTTGTCGCCCTTTGATGAAATTGGAAAGATGCCCCTGAGATATCAATCTTTCAATGTCGGCCTTCAGGTGCCTACAATCATTGGTGTAAGGCCTGTAATCCTTATGAAAATGGCAATACTTCTCCATGTAATGCTCTCTAGGTTTTGATATGACCTTTGGTGGCCATTTCAAAATATCTTGCTTTTTTATGATGCTCAGAATCAATGGAGTATACTCGCTTTGATTGGGAGAACGTTGCCTCCACGCCGAATGGGGCTTTCTCGCCCGAACATGATTGGGCTGCCTAGGCTTCTGCCTTCTCTCGGGAGCCTTCTATTCTTTGGTAGAGGTCTTTGTTTCTCCCTGAAGCGTATCTAGAATCTCGGTCACTTCCGCTTGCTTTTGACACCTTTGCACCAACTCGGCATAAGTGGTTGGCATGTCCTAAAATAATAACTCCAGAAGCCTTTGATTTGTGAGTCCAGTGAACAGAGTAGTTTTAGCTACCTGCTCATCCAGATTCTCAATCTCCATAGTGACCTTGTTGAATCTTTTCAGGTATTCCCGAATTAACTCATTCTTTCCTTGCTTTATGGTGAAAAGAGTCTCCTCCGTCTTCTTGATCTAAATCCCACTCTGGAAACGATTGATAAACTTCTGCGCCAATTGCTCGAAATCGATAATTGTTCCCGAAGGAAGATTAAAAAACCTTGTGCCGCTCCCGTCAAAGAGGAACCAAAAACCCTGCAAAGGATTTCATCAGAATTACCAACCACAGCCATAGTCTGCTGATAATAACTGATATGGGCAATGGGATCTCCCGAACCGTCGAACAAAGAGAAAGTTGGGAGCCAGAAATTGTGAGAAAACACAAATCCTGCTATAGCCTCAATGAAAGGGGTCATTCTGATGACCGAATAGATGTCATCGGCCATCCTCCCTCGGGAGAGCAGTCCCAACCTCTGATTGATATCTGCAAGCTCTTGACCGATGTGGACCAAACGTCCTCCACTGGTCCGATAGCTTTCTCGTCCCGAACATTTTGAGGTTGGCAAGTGAGTGCGTACTCCTCTGCCAAATCTCATTATTGACCGGGTTTGACTCGTTTGTGGCCGTTCACGCCGATCATTCCTTCTGGGTAGTTCCCTAGTTCTCCGCTCTCTGTCTCGCTCTCAGGAGTCCCCTTGCAATTTCGGGCCATAATTTTGACCTCCTACCAGTTGCCTATCTCCTTGTGGGAAATGCCCTCGCAGTGGCAGTATAAGCGTCTTTGCTTCTCCCCCATGCCTTTGGGTGGTATAAACCTGAGGAACCACCACCTGCCTAACCAGCGTACGAAGCGTCTGGTTCATCTCCAAAAACTGGAGTTCCATTTGATCCAACTGCTGTCACATCCCCCCAGACGGTACCCCAACTAGCATACCCGAGAGTGTGATCCACAGCCCTAAAGATCAAGTTTAGGAACGATCATATCCATTTCGCACAATAACATAATCAAAAGCAAGAACAAATCATAATGTTCAAGTAATTTATAATAAAAGTCAAGAAAGGATCTCAGAAGGATCACTGAAGAATATCAGAGTGCGGAATAACAAGATACCAAATCAAAAGACAATTGTAGAGTATAGCGGAAATATACCCTACAAACACATGCGGAAGGTAGATTGAAATCAAAATAAAGCTCTAAGCTAATACAAGTAAAGTAAAAGATAAGTCTAGAAGAAACAAAAGAAATCTAATCCACATCTTTAGTCAGCTCTTCTTGCTCTTAAGTCTTCATCTTCTTCACCTTGTGCTTCCTCATACGGACCGTCAAAGAAATCCGAACCTTTAGAGAAGTCTAACAACAGATTGTACAAAAAGGAATGAGTTTCGAAAGAAACTCAGTAAGGCAAGTTAATCCATAACAACATAAATAACATGTGGCAAAACATAACAAGATGCAATCCAGTATGAAACAGATAATGTATGAATGCATCTAAACTCTATGTATGCTGGTCTATATGATAGACATGCTTTAAGTCATAGCACCGTACTTCTTTAGGAAGGTCCGCTCACACCCTCAACTATTTAAGATATCTTGGGCAGCCGGTTGGTAATGGATCCTGCATCCCTCAGGACAAACCATGGCAGGGGGTTAAGTCAACACACTCTCTCACAACCATTTGGCATAAGTACTGGCGCATGTCAGGGAAAAGCCTAGCCCAATGCAAGTCGCCTAGCCCAATGCAAGTCATCTACTCAGTTACATCAACTCAGGTCCAGATACTTCCATTCTTCGCCCCGAGCGATCCTTTCCGGTATCCTTTCCACTAGAGTCACGGATATTACTCACCGGACTCATCAACCCTATTGGTTATCCACATATGGTAAACGGGAAGCTCTCATGTCCCCTCACGGATCATTTCACCGGTCTCGAGCGCCCATGAGCCCAAGTCTAGCCATATGCAACCCTCCAATAAATGGCCCCCACAATGTGATTCCCGTCCTCTCACGAATATAACTCACCGGTCTTGAGTGCCCGTGAATCCCCATTGCTACCATGGGTCATTCGGTCTCAATACCCTTCTGAATCGGGTCTGATATAATAGGGGTATATCCTAGCCAAACACTGCTAGACATCCCTAGGTATGACAATCATTGATTCGGGAAAGCGTCGATGGGCATCTTCGGAGAACATCCCATACTATTCCCTCCGATGTCCAAGGACAGAAGCATCAAAAGGATACTCCCCAATCCCAAACCAAACTTAAGCAAGCACATTCTCAGAACAGTCATGACATACACAACCAGCAGTTCATCATATACAAGAGAATGTAAAAGCAAAAATCAGATTAGGCAATACTAAGTAATTCATATATCATGAATAATAAAAAGACAATATAAACAAGTGCTACTATTCCCACAGTAGGAGATCATAATTAAAGTACAACAACAATAGGTAATCTCATAGTTTCATAAAGTAGAAACCAGAGAACAAGCAATCTATGTAGTTAAGGAATTAACCATCCTTACCTTGATTATCGCCGAAGATAATCCAAAGATCAAAGAGAGAGGCTCCAAACTTAGCAAATAAACCCCTAACAATCATAGATATAACATTAGGAAAGATGCCTAAAAGATTAGAGAGAAAACGAATCAAACTGAGCGAAAATTGAAGCTACTGACTTCATTGGTCGATTGCCTTGGTCTACTGACCCAATCGACCAAGCAGTCGACCAATCGAGTCAGTACGGAATAGTGAAAACTATTTTGGTCATAACTTCTTTGTTTGAAGTTGGATTGATCCGAAATTTGAAGGGGAACTTCCTAGGATGAATTAGAATCATATGGGAAGATAAAATCATCAAGTCATGGTCAAAATATGGGTTCTTGATTTGACACAAGAAACTAGGGTTTCAACCTTATGGTTCCCATAATAAGGTTATGATCACGGAAAGAGAGGGAATGATTGTTATCAAGAAAATAACAAGAAATCATAGGAAATCTAGTTTAGGTTAATAAAAACATTGCCCATGAGGTTGATGACCAAGTACAACCTAACCCTAATGATGTCATGGGGGACACCTTAGTCCGAAAATCAAACTCAAAAGGTCTATAACAAAGGGGTTAGGGTTTCATCATACATAACCGATGGCTCTCATGGAAAGGCTAGGGGTAATCAAGATTCACCCTAGGGAAAGAAAAACAAAGAATGCACAATCTGAAACGGTGTTGGGAAGTTTCCAATCAGATAAAAGAACATTAGGGTCTCAGATATGGTTACCTCTCATAAGAGTTGGTTACCTCCCATGAGAGTCACCCATAATTAACTCTCACAAAAACAACCAAGATAGATAAAGGAACATCTCATTAGTATTTCAAAATCAAGAATGGAATTAGGAAGAGTCTACCAATGAGAGAAAATAAGGTTCTCAATTAAAGTGAAAGGAAACAAATTCGAATCATACGATTAGGGATTTACTAACAAGGATCCGTGTATCCCATAGAAAGACTAGGGAGAATAAACATTCACCCTAGGGCAAAGAATTTACAATCAAGAAAGGTTTTGGGGAGGGTCCAATGAGTTAACAGAAATAAAAGGGTTCCCAAATTGGATAACCTCTCATGAGGGTTACCCAAGAATTTCCCCTCAAAATCTCTCCCTTTTGGCTAGGGTTGAGATCATGACAATGATCATAGATCTCAAAGGATGGAATGAGATCATGGAATAGATGGTTGCAAGATTGAAGCATCTTCTTCCTGATCTCAATCAAGAACAAGAACGAAGAAAGAGTAATTTAGAAATCCTAATTAGGTTAAACATGGATCATGAAGAAAATATAGTATGATCAAGGATAAAGAATTAAAGATTGATAGGTTACAATTCTAGTAAGGGAAACACATTGATTGGAGGTTAACACGATTCAAACTAAGGGTTCTTGGTTTGATCCAAGAAGTTAGGGTTTCACCTTTTTTGGCTTCGCAGGAAAAGGTTGAGATCATAGAATGTAAGGGAATTAATGATTGGCCAATTAAAACAAGAAAATCATAGAAGGTCAAATTTAGATTAACATAAATATGACCCATAAGGTTTCCCTCACGTGGGAGGTTATCAAAGGTTTTCTGGATGATCATACAGGTTAGGGTTTCAAAGGTTAGGGTTTCAAGATTAGGGTTTCAAGAATTCAACCTGGTGGGGTTGAGATCATGATGATGATCATAGATCTCAAGGAACAAGATGAGATCATGGAGAAGATGGTTGTAAGAGTGCATCATCTTCTTCCTGATCTCAACTAAGAATAGAATTAAAGAAAGAAAATCAGAGGTAGAAGAAAGAGTGAGTATATACATACCTTTGCTGCAGGAGGATGAAGATTTCTTCAAGTCTTGTGAAAGATCACCAAGGAATGCAAGGGAATTGATTAGATTAGGGTTCTAACTCGTTCCAGAGGCTTAGGAGGCATAGGAGGCAAAGTAATCCCAAGATATGGACTTAAATAGAGTAGCCACGACCTAATTAGCAAAAATAGAACTCATTGGTCAATTGGATTGGTCTACTGGTCCAGTCAACCAATGAGTCAACCAATCAGGACAGCAAAGTTCAAATAGGGATTCAGAGGGCTATACAGGGTCAAATTGAGTGAGGTTTTCTTCTACGAGTCAATCAAGAAGTCTAGTTTCCAGAAATACTTTCAGATCAAGCATGGGAGTTCATTAGGTCCACCAACTAGGCTCACCTTATTCATTCCCCAAGCAGGATTTGCCAAACATAGTTCAGGAACTTCGGACAAGGATTTGGAAGGTTATATAGGGTCAAATTGAGTAGGGTTTTCTCCTACAAGTCCATCAAGAAGTCTAGTTTCGGGAAATATATTCAGATTGAGCACAGGAGTTCGTTAGGTATTTCAACTAATTCACCCCTCTTCGGTGCGCAGATTCAAAACTAACACTGACAATGCTCTCAAGTGAGGGGCATCATCAACAATGTCCATGGGCTTGGGTTCCGACATCAAATGATCAACCAAAAGTGTCTACAAGCAACAAGCTAAGATCAAATCAAGGTCCAACTTTAAGGTGTAACATTTAAACTAACCCTTCTTTACCCAAAACAGATAGGGCGTCCTGGCTAGGTTGGGGCTGGATTTCACAACTGTTGTTGGATTTGGGGGGTTCAAGCGTTCGTTACCACCCAATCCTTCATCTTCACGTACTTCATGAGAACGACTTCCCTTAGGGATATCTTCTGGAGTGTTCCCTTCTGGAAGTCGAATGCTAGGCTCTCGCTGAGCTGCTGTTGCTGTTGCTACTGACTTGATAACCATGACTTTTTGAAGCGCAGATGGCACCAAATGATGCGTCAAAAATCTGCTCAGCCCTTAGATCACTGATGAATGACCTGCAAAACAATTGTTAGATGTGGCCCGACCGTGGGGGTCGGGAGTCCACCTCCGAAGGCTAAGTCAGTTGATGAACTGATCATAAAGCCTCTGGCTAATCGCATAGCTAAAGTATGAATATGATTACTGGGAACACGATTCAGTTACCTTCTTCGTATGTAGGTTACGATTTATATAGTGTGTACCTTCTAATCCTGTCTGTTGAACTCGTTCAAGCCTTCTTCTAGTGACCGTCAGATCTTGACGGTTAGACCTATTAGTGGGGTGATGGACAACTTCCCTTGATCACATGATCTTTTGCAGCGGGTGTAGCAGTTATCCAAGTTTGCACGATCATCAACTTCTGCGAGTGCTGATAATCGTCTCCTGATGGGTTATCCATCCTGAGAATCCCGGATGTGCTTACTTGTTAATCATGCAGGATTTCATTCGAACCTAAATCGGTCAGGTCATCCCCGACCGGGGCCAAGAGTTGAACCAAGAATGGACCCAGTTCAACGATATTTTTCCCGTATCATTAGCAATATAGGGAGTTCTCCAGCTTTGCTCCAAAAACTTCTCAAAATGCTGAGCGATCTGTCTCCTTCTGCCAACAATGTGTGCTATACACGCACTCCATGCATTCGCAGGAGGCTTCATGACATACATCTCCGTCTTCCACTGGCAGCACCACATTCTCTTCACAGGAGTTTCTCCATTCATACATAACCTCTCTTGATTCGGTAAACCCATCTGTATAACATGATGTAATATACATAGAAAAGGAATGAGTTCTGACGAACTCAGTAAGGAAAACACATCTCATATACATATTGACAACATATCAAAGTAAGCACATATGTAAAGAATGATATGGAAATATATAAATGCAACTAAAATCTAACTATGCAAGTCTCTAGATGGTTGACATGCTTTAAGATATAACACCAGCCCTCCTCTGGGTAAGTCTAGTCACTCTGATCCCTCACACACTGGTTTACCTCTATTGGGATCCCGGGTAAAGGGGTTTAGTCCTCGTCAATTAACCATGGTTGGGGTTTAGGTCAACACTCTCTTACCATGACCATTGGCATGTGTACTGGCTCATGTTGGGGTTTCTAATCCAATGTAAGGTCATACGGTAACATACTACATGTAGCCTAGATACTTCCCCTATGGCACCAACCAACTCGGTTCAGTATCCTTCTCTACCTAGGAATGAGAACCCTCACGGACTAGCTACTGTTGTTAGACTTCATTCCCTAACCCTTTGGTCATCCACATATTGTTGGGGCAAATGCTCTCATGACCCCTCAAGACTCTGGGCCGCTCCTTGGATGTCCATAAGCCCAAACCCTAACATATGCAACCCTACCAATGCATGATCAACAATGGATCACTGAATCTCCACATGGACTGATTATCGTTGTAGGATGAAATAGAGTCACATCACTATTATCATGGGTCATTCAACTTCAATTCCTCTACCAAAAGGGTAGTAGCATGTATGGGTACCTAGCCATGCAATCTAGACTCCCTAAGTATGTCATCCAGCAATCATGATAGTGCTGGGGGCATCAGTAAGCATGTGTCCCATACCATAGCCTTCTGATATCCCAAGCTATGGATACCCAAATGGATACCCTTCCATCACAATTACATCACATCACTAACCATTATAACATAATCATTCATTTTATATCACAAAGTAATAAAGTACATATAAACATCATCTACAACATACATTCAATCTACTAATCAATGAAATATACAACTACAACAAGTTAGAAGAGTAATGATACATGTAAGAATTAAACAGTTCATCATAGAGCATATAATTCGCATATATATATATATATATAAGAATGTGTCCTTGCTTGTAAATATGTAAAATGCTTACTAAAATGCAAGTAGACTTCATCCACAATAGTTTCAGAGAATCTCAAAGATCACCTAAATGTAGAGTTACAAGAATATAGAAGACATTAGTCAAATCAGAGCAAAGATCGACTTCACAAAGCTACTGTGACCCAGCCGGTCGCTTGGGGCTGTTGGTTGGGCAATCGACTGCCATAAGCGACCACCGCTGTTCCAGACTACTTCTAAGTCCGAAATTCTGACTTTTGATCTCCCAATTTTAATCCGATTTCGGGAAGATTTACATCTGAATTTCATCCTTAAGAAGCCTACAACACAAGAACGAAATAAAACCCTAAAATTCTAAAGATTCAATATTCAAATCATTTCCTTCGATTAGATCTATCCTTTATTCGAATACAAGGATCCGTTTTCGGACAGGATCTAATCAAGATTATTGATGGGGAATAGAATCATCACATAAAAACTCACAACCAATCTAGGAAGGATGAATCTACACTATCCAAAGAGATGAGGAAAGGATATAGAGAGTGTGAGATCAACCTACCTCTGATTGATGTGCTAAACAGTCGAAGGATTGAATCTTCTTCGCAAACCACACTTCTCTCACCTTCCAGCACATGTTCTATGCCTCTTAACCGTCCACAGCAGCAATCCTGAATAGAATAATGAGTAAAATGGTTGGGGTTTGCTATATATATGAGACAGAGGACAAATTAAGGTACAAATCCTGCAAGCACACCTGGCAGTCACTTAGGGAGATTGATTGGTCAATCAACTGCCTTAAGCAACCACCCCCTAGTACTCTTCATTACTTGGGTGATTTGCTCAAGCGGTTGATCCCCAACTCAAACCTAACCCTATACAAATTATGGGGGTGATCTTACCTTGATTCCGAACATCTTCAAACACACCTTGACTCCAACTGGTGATCCACTTTCCCAGTAAGGCAAGTTCTTCAACAATAGAATCCAGATCCATGGACTTAAGATATGGATCATGGACTTCAATCCGGATACTCCACAACTTATTTTGGCTGGACCTTCAAGTTATCAGACTAGCAATACGGATCCCAGCTTAAAATTACAAGGGTTGTTACACCATGAGTCTCAAAGCATATATGAGATAGCATTCTTACCGGTCTAGATCGTCTTTAGAAAATGCTAGATGGATATGGGGATCGTTGCTTTTATAAATTTAAGATGGAGCGCCACGTGTTTTATAACTTACAGTCGAAAATGTGCCATCGTGGGTGGTTAGAAGATAGTACGTATGTGAAATCCAACCCAAACCCTAACTCGAAAATCTAATTGTTTGAGGTCCGAAGACAAAGAAAAAGTAGAAGACAATTGTGGGTCATCTTAGTGGAAACCATGGTGTTTGACTCAGAACCCATGGAGATTGATGATGGAGTTCCCTATATGGAAACCATACCTGACTTGGAGAAGAAGTTGCAACTTGTCGAGGAAGAGCTTGTATGATGGACCCTAGTTTGACACATTTTGGAAGGTCCCTAAATGGTAGGTAAGACTCTTGGTTAAGTTGGGAAAAGCCCCCTTTGGAATTTTGATTTTTGGAGTTCTAAAAACCTGATTTTGGCCTCACTATAAGTGTTGGTCGATCAGCTTTGGTCGTGTCACATCCACCCAGCCAGTACCCTATCTGGAAATCCCGAGTGTGTGATCCACAGCCCCAAAGATCAAGTTTAGGAACGATCATATCCATTTAGCACAATAACATAATCAAAAGCAAGAACAAATCATTGTATTCAAGTAATTTATTAATAAAAGTCAAGAAAGGATCTCAGAAAGATCACAAAAGAATATCAGAGTGCGGAATAACAAGATACCAAATCAAAAGACAACTGTAGAGTATAGCAGAAATATACCCCACAAACATATGCGGAAGGTAGCTCGAAATCTAAAGCAAAGCTCTAATCTAATACAAGTAAAACAAAAGTCTAGAAGAAACAAGAGGATCTAATCCACATCTTCCATCAACTCTTCTTCTTCTTCAATCTTCATCTTCTTCACCTTTGGGTTATGCTCTTGAAGCTTCAGATCAGCATTAAGCTCACAATCCCATCGGCAAACAAGATGATGCCGGCTGCCATCAATAGGAGCCATCAATGTAGACCAAATCTGAATGTTGGCTGCTTCGCTGGTCAACACCTTGTCCAGGGACTTCCGAAACTGTACCATGTATGGAAGGGTCCTCTATGTTATGGCATGAGTTCTCTTCCGGTCCTGCAATGTCATCTAAAAACAAGTCCCCCGAAGGGTAAGCTCAAAAGAACTTAGCAAGTAATCCAAACACAATAAGCATCTTCACATGCACTCACAAACAAACATATATGCAATGATATGAAACAATAAATGCAAATATGCTTCTAACTCTATGTATGTATGCTGGTCTCTATTGGCAGACATGCTTTAAGTCATAGCACCATACTTCTTTGGGTAGGTCAAGTCACTCTCCCTCAACCATTTAAGATATATTGGGCTCTGCCCGTGGTAGTTGGGTCCTGCATCCCTCAAGACATTCCATGGCTGGGGGTTTAGGTCACCGCTCTCTCACATCACCATTGGTCTAAGTATTGGCGCATGTCAAGGTAAAACCTAGCCAAATGCAAGTCTTCTACTTAGTTATTTCAACTCAGGTCCAGATATGTCCATTCCTTGCCTCGGGCAATCCTTTCTAGTATCCTTCTCACTAGAGTCAGCATAGTCCCGAACTACGGACTCATCAACCCTATTGGTCATCCACAAATAGTACTGGACTACGAAAGACCCGTGGTAGCAATGGAAATTTGTGGGCGCTCAAGACTGGATTCGGTCTCAATACGCTTCCGAATCGGGTCTGACATAACAGGGGATTCCTAGCCAAACATTGCCAGACCAATCCTAGGTATGTCAACTAGTAGTTAGGGAAAGAGTCAAGGGGCAGCATAGGAGAGTGCCCCATACCACCTCCACTGGTGTCTGAAGACAGAAATGCCAATAGGGCATTGCCCATTCCACAACTACAACCTAGGCATTCACATCACATTATGATTCCATACAAATCACATTCACACTCATATCCAAATCATAGTCCATATCACATTCTTAAAATAAATAATCAATTCAAATATGTAATTCACAATATGGACAAGCTACTGTAGTTGTAGAAGTATCATGATGTAAAGGAAATTAAACAGTAGTATCTAGGTCATTCATTCATGTCATATTACAATAAGACATATAAATAGGCATATTGTGAGTTGGAATACTCACCTCGAAATCCAAACTTATAGTCTTCAAATAAGTGATCAGAGAACAGATCCAGAATCACCTAAACAAGCTTGACAAAACATGTATA
Organism: Hakea prostrata; assembly: GCF_041222555.1. Classification (NCBI taxonomy): domain Eukaryota; kingdom Viridiplantae; phylum Streptophyta; class Magnoliopsida; order Proteales; family Proteaceae; genus Hakea; species Hakea prostrata. The sequence goes on along the minus strand of NC_142608.1, from coordinate 29,579,362 downwards.
GATCATAAGAAACAATTCCCAAAAGATTGGAGTCGAAATGGAGCAAAACTGAGAAAAGTTGTTGTCAACAGCAGCCTTGGTTGATGGGATCGACCAAGCAGATTACATTGCTTTGGTCATAACTTCTTCGTTTGAAGTCTGATTGATCCGAAATTCGAAAGGAAGCTTCACGTGAACATACTAAGACTATCTAGCATGATTTAAGCATCATCCATGGTCAAAAATCATAACTTTCTAATTTGGAAATAACATGGTTTTCATAGCAATCACACCATGGATTCAAGGGAGGAATTAGAGAGAACAAGGTTTCACTCTAATGGAAAATCACTAACAAATCAGAGATAAGAACTATCATAAGAATGGATCAAATCATGCTAGAGAAATAAGATCAAACATGCATTCATGAAGATATCCATGATCTCCTTAGAAAATCAAATAGGGGAATCATAGCATCATTGAATGAATGGAGATTCATTCACAACCTTGAAGATTGTAGAAGAGGTGTTTGCAAGGATGCAATACCATCTCCATAATCACATCAAGAGTAATAATACATTAAGAGAATACTAACTTTGATTGAGAGGAACTAAAATAGAAACTTGCTAGAATGCTTAAATCAATGATGAACATAGAGAGCTAGAATGGCTAGAATGAATGGGGATTCATTCAAAGAGATGGAATACATTATATCATCAGTAGAGACTAAGAATAAACATGTCTAACATTGATTAGAAAGGAAAACTACAATAGGATGATCATGCTGTCCAAAACTCAATCAAAAACATGAAGAATTGAAGAGATTTCACCATATGGCTTCAAGGAATGCATAGAGTGATTGGGGTTCACTCTAAACACAAGGAGATCAGAGAATATGTAGTTACAATAGTGTAATACCTTCTCTACAATCAACACATTAAGCTAGAATAGTAGAAGAGAGAAATTAGAGAAGATAGAGATAGAATACTAACCTTGATGAAGATGAATCAAATTAGAAACAAGGAGGAGTGCTTGGGGATCTTCCTTGGCTTGAGGAGGAGGCACTAGGGTTCTTCCCACGTTCACTAGCAATAGAGAGGCCAAACAATAGGGTTTAACACAAGGTTGCATTATATAGAGGATCCTAAGATCAAAACTTCCAAAACTAACAAATTCAGCATCCGGAGCTACTTTAGTCGATGCCTTGGTCGATGGGATCGACCAAGGAGGATCCATCAACCAAAGGGTCTTCCTCCATCAAACTTCTGAATTTTGGGCCTCCAGGGTTAGCTCCAACACTTGGGCCTATAACCAACTTAGGGAAAGGTCTGAATTGACTTTCTAGGGTCTTCTAAACCTATCCAAATTGGATTATGGGTCCCACTTACATGTCTAATATCCACAAGTCACTTCTTTATCCCAAAACAGATAGGATGTCCAGGCTAGGTTTAGGGCTGGATTTCCATAGGTTGCTCCAAGCCACCAACCTTGACCAGCCAAAGGTGTCAAGGATTGTTTGTCAATCTCTGAGTTTTTAGGTTTTTGAAGTTCTATATATTACAACTTCATGTTAAACTGCCCCATGATGTTCTAAAGCCTCTAGAGAATGTGGGAAGCACCTCTTAGCACTCTCATTGGTGCTTTGTTAGATCCTCAACCATTCACCAAAGTTTTTCAGCGAATCTTCTTCCTTAAGTTTGGCAAACAATCACACTGTCTCATTGATTTCTTCTTGCCTATGTAATTAAGAGGAAGGGCTTATGTCATTACCATGACGTCTTCTTCAATTTCTGTAGTTTAGAGTTAATCTCCATTCACTCTATTGCTTCTGTGATCTACATAGTTTGATTTTAGAGTGAGATCTTGTGTGATCTTCATGAATGTTTAGTCATTCTAAGTTTTTGATTTCTAATACATGCTACATTCGTTCATATGATGGTTTTTGACTATGATCTATTGTTCTTTCTTTCCTAGAGTGAAATCTCATTCTCTCTAGTTTTTCCACAAAATCTGCAGATTGATTTTGATAGCAGCCTAGTTTATGATAAAATTAGAATTCTATTCCATTGACCATTGTTGATGTTTCGACTATGCTAGATAATCTTAGTTAACTATTTTAGAATTTTCCTTAAAATTTCGGAGTGTTTCTAATCCAAGAAGATGAGTTTTGGATAAAAAAAACTAGAGATTCTGTCTGTACAAGAGTGCCTTGGTCAATAAGCCTTGATCGCTCCAAACGACCAAGCATGACCGACCAAAGTAGTCAATGATAGCAAGGTTGCTCTATTTTGGTTTGGTTCATTCCAGTCTTGGAGAGTTTGTTCCTAATGCCTAACATATGTTTGTTTAGGGTTTCTTTGGTAAACTTTGGATCTATTCTCTGACTTTTCTTCGGAGTTTTACGAAGTTAACTAAGGTAAGAACGTTTGTTCACAAATAACCTAATATATATGAATGCCTATTTTGAAATTGAATTGCATGATCATACTACTGTAACTATAGTAGGACATTGCTCATGTGATTCACTTGTCTGTATTGAATATGAATGATTGGTTATTACTCATGTGAGTGGTTTATCAGTTATGATTATGAATGACTGAATTGAGATGTGATTGCCTCACTTGTAACTGGGGAATGTCCTTTTGACATCTTTGTCTTTAGACACTAGTGTATGGGACGCTTCCCTATGGTGCCCCTTGACATTTTCCCAAAAAACTGGTTGACATACCTAGGACTTGTCTAGCAGTTTTTGGCTAGGATTACCCTATTATATCAGACCCTATCAGAGGGGAATTGAGACCGAGTGACCCATGGCAGCAATGGGGATTTGTGGGCGCTCAAGAATAGTAACCAACCCGTGAGAGGACATGAATCACATTGTGAGGGGTCATTCATTGGTAGGGTTGCATTTAGTAGACTTGGGCTCATAGGTGCTCAAGACCAGTAACCAACCAGTGAGAGGACATGAGAGCTTCCCGTCTATTATTTGAGGATGACCAATAGGGTTAAGAGTCTGTAGTCCGAGTTGATTGGTGCCATAGGATACAATGACTCTAATGGGAAGGATACATGAAAGGATCGCAAGAGGCGAGGAATGGAAGAGAAATCTAATCCAACCTAGTTTGTGAAACCTAGCTGGTACCCTAACATGCATACCCGAGAGTGTGATCCACAGCCCCGAAGATCAGGTATCGAGTAATCAACCTCCCACATAAACAATAACATAATCATGAACAATAATAATTGATGTGCAACAGATAAACCAAAGATCCAAATAAGGAAAGAATGAATCATATATAAATCAGAGTACTAAATATAATCAGAGTGTCTAAATCAAATAAGTAAAGTGAGGCGAAATCCCACTCTACAACCAGCGGAAATGTAGTTCTAAAAGAGAAGAAACAGAATGAAATCTAATCCCAATAGCAGGTACAATAGGTAACTAAATTGTTCTCAATCTTATAGACAATATCCCTATAAGTATAAATCTCATAAATGGCACAAGGGCGCTTCCACTCTATGGTTGGACTAAGCATCGTATGGAGCATAACCACTCGGGGAATCTTCAGTGTAATTGTCGTAATCGCAATCACTTTCCTGGATATATGCCTCTTCTCCTTGTGCTTCTTCATACGAGCAGTCATGATACTCAAAACCTGTAGAGTAGTCTAACAAACATTGTACAAAAGGAATGAGTTTCAAAGAAACTCAGTAAGGCAGTTAAATCCATAATAACATAAATGGCAGGATTACAAAACAAACATAAATGCAATATGGTATGAGACAAACAATGAATGTATGAATCTAACTCTATGTATGCTGGTCTCTATTGGCAGACATGCTTTAAATCATAGCACCGTACTTCTTTAGGAAAGTCTCATTCACTCATCATCAGTTGGTAATGGGTCCTTCATCCCTCAAGATACTCCATGGCTGGGGGTATAGGTCACCACTCTCTCACATCACCATTGGTCTAAGTACCGGCGCATGTCAGGGTTAAAGCCTAGCCAAATGCAAGTCTTCTACTCAGTTACATCAAGTCAAATCCAGATACGTCCATTCCTCGCCGCTGGCGATCCTTTCCGGTATCCTTCACACTAGAGTCCTCATAGTCCCTGACTACGGACTCATCAACCCTATTGGTTATCCACATATGGTAAACGGGAAGCTCTCACGTCCTCTCACGGGTTGGTTACCGGTCTTAAGCGCCCGTGAGCCCAAGTCTAACCATATGCAACCCTACCAATAATTGGTCCCCACAATGTGATTCCTATCCTCTCACAGGTTGGTTACCGGTCTTGAGCACCCATGAATCCCCATTGCTACCACGGGTCGTTCGGTCTCAATACCTCTCCGATTAGGGTCTGACATAACGGGACATCCTAGCCAAACACTACTAGACAGTCCTAAATATGTCATCCAACAGTTTAGGAAGGTGTCCAAAGGGCATCTCCGGAAACATCCCATAATATTCCTGTAGTAGTCCTAGGACAGAAGTGTCAAAAGGACACTTCCCCTTTCCAAACCATACTTAATCATACACAAACATAAATCCATAACATCACATATATGGTAACTTCATATATGGAAAGAAATCAATAATTACATTCAACTTGTGTATAACTGGTAAGTAAATCATACATGAGTCAATTTAATATAAGCAAGTAATGCTACTGATATCAAGACAGTACCACAGTAGTATAACATTGTAAGAATCTAATTAAAGAAATAAATTAACAAGATTCAAATATAGAAACTAAGATATGCAATTTATGTTGTTAAGGAAATAACCATCCTTACCTTTTATAACTTGCAAAGGAATCTTAAGAAATCAAGTAAGATCTTGACAAACTTGAGAAGAAGGTCCTAAACAAGTGTATACAACATATTAGGAAAGATCCCTAAAAGAAAAGATATCAAAACAGACCAAATCTGGAGTTGCTGTACTCATTGGTCGATTGGATTGGTCTACTGTTTCAGTCGACCAAGGCAGACAGTGGCCTACAAAATCAGAGTTTTAAGAATAAAGAACCGAATTTGGTGGTTCAAAAGGGTACTAAACAAGGGGTAAACTACAATAGTAGTATCCTAACATATAGAGGACCTCAAAACACTAGTCGAATCAAGTTTTCAACCTCTACCTCGTCCTCGCCCTCCCCTCTGCATAGTGTGTATCTGTGAAGAGACAAGAGACATTTCCAGTTAGTGCTACTTTAAGATTTGAGCCAAAAGGGTATTTTCGTAATTTTTTGGAAAATTTCAAATTTGGGGAAAATTTGATTTGAACATACTAGCATGTGCGCAATACTTGGAATTTCATGTCTATGAAGTTTGTTTGAAGAAAATCGATCGAGAACTTGAACTAACGAAAAATTCAGCAAGAAGGAAAATTTGGGGATTTTGCAATTTAGGTCAAAATGGGATTTTTGAAAGGTTGAAATTGGTTAAATCAAATTTTATGGACATATCTACAATATCATCTTGAGCATGTAGCATTTGATTTCGTGCGAAAATTTCAAGCGGTTGGTGAGAAAACGAAAATTTTCTAAAGTTAACAATTTCGGTACAAAAACGTTGCGAGATGAGCATCAATATGTTAGAACTTGTTGTCTATGCATGGCATTGTGTTTAAAACCTAGGGAATATGTTTCTAAGTATTCCTAAGCATGAATTCTAGCATTGGATACAAGCAAAACATGGTTTTGTTGAAATGCAAGCATGAGAAGATGAAAATGGAAGAAAGAATGAAAGATTTACCTTGTATGTGATGGTTGTGTGTTGAAGTGTTGTTGAAGCACCAAAACACCTCAAGAACACTTGGAAGAACCTTTGGAGACTTTCCCTAGAGCTCTCTCACCTTTGAAAGAGGATAAAATGAAGTTGGAATGTGAAAATGAGGCTTATAATGCGAATTTCCATATTCTGTCTTGATTGGTCGACTCATTGGTCAACTGGGTCAGTCGACCAATCAATCGACCAATGGACACAGAGACCTCATTTTCTGCTGAATTTTTGGAAAATGTGATTTTTGCCTTATGGATTATTGTTTGATGACTATATGGATATATTTAAGCATGATTTAAGTTTTCAAATCATTTGGACTTGTGGTTTGTGTTGAAACTCCGAAATTCGGTATTTTAATGTTCTAAGTTTTTGCAGAATGGTTACTCTGAGAAGTGGGCGTGGTGAATCCAATGGTCATGGAGATGGTGAAATACCTCATGGAGGTGGTGAAATACCTCATGGAGGTGGTGAGATACCTAATGATGATCAGGGTACCCATGAGATACCCGGAGCCCCGAATGTTGGAAGCTTTCGTGATATTGCCAATATTATGGGCAATATGATGCAGCAGCAAGCAGCTCAGTTCAACCAGATGTTGGCGGGTTTCATGACTCTGCATAATGAGACTCGAACTGGTGCTAATGTGAATCCTCATGCCGCAGTCCTGAATGCGGGAGGTTTAGCTAGAACTCCTCATACTCGCCTGATGGAGAGTTTTCTGAAGATGCAAGTGCCCACTTTGACTTGAGTTACCAAGGATCCCTTGTTTCCTAACAAGTGGCTTCGTGAGTTGGAGAAGGCTTTCCGACATCTGCAATGCTCGGAAGCTCAGAAGATTATGTTTGCTGAACAGAAGTTGCAACAAGAAGCTGATGCATGGTGGACCTCCACTCGGCCTGTTTTGGAAGGTTTGCATGCAGGAGTTGTAACTTGGGAGTTGTTCAAAGAAGCTTTTTGCATGAATTATTTCCCTGAGGCGGTGAAAGATGCGAAGGAAGCCGAGTTTATGGTTCTCACACAAGGATCTTTGTCTGTGTTGGAGTACCAACAGAAGTTTGAGGAGCTTCATTTCTTTGCTCCAGATTCTCTGAAGGTCGATCTCGCCAAAGCGAAGAAGTTCTTCAAAGGATCGCGCCCGCCATTAAAGCTTACCTCACAGTCCAGCCTATAGTGAGCTATGCTCAAGTGGTGCAGAACTCAAAGAAGTTGGAAGAAACAGAGAAGGAGAATGCACGTATGCAAAGGCCCTGGTAGCCAAGGAACCCTTGGTTGGTGGATCGTAATGATCGGCGTTTTGTGAGACCTACACCCTACCCCACTCCTGCTTTTCTGCCTAGGAGTGTAGGTCAGAACTCTGGTTTTCAGCAGCCCGGCCAGTTTAGATAGTATGGCGGGAACCGACCACTAGTGAGTGCAAGTGCTAGGCCTGTGAATGCGAATCCTAGGCCTTTTGTTCAGAAGCCCCCTATTGCAGCTACCCCAGTTGGACCCAGCAATCTTGTTTGCTTTTACTGCAAGCAAGCTGGTCATTTCGCTCGTGCCTGTCCGAAGCGGCCTGTCCAGCAGCCTGCTCTAGTGGTGAAGAGTGCTCCTACTCCTCCCTCGGTAGAGTGTTCGGTATTTCCGTGTTTGAGTAGGATCCAAGCCATGAAGTGATTACAGGTACATTGTTAGTTGCTTCTATTTTTGCATTTGTCTTATTTGATACGGGTGCATCTCATTCGTTCATGTCATCTGCATTCATCAAGAAGACTGACATAATCCTTGAGAAGTTGTCTAGTTGTTTGTTGATTAGTACACCTACTAGTCCTGTTGTGAAACTAGATAAAGGGTTAGTTAAATGTCCTGTGTTGATTGGTGAGAAGAACTTGGAAGCCAATTTTGTACTTCTTGATATGAAGGACTTCGATGTTATTTTGGGAATTGATTGGTTAACAGCCCACAAAGCTGTGTTTCTTTGTTCCTCAAAGAAGATTCAGTTCCATATTTGTGGAAGTCCGGTCTTTGAATTTCTTGGTGAGAAAAGAAGGGTTTGTAAGAAGGTGCTGTGTCGCAGACCGATGCAAGTCTATGCCCTAGTGGATGATGCTTCATCCGAAGGCAAGGGTAAAGTGGAGAAAAGAGTCGATGAAGTCAGGGTTGTCTGTGACTTTGTTGATGTCTTCCCTGATGATCTATCGGGAGTGCCTCCAGACAGGGATGTTGAGTTTTCTATTGATCTCGTCCCTGGTGCCACTCCGGTATCTAAAGCTCCGTATAGGATGGCTCCTACTGAGTTGAAAGAGTTGGAAAACCAGTTGAATGAGCTCATTGATTGAGGTTTCGTACAACCTAGTGTATCACCTTGGGGAGCTCCGGTCTTGTTTGTCAAGAAGAAAGATGGTAGTATGCGCCTGTGCATCGACTACCGTGAGTTGAATAAGCTGACTATCAAGAATAGATACCCGCTGCCCAGAATTGATGATCTCTTCGATCAGTTGAAAGGTGCAATTGTGTTCTCAAAGATTGACTTGAGATCCGAATATCACCAATTGAAAGTGAAGTCTAGTGATATCTTCAAGACAGCTTTCCGAACACGGTATGGCCACTACGAGTTTAGAGTCATGCCTTTCGGATTGACCAATGCTCTTGCGGTGTTCATGGATCTCATGAACCGAGCATTTCACGATGTGCTTGATAAGTTTGTGATTGTTTTCATCGACGACATCTTGATCTATTCGATGAGCGAAGAAGAGCATGCGAGCCATCTAAGTTTCACTTTGCAAAGATCGCGAGAAAAGAAGTTGTACGCCAAGTTTAGCAAGTGTGATTTCTAGCTTAAGAGAGTAGTATTCCTTGGCCATGTGGTTTCAGCTGAAGGTATTCATGTCGATCCTGAAAAAGTCCAAGCTGTGGCTGATTGGGAAAGACCGAAGTCGGTAACGGAAATAAGAAGTTTTCTTGGATTGGCGGGTTACTACAGGAGGTTTATTGAGAACTTTTCTCGGTTGGCTGCTCCTATGACCAAGTTGACAAGGAAAGAAGAGAAGTTTGTTTGGTCTGACGCCTATGAGAAGAATTTCCAAGAGTTGAAAGATAGATTGACAAGTGCCCTGGTTTTGACTATAACTAATAGTTCCGGTGGTATGACAATTTATACCGATGCGTCAAAGATTGGATTGGGTTGTGTACTGATGCAACATGGCAAGGTCGTAGCCTATGCTTCTCGGCAATTGAAAGATTATGAGTGGAATTACCCCACTCACGATCTAGAACTTGCCGCTGTTGTCTTTGCTTTGAAGATTTGGAGGCATTACCTCTACGGTGAGAAGATTGCCATTTTCACGGATCATAAGATTTGAAATACTTCTTTACCCAAAAGGAGTTGAACATGAGACAAAGGAGATGGTTGGAACTAGTCTCTGATTATGATTGTGATATTCAGTATCACCCTGGGAAGGCCAACGTTGTTGCTGATGCTCTTAGTAGGAAGAACCAGAAGAAGACTTTGGATTTGAATGCTTTGAGTCTACCATTGTGGTCTTCTATTAAGTGCTTTGATTTGGAAATTGTCCCTGAGAATTCTGATTTTATTCTTTCTGCCATGACGGCAAGATCTGGCCTTAAAGATAAGATTGTTGCTCTGCAGAGTTCTGATCAAGAACTTTTGATCAAAGTTGAGAAGATTTCTTCGAATGCTGAGTCGGACCCCGACTTTGGTATATCCATGGATGGTGCTTTATTGTTTAGAGGAAGACTGTGCGTGCCTGCAAACGAAGAAATTAAAAAGGAAATATTGAAGGAAGCACACCAGTTAGTCTTTACTATACACCCGGGAAGCACCAAGATGTACAAGGACTTGAAGGAACATTTTTGGTGGATTGGTTTGAAGGCTGATGTTGATAATTTTGTTGCCAACGTGTGAAAGCCGTTCGTCAACCCCCATCTGGATTACTTCAACCCCTTCCTATTCCTAGTTGGAAGTGGGAGGATATCTCTATGGACTTTGTGACTAGCTTGCCTCGGACAAGTAAAGGCAATGACACCGTGTGGGTGATTGTTGATAGGTTGACCAAATCAGCCCACTTCATTCCTATGAAGATCACTCATACTCTGGATAAGCTAGCAAGGCTTTATGTGGATAATGTGGTTCGTCTGCATGGTGTGCCAATGAGTATTGTTTTTAATCGTGATCCTAGGTTCACCTCAAGGTTTTGGAATAGTTTGCAGAAGGCCTTGGGAACCCATTTGAACTTGAGTACAGCTCATCATCCACAGTCTGATGGACAATGCGAGCGGACAATTCAGACATTGGAAGACATGCTCGGATCTTGTGTGGTGGATATGGGTGGTAATTGGGATGAACACCTAGCTTTGGTTGAGTTTGCCTATAACAACGGTTATCAAGCAACAATAGGCATGGCTCCATTCAGGGCTTTGTATGGAAGTACTTGTAGGACACCTTTGTACTGGACTGAGACAGGTGAAAGAAAAGTCTTAGGTCCTGAGATGATTGAAGCTACGAGTGCTATGGTTGATATGATAAGAGAAAGGATTAAGTCTGCCCAGTCAAGACTGAAATCTTATGCTGATAAGAGGAGGACCGATTTGGAATTTCAAGTTGGAGAGAAAGTTTTCTTGAAGGTTTCACCAATGAAGGGTGTGATAAGATTCAATATTAAGGGAAAGCTTAACCCTCGTTTCATTGGACCTTTTGAGATTTTGGAAAAGGTTGGACCTGTTGCGTATCGATTAGCATTACCTCCGCCTCTTGCTGGTGTTCATAATGTGTTTCATATTTCGATGCTTCGGAAATACATAGAGAATCCGGAACACATTTTACAACAAGCACCTGAAGGACTTAGTGCTGATTTGACCTAGGATGAAGAACCGGCCGAACTCCAGGATAAGGACAAGCAGCTGCGGAATCGCACCATCCCTTTGGTGAAGATTCGGTGGAAGAACCATACCCCTGAAGAAGCTTATTGGGAGAAGGAAGAAGATATGAAGGAGAAGTTTCCTCACCTCTTTGGAAGCATGGGTACACTTTCAATTTCGAGGACGAAATTTCTTAAAGGGGGGGAGAATGTGAAACCCAGCCCTAACCTTGACTCGGAAACCCTGTTGTTTGTAGGTCCGACAACCCGAAGTAAAGCAAGAAGTCAGCTTTGGGCCATCCCAGTGGAGGACTTGGTATCAGGCTTTGAATCCATGAGTGTTGATGACGAGGTTCTATTTTTGGAAACTGAATCTTGATGAAGATCGGATTAGTTGATGGACATGGAGTGCTCTCTATCATGGTTTGAAGGCATTTCTACCTATTAGGTAAGTCACTTGGTGGGTGTGCAAAACCCCTTTATGTTTGGATTTGTTCTGAGCCTTCAATTCCCTGTTTTGAAGTTGCTGAACTGATTGGTCGACTCATTGGTCGACTGGACCAGTCGACCAATCCAATCGACCAATGGTTTCTGTTTTTGCTAATTAGGTCTTGCTTGCTCTATTTAAGTCCAATCTCGAGTCTACTTCGTAGTTTTTGCCTCCAAACTCTTTGGAAAAAACCGAAGACCTCTGCAAGTCATCTCCCTTGCATCCTTGGTGTTTATCTTGACGGATCTTCGTCAAAACTCGTGTTCTTACACAAAAAGGTATGTTTACACTCTCTTCTTCTTCTTCATCCTTGTTTTCTTTCCTTTTTGAGTTGAGACAATAGAGGAGATGCTGCATTCTCTGTTGCGAACATCTCTGAGCTTATCTCTCATGATCTTCCTAAGGATTAAAGGCTAAAGCAATGTCCGTAATCATGATCATTGCTAGCTTTTGAAGGAATCATGATCTAAATCATGATCTCGTCTTCGTTTATCTTTGATTTAAATTCTGATGTTCTTAGATCTATTATATTGATCATATTAGTAGTCAATCGCTGTGTTTTCTTTACATAATCCATGATCTATCAATCTCTAGTTGTTTCTCCTCTATCATACCATGCTTTCTTCAAGAATCATGACTGATACATCTATAGTAAGTTTTGTTTCCTTATTTAAATTCATGTTCTTAGATCTATTTTCTTGAAGATCTAAGTATGCCTTCCATGATATCTTTATCAAAATCAATGATTCATTCTCCTATTGTTGTTGTCTATGATTTGTATTTTGAATTCTTCAAGAACCATGATTGATCTAATTATGGTAACTTTTTGTTTCCTAATTTGTAACTTGAAAATTTGATTCGATTAGTGTTTTGAGGTCCTCTATATGTTAGGATACTACTATTGTAATTTACCCCTTGTTTAGTACCCTTTTGAACCACCAAATTCGGTTCTTTATTCTTAAAACTCTGATTTTGTAGGCCACTATCTCCATTGGCCGACTGATTGGTCGACTGAAACAGTAGACCAATCCAATCGACCAATGAGTACAGCAACTCCAGATTTGGTCTGTTTTGGATGTTTTGATATCTTTTCTTTTAGGGATCTTTCCTAATATGTTGTATACACTTGTTTAGGACCTTCTTCTCAAGTTTGTCAAGATCTTACTTGATTTCTTAAGATTCCTTTGCAAGTTATAAAAGGTAAGGATGGTTACTTCCTTAACAACATAAATTGCATATCTTAGTTTCTATATTTGAATCTTGTTAATTTATTTCTTTAATTAGATTCTTACAATGTTATACTACTGTGGTACTGTCTTGATATCAGTAGCATTACTTGTTTATATTAAATTGACTCATGTATGATTTACTTACCAGTTATACACAAGTTGGATGTAATTATTGATTTCTTTCCATATATGAAGTTACCATACATGTGATGTTATGGATTTATGTTTGTGTATGATTAAGTATGGTTTGGAGAGGAGAGGTGTTCCTTTTGACACTTCTGTCCTAGGACTACTACAGGAATATTATGGGATGTTTCCAAAGATGCCCTTTGGACACCTTCCTAAACTGTTGGATGACATATTTAGGACTGTCTAGTAATGTTTAACTAGCATGTCCCGTTATGTCAGACCCTAATCGGAGGGGTATTGAGACCGAACGACCCGTGGTAGCAATGGGGATTCATGGGCGCTCAAAACCGGTAACCAACCCGTGAGAGGACAGGAATCACATTGTGGGGACCATTTATTGGTAGGGTTGCATATGGTTAGACTTGGGCTCACGGGCGCTTAAGACCGGTTGTCACATCCTCCCAGCCGGTACCCTTTCTGGCATACCCGAGAGTGTGATCCACAGCCCGAAGATCAGGTATCGAGTAATCAACCTCCCACATAAACATTAAAGTAATCATGAACAATAAATAATAAAAGTGCGGAAGATAAACCATAGATCCAAATAAGAAAAGGATGAATCATATATAAATCAGAGTACTAGATATAATCAGAGTATCTAAATTAGATAAGTAAAGTGAGGCGAAATCCCACTCTACAACCAGCGGAAAAGTATTTCTAAAAGAGAATAAACAAGATAGAACCTAATCCCAATAGCAGGTACAATAGGTAACTAAAATTTTCTCAATCTTATAGACAACATCCCTATAAGTATAAATCTCATAAACAGCACAAGGGCGCTTCCACTCTATGGTCGGACTAAGCATCGTACGGAGCATAACCACTCGCGGGATCTTCAGTGTAATTGTTGTAACCGCAATCACCTTCCTGGAGATATGCCTCTTCTCCTTGCGCTTCTTCATACGGGTCGTCATGATATTTAGAACCTGTAGAATAGTGTAACAAACATTGTACAATAAAGGAATGAGTTTCAAAGAAACTCAGTAAGGCAGTTAAATCCATAATAACATAAATGGCAGGATTACAAAGCAAATGTAAATGCAATATGGTATGAGACAAACAATGAATGTATGAATCTAACTCTACATATGCTGGTCTCTATTGGCAGACATGCTTTAAGTCATAGCACCGTACTTCTTTAGGAAGGTCTCAATCACTCATCATCAGTTGGTAATGGGTCCGGCATCCCTCGGGACATTCCATGGCTGGGGGTATAGGTCACCACTCTCTCACATCACCATTGGTCTAAGTACCGGCGCATGTCAGGGTAAAGCCTAGCCAAATGCAAGTCTTCTACTTAGTTACATCAAGTCAGATCCAGATACGTCCATTCCTCGTCCCTGACGATCCTTTCCGATATCCTTCACACTAGAGTCCTCATAGTCCCTGACTACGGACTCATCAACCCTATTGGTCATCCACATATGGTAAACGGGAAGCTCTCACGTCCTCTCACGGGTTGGTTACCGGTCTTGAGCGCCCGTGAGCCCAAGTCTATCCATATGCAACTCTACCAATAAATGGCCCCCACAACGTGATTCCTGTCCTCTCATGGGTTGGTTACCGGTCTTGAGCGCCCATGAATTCGCTACCACGGGTCGTTCGGTCTCAATACCCCTCCAATTAGGGTCTGACATAACGGGACATCCTAGCCAAACACTACTAGAAAGTCTTAAATATGTCATCCAACAGTTTAGGAAGGTGTCCAGAGGGCATCTCCGAAAACATCCCATAATATTCCCGTAGTAGTCCAAGGACAGAAGTGTCAAAAGGACACCTCTCCTTTCCAAACCATACTTAAGCATACACAAGCATCAATTCATAACATCACATATATGGTAACTTCATATATGGAAAGAAATCAATAATTACAATCAACTCGTATATAACTGGTAAATAAATCATACATGAGTCAATTCAATATAAATAAGTAATGCTACTGATATCAAGACAGTACCACAGTAGTATAACATTATAAGAATCTAATTAAAGAAATAACATAACAAGATTCAAATATAGAAACTAAGATATGCAATTTATGTTGTTAAAGAAGTAACCATCCTTACCTTTTATAACTTGCAAAGGAATCCTAAGAAATCAAGTAAGATCTTGACAAACTTGAGAAGAAGGTCCTAAACAAGTGTACACAACATATTAGGAAAGATCCCTAACAGAAAAGATACCAAAACATCCAAAAACGGACCAATTGCGGAGTTGCTTTGTACTCATTGGTCGATTGGATTGGTCTACTGCCCCAGTCGACCAATCAGTCGACCAATGCAGACAGTAGCCAAAAAAATAGAGTTTTAAGATATAAAATCCAAATTTGGTGGTTCAAAAGGGTACTAATCAAGGGGTAAACTACATTAGTAGTATCCTAACATATAGGGGATCTCAAAACACTAATCAAATCAAGTCATCAAGATACAAATTAGGAAACAAAAAGTTACCATAATTAGATCAATCATGGTTCTTGAAGAATTCAAAATACAAATCATAGACAACAACAATAGGAGAATGAATCATTGATTTTGATAAAGATATCATGGAAGGCATACTTAGATCTTCAAGAAAATTGGCCTAAAAGCATAAATCTAAATAAGGAAACAAAACCTACCATATATGTAACTATCATGATTCATGAAGAAAGCATGGTATGGTAGAAGAGAAACAACTAGAGATTGATAGATCATGGATCATGAAAAGAAAACACAGCAATTGACAACTAACTTGATCAATAAAGTAGATCTAAGGAGATCAGAGTTTAAACCAAAAGATAAACAAAGACTAGATCATGGTTTGATCATGATTCATTCAAAAGCTTGCAATGATCATGGTTAAGATCATTGCATTAGCCATTAATCCTTAGGAAGATCATGAGAGACAAGTCCAGAGATGTTTGCAACAGAGAATGCAGCATCTCCTCTACTGTCTCAACTCAAAAAGGAAAGAAAAACAGAGATGGAGAAGAAGAAGAGAGTGTAGACATACCTTTGATGCAAAAGGAAGAGTTTTGACGAAGATCCGTCAAGAAAAAAACCAAGGATGCAAGGGAGATGACTTGCAGAGGTCTTTGGTTCGTTCCAAAGAGTTTGGAGGCAGAAAATACGAAGTAGACTCGAGATTGGACTTAAATAGAGCAAGCAGGACCTAATTGCCACAGACAGCACCCATTGGTAGAGTGGATTGGTCGACTGGTCCAGTTGACCAATCAGTTCAGCAACTTCTAAATAGAGAATTGAAGACCCAGATCAAATCCAATCCTAAAGGGGTTTTGCACACATATCAAGTGACTTACCAAATAGGTAGAAATGCCTTCAAACCATGATAGAGAGCACTCCAAGTCCATCAACTAATCCGATCTTCATCAAGATTCAGTTTCCATAAATAAAACCTCATCATCAACTCTCATGGATTCAAAGCCAGACACCAAGTCCTCCACTGGGATAGCCCAAAGCTGACTTCTTACTTTACTTCGGGTCACTGGACCTACAAAATAACAAGGTTTCCGGGTCAAGGTTAGGGCTGGGTTTTACATCGGTAACCAACCCGTGAGAGGACGTGAGAGCTTCCCGTTTACCATATGTGGATAACCAATAGGGTTGATGAGTCCGTAGTCAGGGACTATGAGGACTCTAGTGTGAAGGATACCGGAAAGGATTGCCAGGGGCGAGGAATGGACGTATCTGGATCTGACTTGATGTAACTGAGTAGAAGACTTGCATTTGGCTAGGCTTTAACCCTGACATGCGCCGGTACTTTGACCAATGGTGATGTGAGAGAGTGGTGACCTATACCCCCAGCCATGGAATATCCTGAGGGATGAAGGACCCATTACCAACTGATGATGAGTGAATGAGACTTTCCTAAAGAAGTACGGTGCTATGACTTAAAGCATGTTTTCCAATAGAGACCAGCATACATAGAGTTAGATTCATACATTCATTGTTTGTCTCATACCATATTGCAATTATGTTTGTTTTGTAATCCTGCCATTTATGTTATTATGGATTTAACTGCCTTACTGAGTTTCTTTGAAACTCATTCCTTTTGTACAATGTTTGTTAGAGTACTCTACAGGTTCTGAGTATCATGACTGCTCGTATGAAGAAGCGCAAGGAGAAGAGGCATATCTCCAGAAAAGTGATTGTGTGAAACCCAGCCCTAACCCTGACCCGGAAACCTTGTTATTTGTAGGTCCAGTGACCTAAAGTAAAGTAAGAAGTCAGCTTTGGGCCATCCCAGTGGAGGACTTGGTGTCTGGCTTTGAATCCATGAGAGTTGATGATGAAGTTCTATTTATGGAAACTGAATCTTGATGAAGATCGGATTAGTTGATGGACTTGGAGTGCTCTCTATCTTGGTTTGAAGGCTTTTCTACCTATTAGGTAAGTCACTTGACATGTGTGCAAAACCCCTTTAGGATTGGATTTGATCTGGGTCTTCAATTCCCTGTTTTGGAATTGCTGTCAGCATTGGTCGTCGATTGGTCGATTGGGCCAGTCGACCAATCCACTCGACCAATGAGGGCTGTCTTTGGCAATTAGGTTTTTCTTGCTCTATTTAAGTCCAATCTCGAGTCCACTTCGTATTTGCTGCCTCCAAACTCTTTGGAATGAACCAAAGACCTCTGCAAGTCATCTCCCTTGCATCCTTGGTGATTTTCTTGACGGATCTTCGTCGAAACTCTTCCTTTTGCATCAAAAGGTATGTCTACACTCTCTTCTTCTCCTCCATCTCTGATTTTCTTTCCTTTTTGAGTTGAGACAGAGAGGAGATGCTGCATTCTCTGTTGCAAACATCTCTGGACTTGTCTCTCATGATCATCCTAAGGATTAATGGCTAGAACAATGATCTTAACCATGATCATTGCAAGCTTTTGAAGGAATCATGATCAAACCATGATCTAATATTTGTTTAACTTCTTTTTTGAATTCTGATCTCCTTGGATCTTCTATATTGATCATGTTAGTAGTCAAATACTGTGTTTTCTTTTCATGATCCATGATCTATCAATCTCTAGTTGTTCTCTTCTACCATACTATGTGTTCTTCATGAATCATGATAGTTACATATATGGTAGGTTTTGTTTCCTTATTTAGATTTATGCTTTTAAGCCTATTTCCTTGAAGATCTAAGTATGTTTTTCATGATATCTTTACCTGAAGCAATGATCCATCCTCCTATTGTTCTTGTCTTTGATTTCTACCTTGAATTCTTCAAGATCCATGGTTGATCTAATTATGGTAACTTTTTGTTTCCTAATTTGGATCTTGATGGCTTGATTGGATTAGTGTTTTGAGGTCCCCTATATGTTAGAATACTACTGATGTAGTTTACCCCTTGATTAGTACCCTTTTGAACCAACAAATTCGGATTTCATATCTTAAAACTCTGTTTTTTTTTGGCTCTTATCGCATTGGTCGACTGATTGGTCGACTGGACCAGTCGACCAATCCACTCGACCAATGAGTACAGCAACTCCAGTATTGGTCTGTTTTGGATGTTTTGGTATCTTTCCTGTTAGGGATCTTTCCTAATATGTTGTATGCACTTGTTTAGGACCTTCTTCTCAAGTTTGCCAAGATCTTACTTGATTTCTTAGGATTCCTTTGCGAGTTATAAAAGGTAAGGATGGTTATTTCCTTAATTGCATAGATAGCATGAATCTAGTTTCTATATTTGAATATCATTGATATGTTTCCTTAATTAGATTCTTACAATGATATACTACTGTTGCATAACTTTGATTACAGTATCATTACTTATTCATATTGAATTGACTCATGTATGATTTACTTACCAAGTATATACAAAGTGATTGCAATTATTGATTTCTTTCCATATATGAAGTTACCATATATGTGATGATATGAATTGATGCTTGTGTATGCTTAAGTATGGTTTGGAAAGGAGAGGTGTCCTTTTAACACTTCTGTCCTTGGACTACTACGGGAATATTATGGGATGTTTCCGGAGATGCCCTCTGGACACCTTCCTAAACTGTTGGATGACATATCTAGGATTGTCTAGTAGTGTTTGGCTAGGATGTCCTGTTATGTCAGACCCTAATCGGAGGGGTATTGAGACCGAACGACCCGTGGTAGCAATGGGGATTCATGGGCTCTCAAGACCGGTAACCAACCCGTGAGAGGACAGGAATCACATTGTGGGGGCCATTTATTGGTAGGGTTGCATATGGTTAGACTTGGGCTCACGGGCGCTTAAGACCGGTAACCAACCCGTGAGAGGATGTGAGAGCTTCCCGTTTACCATATGTGGATGATCAATAGGGTTGATGAGTCCGTAGTCAGGGACTATGAGGACTCTAGTGTGAAGGATACCGGAAAGGATCGTCAGGGACGAGGAATGGACATATCTGGATCTGACTTGATGTAACTGAGTAGAAGACTTGCATTTGGCTAGGCTTTACCCTGACATGCGCCGGTACTTAGACCAA
The DNA here is from genome assembly GCF_041222555.1 of Hakea prostrata. NCBI lineage: Eukaryota > Viridiplantae > Streptophyta > Magnoliopsida > Proteales > Proteaceae > Hakea > Hakea prostrata. Next base: position 29,560,378 of record NC_142608.1, on the reverse strand, counting down.
TGGTGATGGGAGAGAGTGGTGACTTAACCCCCAGCCATGGAATGTCCCGAGGGATGCCGGACCCATTACCAACTGATGATGAGTGATTGAGACCTTCCTAAAGAAGTACGGTGCTATGACTTAAAGCATGTCTGCCAATAGAGACCAGCATATATAGAGTTAGATTCATTCATTCATTGCTTGTCTCATATCATATTGCATTTATGTTTGTTCTGAAATCCTGCCATTTATGTTATTATGGATTTAACTGCCTTACTGAGTTTCTTTGAAACTCATTCCTTTATTGTACAATGTTTGTTAGACTATTCTGCAGGTACTGAATACTATGACGGTCCCTATGAAGAAGCGCAAGGCGATGAGGCATATCTCCAGGAAGGTGATTGTGGTTACAACAATTACACTGAAGATTCCACGGGTGGTTATGCTCCGTACGATGCTTAGTCCGACCATTGAGTGGAAGCGTCCTTGTGCCATTTATGAGATTTATACTTATAAGGATGTTGTCTATAAAGTGGAGAACAATTTAGTTACCCATTGTACTTGCTACTGGGATTAGATTTTGTCTAGTTTATTCTCTTTTTGAGCTACTTTTCCGCTGGTTGTAGAGTGGGATTTTGCCTCACTTTACATATCTGTTTTTGACACTCTGATTATATCTAGTACTCTGATTATTTATGATTCATTCTTTCTTTATTGGATCTATGGCTTATCTTCCGCACTTTTATTGTTATTGTTCATGATTATGTTATTGTTTATGTGGGAGGTTGATTACTCGATACCTGATCTTCGGGCTGTGGATCACACTCTCGAGTATGCCAGATAGGGTACCGGCTGGGAGGATGTGACAGATTGCTGTTACGACAATTACACTGAAGATTCCGCGAGTGGTTATGCTCTGTACGATGCTTAGTCCGACCATAGAGTGGAAGCACCCTTGTGCCATTTATGAGATTTATACTTATAGGGATATTGTCTATAAGATTGAGAACAATTTAGTTACCTATTATACCTGCTATTGGGATTAGATTTTATTCTGTTTCTTCTCTTTTAGAACTACATTTTCGCTGGTTGTAGAGTGGGATTTCGCCTCACTTTACTTATTTGATTTAGACACTCTGATTATATTTAGTACTCTGATTTATATATGATTCATTCTTTCCTTATTTGGATCTTTGGTTTATCTGTTGCACATCGATTATTATTGTTCATGATTATGTTATTGTTTATGTGGGAGGTTGATTACTCGATACCTGATCTTCGGTGCTGTGGATCACACTCTCGGGTATGCCAGTTAGGGTACCGGCTGGGAGGATGTGACAGATTAATGTGAAATCCAGCCCAAACCTAGCCAGGACACCCTATCTATTTTGGGTGAAGAAAGGTTATTTTAATGTTACATCTTGAAGGTTGACCTTGATTCCAGTGTTCTATCTCCTTCTTCTCTCTTTTCTTCTTCTTATGTTCTATCTTGATGTTTTGATTATGGAGAAGGTGTTACACTACTATAACTACCTATTCTCTAATCTCCTTATGTCTTAGAGTGAACCCCCAATCACTCTATCCATTCCTTGAAACCACATGGTGAATCTCCTCAATTCTTCATTGATTTTGATTGAGTTTTGGACAGCATGATCATTCTACTATAGCTTCTTTTCTCATTAATGTTTAACATGTTTGATCTTAGCCTTTACTGTTGTTCCAATGTGTTTCATCTCCTTGAATCAATTCCCCTTTCTTTCTAGCCATTTTAGCCTTCTATGTTGACCATTGATATAAGCATTCTAGTAAGTTTCTATTTTTGATTCCTCTCATTCTAGGATTAGTATTCTTTTGATTTTCGATTTAGTTATTCTTGCCTCTAATATGTTCTTGATATTCCATTAGAGAGAAGCCTTGTTCTCTCCAATTCTTCCCTTGAATCCATGGTGAGTTTGCTATGAGAACCATGATGTTTCCAATTTAGAAATTCATGTTCCCAATTTATAAAGTACTGATTTTTGGACCATGTATGATGTCAAATTCATGCTAGATAGTCTTAGTATGTTTGTGTGAAGTTCCCTTTCGAATTTCGGATCAATCGGACTTCAAACGAAGAAGTTATGACCAAAACAGTGCAATCTGTACCTTGCTGTCTCCATTGGTCGACTAATTGGTCGTCTGGGCCAGTAGACCAATCCAATCGACCAATGAGATCTGTTTTCCAGATTTAGGTCTTTCTTGCTCTATTTAAGTCCAATCTCGGGATTAGTTCGTCTCCTCTGCCTTCTAAGCCTCTGGAACGAGTTAGAACTCCATTCTAATCAATTTCCTTGCATCCTTGGTTTATCCCTCGCAAGAACTCAAGTAATCTTCATCCTCTTGCATCAAAGGTATGTCTACACTCTCTTCTTCTTCTCCATCTCTGTTTTTCTTTCCTTTTTGGGCTGACATAGTAGAGAAGATGCTGCATTCTCTGTTGCAAACATCTCTCTACTCATCCCTCATGATCTTCCTAAGGATTAATGGCTAATGCGATGATCTTAACCATGATCATTGCAAGCTTTTGAAGGAATCATAATCTAAATCATGATCTTGTCTTTGTTCATCTTTTGATTCAAATTCTAATCTTCTTAGATCTATTTTATTGATCATATTAGTAGTTAATTGTTGTGTTTTCTTTACAAGAGTTGTAACCTGTCAATCTTTAGTTCTTTTTTCTTGATCATACCATGCTTTCTTCGAAAAGCATAACTGATACATTTATGGTAAGTTTTGTTTCCTTATTTAGATTCATGTTCTTTAGTCTTAGATCTATTTTTCTTGAAGATCTATGCATGCTTTTCATGATTTCTTTATCACAATCAATGATCCATCATCCTATCGTTCTTGTCCATGATTGTTACTATGAATTCTTCAAGAACAATGATTGATCTAATTATGGTAACTTTTGTTTCCTAATTTGTAACTTGAAGACTTGATTTGATTAGTGTTTTGAAGTCCTCTATATACTAGGATACTGTCATAGTAGTTTCCCCCTTGTTTGGTACCCTTTTGAACCACCAAATTCGGTTCTTTATTCTTAAAACTCTGATTTTGTAGGCCACTGTCTCTGTTGCTCGACTGATTGGTCGACTGAGACAGTAGACCAATCCAATCGACCAATGAGTATAGCAACTCCATATTTGGTCTGGTTTGGATGTTTTGATATCTTTCCTTCTAGGTTTCTTTCCTAATATGATATATATACTTGTTTAGGACCTTCTTGCCAAGTTTGGGAAGATTCTCCTTGATCCTTGGAGATTCTCTTCAAGTTATATAAGGTAAGGATGGTTACTTCTATAATAGCATAGATTGTGTGATTTTAGTTTCTATATTAGAATCTTTCAGATTTGTTACCATAATTAGATTCTTTTATGAATATATTACTGTTGTATTTACTTCAATTACAGTAGTATTATTTACTTGCTTTCTTTAGTTTATGAATGTCTTTATTTGTCAACTATATATGAGATGGATCTTATTATGGTATATTTTCTATATACTGTAAAAGTGTATGATATGATTGATTTGTGATTGTGATTGATTAAGTATGGTTCTGGAAGGAGAGGTGTCCTTTTGACACTTCTGTCCTTGGACATTGAAGGGAATAGTATGGGATGTTCTCCGAAGATGCCCATTGACACCTTCCTGAATTATTGGTTTTCATACCTAGGGTTGTCTAGTAGTGTTTGGCTAGGAATACCCCATTATATCAGACCCGATTCGGAAGGGTATTGAGACCGAACGACCCGTGGTAGCAATGGGGATTCATGGACGCTCAAGACCGGTAACCAACCCGTGAGAGGACAGGAATCCCATTGTGGGGACCATTTATTGGTAGGGTTGCATATGGTTAGACTTGGGCTCACGGGCACTTAAGACCGGTAACCAACCCGTGAGAGGATGTGAGAGCTTCCCGTTTACCATATGTGGATAACCAATAGGGTTGATGAGTCCGTAGTCAGGGACTATGAGGACTCTAGTGTGAAGGATACCAGAAAGGATCGCCAGGAGCGAGGAATGGACGTATCTAGATCTGACTTGATGTAATTGAGTAGAAGACTTGCATTTGGCTAGGCTTTAACCCTGACATGCGCCGGTACTTAGACCAATGGTGATGTGAGAGAGTGGTGACCTATACCCCCAGCCATGGAAGATCCCGAGGGATGAAGGACGCATTACCAACTGATGATGAGTGAATCAGACTTTCCTAAAGAAGTACGGTGCTATGACTTAAAGCATGTCTGCCAATAGAGACCAGCATACATAGAGTTAGATTCATACATTCATTGTTTGTCTCATACCATATTGCATTTATGTTTGTTCTGAAATCCTGCCATTTATGTTATTATGGATTTAACTGCCTTACTGGGTTTCTTTCGAAACTCACTCCTTTTGTACCATATCTTTTGTTAGACTTCTCTGCAGGTTGGAAATATGATGACGGTCCATATAAGGAAGGGCAAGGTGAAGAAGATGAAGACTGAAGACGAAGAAGAGCAGACTGAAGACGTGGATTAGATTTCTCTTGTTTCTTCTAGACTTATCTTTTACTTTACATGTATTAGCTTAGAGGTTTACTTAGATTTCGATCTACCTTCCGCATATGTTGTGGAGTATATCTTCGCTATACTCTACAGTTGTCTTTTGATTTGTTATCTTGTTTTCCGCACTCTGATATTCTTAGTGATCCTTCTGAGATCCTTTCTTGACTTTTATTATAAATTACTTGAACATTATGATTTGTTCTTACTTTTGATTATGTTATTGTGCTAAATGGATATGATCGTTCCTAAACTTGATCTTTTGGGCTGTGGATCACACTCTCGGGTATGCCAGTTTGGGTACCGGCTGGGAGAATGTGACAGAGTGACCCATGGAAGCAATGGGGATTTGTGAGCGCTCAAGAATAGTAACCAACCGGTGAGAGGACATGAATCCCATTGTGAGGGGTCATTCATTGGTAGGGTTGCATTTAGTAGACTTGGGCTCATAGGTGCTCAAGACCAGTAACCAACCAGTGAGAGAACATGAGAGCTTCCCGTCTATTATTTGTGGATGACCAATAGGGTTAAGAGTCTGTAGTCCGAGTTGGTTGGTGCCATAGGATACAATGACTCTAATGGGAAGGATACCAGAAAGGATCGCGAGAGGCGAGGAATGGAAGTATCTAACTCTGAGTTTATATAACTAAGTAGATGACTTGCATTAGGCTAAGATTAACCCTGACATGCACCAATACTCAGACCGATGGTGGTGAGCGATAGTGTTGACCTAAACCCCAGTCGTGGAATATCTGAGAGGGATGTAGGACCAAATTACCACCAGAGAACCCAAGATACTGAGACAGTTGAGGGAGAGTGAGTCGAGACCTACCTAGAGGAGTATGGTGCTATGACTTAAAGCATGTCTGCCACTAGAGACCAGCATACATAGAGTTAGAAGGATACTTGCATATCTGTCTCATATCATATTGTATCATGTATGTTTTTCTATCATGTTATATGTGTTGTTTTGTGAAATGAACTACCTTGTTGAGTTCTTTTGAACCCATCCTTTTCGGAACAACTTTGTTAGGTCTCTCTAGAGATACTATTGACTGTGAGAACCAGTACTATGAGAACACTGTTCCCGAAGTGCTGGCTGTTATGACTTCGACGGTGAAGACTACCAATGTGAAGTTGGAACTTATTAAGATTAGTCGGACTCTGGTTCTTGTGTGTTGGCGTTGGGACACTAAAGTCTTTTCGTTTAGACATAACCTTTATAGATTTGAAGAGACTTATGTTTAGACTTAGTTTGTTTCTTTCCTTATACTCATGAGATGGTTGTAATTTCCTTTATGCTTTGGACTACTTTTCCACTGCTGTTATAGAGTGATTTTTCCGCTACACTGTATATTTGATTTATTCTTTTGGTATCTTTTTCCACACTCTGATTGAATAGTAATCTTTCTATGAACCTTTCCTTGATTATTCGTTTATAATATTTACACATTTATTTAGCCTTGTTCTCGATTATATTATTGTGAATGTGGGAGGATGATTTCCACGAGCTGATCTTTGGGGTTGTGGATCACACACTTGGGTATTGTGGTTAGGGTACTGGCTGGGTGGATGTGACAGGGTGGTATTAGAGCCCATAGTTCATGGAAAATCCCAACCGCGGGAACAATAATGGAGCATTCTTGAGTCGAATTCAAAAAAAGAGTCGAATCTTCTTAGAGGTGAATAATAGAAAACTTTGGACTAGAAACTTAAATAAATGAAGCTTAATATATTTTGTTGAATAATGCACAATAATCATGGTTGAACAAACATAACTTAATGCAATAAAAGAAATGCATAATACACAATAAGAAAGTGAAATAAATTGAACTTCATTAATTTCTAGGAAGTTTTCACAAAAGAGTTACATTAGTAAAAACATAAAAAGAAAATCCTAGTATAATCTATCTAAGAGATCGTTTCTCTAGGTCAAACTGATCTCTAATGGCTCTAAAATCCTCCTCTAATCTCGAGAGTTGAGTTTGCATCCGCTCCTGCCTGACTTCCATCCTCTCTAGTATACAAGTCGTCGCAGACAACTGAGAAGCCATATCTGGTGCCTCAGGAGCTGCATGTGAAGGACCCCCAACCTCGAAGTGTGGTGGCACAGGAATCGCCTCATGTCCATGATCCGCCTCGGGCATCTCAGCATCCTCATCTCCATGATCATCACTCCCATCTCCCTGAGCATTAGCCTCAACAGCCTGATCCTCCTCATCCTCGCCCTCGAACCTCACTGCATCACTAAGCTGCATTTGTTCGATCATCCTTACCCCGATGTCATTCCCTAGATCTCTGGTGAGCATCTCTGTGTTCTCCAGGTCCACATCGAAGTGCCTGAAGACTAGTGTCAATAGTCAGCCAAAAGCAAGGTTCTTGACCTCGAGATGCTCAACTCTATCTATCATTACCTGTTGGATGATGTAGGACAAGTCAATCTAAAGACCCAGGTAGATGCTATAGATGATTGAAGCCTCCATCACAGTCACCCAGTGGTGATGCCCGGCTTTGGGAATGATGTTCTGACCTACTATGCGTGCTATGACTCTAGCTGATGCAGTCATCCTCGCACTATTCCACGGACTTTAGCATCATCGTCGTCCTAAAGTGTGGAACAGATCTTGTGAAGCTCATAAGACAATAGGACCGTGTTGATGTCGATACCCACCAGAATCCACCAACATGATGACTCATTGTGTGGCACCTAGAGTATGCGTGCTAGTACGATGGTACAGAATCTGATCTGTGTCTCCGGGACTCGGGACCCGAGACTCGATAACTAGCCGCCTGGTTCCCTGACCTCTGCCCTCGTAGTGGCAAGCCAAGTTGTTGTAGAAGTACCTCACCAACTCAGGATAGGCTGGAAGATCCTTTGTGAAAAGTTGTGTCCAATCAATAGAATCTAGCTGCTGACGGATGCGGAAAGTCCGAAGCTGCTGTAATTGTACCTCCTGGCCATACTCAATGGGTGAGGCCTAGAAGAAAGCCTCATAAAGAAACTCAGCCTATGGAGTGTAAAATAAATCCAGACGAATGACCTCAACACGTGCTGCAAGTAAGGGAGTTGGACCTCTGCCTCTACCCCTCCTAGGTCCTTATCGTCGTTGTGAAACCCAGCCCTAACCTTGACCCGGAAACCCTGTTGTTTGTAGGTTCGACAACCCGAAGTAAAGCAAGAAATCAACTATGGGCCATCTCAGTGGAAGACTTGGTGTTTGGCTTAGAATCCATGGGAGTTGATGACAGTGTTCCATTTATGGAAACTTGTTCAGGATTGAAAAGGACACTGCATCCTGATGATAATGGGATTAGTTGATGGACTTGGAGTACATTCTGACTTGGTTCGAAGACATTTCTACATACTAGGTAAGCCACTTGGTGTGTGTGCAAAACCCCTTCAAGTTTGGATTTGATCTAAGCCTTCAATTCCCTATTTTGGACTTGCTGTCCTGATTGGTCGACTGCTTGGTCGACTGGGCCGGTCGACCAATCAATCGACCAATGAGGTCTGTTTTGCTGAATTAGGTCTTGGCTACTCTATTTAAGCCCAACTTCGAGTCTAATTCATCTTTTATGCCTCCAAACTTCCTAGAACGAACTAGAGCTCTCCTCAAGTCATCTCCTTTGCATCCTTGGTGGTTTTCTTGTTGGATCTTCATCAATTCTCTTGCTTTTGCATCATAAGGTACGTGATCATCCTCCTCTCTTCTCCATCTTTGGTTTTTTGTAGTTTTTCTTTCCTTTTCTGTTTGAGAACTGTAGAGTTGATGTTACATCTCTGCTGCAACCATCACTCTACTCATCTTCTCTCTTTTCCTAAGGATTTAAGGCTTGATGGATGATCTTAATCAAGATCATCACTTTCTTTTGAAGGAAACCATGTCTTCATCTTCTTTCCTTTTTAGATTCAAAGTTCTTCAATCTTAGATATTTTTTTCTAGAAGATCTATACATGAATTCTTTATCATATTAGTAATCAATCATTCTTTAGTTTCTCTTCCATGGATTTGCCATGATTTCTCCAAGAACCTTTACTGACCTATTTATGGTAAGTTTTTGTTTCCTATTTTGTGACTTGAAGACTTGATGTTATTATGGTTTTCAAGTCCTCTATAGACCAATACACTATCATTGCATATTCCCTCTTGTTTGGTGACGATTCAAATCACAAAATTCAGATTTTGAATCAGAAATCTCTGATTCTATCTGTCACTGACTCTGTTGGTCGACTGATTGGTCGACTGAGTCAGTAGACCAATCAATCGTCCAATGAAGACAGTAGACTCTGTTTTGGTTTATTTTTGGTTGATTTGATTCCTATCTTTTGGAGATCTTCCCTAATAAGGTATGTACACTGTCTAGGATCCCCTTCCAAGTTTATAAAAGATCTTCCTTGATTCTTGAGATTCTTTGAAAGTTATTTAAGGTAAGGATAGTTATTTCTTTAATTACATAGATTGCATGATTTAGTTTCCATATTTGAATCTCTTTGATTTATTTCCATAAATAGATTCTTATACTGATGTACTACTGATGCAACTACTCTAATTACATTAGCATTACTTGTTTACATTATTTAGTTTATGCATGACTTTACTTGCCAATTATATATATGAGTTGAATCATGTTCTTGATTACTTTCCATATGAGGAGTTACTATATCTGTGATGTGATTGATTGATGATTGTGAATGATTAGGTATGGTTTGGAAAGGGGAGGTGTCCTTTTGACACTTCTGTCCTTGGACATCAACGGGAATATTATGGGGATGTTTCCGGAGATGCCCTTTGACACCTTCCCAAACTGTTGGTTGTCATACCTAGGGTTGTCTAGTAGTGTTTGGCTAGGATGTCCCATTATATCAGACCCTAGTCAGAAGGGTATTGAGACTGAATGACCCGTGGTAGCAATGGGGACTCATGGGCGCTCAAGACCGGTAACCAACCCGTGAGAGGATATGGATCACATTGTGGATATTCGAAAGAGGCCATTCATTGGTAGGGTTGCATATGGATAGACTTGGGCTCATGGGCGCTCAAAACCGGTAACCAACCCATGAGGGGATATGAGAGCTTCCCGTTTACCATATGTGGATAACCAATAGGGTTGATGAGTCCGTAGTCAAGGACTATGAGGACTCTAGTGTGAAAGATATCGGAAAGGATCGCCAGGGGCGCGGAATGGACGTATCTGGATATGAGTTGATGTAACTAAGTAGAAGACTCGCATTTGGCTAGGTTTTAACCCTGACATGCGCCAGTACTTAGACCAATGGTGATGTGAGAGAGCGGTGACCTAAACCCCAGCCATTGAATGTCCCGAGGGATGCTGGACCCACTACCAAACGGTGTTGTGTGATGAGACCTTCCCAAAGAAGTACGGTGCTATGACTTAAAGCATGTCTGCCAATAGAGATCAGCATACATAGAGTTAGAATCATAATGCATCATATGTTTCATATTACATTGCATCATACTTTGCTTTGAAATCCTGTCATTTATGTTATTATGGATTTAACGCCTTCACTGGGTTTCTTTTGAAACTCACTCCTTTTGTGCTATGTATTTTTAGATCTCTCTACAGGCTTAGAGTATTATGATTGCTCGTATGAAGAAGCGCAAGGAGAGGAGGCATATCTCCAAGAAGGTGATTGCGATTACGACGATTACATTGAAGATTCCGCGGGTGGTCATGTACAATGCTTAGTCCGTCGATAGAGTGGAAGCACCCTTGTGCTTTTTTTGAGATTTATACTTATAGAGATGTTCTCTATAAGATTGAAAATGATTTAGTTACTCATTACAGTTGTTATTGGGATTAGTTTTGATCTCTTTTCCTTTCTTTTTGGAACTACTTTTCCGTTGTTGGTAGAGTGAGATTTCCGCCTCACTTTACTTTATGATCTTGACATTATTGTGACCTTTCGTACTCTGATGATACATGATTTTATTTCCTTCCTTATTTGGATCTTTCATTTATACTTTGCACATTGATTATTTACGTTCATGATTATGTTATTGCTTATGTGGGAGGATGATTTCCTTGATACTTGATCTTCGGGGCGGTGGATCACACACTCAGGTATGCCAGGTAGGGTACCGTCTGGGTGGATGTGACATTTGTCTTTGTGGCGTGATGAAAATTTGTTGAGACAAGACAAAGGTACAATGAGTTAGTTCAACAAGAAGAAAAATTCAGCAAGAAGGGTATTTTGGTAAAATTTTCAAAAAATTTAGACTACAGTGAAATTGCTATTTGAATATGCCATCATGTGCATAATACTTGGAATAACATGTTAGGATGGTTTATTTGAGGGAAATCCATCAAAATCATGGTCTATGCAAGAAAATTCAGCAAAAAGAAAGAAGGAAATTCGCCTTTAGGTCAAATTTGGAATTTTTTAAAATGCAAAATTGGATAGAACGAAGTGCGTGTACACCTCTATCATATCAAATCAGTCATGTAGGAAGTGATTTGGTCTTAAAATTCCTTTTGGTTTGAAAATGGGACAAGATTTTCAAAAGAGGTATTTTTGAGAGATGAATAGTGAAAATGCATGTGTTTTGTGTAAAATTTAAGTGTGTAAGCAGACCATTGTATGGAAGAAAAAAAAACACCTGGAGCATGTTTCTAAATGTTTCTATACATGATTTAGACCTATAACAGCAAGTATCTCATGGATTGAAAGAAACAAGACAAGCATTGAACCATTAGAGAGTTGGATTATCTCTTACTTGTGGTTAAGAATTAAAGTGTGTAGTTGAGATGTTGTAGAAGCCTTTGAGAACCTTGGAATGCATTGGGAGACCTCAAAAACCTAATCTCCAGAGCTCTCTCACGAAATTCAAGAAGTTAGAAGTGTGAAGAAATGAAGAGAAATGGTCGATCAGCTTTGGTGAGATCTAAGCAACCAAGGGTGACCGAACAAAGGAGTCAGTGAGCCCAATTTTTGGGCCATTTTGGAAAATGTTGATTTTTGGCTCATGATTTGTTGTGTATTGCCTATATTGATGAAATTAAGCCTTATTTGTATATTCGAAGCATGGGAACAACTTGTTATTGATGTTCTTCAAAATTTTGTCTTTTGATATTTTTTTCAGATTTACAAGATGGTTACCTAAGGAATCGCAACACCTATGCGAGTTGTAATGGGAATGGAAGGGTACCTAATTGAACTATACCTGATGGTGTTTCCAGTGATCAAGTGCCTATAGATGGCCAGACTGTTGATAATCTCCCTAATGCTCCACCAGTGGCAAATTTCTAGGATATTGCCCACATTATGGGAAATATTATGCAGCAGCAAAGTGCACAGTTCAATCAGATGATGACTGGGTTTATGACCTTGCATAATGAGACCTATACTGCTGCTCTTGTAAACCGTCATCTGACTGTTGTGCTGAATGCTGAAAGATTGGCAGGAACTCCTCATACAAGACTGAGGGAGAGTTTCCTTAAGCTTCAAGTGCCAATTTTTACTGGAGTGTCGAAGGATACTCTTTCCCTAACAAGTGGCTGAGGGAATTAGAGAAGGCCTTCAGGAACCTACAGTGACCGAAGCTCATAAGATCTTGTTTCCTGAGCAGAAGCTGTAGCACGAAGCAAATGTTTGGTGGAACTTTACTCACCCTATTTTGGAAAACCTGCATGCAGGTGGTATTACATGGGAAATTTTTAAAGAAGCTTTCTGTAAGAACTATTTTTCTGAAGTAGTCAAAGATGCAAAGGAAGTTGTTTATGGCTCTTGTACAAGGACCCCTCTCCATGCTGGAATACCAGCAGAAATTCAAAGAACTTTTCTTTTTTGCTCCTAAATCTTTGAGAGCCGACCGTGCTAAAGAAAAGAAATTCTTCAAGGGTTTAAGGCCTACTATTAAGACATATCTCACCATCCTTCCGATTGAGAGCATAACTCAAAGAAGATTGAAGAATCTGAGAAGGAAAGTCCTCGCTTCCAAAGACCCTGGTAGAAAAGAAACCCTGGTTTGGTTGATAGATCTGAGAGAAGGTTCACAAGACCTACACCCTACCCTACTCCGAATTTTCAGCTTAAGAGTGTAGGACAAAGTTCTAGAAGTGTATAGGCTGGATAGCAAGGTCAGTTTAGTGGCAATAGATAGATTGTGAATGCTCAAGCTACTAGGCTAGTGTATGCAAATCCCAAACCTGTGAGCCAGAAGCCTCCTATGGCAGTGCCTTCAGCTACACCAAAGGATCCTCTTTGTTTCTTTTGCAAATAAACTAGACATTTTGCACGTGCTTGCCCCTAGAAGACTAATCAGCCACCAACCACTGTAGCAAAGAGTGCACCAGCCCCTCAAGCAGGAAAAGTGTTCAGTATATCTGGTACTGAACAAGATGGGAGTCATGATGTGGTGACAGGTACATTACTCATCGCCTTTGTACCTGCTTTTGTGTTATTTGATACGGATGCATCTCATTCGTTCATTTCATCTGCATTCGTTAAAAAGATTGACATGAAACCGAAGAACTTATCTAGTTATTTGATGATTAGAACCCCTACAAAATCAGTAGTACAACTAGATCAAGTGTTAGATGGATGTCATGTCTTTGTTTGTGGAAGAAATCTGAAAGCCAAGTTAGTACTTCTTGACATGAAAGACTTTGATGTTATTCTGGGAATAGATTGGTTGACAGCCCATAAAGCTATAATTATTTGTTCTTCAAGAAGATTTCAATTCCAGACTAAAGGAAATTCAACTTATGAATTTCAAGGAGATCAAGGAAGAGTCAGTAAGAATTTTGACTGCATTAACACAAGTAAGTGCATTAGCGGAAAGTGCTTCATCTGGAAGCAAGGTCAAGGAAGAGAAGAAGCTTGAGGAAGTCAAGGTAGTTTGTGACTTCAAGGACATCTTCCAGAAGACTTGTCAGGTTTGCCTCCTGATAGAGAATTGGAGTTTTCCATTGAATTAATTCCAGGAGATGCTCCGGTATCAAAAGCCCCGTATAGAATGGCACCTGCCGAACTAAAAGTACTACAGAACCAACTAAATGAGCTCTTAGACAAAGGTTTTATACAGCCTAGTGTATCACCTTGGGGAGCTCCTATCCTGTTCGTAAAGAAGAAAGACGGTAGCATGCGTCTATGCATTGATTACCAGAAGTTGAACAAATTGACCGTCAAGAATAAATATTTGCTACCTAGGATTGATGATCTCTTCGATCAATTGAAGGGTGCAGCTGTGTTCTTAAAAATTGATCTGAGATTTGCATACCACCAACTTAAGGTGAAGTCTAGTGATATTTTCAAGACAGCTTTTAGAACACGATATAGCCATTATGAGTTTAGAGTCATGCCCTTCTGTTTGACTAATGCTCCTACTATTTTTATGGACCTTATGAATCGAGTTTTTTATGATGTGCTTGATAAATTTGTGATTGTGTTCATTGATGACATTCTGATTTACTCGAAGAATGAAGAAGAGCATATGAAACATCTTCGTTTCACCTTGCAAAGAATAAGAAAAAAGCAACTCTTTGCTAATTTTAGCAAGTGTGACTTTTGGCTATCAAAAGTAGTATTCCTAGGCCAAATGGTTTTAGCAGAAGGTATTCATGTTGATCCCGAGAAGGTTAAAGCAGTTGCCGACTGGGACATACCAAAGACTGTAACTGAAATAAGAAGTTTTCTCAGAATGACTGGATACTACAGAAGACTCATTGAAAATTTTTCTAGGTTGGCTGCTCCGATAATTAAGCTAACTAGAAAGGAAAAGAAGTTTGTGTGGACCAATGCCTATGAGAAGAACTTTCAAGAGTTGAAGGATAGACTGAAAAAGTGCCCGATATTGACCCAATGATTTGACAATTTATACTGATGCGTCAAAAATTGGTTTGGGTTGCGTTTTGACGCATCACAGGAAAGTGGTAGCATATGCCTCTAGACAATTAAAGGATTATGAATGGAACTACCCTACCCATGACTTAGAGCTTGTTGTTGTGGTTTTTGCCTTGAAAATTTGGCCACATTATTTGCTTGGAGAAAGAATTGCCATTTTCACAGATCACAAAAGTCTGAAGTACTTCTTTACCCAAAAGGAGTTAAATATGCGACAAAGAAGATGGTTGGGGTTAGTATCGGATTATGATTGGGATATCCAATATCACCTTGGTAAGGCTAATGTGCTTGTTGATGCTCTTAGCAGGAAAAATAAGAAGAAAGAGTTTGATTTAAATGCTTTGAGTAAACTGCTTCTGTTTTCAATTTTGAAGCTTGGTTTGGAAATTATTCCAGAAGGATCTGAAGTAGTTCTTGCAGCCTTGATAGTGAGATCCACCCTTAGAGACCGAATTGTTGCTCTACAAACCTTAGATCAGGAATTGAAGGAGAAGATTGAGAATATATCTTCAAATCCTAAAGCGGAATCCCGATTTTTGCATGTCTATGGATGGTTCCCTAATGTATAGAGGCAGACTCTGTGTGTCACATCCACCCAGCCGGTATCCTATCTTGCATACCCGGGAATGTGATCCACAGCCCGAGGATCAAGAATCGAGTGGCCATGTCTCCCACATACACGATAACATAATCACGAACAATATAATCAATGTCTTAAGCAAGTAATAACTAGATCAAGATGGATAAGAAAAGATAATCAAATCAGAGTGCGGAAAATTATAAAGTATCAAGTAGATATAAAGGAAATTCTAAAAAGGGAGAGAGAGCGATCAGAAGTCACTCCCTCAGTTGAAGCAGAAAGTGGTTGATTAAGCTAAGTTACAAACCATAATCAAAGAGTAAATCCATAAAAGTTACATGACATATCCAAGTCCCAGAATAACTAGAAGGGCCTAGACTAGGGTCTCCTCCGTCTTGTATAAAGTGTCCTCGTATGTGTACACAAAGGAGACCAAGCACGGCCTCTCCCAAATCAAGGTCGGACTAACTCTAGTACGGAGCGTAATCACCCTCAGCACCTTCACCATAATCTTCGTAATAGCCAGGACCTTTACCGTAGTATGAGGGATCCTGCGCCGCCGCATAGTAGGAGCCATCAATGTCTTCGGTACCTGCAGATATGTCTAACAAAAACAATTGCAGAAAGGAAATGAGTTCAAAGAACTCAGCAAGGCGAGTCGTTCCACAGTACACAAATCATACGATACAAGTCACAATATGATGCAAGATAATATGACACAATAATTGTCACATCCACCCAGCCGGTACCCCATTTGGAATACCCAGGATGTGATCCACAGTCAGAGGATCAATGATCTAAGGTCCATGCCTCCCACATACACGGTAACACAATCATGAACAGTAATAATCAATGGTAAAAACAGCTAATACCAAGTATCATGAATAAGATAAGAGTAACTAAATCAGAGTGCGGAATATAGATAATAATAAAGTGTGATCAAAATCATAAAGGGTGAGAAGGTGTAGTAGTCACCCTCTCAGAGCAGCGGAAAAGAAGTAAATCAAGTTAGTTACATATCCGAATATCACCAGAATAATTCAAAGACAAGTTAATTACAATATCCAAGGTTCCACAAATACACCAGGGGAATGGGGCACTATACTAGGGTTTCTATAGTAATCTGACTTACCGCATAGAGGATGATCCGAGGGATGGTTCTAGGATTGTCATAGATTCCATGGTCGGAGGTAGAGAGATTAGTTTCACTACGAGGACACTGGCTCGCATCTTAGATGTACCGATCGTACGAGATTCCCGTTGGTGGATTCCCGCTGGTACAGATATCACAGAGGTGCTTCTTCCTTATAAGGTATACTAGGTGTGCATGACTCTATGGGATGACATTGACTGTTATATGCCCCGGTGTGGTACTGAAATGCGTCTTTCAGCTAGAGTTATCGTTCGCATCTTCGGGCGAAACATCCTTCCGAAGGCAGGGCATCATAGCAAAGTGTCGGCGATGGAGGCACTGATCATTTATAGTATGTATACTGGAGTACAAATCGATTTAGCATACATCATGCAAAATGTCATGATTGATCGGATCGAGTTTCCTGGGGATAGGAACTTGGCTTTCGGTCGACTCTTGACTCGTATCTTTGAGTACTTTGGTGTGGACTTGGAGCATACACCTACGATTCAGGGTCAAGATTTAGGTGAGCCCATTTGTACATGGTTGATCAGGAAGATGGGGCTCCAGGATGCAGTCAGATCAGAGGATGAGGATGATATCGATGATGCATCAGGAGATGATGACTCAGAGGATGATAGTACTGATGATGATGATGGTGGTGACAATGATGAGCATAGTGAGGATGATGATCAGGGTCATGAGGAGGCTCCGAGGCATGAGGAGGTTCCCGCTCCATGATTTACTGAGGTCGGAGGCCCACACACACGACTTCTGAGGCTCCAGATGTGGCTTCTCATCAGTCGTCGATTTACTCTATTCTTGAGAGGATCGAGGCTCGGCAGGAGAGGATGGAGTTACACATGTGCACCCTCAGTGAGAGGTTTGCACGACTGGAAGAGGAGTTCAAATCTAGGAGGGATCAGACAGATCGCAGGAGTCGTTCACCTACATAGACATCACTAGGAATTTTCTTTTATGTCATAATGGATGTATTTCTCTTT
The DNA here is from genome assembly GCF_041222555.1 of Hakea prostrata. Taxonomy (NCBI): domain Eukaryota; kingdom Viridiplantae; phylum Streptophyta; class Magnoliopsida; order Proteales; family Proteaceae; genus Hakea; species Hakea prostrata. The sequence continues at coordinate 29,543,235 of NC_142608.1, read as the reverse complement.
TTCAGACTTGTACAAATTTCCCTATGAAATCAATGAAGTTCAGTTGTTTTGTCTATATTATTGTGTCTTATTCATGAGTCAAATTATGTTTCAATATTTTGGTTTCTAGTCCAGGTTATCTATTATTCACTTCTAGGAGCACTTGAGTCACTTTCGGATCTGTGACTCGGAATGTTCCGTCACCGTTTTTGTGGTCGGGGTTCCACTTGATCTTGGGCTCTGATACCAATCTGTCACATCCACCCAGCCGGTACCCCATTTGGAATACCCGGGATGTGATCCATAGTCCAAGGATCAATGATCTAAGGTCCATGCCTCCCACATACACGGTAACACAATCATGAACAGTAATAATCAATGGTAAAAACAGCTAATACCAAGTATCATGAATAAGATAAGAGTAACTAAATCAGAGTGCGGAATATAGATAATAATAAAGTGTGATCAAAATCATAAAGGGTGAGAAGGTGTAGTAGTCACCCTCTCAGAGCAGCGGAAAAGAAGTAAATCAAGTTAGTTACATATCCGAATATCACTAGAATAATTCAAAGACAAGTTAATTACAATATCCAAGGTTCCACAAATACACTAGGGGAATGGGGCACTATGCTAGGGTTTCTTCTATACTAATGGTAGTCTCCTCAATAGTAAGAATGAAGTAAACCCAGCGCTGCCGCTCCCGCACAACTATGGGGCTAACCCTGGTGCAGATAGTAATCCTCCTCGGCTCCAATATACGGATCCTCACCGACGCCACTACCCTGAGGGTAGTATGCGGAATCATAGTCCGCCTCATAGGAGGTGCCATCGTAATATTCGGTACCTGGAATGTAATCTAAAACATTTGCACAAAAGGAATGAGTTCGAAGAACTCAGCAAGGAAGTTATTCCATAATTAGAAATCATACACATTCAGAACATATAATAATGCAATGTGATATGGAACATATGATGCAGATATGAGCCTAACTCTATGAATGCTGGTCTCTATGGTAGACATGCTTTAAGTCATAGCACCGTACTTCTCTGGGTCGTCAGTCACTCTCCCATTTCCATATCTTGGGAATGCCCGGGGAAGATCGGTAAAGTCATCAAAAACCTTGGCAAGGGGATCGATCACCGCTCTCTCACATCACCATTTGGTCAAGTACTGGCGCATGTCACAGTAAAGCCTAGCCCAATGCAAGTCATCTACTCAGTCGGTCAAGTCAGATTCAAATACGTCCATTCCTCGCCCCCGGCGATCCTTTCCGGTATCCTTCACACTAGAGTCAGCGAAATCCCGGATTTCGGACTCATCAACCCTATTGGTCATCCACATATAGTAAACGGGAAGCTCTCACGTCCTCTCACAGATTGGTTACCGGTCTTGAGCGCCCGTGAGCCCAAGTCTATCCATATGCAACTCTACCAATAAATGGCCCCTTTCAGGTATCTGTAGCATGGTTTATGTCCCCTACCGGATTGGCTACCAGCCTAGAGCGCCCATCCAACCATACACTACCACGGGTTGTTCGGTCTCAATGCCCTTCCGATTCGGGTCTGACACAACAAGGATGAACCTAGCCACACAACTAGACAATCCTATGTATGCCATCCAATAACTCGGGAGAGTGTCGATAGGCACCATCGGAGAACATCCCATACTATTCCCTCCGATGCCCAAGGACAGAAGTGTCAGTAGAACACCCTCCAATCCCAAGTCATACGTAAGCAATCACACATCAAATCTCATCATTTCTCATGCATCCAATGCATATTCATAATATTAATCAAATCATGATATCGAAACGAATCATTATAAACATAAGCAAATCAAAATGATAAAGTAACACAACCAATGTATAAAGATTTAAATGTTACTGTTCTAACACATATGTATCATAATGATTGAATGAAATTTAGGGGTTTCATTCTTTGAATAAAGCACAGTTCAATATTTGATGACTTATAAGTTTATGGATATAACCATCCTTACCTTGGATGAGTTGATGATGAATTGAGAATACCAAGAATAGTCCAATAGAATTGTTAAGGCCCTAAACAAACATCAATAATAAGTTAGAAAAGAAGTCGGGAAGATCGGATGTCATTTGGGTCAAAAGCTGACCAAGGTTTGTCGTCAACAACAACTTTGGTCGATGGTCTTGGTCAATGGTATCAACCAAAAGTATCGACCAAAATTGTCCTCGGGCAGAATAGTGGATTTTGGGGATTTTGGTCCGAAATGAGTCTTCCGGTGTTCGGATCAATCTGAAACTTGGAGGCATACTTAACAATAGTAGTAGGACACTATAAATCAAGGAATTAACCCAATCCAATGGTCTAATTAAAAAGCCCCAATTTGAGCTATCAAGTTCAAGTGATAAACATCATGGCATGACTTGGAATTGATTGCATTGATGGGGAATAGCATGCAATAGCTAGAGGAACTAATAGAAATTCGATTGGAATCATATGGCAATGTTAAACATGAACATAATACACTCTATAGCTCAGTTTGATATCGAATGGTATGATGTTAGTAGGTAAATCATGGAATACATATGCTAGGCATGAGATATAAGCATTAGCATCAATGAATGGCTAAGGGAATCATGGATTGAGCATAAGTAGGCACTTGGAGTGGTGGTTGCAAGGTTGCAGCACCATTCCAAATGTCCCATCAGCAAGATGACAATAGAAAAGAGTAGAAAATGGTAGGGTAGAGAGTGGAATGAAGAGTCATACCTTAGTGTGGAAGATGAAGACAAGAATCAATGATAAACTAAGTGTCTTTGATGAGATACCCTTCACACTAATGAAGGAGCTGCTTTGGGAAGCTCTCCCCACGTTCCCAGGTGAGAAAAATGATTGCAAAAGGCTCAAGGCTCGAGGTCATATTAAATAGAAAAGGAATATTCCATGGAATCATTAACTTGGCAGACTGGGACATTTTGGTCGATGGTCCTTGGTCGATGGTATCGACCAAAATGATCGACCAAAATATTTTCAGCAGAAAACTCAGGTTCAGAACAACAACTTCAAGTAGGGATTTGAAAGGCTATACAAGGTCAAATTGAGTGAGGTTTTCTTCCACAATTCAATCAAGAAGTCTAGTTTCGAGGAATACCTTCGGATTGTGCACAGGAGGTCATTTGGTACATCAACCATATTAATCTTCTTCGATGCGCAGACTTTCCTTAAACACTGACAATGCATTTAAGCAAGGGGTATCATTGTCAATGTCCATGGGCTCGGTCTCCGAATCATGATCATCAATCAGGATGGTCTATAAATCTCTTCTTCCACCGCTTCGGGTCCTCTGACCTGAATACAACAGTGGATCCGGGTCAGGGTCAAGGTTAGAATAGGGCTGGATATTACAATAATGCAATATGATTCTAATTGTGAGTATGCTAGTCTCTAAGGTAGACATGCTTTAAGCCATAGCACCATACTTCTTTAGGTCGTCTGTCACTCCCCCAGCCATAGCACCATACTTCTTTAGGTCGTCTGTCACTCCCCCTCAATCATACATGATATCTTGGGTCTGCCGGGGTAATTGGGTAAAGTCCTCATCAGAAGCCATGGTTGGGGATCAAGTCACCACTCTCTCACATCACCATTGGTATAAGTATTGGCGCATGTCACGGCAAAGCCTAGCCCAATGCAAGTCATCTACTCAGTCGTGTCAAGTCAGATCTGGATACTTCCCCTATAGCACCGACCAACTCGGTTCCGTATCCTTCAAACTTGAGTCAGCGTATCCTATGGCTACAACAAACTCGGACTACGGACTCATCAACAATATTGGTCATCCACAAATGGTAAACGAGAAGCTCTCACGTCCTCTCACAGATTGGTTACCGGTCTTGAGCGCCCATGAGCCCAAGTCTATCCATTTGCAACCCTACCAATAAATAGCCCCTTCCGGGTGTCCGCAGTATGATTTATGTCCTCTCACGGAGTGGTTACCGGTCTTGAGCGCCCATCAAACCATACTCTACCACGGGTCATTCGGTCTCAATACCCTTCCGATTCGGGTCTGATACAACAAGGATATTCCTAACCATACATCTAGACAATCCTATGTATGTCATCCAATAACCCGGGAAAGCGTCGATGGACACCTTCGGAGAACATCCCATACTATTCTCTCCGATGTCCAAGGATAGAAGTGTCGATAGGACACTTCCCAATCCCAAGTCATACTTAGTCATTCACAAGCTCGATCTCATCATATCATACATGATCAATAATTCATTATATAAACAAAGGCATAGCATAACATGATTAATCATAAAGAATAATTAAGCATGATATTCTGAATGACATGTAACATACTACTACTGATATAAAATGCATACAATAGTCATACATGGCTAAGGAATACATTAATGAAGTATATCTACTAAGTTTCCGAAGTAGAAGTAGATTCGCATAATCAGCGTACATGAGGTAACGACCATTCTTACCTTAATTGAGTCGGAAATAATATCAAGAACCACCAAGAATAGCCCAAAAGTCAGTGTTTGTACCCTAGACAACATATAATCAACATTAGAGAAGAAAGCAATCGAATCGGGGGTCAAACGAAGCAATTCGGCCAAAGACAGAGTTGTTGTCATATCTTGGTCGACTGTCAGTCGACCAAAGCAAACAGTAACGGGCAGAAATGAAGATTTGGCCCGAAATTGATCTTCCGGTGCTCCGATCGACATGAAACTTGGAGGGCATGATTATGGCAATATGGGGACACTACACACCAAATATTATCACAATCCAACGGTCCAATTATGAATACCCAAATTGAAACCCTATGTTCTATATGCTAAACATCAAGTATTGAATTGGAATTGATTGCAATTGCAAGAAATGAGGGGGATTCAATTAAGGGAATGATAAGGACTAATTTAGAATCATGAATCAATAGTAATTCAAACCTAGCATGCATCTACACCTCAGTTTGAACTAAAGAATAGGTTGAAATGAAAGAAATCATGGGATTGTAATGTAGGTGAACATAATCATAGCAAGAATGAATTGAGATTGATAGATATGAATGGGGAAGCTCATGGCCAAGTGTTTGCAAGGTTGCAGCACTTCAACCATGGTCCAAAGAGTATAAATTAATAGGAGATTGAGTAGATTAGAAGAAAAATAAGAAATTCATACCTTGAAGTGATAATTGAGGTGAAAAGCCAATGATTGGAGTCAATAATCTTCACAAACACCAAGAGATGGCCTAGGGAATGTCACTCTTCGTTCTCTGGAGTGCCAATGATCAGGGTAGACCTTCATTCACGAGTTCCAAAAAGGTAGGGTCAAAATGGTAATTATTTTTATGATTTTTTCGAATTTCATAGCTTGGTGGTCAGTGGCTTGGTCGACCGGTGGTCGATCGACCAAGCAGTGGACCAAGGCTGACAGCAACCTTAGAACATGGATTCGGAGGGCCAGACTAATCTGAATTGAGTTGGGTTTTCTCCTACAAGTCAATCAACAAGTCTAGCTTCAAAAAATACCTTTGGATTGAGCACAATGGTTCAATAGCTGCTTCAACTAATTCAATCTTCTTCGATGCACAGATTTTCACTAAACACTGACAATGTGCTCAAGTAAGGGGCCTCACTGTCAATGTCCAGAGGCTCTGGATCAAACACCGAATCTTCAACTAAGAGGGTCCACAAGTCTCTTCTACCTCCACTTAGGGTCTTCGGACCTACAACAGTACAAAATCCGGGCAGGGTCAGGGTTAGGATAAGGCCGGATTTTACAATGTGTGCTTGCTGTTGAGGAGATTAAGAAGGAAATTTTGAAAGAAGCACCCCAGACAGTTTTTACAGTGCATCCAGGGAGTACTAAGTTGTATAAAGATTTAAGAGAACACTTATGGTGGATTGGGTTGAAGAAAGATGTGGAAGACTTTGTGGCCGAGTGTGATACTTGTTAGCGTGTTCAGGCCGTTCATCAACTGCCATCTGGACTTTTGCAGCCCCTTCATGTTCCTAATTGGAAGTGGGAAGATATCACTATGGACTTCATGACTAGATTGCCTCGAACCAATAAAGGAAATGATATAGTACAGGTAATTATTGATAGGTTGACCAAATCAGCCCATTTTATCCCTATGAAGATCACTCATACTATGGATAAGCTAGCTAGGCTTTATGTGGACAATGTGGTTCGTCTACACGGAGTGCCTGTGAGTATTGTTTCTTACAGAGATCCTAAGTTCACCTCAAGGTTTTGGAATAGTTTGCAGAAAGCCTTGGGAACCTAGTTAAATTTGAGTACTGCTCATCATCCACAGACTGATGGACAATCGAGCAGTCAATTCAGATTTTGGAAGACATGCTTAGATCTTGCATTGTGGATATGGGTGGCAATTGGGATGAGCACTTATCTTTGGTTGAGTTTGCCTACAACAATTGTTATCAAGCATCAATAGGCATGGCTCCATTTAAAGCTTCATGTGGAAACACTTGTAGGACACCCTTATATTGGACTGAGACTGGTGAAAGAAAAGTATTAGGTTCGAAAATGATTTAAGCCACAAGTGCAATGGTGGACATGATTAGAGAAAGAATCAAGTCGGCCGAGTCAAGACAGAAATCTTATGCCGACAAGAGAAGGACCGATTTGGAATTTCAAGTTGGGGAGAAAGCTTTCTAAAAGTGTCACTTATGAAAGGTGTGATGAGATTCAATGTTAAGGGAACCTTATAAGATTCTTGAGAAGGTTGGACCTATTGCTTTCCATTTGGCCTTACCTTCGTCTCTTGCTGGAGTTCATGATGTTTTCCATATATCAATGCTTCGGCAATACATAGAAAATCCGGAACATCTACTACAACGAGAACTTGAAGGACTTGGTGCTGATCTTTCATATAATGAAGAACCGGCCGAGATCCTAGACAAAAAGGACAAACAATTGCGGATCCAGACCATCCCGTTAGTGAAGATTCAGTGGAAGAATCACACCCCTGAAGAAGCTTCTTAGGAGAAGGAAGAAGAGATGAAAGAGAAGTTTCCCCATCTCTTTGGAAACCCAAGGATGCTCTCAATTTCGAGGAACAAATTTCTTTTAAGGTGGGGGAATGTGAATTCCAACCCAAACCCTAACCCGAAAGTCTAATTGTTTGTAGGTCCGAAGACCCGAAGTGAAAGTAGAAGACAATTGTGGGCCATCTCAATGGAAACCATGGTGTTTGACTCAGAACCCATGGAGATTGATGATGGAGTTCCCCATATGGAATACTTACCTGACTTGGAGCAGAAGTTGCAACTTGTCGAGAGAGCTTGTGTAATGGCCTTGAACCCTAGTTTGACACATTTTGGAGGGTCCCTCAATGCTAGGTAAGACTCTTGGTTGAGTTGGGAAAGCCCCCTTTGGAATTTTGATTTTTGGAGTAAGAAAACCTGATTTTGGCCTTGTAAAATCCAGCCCTATCCTAACCCTGACCCTAACCCAGATCCATCATTGTTTATAGGTCTGAAGACCCGAAGCAGTGGTAAAAGAGACTTGTGGACCCTTTTGATTGATAATTATGAGTCAGAGTCCAAGCCCATGGACATTGACAATGATACCCCTTACTTGAGTACATTGTCGGTGTTTAGTGAGAATCTGTGCATTGGATAAGAGTGAATTAGTTGAAGTACCTAATGGACTCCCGTGCACAATCCAAAGGTATTTCCCAAAACTAGACTTCTTGATTGAATTGTAGAAGAAAATCCCACTCAATTTGACCCTGTATACCCCTCCAAATCCCTGTCCGAAGTTGCTGAACTAATTCTAGAAATTCTGTTGAAAACTGTTTGGGCGATCCTCTTTGGTCGATGCCATCGACCAAGACCATCCACCAAAGTTGCCCAAACTCAAAATTAATGATTCTTTGGAATATTCCCTATTCTATTTATACTAGCCTCATGTTTTGAGCCCTATTCTAATCATTATCACTCCTGAGAACGTGAAGAGAGCTTTCCAAAGCACCTCCTAGGCATTTGTGAAAAAGATTCCACCAAAATCATTGTCAATCATTGTTCCTTGTCTCCATCAACAACTACAAGGTATGATTCATCACTCTCACTCTTTATTCTATTCTTTTCTATTCTTTTCTATCCCTCTTCTTGCTGTTGAGACCTTGGAGATGGTGCTGCAACCTTGCAACCATCACTCCAAGTGTTCACTTTTGCTTAGCCTATGATTCCCTCCCTTGTCCATTGATGCTATGCTCTCATTTCAAGCCTTGCATATGCATTCCTTGATTTTCTTCTTAACTTCATGCTTTCTTGTCTAAAACTGAGGTATATAGTGTGTTATGTCTATGTTACCACTAGCATATGATCCTAACCAAATTCCTATAAGTTCCCTTAGCTAATGCATGCCTTTCCAATGCAAATGCAATCAATTCCCATCCATGCTATGATGCTTATCTTTTGAACTTAGTAGCTCAAATTGGGGCTTTCTATTTATACCATTAGATTATGTTAATTCCTTGATTTGTAGTGTTCTCATACTGTCACGCCCTCCCAGCCGGTACCCTATATGGCATACCCGAGAGTGTGATCCACAGCCCGAAGATCAGGTATCGAGTGATCAACCTCCCACATAAACAATAACATAATCATGTACAATCATAACATGAGTGCGGAAGATAAATCATAGATCCAATAAAGAAAGAATGATTCATAAATGAATCAGAATACTAAATATAATCAGAGTATCAAACAGATAAGTAAAGCGAGGCAAAAATCCCACTTTACATCCAGCGGAAAAGTAGCTCTAAGAGAATAAACTAAATAAAATCTAATCCCAGTAGCTAGTACATTGGGTAACTAAATTGTTCTCCACTTTATAGACAACATCCTTGTAAGTGTAAATCTCATAACTAGCACAAGGACGCTTCCACTCAATGGTCGGACTAAGCATCGTACGGAGCATAACCACTCGCGGGATCTTCAGAGTAATTGTGGTAACCGCAATCACCTTCCTGGAGATATGCCTCTTCGCCTTGCGCTTCTTCATAGGGACCGTCATAGTACTCAGTACCTGCAGGATAGTCTAACAACATTGTACAATAAAGGAATGAGTTTCAAAGAAACTCGGTAAAGCGATTAAAAATCCATAATAACATAAATGGCAGGATTCCAGAACAAACATAAATGCAATATGATATAAGACAAACAATGAGTGAATGAATCTAACTCTATGTATGCTGGTCTCTATTGGCAAACATGCTTTAAGTCATAGCACCGTACCTCTTTAGGAAAGTCCACTCACATCCTCAACCATTTAAGATATCTTGGATTCTCTCACGGATCATTTCACCGGTCTTGAGCAGCCGATTGGTAATGGGTCCTTCATCCCTCGGGACAAACCATGGCGGGGGGTTAAGTCAACACACTCTCTCACAACCATTTGGTATAAGTCTTCGGCGCATGTCGGGGTAAAACCTAGCCAAATGCAAGTCTTCTACTTGGTTACATCAAGTCGGATCCAGATACTTCCATTCCTTGTCCCCGACGATCCTTTCCGGTATCCTTCACACTAGAGTCGGCGTATCCTATGGCACCGACCAACTCGGACTACGGACTCATCAACCCTATTGATCATCCACATATGGTAAACGGGAAGCTCTCACGTCCTCTCACGGGTTGGTTACCGGTCTTAAGCGCCCGTGAGCCCAAGTCTAACCATATGCAACCCTACCAATAAATGGCCCCCACAATGTGATTCTGTCCTCTCACGGGTTGGTTACCGGTCTTGAGCGCCCATGAATCCCCATTGCTACCACGGGTCGTTCGGTCTCAATACCCCTCCGATTAGGGTCCGACATAACAGGACATCCTAGCCAAACACTACTAGACAATCCTAGATATGTCATCCAACAGTTTAGGAAGGTGTCCAGAGGGCATCTCCGGAAACATCCCATAATATTCCCGTAGTAGTCCAAGGACAGAAGTGTCGAAAGGACACCTCTCCTTCCCAAACCATACGTAAGCATACACATGCATCAATTCATATCATCACATATATGGTAACTTCATATATGGAAAGAAATCAGTAATTACAATCACTTGTATAACATTGGTAAGTAAATCATACATGAATCAATTTAATATGAATAAGTAATGCTACGTAATCAAAGTTATGCAACAGTAGTATATCATTGTAAGAATCTAATTTAGGAAACATATTAATGATATTCAAATATAAAAACTAGATTCATGCTATCTATGTAATTAAGGAAATAACCATCCTTACCTTTTATAACTCGCAAAGGAATCCTAAGAAATCAAGTAAGATCTTGGCAAACTTGAGAAGAAGGTCCTAAACAAGTATATGCAACATATTAGGAAAGATCCCTAACAGCAAAGATATCAAAACATCCGAAGCAGACCAAATCTGGAGTTCTTTGTACTCATTGGTCGAGTGGATTGGTCGAGTGGTCCAGTCGACCAATCGGTCGACCAATGCGAATGAAACCTATAAAATCAGAGTTTTAAGATATGAAATCCGAATTTGGTGGTTCAAAAGGGTACTAATCAAGGGGTAGACTACATCAGTAGTATTCTAACAAATAGGGGACCTCAAAACACCAATCAAATCAAGATATCAAGATCCAAATTAGGAAACAAAAAGTTACCATAATTAACTCAACCATGGATCTTGATGAATTTGAAATAGAAAACAAAGACAAGAACAATAGGAGGATGGATCATTGCTTTCGGTAATGAAAACATGAAAACATACATAGATCTTCATGGAATAAGGCTTAGAAGCATAAATCTAAATAAGGAAATAAAACCTACCATATATGTAACTATCATGCATCATGAAGAACACATAGTATGGTAGAAGAGAACAACTAGAAATCTATAGATTATGGATCATGGAAAGAAAACACAGTAATTAACTACTAACATGATCAACATAGAAGATCCAAAGAGATCAGAATTCAGATTAGAAGTTTAACGAGAGATTAGATCATGGTTTGATCATGATTCCTTCAAAAGCTTGCAATGATCATGGTTAAGATCATTGTTCTAGCCTCAAATCCTTAGGATGATCATGAGAACATGTTCGAGAGATGTTTGCAACGAGAGAATGCAGCATCTCTTCTCTGTCTCAACTCAAAAAGGAAAGAAAAACAAAGATGGAGGAGAAGAAGAGAGAGTAGACATACCTTTTGATGCAAAAAGAAGAGTTTCGACGAAGATCCGTCAAGAAAACACCAAGGATGCAAGAGAGATGACTTGCGAGAGGTCTTTGGTTCGTTCCGAGAGGGTTTGGAGGCAGCAAATACGAAGTGGACTCGAGATTGGACTTAAATAGAGCAAGAACAACCTAATTGCCAAAGACAGCACTCATTGGTCGAGTGGATTGGTCGGCGCCCAGTCGACCAATCGGTCGACCAATCTTGGCAACAAGACCAAAACAGGGGAATTGAAGGTCCAGATCAAATCCAATTCAAAAGGGGTTTTGCACACAAGTCAAGTGACTTACCTAATAGGTAGAAATGCCTTCAAACCAAGATAGAGAGCACTCCAAGTCCATCAACTAATTAGATCTTCATCAGGATTCAGTTTCCATAAATAGAACCTCATCATCAACTTTCATGGATTCAAAGCCGGACACCAAGTCCTCTCTTTGGGATGGCCCAAAGCTGACTTCTTACTTTACTTCGGGTCATCGGACCTACAAATAACAAGGTTTCCGGGTCAAGGTTAGGGCTGGGTTTTACATTCTCCCCCCTTAAAGAAATTTCGTCCCCGAAATTGAAAGCGTACTGTGCTTCCAAAGAGGTAAGGAAACTTCTCCTTCATATCTTCTTCCTTCTCCCAAGAAGCTTCTTCAGGGGTATGGTTCTTCCACCGAATCTTCACCAAAGGAATGGTGCGATTCCGCAGCTACTTGTCCTTCCTATCCAAGATTTCGGCCGGTTCTTCATCATAGGTCAAATCAGCACTAAGTCCTCAGGTGCTTGCTGCAAAATGTGTTCGGATTCTCTATGTATTTTCGGAGCATCGAAATATGAAACACATTGTGCACACCAGCAAGAGACGGAGGTAATGCTAATCGATACGCAACAGGTCCAACCTTTTCCAAAATCTCGAAAGGTCCAATGTAACGAGGGCTAAGCTTTCCCTTAACATTGAATCTCATCACACCCTTCATTGGTGAGACCTTGAGAAAGACTTTCTCTCCAACTTGAAATTCCAAATCGGTCCTTCTCTTATCGGCATAAGATTTGTCTCGATCAGGCATGAGACTTAATCCTTTCTCTTATCATATCTACCATAGCACTTGTAGCTTCAATCATCTCGGGACCTAAAACTTTTCTTTCTCCTGTCTCGAGTCCAGTACAAAGGTGTCCTATAAGTACTGCCATACAAAGCCTTGAATGGAGCCATGCCTATTGTGGCTTGATAAGCTGTTGTTATAGGCAAACTCAACCAAAGCTAGGTGTTCATCCCAATTACCACCCATATCCACCACACAAGATCCGAGCATGTCTTCCAATGTCTGAATTGTCCGCTCAGATTGTCCATCGGCTTGTGGATGATGAGCTGTACTCAAGTTCAATTGGGTTCCCAAGGCCCTCTGCAAACTATTCCAAAACCTTGAGGTGAACCTAGGATCACGATCCGAGACAATACTCAATGGCACACCATGCGGACGAACCACATTATCCACATAAAGCCTTGCTAGCTTATCCAGTATGAGTGATCTTCATGGGAATGAAATGGGCTGATTTGGTCAACCTATCAACAATCACCCACACGGTGTCATTGCCTTTACTTGTCGAGGCAAGCTAGTCACAAAGTCCATGGAGATATCTTCCCACTTCCAACTAGGAATAGGAAGAGGCTGAAGTAATCCGAGATGGAGGTTGTCGAGCGGCTTTCACACGTTGGCAAGTCTCACACTTGGCAACAAAATCATCAACATCCGCCTTTAGACCAATCCACCAAAAATGTTCCTTCAAGTCCTTGTACATCTTGGTGCTTCCGGGTGTCTGATGTAAAGACCGCTGGTGTGCTTCCTTCAATATTTCTTTCTTAACTTCTTCATTTGCGAGGCACGCACGGTCTTCCTCTAAACAACAAAGCACCATCCATGGATATACCAAAGTCGGGGTCCGACTCGGGATTCGAAGAAATCTTCTCAACTTTGATCAAAAACTCTTGATCGGAACTCTGTGAGCAACAATCTTATCTCTAAGACCAGATCTTGCCGTCATGGCAGAAAGAATAAAATCAGAATTCTCAGGGACGATTTCCAAATCAAAACTCTCAATAGAAGACCACAATGGTAAACTCAAAGCATTCAAATCCAAAGTCTTCTTCTGGTTCTTCCTACTAAGAGCATCGGCAACAACATTTGCTTTCCCGGGATGATCTTCTGAATATCACAATCATAATCGGAGACTAGTTCCAACCATCTCCTTTGTCTCATGTTCAACTCCTTTTGGGTAAAGAAGTATTTTAAACTCTTATGATCCGTGAAAATGGCAATCTTCTCACCGTAAAGATAATGTCTCCAAATCTTCAAAGCAAAGACAAGGGCGGCAAGTTCTAGATCGTGAGTGGGGTAATTCCGCTCATAATCCTTCAATTGCCGAGAAGCATAGGCTACGACCTTGCCATGTTGCATCAGTACACAACCCAAACCAATCTTTGGCGCATCGGTATAAAGCTGTCATACCACCGGAACTATCGGGTATAGTCAAAACCGGGGCACTTGTCAATCTATCTTTCAGCTCTTGGAAATTCTTCTCACCGGGCGTCGGACCAAACAAACTTCTCTTCTTTCCTGGTCAACTTAGTCATAGGAGCAGCCAACCGAGAAAAGTTCTCAATAAACCTTCGGTAGTAACCCGCCAATCCAAGAAAACTTCTTATTTCCGTTCCTTGACTTCGGTCTCTCCCAATCAGCCACTGACTTGGACCTTTTCGGGATCGACACGAATACCTTCGGCTGAAACTACATGACCAAGGAACACCACTCTCTTAAGCCGGAAATCACACTTGCTAAACTTAGCGAACAACTTCTTTTCTCGCAACCTTTGCAAAGTGAAACTTAGATGACTCGCATGCTCTTCTTCGCTCTTCGAATAGATCAAGATGTCATCAATGAAAACAATCACAAACTTATCAAGCACATCATGAAATACTCGGTTCATGAGGTCCATGAACACCGTGAGGAGCATTGGTCAATCCGAAGGGCATGACTCTAAACTCGTAGTGACCATACCGCGTTCGGAAAAGCTGTCTTGAAGATATCACTAGACTTCACTTTCAATTGGTGATATCCGGACCTTAAGTCAATCTTTGAGAACACAACTGCACCCTTCAAGCTGATCGAAGAGATCATCGATTACGGGCAGCGGATATCTATTCTTGATAGTCAACTTATTCAACTCACGGTAGTCGATGCACAAGCGCATACTACCGTCTTTCTTCTTGACGAACAAGACCGGAGCTCCCCAAGGTGACACACTAGGCTGCACGAAACCTCTATCAATGAGCTCATTCAACTGATTTTGCAACTCTTTCAACTCGGTAGGAGCCATCCTATCTGAAGCTTTAGATACCGGTGCGGCACCGGGGACGAGATCAATAGAGAATTCGACATCTCTGTCCGGAGGCACTCTGATAGATCATCGGGGAAGACATCAACAAAGTCGGAGACAACTCGACTTCGTCGACTCTTTTCTCCACTATACCCTTGCCTTCGGATGAAGCATCATCCACTAGGGCATAGACTTGCATCGGTCTGACGACACCTTCTTACAAACCCTTCTCTTTTCACCCTGAAATTCAAAGACCGGACTTCCACAAATATGGAACTGAATCTTCTTTGAGGAACAAAGGAACACGGCTTTGTGGGCTGTCAACCAATCAATTCCCAAAATAACATCGAAGTCCTTCATGTCAAGAATCACAAATTTGGCTTCCAAGTTCTTCTCACCAATCAACACGGGACATTTAGATAACCCCTTATCTAGTTTCACAATGAGGACCAGTAGGTGTACTAATCAATAAACAACTAGACAACTTCTCGGGGATTAGGTTAGTCTTCTTGATGAATGCGAGATGACATGAACGAATGAGATGCACCCGTATCAAATAAGGCAAATGCAGAAATAGAAGCGACTAACAATGTACACCTGTAATCACATCATGGCTTGGATCCCGCTCGGCCTTTGGAAATCTTGAAAACTCTACCGAGAGGAGGAGGCAGGAGCACTCTTCACCCAGGGGCGAGGCTGCTAGGCGGGCCGCCGCCCGGACGAGCACGAGCAAAATGACCAGCTTGCTTGCGGTAAAAACAAACGGGATTGCTTTGGATCCAACGGGGGTGGCTGCAACGAGAGGGCTTACGAACAAAAGGCCTTGCACTTGCACTTGCACTTGCTGGTGGTCGGTTTCCGCCATCTTGTTTAGAGCGGCCGGGCTGCTGAAAACCCGTGCTCGACCTACACTCTTAGCCTGAAAGGTAGGAGTGGGGTAGGGTGTAGGTCACACAAAACGACGGTCATTACGATCCACCAAACCAGAATTCCTTGACTGCCAAGGCTTTTGCACACGAGCACTTTCCTTCTCTGTTTCTTCCATCTTCTTCGAGTTCTGCACCACTTGAGCATAGCTCACTATAGGCGGAATTTGTGAGGTAAGCTTTAATGGCGAGGCGCGAGTCCTTTGAAGAACTTCTTTGCTTTGGCGAGGTCTTCCTTCAAAGAATGCGGAGCAAAGAAATGAAGCTCCTCGAACTTCTGTTGGTACTCCAACACGGACGAGTTCCTTAAGTCGGAATCATAAACTCAGCTTCCTTCGCATCCTTCACCGCCTCGGGAAAGTAGTTCATACAAAAAGCCTCTTTGAATAACTCCCAAGTTACAACTCCTGCATGCAAACCTTCCAAAAACAGGACGAGTGGAGATCCACCATGCATCGGCTTCTTGTTGCAACCACGCTCGGCAAACAAAATCTTCGAGCTTCCGAGCATTGCGGATGTCGGAAAGCCTTCTCCAACTCACGAAGCCACTTGTTAGGAAACAAGGGGTCCTTGGTAACTCCGAGTAAAAGTGGGTACTTGCATCTTGAGAAAACTCTCCATCGAGCGAGTATGAGGAGTTCCAGCTAAACCTCCCGCATTTAGGACTGCGGCATGAGGATTCACATTAGCACCAGCCCGGGTCTCATTATGCGAGTCATGAAACCCACCAACATCTGGTTGAACCGAGCTGCTTGCTTTCTGCTGCATCATATTGCCCATAATATTGGCAATATCCCCCGAAACTTCCAACATTCGGGGCACCGGGGATCTCATGAGTACCCCGATCGGCATTTGGTATCTCACCACCTCCATGAGGTACTTCACCACCTCCCCGAGGTATTTCACCACCTCCATGACCACTTTGGATTCACCACGCCCACTTCTCGGAGTAACCATTCTGCAAAACCGAGAACATCAAAATACCGAATTTCGAAGATTCAACATAAACCACAAGTCCAAATGATTTGAAAACTTAAATCATGCTTAAATATATCCATATAGTCATCAAACAATATTCCATAAGGCAAAAATCACATTTTCCAAAAATTCAACAGCAAATGAGGTCACTGTGACCATTGGTCGAGTGACCCAGTCGACCAATGAGTCGACCAATGAAGACGGAGAATGCGAAAATTCGCATTATAAGCCTCATTTTCACATTCCAACCTCATTCTAACTTCTTCCAAAGGTGAGAGAGCTCTAGGGAAAATCTCCAAGAGTTCCCACAAGTGTTCTTGAGGTGGTTTAGTGCTTCAACAACAACACCACAACACACCATCTTCACAAACAAGGTAAATCTCTCATTCTTTCTTCCATTTTCATCTTCTCATGCTTGCATTTCAATAAAACCATGCTTTACTTGTATCCAATGCTAGAAATCATGCTTAGGAATGCTTATAAACATATTCCCTAGGTTTTAAACACAATGCCATGCATAGACAACAAGTTTTAACACATTGGTGCTCATCTCGCAAAGTTTTATACCGAAATCGATATCTTTAGAAAAATTTCGTTTTCTCTCAAAACGTTTGAAATTTTCGCACGAGATCAAATGCTACATGCTCAAGATGACATTGTAGATAGGTCTATACAATTTGATTTAACCAATTTCAACTTTTCAAAAATCCAATTTTGACCTAAATTGCAAAATCCCCAAATTTCTTCTTGCTGAATTTTTCGCTTTAATCCAAGTTTTCGATCGATTTTCATCAAACCGACTTTATAGACATGAAATTCCAAGTATTGCGCACATGCTAGTATGTTCAAATCAAATTTCCCCCAAATTTGAAATTTTCCGAAAAATTACGAAAATACCCTTTTGGCTCAAATCTTAAAATAGCACTAATTGGAATTGTCTCTTGTCTCTTTCACAGATACACCATGCAGAGGGGAGGGCGAGGAGGAGGTAGAGGTCGTGGTCGCATCGTAGGTGCTCTTAGGGGCAGAGGTCAGGTTCCTTTCGAGCCTAGACAGGAGGTTAGGAGACCAAACATGTTTGACACCCCTCAGGCCGAGTTCCTGTACGAGGCCTACTTCAGCTACTGCAACATCGAGATGGGACGTCTACTTCACTTACGCCAGCTCAGAGCCTTTAGGATTCGGCAGAGGTTCGACACATTACAGTGGACTCATCTCTTCACCGAGGATCTGCCGGTATACCCGGAGCTAGTGAGGTTGTTCTTCAGCAACCTTACTTACACGGAGGAGGCTCGAGGCCGGGGACATCCACTTAGACTTGTCCTCGGGAGCGGGGTCTTCCCGGACTCAGATTCGCTTTTCTACTCGGACAACTGGCTGAGATCTTGCAGGTTCCTTACTATCCACAGCGGTGTGTGTGGATACCTGCAGGAGCAGATCTGGACAGCCATCCGATGCCGTACGAGCTTCGCGAGATATGCTCTACGCTATGGGATAGCCGTCGATGCTTCACACCGTGGACTAGCGGACGGATGACGGGTTCTGCACGTATTATCGGTCGCATAGTCGGCCGAAACATCATGCCGAAAGCCGGACATCACCATCGGGTCACAGTGATGGAGGCCTTAGTCATCTACCGCATCTACATGGGCTTCGAGATCGATCTCTCCTACATCATTCAGCGGGTCATGCTTGGACTTAGTTCTGTGGCCTAGCATGCGGAACCTTTGCTATGGGAGACTACGACCTTGATCTTCGGGCATTTCGGGGTGAGTTTCGAGGATACCGCGAGTGGACACTAGATCACGGGGATACCCCATTGGGACTCGGACCATTCGTTAGATGAGACTACATCGGTCGAGAGAGATCTCCTGGTCCGGAGGGTGAGGATAATGATGAATCGGGAGGATGAGGGTCGGGGATCAGAGGATGGAGGAGAGGATATCGGTCCTGATAGTGATGATCAGGCCGGAGATGATGCAGATATGCGCGAGGCTGAGCCTGTGCATCACGAGTTTCCTTCATCACACTTCGAGGTAGGTGGCCCTTCACATGCAGTTCCGGAGACTTCAGATCTTGGTGCACAGATGAGATCGATGACTTCCATGCTAGAGAGAATGGAGGTCGGGACGAGGAGCAGATGTACGAGAGGATGGAGTCACGACAGGATAGGATAGAGCATCGGGTGACTCAGCTAGCGAGAGGAGTTCGGAGCATACGAGAGATCGAGCGGATCACCTAGATAGACTGTACCTTAGGATTTTCCATTTATGCATTTCAGATGTAATCGTTGTAAAAACTTTTGAAATTAATGAAGTTCATTTTGTTCCTCTTTAATTATTGTATGTTATGCAACTTTCTTTTCCTTGCATTAGTGACATTTGTTCAAGTATAATTATGGTATGTTATTCAGAAATGTTCTGTTATGCCTCAAAGGTCAAGTTTCTAATTCAGTGTTCTATTATTCACTTCTAAGAGTAGAAGAGTCATTTCAGATCAATGACTCAGGAATGTTCAGTTGTTGTCTTTTGTGGTTAGGATCTCCTCGAACCTTGGGCTCTGATACCAATCTGTCACGCCCTCCCAGCCGGTACCCTATCTGACATACCCGAGAGTGTGATCCACAGCCCGAAGATCAGGTATCGAGTGATCAACCTCCCACATAAACAATAACATAATCATGAACAATCATAACATGAGTGCGGAAGATAAATCATAGATCCAATAAAGAAAGAATGATTCATAAATGAATCAGAATACTAAATATAATCAGAGTATAAAACAGATAAGTAAAGCGAGGCAAAAATCCCACTTTACATCCAGCGGAAAAGTAGCTCTAAGAGAATAAACTAAATAAAATCTAATCCCAGTAGCTAGTACATTGGGTAACTAAATTGTTCTCCACTTTATAGACAACATCCTTGTAAGTGTAAATCTCATAAATAGCACAAGGACGCTTCCACTCAATGGTCGGACTAAGCATCGTACGGAGCATAACCACTCGCGGGATCTTCAGAGTAATTGTGGTAACCGCAATCACCTTCCTGGAGATATGCCTCTTCGCCTTGCGCTTCTTCATAGGGACCGTCATAGTACTCAGTACCTGCAGGATAGTCTAACAACATTGTACAATAAAGGAATGAGTTTCAAAGAAACTCAGTAAGGCAGTTAAAATCCATAATAACATAAATGGCAGGATTCCAAAACAAACACAAATGC
Organism: Hakea prostrata; assembly: GCF_041222555.1. NCBI lineage: Eukaryota > Viridiplantae > Streptophyta > Magnoliopsida > Proteales > Proteaceae > Hakea > Hakea prostrata. The sequence goes on along the minus strand of NC_142608.1, from coordinate 29,523,552 downwards.
AATATGATATGAGACAAGCAATGAATGAATGAATCTAACTCTATGTATGCTGGTCACTATTGGCAGACATGCTTTAAGTCATAGCACCGTACCTCTTTAGGAAAGTCCACTCACATCCTCAACCATTTAAGATATCTTGGATTCTCTCACGGATCATTTCACCGGTCTTGAGCAGCCGATTGGTAATGGGTCCTTCATCCCTCAGGACAAACCATGGCAGGGGGTTAAGTCAACACACTCTCTCACAACCATTTGGTATAAGTACTGGCGCATGTCAGGGTAAAACCTAGCCAAATGCAAGTCTTCTACTTGGTTACATCAAGTCAGATCCAGATACTTCCATTCCTTGTCCCTGACGATCCTTTCCGGTATCCTTCACACTAGAGTCAGCGTATCCTATGGCACCGACCAACTCGGACTACGGACTCATCAACCCTATTGATCATCCACATATGGTAAACGGGAAGCTCTCACGTCCTCTCACGGGTTGGTTACCGGTCTTAAGCGCCCGTGAGCCCAAGTCTAACCATATGCAACCCTACCAATAAATGGCCCCCACAATGTGATTCCTGTCCTCTCACGGGTTGGTTACCGGTCTTGAGCGCCCATGAATCCCCATTGCTACCACGAGTCGTTCGGTCTCAATACCCCTCCGATTAGGGTCTGACATAACAGGACATCCTAGCCAAACACTACTAGACAATCCTAGATATGTCATCCAACAGTTTAGGAAGGTGTCCAGAGGGCATCTCCGGAAACATCCCATAATATTCCCGTAGTAGTCCAAGGATAGAAGTGTCGAAAGGACACCTCTCCTTCCCAAACCATACGTAAGCATACACATGCATCAATTCATATCATCACATATATGGTAACTTCATATATGGAAAGAAATCAATAATTACAATCACTTGTATAACATTGGTAAGTAAATCATACATGAATCAATTTAATATGAATAAGTAATGCTACTGTAATCAAAGTTATGCAACAGTAGTATATCATTGTAAGAATCTAATTTAGGAAACATATTAATGATATTCAAATATAAAAACTAGATTCATGCTATCTATGTAATTAAGGAAATAACCATCCTTACCTTTTATAACTCGCAAAGGAATCCTAAGAAATCAAGTAAGATCTTGGCAAACTTGAGAAGAAGGTCCTAAACAAGTATATGCAACATATTAGGAAAGATCCCTAACAGCAAAGATATCAAAACATCCGAAACAGACCAAATCTGGAGTTGCTGTACTCATTGGTCGAGTGGATTGGTCGAGTGGTCCAGTCGACCAATCAGTCGACCAATGCAGACAGAAGCCTATAAAATCAGAGTTTTAAGATATGAAATCCGAATTTGGTGGTTCAAAAGGGTACTAATCAAGGGGTAGACTACATCAGTAGTATTCTAACAAATAGGGGACCTCAAAACACCAATCAAATCAAGATATCAAGATCCAAATTAGGAAACAAAAAGTTACCATAATTAACTCAACCATGGATCTTGATGAATTTGAAATAGAAAACAAAGACAAGAACAATAGGAGGATGGATCATTGCTTTCGGTAATGAAAACATGAAAACATACATAGATCTTCATGGAATAAGGCTTAGAAGCATAAATCTAAATAAGGAAATAAAACCTACCATATATGTAACTATCATGCATCATGAAGAACACATAGTATGGTAGAAGAGAACAACTAGAAATCTATAGATTATGGATCATGGAAAGAAAACACAGTAATTAACTACTAACATGATCAACATAGAAGATCCAAAGAGATCAGAATTCAGATTAGAAGTTTAACAGAGATTAGATCATGGTTTGATCATGATTCCTTCAAAAGCTTGCAATGATCATGGTTAAGATCATTGTTCTAGCCTCAAATCCTTAGGATGATCATGAGAACATGTTCAGAGATGTTTGCAACAGAGAATGCAGCATCTCTTCTACTGTCTCAACTCAAAAAGGAAAGAAAAACAAAGATGGAGGAGAAGAAGAGAGAGTAGACATACCTTTTGATGCAAAAAGAAGAGTTTCGACGAAGATCCGTCAAGAAAACACGAAGGATGCAAGAGAGATGACTTGCAGAGGTCTTTGGTTCGTTCCAGAGGGTTTGGAGGCAGCAAATACGAAGTGGACTCGAGATTGGACTTAAATAGAGCAAGAACAACCTAATTGCCAAAGACAGCACTCATTGGTCGAGTGGATTGGTCGACTGGCCCAGTCGACCAATCAGTCGACCAATGCTGACAGCAAGACCAAAACAGGGAATTGAAGGTCCAGATCAAATCCAATTCAAAAGGGGTTTTGCACACAAGTCAAGTGACTTACCTAATAGGTAGAAATGCCTTCAAACCAAGATAGAGAGCACTCCAAGTCCATCAACTAATTAGATCTTCATCAGGATTCAGTTTCCATAAATAGAACCTCATCATCAACTTTCATGGATTCAAAGCCAGACACCAAGTCCTCTACTGGGATGGCCCAAAGCTGACTTCTTACTTTACTTCGGGTCATCGGACCTACAAATAACAAGGTTTCCGGGTCAAGGTTAGGGCTGGGTTTTACACATACTGTTCTTAAGCATCCCTCCAAGTTCCGGATCGATCCGAGCCATAGAAGACCAATTTCAGACCAAAATCCCCAAAACCCATTATGCAGCCCCGAGACTATTTTTGTGAAACCCAGCCCTAACCTTGACCCGGAAACCCTGTTGTTTATAGGTCCAGCAACCCGAAGTAAGGCAAGAAGTCAGCTTTGGGCCATTTCAGTACAAGACTTGGTGGTTGGATTGAAATCCTTGAGTGTTGATGTCAGTGTTCCAATTATGGAAACTGCACCCTGTTGAAGATCAGATTAGTTGATGGACTTGGAGTGCTCTCTGTATTGGTTCGAAGGCATTTCTACCTACTAGGTATGTCACTTTAAGTGTGTGCAAAACCCCTTGATGTTTTGACTTGATCTGAGCCTTCAATTCCCTGTTTTGAAGTTGCTATTCTGCTTGGTCGACTGGTCCAGTCGACCAATCAATCGACCAATTGATTCTGCTTTTGTAAATTAGGTCGTGGCTACTCTATTTAAGTCTAATCTCGTGAATACTCCGCCTCATCTGCCTCCTAAGCCTCTGGAACGAGTTAGAACTCCATTCTAATCAATTCCCTTGCATCCTTGGTTGATATCTCTCAAGAACTCAAGTGATCTCCTTCCTCCTGCAGCAAAGGTATGTTTATGATCTACTTTTCTTCCATCTCTGATTTTCTTTTCTTTGATTTGTTCTTGGTTGAGATCAGGAAGATGATGCTGCATTCTTGCAACCATCTATTCCATGATCCCATTCGATTCCTTGAGATTTATGATCATCGTCATGATCTCAACCCTAGCCGAATTAACCCTTGAAACCCTAACCCTTGTATGATATTTCTGGAAACCTTTTGGTAACCTCCCATGTGAGGGAAACCTCATGGGCAATATTTATGTTAATCTAAATTTGATCTTTCTATGGTTTTTCTTGTTATTATTGGCCAACAATTTACTTCCCTTTCATCCTGTGATCTCAACCTTTTCATGGGGCCCTAACTTCTTGGATATATGTTATTGACCCTGTTAATAGCCAATTAATGTGTTATCCTTACAAGAATTGTAACCTATCATCCTCTAATTCTTTATCCTTGATCATACTATGTTTTCTTCATGATCCATGATTTAACCTAATTAGGTTAACCTTTTTGTTCCTGAGTTGTAACTTGGAAACTTGATTTGATTGGTGGTTTGATGTCCTCTATATACTAGGATGCTGCCATTGCAGTTTTCCCCTTATTTGGTACCCTTTTGAACCACCAAATTCGGTTTCTTTTTCTAAAAATCGGATTCTTGAAGGCCACTGTCTCTGTTGGTCGACTCATTGGTCGACTGGGGCAGTAGACCAATCAATCGACCAATGAGTACAGCAACCTCATTCTTGGTCTGTTTTGATTGATTTGATATCTTTCCTTCTATGTATCTTTCCTAACATGTTGTATACACTTGTTTAAGACTTTCTTCTCAGGTTTAGTCAAGGTCTTACTTGATTCCCTAAGTTCCTTTACGAGTTAGAAGGTAAGGACAGTTATTCTTTAATTACATAGATTGCATACTCTCTGGTTTCTACCTTATGAAACTATGAGTTTACCTACTGTTGTTATACTTTATATTTCTGATTTACTACTGTGAGAACAGTAGCACTTGCTTATATTTTCTTTTTATTATGTAAGCTTATGTGAATTGCTTATTACTATATTGTTTAATGATTAGATCATGACTGTATACTCTCTTGTATATGATGAACTATTGATTGTGTATGTCATGTCTGATCTGAGATTGTGTCTGATTAGGTATGATTTGGGATTGAGAGGTGTCCTTTTGACACTTCTGTCCTTGGGCATTATCGAAAATAGTATGGGATGTTTCCGGGGTTGCCCATCGATGCTTTCCCTAATTTTGATTGTCATACCTAGGACTGTCTAGCAGTGTTTGGCTAGGATGTCCCCGTTATATCAGACCCAAATCGGAAGGGTATTGAGACCGAACGACCCGTGGAAGCAATGGGGATTCACGGGCGCTCAAGACCGGTAACCAACCCATGAGAGGATGAGAATCACATTGTGGGGGCCATGTATTGGAGGGTTGCATATGGCTAGACTCGGGCTCATGGGCGCTCGAGACCGGTGAGTTATATCCGTGAGGGGACATGAGAGCTTCCCGTTTACCATATGTGGATAACCAATAGGGTTGTTGAGTCCGTAGTCCGGGACTATTAGGACTCTAGTGGAAAGGATACCGAAAAGGATCCCGGGAGGGGAGGAATGGAAGTATCTGGACCTGAGTTGATGTAACTGAGTAGATGACTTGCATTGGGCTAGGCTTTTACCCTGACATGCGCCAGTACTTAGACCAAATGGTGATGTGAGAGAGAGATGACTTAACCCCCAGCCATGGAATGTTCAAGAGGGATGCCGGACCCACTACCAACAGGAGCCGTACGCGTGACTTACCCAAAGAAGTATGGTGCTATGACTTAAAGCATGTCTGCCAATAGAGACCAGCATACATAGAGTTTAGATGCATACATACATTATCTGTTTCATACTACATTGCATCTTGCTATGTTTTGCCACATGTTATTTATGTTGTTATGGATTAACTACCTTACTGAGTTTCTTCGAAACTCATTCCTTTTTGTACATTGTTTTGTTAGACTATTCTACAGGTACTGACTACTATGAAGAACCATACATTGAAGCGCAAGCCGGTGAAGCGTACTACACGCAAGGTGTTAGCGACAATCAAGATTACTCTGATGATCCCTCAGTTGATCAAGTTTCGTACTACGATTAGAGGCAACGTGGAATTGGAACATCTTAGTTGGATTGACGAAGTCCACTATTTTGAAGATGTCATCTATAGGATTGAAGACTTATGTTTAGTTTATCTTTCTTAGTTCCTTTGATTTAGTTGTTATTCCTTTAAGACTTACATACTACGTTCCGCTGTATTTGTGGAGTGAGTTTCCGCCTCACTTTACTTCTTTTGATATCTTCAGATATCTGGAATCATTTTCCGCACTCTGACTATATTGTTTATTCATTTCTTATGTTGAATCTTTGTTTATAATATTTAAACCTTGATTATTTCCTGTTTATGATTATGTTATTGTATATGTGGGAGGATGATTTCCTCGATACTTGATCTTCGGGGCTGTGGATCACACTCTTGGGTATGCTAGTTAGGGTACCGGCTGGGAGGATGTGACAATTTTGGTCGATCATCTTTGGTAGATGCCATCGACCAAGAGCATCAACCAAACTTGTTGCTGACAGCAACTTCAACCAGTTTTGACCCGTTCGACATCCGATCTTCCCGATTTCTTCTCTAATCTCTTATTTATGTTTGTTTAGGGTCTTAACACTACTTTTGGATCATTCCTTGGTAACTCTTGATTCGTCATCAACTCAACCTAAGGTAAGGATGGTTATCGCTATAAACACATAGGCTATGTACTTATGTTTTGATGCTTATAACTTAGTGAACATAGTCTCTTAATTGCTTTGAATATCATAGGACTGCTATACATGTTTTAGAATAGTAGTAATGTGATTTCATACTCTCTTGTTATAATGATTTATTATTCTTGCTACTTGTATATATGATGGATCACTTCGATATTATGATTTAACTTTTATCATGATGATGTATCAAATGTATGAGATATGATGGACTTGAGTATGTGATTGCCTAGGTATAACTTGGGATTGGGGAGTGTCCTATTGACGCTTCTGTCCTTGGGCATCGGAGGGAATAGTATGGAATGTTCTCCGAAGGTGCCTATCGACACTTTCCCGGGTTATTGGATGACATACATAGGATTGTCTAGTTGTGTGGCTAGAATTGTCCTTGTCGTGTTAGACCCGAATCGGAAGGGCATTGAGACTGAACGACCCGTAGTAGTGTATGGTTTGATGGGCGCTCAAGACCAATAACCAACCCGAGGGAGAACATAAACCATGCTACGAATACCCGGAAGGGGCCATTTATTGGTAAATTTGCAAATAGCTAGACTTGGGCTCACGGGCGCTCGAAGATTGGTGGGTCATATCCGTGAGAGGATGTGAGAGCTTCCCGTCTACTATTTGTGGATGACCAATAGGGTTGATGAGTCCGGTGGGTAATATCCGTGACTCTAGTGTGAAGGATACCGGAAAGGATCCCGGGATGGGTGGAATGGAAGTATCCGAATCTGACTTGCTACGACTGAGTAGATGACTTGCATTGGGCTAGGCTTTACCTTGACATGCACCAATACTTAGACCGAATGGTGATGTGAGAGAGCGGTGACCGAAACCCCAACCATGGATTTGTCCGAGAGGGATGCAGGACCCAATTCCCCCCAGTATTGTGTGATTGAGACTTACCTAAAGAAGTATGGTGCTATGGCTTAAAGCATGTCTACCATAGAGACTAGCATTCATAGAGTTAGAATCATACTTGCATCACATGTTTAATATCATATTCCATTATGTTATGATTTGTACTTATATGATTATGAATTATGTAATAACTGCCTTGCTGAGTTCTTTTGAACTCATTCCTTTTGTGCAAATGTTGTTAGATTTTCTCGCAAGTATTGAAGACTCTGATGGCACACTCTATGAGACGAACTTTGATCCCTCATACTACCCTCCAGGTGGTAGCTACGCTGAAGATCAAAGTTATGGTGCCTAAGAGGATTACTCTATGTACCAGGGTTAGCCCCACTATAGTGAGGGAGCGGCCATGTTGGGCTTTCTTTGTCCACACTTCTGAAGAAATAATCATTAAGATAGAAGAAATCCTTGCTTAGTGCCCCATTGCCCTAGTTTTTTGTTAAACATTTGGGATATGTAATTAACTTTCTTTGAGTTACTCTTTAGACATGGGATTGTAACTTAACTTGATTTTTCTACTTTTCCGCTGCCTTTGAGAGAGTGACTTTCGTTCATTTTTCTCATTTTTATGATTATACTTATACACTTGGTATCATTTATTTTCGCACTCTGATTATTTGATCTTATCTTATTCATGATATCTGTTATTTATTGCTTTTACCTTGATTATCATTGTTCATGATTGTGTTATCGCGTATGTGGGAGGAATGGTCCCTCGATGCTTGATCCTTGGACTGTGGATCACATTCCCGGGTATGCTAGATAGTGTACCGGCTGGGTGGATGTGACAGGCCTCACTGTGAGTGTTGGTCGCTCCAAGCAACCAGCCCTGACCTACCAAATGTGTCAAGGACTGTTTTGTCAATCTCTGAGTTTTTAGGGTTTTGAAGTTCTACATATTATAACTTCGTGTTGAATTGTCACGTAATGTTCTAAAGCCTCTAGAGAATGTGGGAAGCACCTCTTAGCAATCTTATTGGAGCTTGGGAAGATCCTCAACCATTCACCAAAGTTTTTCTGTGAATATTCTTCCTTAAGGTTGGTAAACAGTCATAGTCTCTCATTAATCTACTCTCTCATTGATTTCTTCTTGCCTCTGTGATTAAGAGGAAGGGCTTATGTCATTACCATGACCTCTTCTTCAATTTCTGTAGTTTAGACTGAATCTCCCTTCATTCTATTGCTTATGTGATCTACACAGTTTGATTTTAGAGTTAGATCTTGTGTGATCTTCATGAATGTGTTGTCATTCTAAGTTTTTTATTTCTATTACATGCTACATTCATTCATATGATGATTTTTGACTATGATCTACTGTTTTTTCTTTCCTAGAGTGAAATTTGATTCTCTCTAGTCTTTCCGTAGAATCCACTGATTGATTTCGATAGAAGCCTAGTTTATGATTAAATTAGAATTCTATTACATTGATCATTGTTGATGCTTAGACTATGCTAGATAATCTTAGTTTACTATTTTAGAATTTCCTTAAAATTTTAAAGTGTTTCAAATCCAAGAAGATGAGTTTTGGATAAAAAAAAACTAGAGATTTTGTCCGTATAGGAGTGCCTTGGTCGATCAGCCTTAGTCGCTTGGAGCGGCCAAGCATGACCGACCAGAGTTGTCAGTGACAGCAAGGTTGCTCTATTTTGGTTCGTTTCATCTCCAGTCTTGGAGAGTTTGTTCCTAATGCCTGATGTCACATCCATCCAGCCGGTACCCTACCTCGCATACCGAGGTATGTGATCCACAGTCTCGAGGATCAAGTATCGAGCAACCATGCCTCCCACATACACGATAACATAATCATGAACAATAATAAATCAATGTCATAGCATATAAATAATGAAATCATGATAAGGACAAGAAACAATATAATCAGAGTGCAGAAAATAAGTGATACCATTGTATATAATCAAAAGAGAGAGAGAGTGAGCAGAATTCACTCCCTTGGTAGCAACGGAAAGTAGATAAATCAAAGTTAAGTTTTACAGATCCAAATCTTGAAAGGAGAATAACAACATAAAAGTCTACACAATCGTTTCCTCGGTATTATACAAAATATTTCGTAGGAATACACATATGAGACCAAGCATGGCCGCTCCCACACCAGTGTCGAACTAATCCTGGTACGAAGCGAAATCACCCTCAGTATCTTCACTTTAATCTTCATGGTAGCTAGTACCTTGAGGGTAGTATGCCTCATCTAGGTTCGTCTCTGGGTAGGTGCCACCAAATCCTTCTGCACCTGTAGAGTAGTCTAACAAAACAATTGCATAGAAAGGAATGAGTTCAAAAAAACTCAACAAGGCAGTTATTCCATAATACATAAGTCATATGATCCAAAACATAACATGATGCAAAATGATATGAAACAGATGATGCAAACATGATTCTAACTTTATACATGCTAGTCTCTATGGTAGACATGCTTTAAGTCATAGCACCATACTTCTTTGGGTATGTCTCCATCACTCTTCAGTAATTGGGTCCTGCATCCCTCGGGACAATCCATGGCTGGGGTTTAAGTCACCGATCTCTCACATCACCATCGGTATAAGTATTGGCGCATGTCACGATAAAGCCTAGCCCAATGCAAGTCAACTACTCATTTATATCATGTCAGATCCGGATACTTCCCCTATGGCTACAACTAACTCGGTTCAGTATCCTTCACACTAGAGTCACATATCCTATGGCACCAACCAACTCGGACTGCGGACTCATCAACCCTATTGGTTATCCACAAATAGTAAACGGGAAGCTCTCACGTCCACTCACGAGTTGGTTACCGGTCTTGTGCGCCCATGAGCCCAAGTCTAGCCATTTGCAACCCTACCAATAAATGGCCTCTAACGAGTATCCGCAATGTGATTTATGTCCTCTCACGGGTTGGTTACTGGTCTTGAGCGCCCATCAAACCACATTACTACCACGGGTCGTTCGGTCTCAATACCCTTCCGATTCAGGTCTGATACAACAGGGACATCCTAGCCAACACTTCTAGACAAGTCCTATACATGACATCCAATATTTCGGGAAAGCGTCGATGGGCATCTTCGGAGAATATCCCATACTATTCCCTCCGATGTCTAACGACAAAAATGTCAATAGGACATTCCCCAATCACAAATCGTACTTATCCAATCACATTCTTTGTTTCATCATATTATACATAAGTGATACCTCATCATATTGAAAAGTAAGTCATAACATCACATGATCAATCATATATGTAATTGACAAGAATGAATAGTCATGATAAGCAATAGTATATAAACATGGTACTACTGTCCTAAAGTATGTACAGCAGTCATATGATGTTCAAATACAACAAGGAAGCTAAGCCTACTAAGTTGCCAACATCAGTGTAAGATTCATATAGTCTATGCATTAATGGGGATAACCGTCCTTACCTTGAGTCGCGATGATGATAATCCAACAATCACAAGAGAATGATCCAAAGGTAGTATATAGACCCTAGACAAACATAGATTAAAGATTAGAAAAGAAATCGGGAAAATCGAAGGTCAAACGGGTCAAATCGGCGAAGTACACAGTTCAGCAACCAACTGGTTGACTGACTTGGTCGACTGACCCAGTGGACCAAGTGAACAGTGCGAGGCTGAGTAGTGAATTTTTATCCGAAACCTAGCTTCCAGGGCTCGGATCAATCTGAAACTTGGAGAGATTGTTAGTAACAGTATAAGAACACTATCTAACAAGTAATTAGCATAATCTAATGGTCTAATTAGGAATCCCCAAATTGAAACCCTAAGTTCTATATGCAAGAATCATAGTCTTCAATGAAATCAAATGCAATTGCAAGGTAAATTAGGGAATTAGCTAGGGAATTGATATGCAATAGACTAGGATCATATGCTAGCATAGAAATCAGACTTAGCATGCTTCATGATTCAGTTTAAGACAAGAATACAAGATGCTAAGAAGAGAATCATGGAAATGCATATACAAGAATCAAAATGAGAGCATGGCATAGGCAAGAATGGAAAGAGCTTAAGCTTTAGCAAAGAATGAACACTTGAAGTGGTGGTTGCAAGGTTGCAGCACCAACTTCAAGGTTACAACAGCAAGAAGAAGAAGAAGAAGAAGAGAATAGAGTAGGCTAGATAGCGAGATAGAGAAATCATACCTTAGAGATGATAATGGAGACAAGAGACAATGATTGGCAATGATTGAATGCAATATTCCTTCACCACTACCAAGAGAATGTCTTGGGAATCTCTCCCCTCATTCTCAACAAGCTAAATGAGTAAAATAGGGTTCAAGTCACGAGGCTCACTTAAGTAGAGAAGAGAATATCCAAAAAGCAACGAATTCTAGGATTTGGGAATCCTTTGGTCGACTGGCCCAGTCAACCAAGCTAGTACAACAAGCTTGATCCAAGGAATTGAAAGGCTAGAACAACTCAAATTGAAGTGGGTTTTCTCCTACAACTCAATCAACAAGTATAGATTAGAGTATTACCTTCAAATCGAGTCCGAAAGTGCATTAGGTACTTCAACTAGACTTCCCCTCTTCTAGGTGTAGCTTCTCACCGAACACTAACAGTGCATCCAAGTAAGGGGCATCACTGTCAATATCCATGGGCTCAGAATCAAACACCAAGTCTTCAACTAAGAGGGCCCACAAGACTCTCCTTCTTCCACTCCGGGTCTTCGGACCTACAAACATCAAGGGTTCCAGGTCAAGGTCAGGGTTAGAATAGGGCTGGATTTCACACCTAACCTATGTTTGTTTAGGGTTTCTTTGGTAAACTTTGGATCTATTCTCTAAATTTTCTCCGGAGTCTTAAGAAGTTAACTAAAGTAAGGACGTTTGTTCACAAATAACCTAAAATACATGAATGCTTACTTTGAAATTGAATTGCATGATCATACTACTATTTTTAGGACTTATTTATAATTATATTGCTATTGTAACTACTGTAACTATAGTAGGACATTGCTTCTGTGATTCACTTGTCTATATTGAATATGAATGATTGGCTATTACTCATGTGAATGGTTTATCCATTATGATTATGAATGACTGAATTGAGATGTGATTGCCTAAGTTGTAACTAGGAAATGGGGAATGTCCTTTTGACATCTCTGTCTTTGGACACCAGTGGAGGTGGTATAGGGCGCTTTCCTATGGTGCCCCTTAACACTTTTCCTGATTACTGGTTGACATACCTAGGACTTGTCTAGTAGTGTTTGGCTAGGATTACACTATTATATCAGACCCTATCGGAGGGGAATTGAGACCGAGTGACCTGTGGCATCAATGGGGATTTGTGGGTGCTCAAGAACTATCACATCCAACCAGTCTGTACCCTATCTGGAATACCCAGAGAATTGATCCACAGCCCCAAAGATCAAGTTTAGGAACGATCATATCCACTTAGCACAATAATATAATCAAAAGCAAGAATAAATCGAATGTTTAACTTTATTAATCAAAAATCAAGATAAGGTTCAAGAATACAATCAGAGTGCGGAAAATGATACCAATCAAATGTAGAGTGAGGCGGAAAATTCAATCCAAACTGACCAAACTGCCCCTGTTGGTTGATTGGTTGCCAAGGAAGAGGTTCTAAGGTCCTTCCTACGTTCTCTAGAGTCTTAGAAACCTAGTGGGATTGTTTACCACGAAATTCCAAGAAATAAAGCTTTTAAAAACCCTAAAAACAGAATTTTACCAAATTGCCCCTGCCTAGGCATCTTGCTCAAAATAGGGATTTAATGGGCCTAACTTCAATATTTTTGGATGGGCTTCTTTCAACACATCATACTACTTACCTAATATGGAGGGATGTCTCCAAACTAGGTCCAACTTGGCTTTAGGCCCATCAACCAAGTTCTTCTTCAGTTCAACTCCAAATCGAGTAAGGTCTCAATAAGGAAGCACCATCATCAATATCCATGGGTTTTGGGTCAAACACCATGTCTTCTATTGAGATGGCCCACAAGGACTTCTTCCTTCATTTTGGGAGAGATCCGACTTGACTTCCTAGGACTTTCCACGGATAACAACACGGTATTTATGGTCAAACTCTAGGTCAAACATTAAACAAACCCTTCTTCACCCAAAACAAATAGGGTGTCCTGGCTAGGCTTGGGCTAGATTTCACATTCTCCCCCCTTAAAATAATTTCGTCCTCGAAATTGGGAGAGTACATGGATTTCAAAGAGATGGAGATACTTCGCTTTTATCTTGACTTCTTCTCCCAAAATTTACAAGTAACAAATAGCAATAAGTCTTTTGTAAGAAAACAAAGGAGTAAATCTAACATGCTTTGAAATCGGACAATTAGAAGGGTTAACAAATCATGAAGATCACACTTGATTTCCCTTCGAAATCATCATGCGGAGAATTCACAAGGTTATAGAGTGTGTGGAGATCCACTCTAGAACAGCAGGGATAGAAGGATCTGTCATGGGAATGACTTAAGATCACCCTCCTATCAAAGGGAATAGAAGGCACTAGAAGAAATAGTAGAGAGAATAGATCAGCTTCAGGGTAAACTTCTACCAAACGAAACTAGGCAACTCATACGGTAGAGAATAAATCAAACAATGCATATGGTATGTATGCATTTGGCAAGCAGCAAGGTAAGGGTTAGGTGGGATTTCACAATCTCCCCCTCTTAAAAAAATTTCATCCTCGAAATTGAAAGCATACCTGGGCTTCCAAAAAGATGAGAAAACTTCTTCAGGGATGTGATTCTTCCACCGAATCTTTACCAAGGGGATGGAAGGTACAACGAAAAATAGATCTAATAGGTAATGAACACTAGACTCTTGGCTGATTTCTTAAACAGCTTAGAGGAATTCAAAACAATAAATAGATGTTAAGAATGCAAGAGATGCACAGGTACAAATTGAACGAAGATAGGAACAAAGGCTACGAACCTGAAGAAAAGTTTTATAGGCTTCCCAAAGGGTTCTAGGGTTTCAAAGGTCTTCCACAAAAACAACACACAGCCAGAGATTATATGAGGATAAGGAGGCAACAGTCCAAACTCTAGATGAGGTTCAGGCTCAAGATAAAGATGATGATGAATATGCGGACGAGGATACTGAGGATGAGGATGAGCACAGGGATAAGGTTCAAGTTCAGGATGAGACCCAGGATCAGGAGGTTCAGGAAGATGAGGAGGAAACTATTCCAGCTCAACAATTTGAGGTTGGAGGTCCATCACATTCAACTTTCGAGGCACCGGCTATGGTTTCTCAGTTGTAGGCGATAACTTCCACACAAGAGAGGAATACACATATGTATTATAAAAGATTGACAGACATGACTAGAAGAGGAGTTTCGGGCTATGAGGGATCAACTTGATTCTCAGAAACAATTACCTAAACAGATAGTTCTAGGAATTTTCCTTTTATGTCATCACAGATGTATTTACTTTCAGACTTGAAAACCTAAGTGATTAGTGAAGTTAAATTTGTATCACTTGTGTTATTGTATATTATGCTTTTCTTTTGTTGCATTAGCAATTGTTCAACGTTTGGCTTATGACTCATAACCCAAGTTCAAGTCTTGACTCAACACACAAACACAATAATAAGAAATTATGACTCATAAATATGGTTATTGTGCATTATTCAAACTTGGTGTATTATGCTTCATTTATTCAAGTTTCTAATCCAAGTTTTCTAGTATTCACTTCTAAGAAAGTTTTGAGTCACTTCTGAATCTATGACTCAAGGATGCGTTCATTACTATGTTCTGTGGTTATGATTGTCCAAAAATATTGGGCTCTGATACCATTTTGTCACATCCAGCTAGCCGGTACTCTATCTGGAATACCCGGAGGAGTGATCCACAACCCCAAAGATCAAGTTTAGGAACGATCATATCCACTTAGCACAATAATATAATCAAAAGCAAGAATAAATCAAATGTTTAACTTTATTAATCAAAATATCAAGATAAGGTTCAAGAATACAATCAGAGTGCGGAAAATGATACCAATCAAATGTAGAGTGAGGCGGAAAATTCACTCCACAGACAAGCGGAAGGTAGATCAAAAGCAAATGAAGACTACAACCGGTTCCCAACATGAAGGGGGAACAAAGCTAAACTATGGTCTCAACTAATCTAATAAAAGTCAAAAAGAGGATGAGATGATGTCCCATCACAGGAACTTAAGTGCTAAAGCCAAACTAACCCTGATAAGCATCAGTCTTGTACTGATAGTCTTCACCAAGGTAGTCACCATAGTCAGTATAGTATGAGTCATCAACTTGGTCTTCATAGTACTGACCGTCATAGTTAATAGTAGAATATTACCTGCAGGAAAGTCTAACAGAAGCTGTTGCAAAAAGGAGTGAGTTCAAAAGAACTCAGCAAGGTAGTTCAATCCATAATAACATAATAATACATGAAAGCAAACCATACAAAATGCAACATGATATGAAACAGACAATGCAGATATTGTAAAATCCGGCGTTATCCTAACCCTGATCCGGCCCGGATTTTATACTGTTGCAGGTCCGAAGACCCGAAGTGGAGGTAGAAGAGACTTTTGGGCCCTCTTAGTTGAAGATTCGATGCTTGATCCAGAGCCTATGGACATTGACAATGATGCCCCTTACTTGAGCACATTGTCAGTGTTGAGTGAAAACCTGCACATCGATGAAGATCGAATTAGTTGAAGCACTTATTGGACCCCCATGATCAATCCAAAGGTATTTCTTAAAACTAGACTTGTCGATTGACTTGGAGGAGAAAACCCAACTCAATTCGGATCTATTTGGCCTTCCAAATCCACCCTTGAAGTTTCTGTCATGCCTTGGTCGATTGCTTGGTCGACTGACAGTCGACCAGCCAGTCTACCAGCAGTAATGGAATTCGAATTTTTACAAAATCACTTCCCATTTTGCCCCTACCTTTTTGGAACTCATGAATGAGGACCTAGGCTAATCATTTGCACTCCAGAGCACGAAGTTGGACACTCTCTTGGGCTTTTCTTGGTGTTTGGGAAGATCTTTGACTCCAATCATTTGTATTGCACATCAATCATCAACTCAAGGTATGATTCCTTCTATTCTTCTTCTAATCTATTCATTTCCTATCAAATTATAATCTTAAGACCATGGTTGAAGTGCTACAACCTTGCAAACACTTAACCATGAGTCTTCCCCAATCAATCCCATGATTATCACCCCATTCTTGCTATGCTATGATTCAATTAGGATTGTCTACATTTCATTACTTTGATTTCTTCCATTTCAACCTTGTCTTGATTCAAAACTAATATGAAAATGCATGTTAGGTCTACATTACTATGAAATCATGATCCTAACTTGATTATTACCATTCACTTAATTGATTCCCATCATTCTTTACAATTCCAATCAATTCCAATTCGATTTGTGATATTTATCATATAGAACATAAGACTTCGATTTGGGTATTTTTAATTGGACCGTTGGATCGTCATGAAATTTAGTGTGTAGTATCCTCATACTGTTGTAAACATGCCCTCCAAATTTCTTGTCAATCGGAGCACCGGAAGGTCAGTTTCTGACCCAGTTTTCAATTCTGCCCAGTGGTTAACAAGTCTTGGTCGACTGACAGTCGACTGCTTCGTCGACGATCGACCAAGCCAATCAACGAAGATATGAGAACACCCCTATACTTGGCCGAATTGATTCATTTGACCTCCAATTCAACTGTTTTCTTCTCTGATGTTACTTGTATGTTGTCTAGGATACCAGCACTAATTTCTAGGACTATTCTTGGTGATCATTGACTTTATTTACGACTCGATTAAGGTAAGGAAGGTCGTTAACTTAAGTATGTTAATTATGTAAACATGCTTATACTTTGAGAACTCAATGGTTATATCCCTATGTGTATTTCTTTATCGTACATGACTACTCTATGCATTCCTATCAGTAGTAGTATGTCACATGTCATTTGGAATATCATGTTTAATTATACTTTATGATCTTATATATGATTAATCATGCTATGATATGTCTTTGTTTATATGATGAATCATTGATTAAGTATGATATGATGAGATTAAATTTGTGATTGATTATGTATGACTTGGGATTGGGAAGTGTCTTTCTGACACTTCTGTTTGTGGACATCGGAGGGAGTAGTATGGGATATTCTCCGAAGGTGTCCATCGACACTTTCCCGAGTTATTGGATGACATACATAGGATTGTCTAGGTGTATGGTTAGGATATTTCCTTATCATATCAGACCCGAATCGGAAGGGTATTGAGACCGAACGACCCGTGGTAGAGTATGGTTGATGGGCGCTCAAGACCGGTATCCACTACATGAGAGGACTTAAACCATACTACGGATACCCAAAAGGGGCCATTTATTGGTAGGGTTGCAAAGGGATAGACCTGGGCTCATGGGTGCTCAAGACCTGTAACCAACCCGTGAGGGGACGTGAGAGCTTCCCGTTTACCATTTGTGGATGACCAATAGGTTTGATGAGTCCGTAGTACGAGTTGGTCGGTGCCATAGGATACGCTGACTCTAGTGTGAAGGATACGAAACCGAGTTGATTGGTGTCATAAGGAAAGTATCCGGATCTGACATGATACGACTGAGTAGATGACTTGCATTTGGCTAGGCTTTGCCGTGACATGCGCCAATACTTATACCAATGGTGATGTGAGAGAATGGTGACTGAATCCCCAACCATGGTTTGATGAGGACCTTACCCAATTACCACGGCAGACCCAAGATATCTATATGATTGAGGGGGAGTGACAGACGACCCAAAGAAGTATGGTGCTATGGCTTAAAGCATGTCTACCTTAGAGACTAGCATACTTCGGATTAGAATCATATATCATCATTGTCTCATATCATATTGCATCATATCATGATTTGTATCGGATGAACTGTGTATTATGAAACGACTTGCCTTGCTGAGTTCTTTTGAACTCATTCCTATTGTGCAATTTGTTAGATTATCCTACAGGTATAGAAGATTCTGATGGCGCACACTACGACCAGAGCTATGATCCCGCATACTACCCTTCGGGTGATGGCTACTATAACAACCCCCATATTTCTAACCCGAGATCCATATTCCAGGTCCGAGAACCCGAAGGTCTAGTCGGGTGAACTTGTGGAGTGTCCGAATTGAAGCCTATGATCCATACCCTGGACCCATGGATCTGGATCCCTTATCTGAAGACCCTGCCTTGGTTGGATTTTGGAATTCTGAAAGTTAGGTGTTGTTCAGAGATGTCCGGAATGAAGGTAAGATCTCCCCCATCTCTTCTTTAGGGCTAGGTTAGCCTTGGGTATCAACCCCCTAGCAAAAGAACCCTTGTATGGCAAATTACATGGGGGCGGTTGCTAGTGGCGGTCGATCAAACCAAGCGACCGACTGGAGCGACCGCCCGGTCTGTTTTCAGGGATTTTGCCCTATTTTGCCCCCTGACTTCTATAAAAGGCAACCTTCATCTAATTAACGAATACTTTATTTGTGGTTGCTTATTTGGGAGGTTAGACGGCTGCAGGGAAGATCCGAAAGAGACTTTGGAGTGCTGACAGTGACTTGGAAGATCAGTCCTTTCCTTCTCTGACTCTCTGGCGTGAGGTATTGAATTAATCTTTTGTTCTTTACTCTCTTTGTCCGTTAAATTAGTATTAACCCTTTTCCCTCGTCTTTGTGACTACCCCCTTGGATATTTTAACTCTTTTTAATCTACTTGAGATGGATTAACCGTAAAGGAAACCTTGTTTCCGTGAGAAGGTTAATCCAGTCAAGGGGAGGGTTATGGGTAATCTATTGATGGTAATGGTTAGTTTTCCCTCACCCTTTTGGCTTAGGGAGTGCTAGATTCAAGACTTAGGTCAAGATTACTCGAAATCCGGATTGAAATTGAGTAATCAGAGGCCTGAGTTTCGGATTGAAACTCACTGTTTTTGGGGCGGTCACTAGTGGCGGTCGCTCAACCTAAGCGACCGGCCCAAGCGACCGGCTGGTAAACAGAGACCAAATGGTTTTTGGTTCTGATTCAAAGTGATTCATTTAACTTATATGTTACTGTAACCTTGTATATAGGTAACCACTGTTTGAAAGAAAAGTCATATAATTGTTATCGGATTTCATTTTACGGACAATCTTATTATATGCAGGTAAGGACAATTCATCCTATCTCTTAAATAGACTTATAATAAACCTAGTGTATATTTGAAATCATATTTCTTTATATATGCTGTTGTTTATATGTCTTATATAGAAATCATATTACTTTACTGCTGTTTGTCTTAATTATATACATATTGTGTTGATGATGGATGTTATGTATTGATGGTAGTTGGTATATGGTTCTGATGGATGAGGTATCTATTTTGAGATATCTTAGCTAGGGATATCAGGAGGTTGTGGAATGGGACACATGCCTGCTGATGTCTCCAGCACTGTCTTTACTATTTGATGGCATTATTTAGGTAGAGTCTAGATTGCATGGTTAGGTACCCCACATGCTACTACCCTTTCGGTAGGGGGATTGAAACCGAGTGACCCGTGATGACAGTGATGTGACTTGGTGGTCCACTATTAGTCATATAAATGGTAGGGTTGCATATGTTAGGGTTGGGCTCATGGATGTCCAAGGATCGGACCGGGTGTCGTGAGGAATCATGAGAGCATCCGCCCCAATAATATGTGGATGACCATAGGGTTAAGGAGTGGAGTCCAACAGAGGTATCTAGTCCATGAGGATTCTTTCTCCTAGGTTGCGAAGGATACTGAACCGAGTTGGTTGGTGCCATAGGGGATGTATCTGGACTTCATGTAGACATTTAACCAATATGACCTTGCATTGGATTAGAAACCCCGACATGCGCCAGTACTCATTACCAATGGGCGTGGTAAGAGAGTGTTGACTTAACCCCCAGCCATGGAATTGAGAGCCAAGTGTGGACTTTCCCTTTTTGCCCAGGATCCCTACAGAGGTAACTAGTCCTTGCCGAATCAGAGTGATGAGACTTACCCAGAGGAGGGCTGGTGTATAACTTAAAGCATGTCAACTATTAGAGACCTGCATAGTTAGAAATCATAGTATCATTCATATGTTGCATTCATTCATATTAATTATGTATCTTGACATTTGTTGGAAAATTGATGGGATTGTGATTGTTTCTTACTGAGTTCTCTAGAACACACGTCTTTATTTTGTATTGTTTATTAGCCTGCACAGAAGAAGGAACTTTATAGGAAGATGGACTAGTTTCCTATGAAGGAACCATCCCGTATGAAGAAGATGTGGCACCGTCAGTGGGAGATGGAAATAGCATGTGCGGGAGCTCCTGTAGCTGCATGGAGTGCGCTTATCGCACCTATTGATGATCAAAGGCGGAGGGTGGTCAGAAAGTTTGCTCGGCGAATAGAGTTGAATTGGAGAACACCTTACCTTGAAATCCATGAAAAACATTTTTTAGATTTAGAAAAGGAAACTGGGAAGAAATTGATATAACCTTTTTGTTTACTTCCGCTGAAACCTTTATCCATTTTATTCATTATTTCTTTCCTTTATTTATTGACATTGGAGTATTTTGGACTCTTGTAATTCATTTAATTCAGTTATTGAATAGTCTTTGCTCTTGATTATCTTTATCTGTCTTAAATATTGTTGATAGACTAAAACCTTGGATCTTGTGACGGATCGCACCCACGGGTTGTCGAGCTGGTAACCGAGACCGACGAGTGGGGTGTGTCAGCTACGATGAGAGTCAGGATTATTGTGCCGAGGAGGATTATGGTTCGTACCAGGGTTAGCCCCACCTTAGTGAGGGAGCGGCCGCGTTGGGTCCACTTCATCCATACTTATGAAGAAACAATCATTAGGATTGAAGAAACCTTTGCATAGTGCCCCATTTCCTTGGATGACTGTAAAACTTATGGATATATTATCTTTAACTATTATTGATTTACTCTTGATACAGATTTGTAATTCAGTATAATTAACCACCTTTCCGCTATTTTGAAGGGGTGACTTCTGATCACTCCTTCCCCTTGAGACCATTTTTATGAGAAGTGACACTTGATATTTTTTGCACTCTGATTGATTATCTTTTCTTATTCATTTGATCTATATTACTTACTTTAAACATTGATTTTATTGTTCATGATTATTTTATCGTATACGTGGGAGGCATGGCCGCTTGATCTGGATCTTCGGGTTGTGGATCACATCTCGGGTATGCCAGATAGGATACCGGCTGGGTGGATGTGACAGATATGCTTCTAACTCTATGTATGTTGTTCTCTATTGGCAGACATGCTTTAAGCCATAGCACCATACTCCCATGGGTAGGGTCCAAAATCACTCTCCCTCAACCATCTTAGTATCTTGGGTTCTCCTATTGGCAATGGGTAAGGCATCCCTCACGGACATTCCATGGTTGGGGTTTAGGTCAACACTCTCTAACCCCTCCATTTGGTCTGAGTACTGGCGCATGTCAAGGTTAAGCCTAGCCAAATGCAAGTCTCCTACTTAGTTATATCAACATAGATCCAGATACCTCCATTCTTCCCATACCGGGATCCTTTCCAGTATCCTTCTCCCTAGAGTCAACGTATCTTCATGGTGGCCACCAACTCGGACTACAGAATCATCAACCCAATTGGTCAATTATATCACGCTAATAGGAAGTTCCCGTTTCCTCTCACAGATCATTTCATCTGTCTTGATTTCAAGGGCCCATGTTCCATATCTGCAACTGTACCAATGAATGACCTCTCACGGATATTACGCACCGGTATTGATTGTCCACAATGGGATTCATGTCCTCCTCACAGATATTACGCACCGCTATTAAGTATCCACAAACCCACATTGTAACCACGGGTTGCTTGGACTCAATTCCTTTCCGATCGGGTCTGATATAATAGGGACATCCTAGCCAAACACTTCTAGACATGCCCTAGGTATGTCAACCAGTAATCAGGGAAAGCGCCAAGGGGCACCATAGGAAAGTGTCCCATACCACATCCACTGGTGTCCAATGACAGAAACGCCGAAAGGGCATTCCCCATTCCCCAATCACAACCTAGGCAATCACATTCCCAATCAGTCATTCACAAGCACAATAGATAATACAAAACATAAGTAACCAATCATTTATAATTGAAATAACAATTGAATTATACGAACAAGCACTACTGTAGTTGAGAAACTACAGCAGCAATAAAGTTATAAGAAACTAACTACAGAAATAATATGATCATGTATTCTAATTCAAATACAAGTAAACATGCATATTAGGTTATTAGGGATCAACTATCCTTACCTTAAACAAACGTCGAAGAAATTCTGAAGAATAATGAGGAAGAGGTCTAAGACTAGCAATTAAACCCTAAACAAGAATATAACAATTATTAGGAATAAGCCCTAGAAGATTAGGAGTCAAACGGGGACAAAACAGGGAAACTCTGCCGTCAGCATTCCTTTGGTCGATGCCTTGGTTGATGGGATCAACCAAGCAGATTCAATACGGACAGAATACACAAATTTGGTCATAACTTCTTCGTTTGAAGTTCGATTGGTCCGAAATTCAAAGGGGAGCTTCCTAGAACATATTAGGACTATCCAAGAAGGTTATTGTATCAAATAAAGGTAAAAATATAGGTTCTTGATTTGAACCAAGAAGTTAGGGTTTCAAGGCATATAGTCCAAGGATCTCATATAAGAACCAGGGAGAATAAAGATTCACCCTAGGGGAATATAGAATGAGAAATCATAATTAAGAAAGGCTTTGGGGATGACTCAATAATTAACAAGGAAAGTTAGGGTTTCCTAAGTTGGTTATTTTTCATGATGGTTAGCCTAGATTGGGTCCTAAGATGACCCAAGGTAGGTTCATAGGATGAAAGGAATTAATTTGTTTAACAATTTAATATCAAGGATTGAGTTGGGGAGGATTAGAAATAATAGGGTTCCCAATTGGATACTCTCTCATGAGGGTTACCCAATTTGGATATTCTCTCATGAGGGTTACCTAAAGGTTTCCTCCCAAATTCAACTATAAGGTTTCTCATTTAGGAAAGAAAGGGATTCATCCAATAATCATGGGGACACAAGGGAAGGTCATGGTAATGGTATGAGACCTTCCCCACAATCATAAAGATAGGTAGGAAAAATCATGGAAAGAGTCATCAAGATCTCAAGTAAGATCATAGACATAAAACATCAAGAAATAAGATCATCACCATATGGTTTCAAGAACTTCAAGAACATATAGTGAATTGAGGAATTCACTCTAAGAAAGAACGAATAGTATTTTAAAATCAAGAAGGTATTGGAAAGGTCTAACAATGAGAGGAAACAATGTAAATAAAGTCAAAGGAAAGAAATTCTAATATCCCACGGGAAGACTAGGGAGGATAAAGATTCACCCTAGGGAATAAAGATAAAGAAATCATAACAAAGAAAGTCTTGGGGAGGATTCAATAATTTAGAGGAGGATCAGGTTTTCCCTAATTGGTTACTGCTCATGAGAGTACCCAATTTGGTCTCTCACAAATCACCCAAGATAGATAGGGGAAACATCTCACTAGTATTTCAAAATCAAGAATGACTTTGGAAAGGATCTTCCAATTAATAAATGATTAGGGTTTCCTAATTTGGTTATCTCTCATGAGAGTTACCCAAAATCAATTCTCATAGAATAACCCTTACTTTTGCTTGCCAAGGATGGGGGAAAGAGGGAATCAACCTAACAATCATGGGGATAGAAAGAAAGGTTTTAGCACTGAAGTGAGACCTTTCCCACAATCACCAAAATCAGTAGAATACTAATGAGGGAGTGATCAAAATCTTAGGTAAGGTCAAATTCAAGAATCATCGCCATATGGCTTCTAGAACATAGGGTGAATTGGGGGGGGGGGGGGGTTCACTCTAGGGCTAATAGAATTAGAGAAGAGGCCATTACAGTAGTGTAATACCTTTCTCATAGTCAGAAGATCAGAAGTATAGAGGAAAGAATAGAACAAATAAGAAATTAATAGATTACTAACCTTTAAGAAGAAGAACCAATGAAGAAACTTGAAAGGATGCTTGAGGATCATCCTTGGCTTTGGAGGAGAGGTTCTAGGGTTCTTCTCATGCTCTTAAGAGGCTTAGAACTGATTGTGAGTGAAAAACATGGAGTTCCCCCCCCCCTTTAAATAGCATAAGAAGTCCCTAGATTGCAAGGATTTCACCAAACTGACCAAACTACTCCTATTGGTTGATTGGTTGCCAAGGAAGAGATTCTAAGGTCCTTCCCACGTTCTCTAGAGTCTTAGAAACCTAGTGGGATTGTTTACCACGAAATTCCAAGAAATACAACAACAACAACAACAACAACAACAACAATAAGCCTTGTCCCAACTAAATGGGGTCGGGTACATGGATTCTTGCCCTCCAATCAGTTCTGCTCGAGGCCATGTTACCACGAAATCCAAGAAATAAAGCTTTTAAAAGCCCTAAAAACAGAATTTACCAAATTGCCCCTGCCTAGGTAGCTTGCTCAAAATAGGGATTTAATGGGCCTAACTTCAATATTTTTGGATGGGCTTCTTTCAACACATCGTACTACTTACCTAGAATGGAGGGATGTCTTCAAACTAGGTCCAACTGGGCTTTAGACCCATCAACCAAGTTCTTCTTCAATTCAACTCCAAATCGAGTAAGGTTTCAATAAGGAAGCACCATCATCAATATCCATGGGTTTTGGGTCAAACACCATGTCTTCTATTGAGATGGCCCACAAGGACTTCTTCCTTCATTTTAGGAGAGGTCCGACTTGACTTCTTAGGACTTTCCACGGATAACAACACGGTATTTAAGGTCAAACTCTAGGTCAAACATTAAACAAATCCTTCTTCACCCAAAAAAATAGGGTGTCCTGGCTAGGTTTGGGCTAGATTTCACAAGAACGGTAACCAACCTATGAGAGAACATGAATCACATTGTGAGGGGCCATTTATTGGTAGGGTTGCATTTAGTAGACTTGAGCCCATGGGTGCTCAAGACCGGTAACCAACCCGTGAGAGGACATGAGAGCTTCCCGTCTATTATTTGTGGATGACCAATAGGGTTAATGAGTCCATAGTCTGAGTTGGTCGATGCCATAGGATACGATGACTCTAGTGGAAAGTATATTGAAAAGGATCGCAAGAGGCGAGGAATGGAAGTATCAAAGACTGAGTTGATATAACTAAGTAGATGACTTGCATTGGGCTAAGATTAACCTTTACATGCGCCAATACTCAGACCAATGGTAGTGAGCGATAGTGTTGACCTAAAACCCAGCCAAAGAACAAAGTTTTGCCCGATTCGCCGGGTTCGCCTGGTTCACTACCCAGCGAACCTGGCTAACTGGCGAAATATCACCGAGATGTCGGCGATATTTCGCCTCCCCATATAGAAATTTTTGCCTCTAATTTTGTGGGTATTTTTACTCCATAATTTGGTAAATTTGATGCCTATCCTAATCTGATGCAAATATGTGGTAAATTTGAATTATTTCTTAAAAATTCTTCCATTTAAATTCTCCTACCTAGCCACATTTAATATGTTACCTTCTGAGGCCTACATCATTCAAACATAATTGGAATGATTATCCATTCACTCTGAAGATTCTAGTACAAGATTCATTAATAATTTAAATTGTTTCCATAAATTATTTCATGTATACACTCTCCCCTAATCACATATGGCATGTTGACTTTCGGTAATTTTTGCCCACCAGTTTCGGGGGTATTTTTGGTCATTTTGAACCCAAATTTGATGCCTATCCTAATTTGATGCAAATATGTGGTATTTCCATTTAAATCTCCTGCCTAGCCACATTTAACGTGTTACCTTCTAAGGCGTAAATCATTCGGACATAGTTGGAATGATTAACCAATGATTCTATTACAAAATCCCTTCATACTTTAAATTGTTTCCATAAATTATTTCATGTATATACTCTTCCCTAACCACATTTGGCATGTTGACTTTTGAGGACTAGATCACTAGAATATAGTTGGTAAGATTGCTCATTAATCTTGAAGATTTTGCTATAAAATGTCTTCCTATTTATAAATTATTCTATGTAGATTCTCCTCCTAATTACATTTAGCACATTAAATTTTGAGTCTTGAATCATTGGGATAGAATTGGTAAGATTGTGATAGAATTGCGAGAGAAATCTCCTAAAAAGTGCAAGAAATAGCATAAAAATCACAAAAGAAAAAATTAAAAATTTAAATTTTCCGATATATTGCGAAAAATTGGGGTTATTTTCGGGGGTTGGCGGGGCCCTCTGAAAAAGGTTTTTTTTAATAAAACAAACCCTATTCTAACCTTGACCCTGACCCGGATCCACTATTGTATTCAGGTCCGAGGACCCGAAGCGGTGGAAGAAGAGATTTATGGGCCATTCTGATTGATGATCATGATTCGGAGACCGAGCCCATGGACATTGACAATGATACCCCTTGCTTAAATGCATTGTCAGTGTTTAAGGAAAGTCTGCACATCGGAGAAGATTAATATGGTTGATGTACCAAATGACCTCCTGTGCACAATCCGAAGGTATTCCCCGAAACTAGACTTCTTGATTGAATTGTGGAAGAAAACCTCACTCAATTTGACCTTGTATAGCCTTTCAAATCCCTACTTGAAGTTGCTGTTCTAAACTTGAGTTTTCTGCTGAAATCATTTTGGTCGATACCATCGACCAAAAGCATCGACCAAAATGTCCCAGTCTGCCAAGTTAATGATTCCATGGAATATTCCTTTTCTATTTAATATGACCTCGAGCCTTGAGCCTTTTGCAATCATTTTTCTCACACAGGGAACGTGGGGAGAGCTTCCCAAAGCAGCTCCTTGGTTAGTGTGAAGGGTATCTCATCAAAGACACTTAGTTTATCATTGATTCTTGCCTTCATCTTCTACATTAAGGTATGACTCCTCATTCCACTCTCTACCCTACCATTTTCTACTCCTTTCTATTGTCATCTTGCTGATGGGACATTTGGAATGGTGCTGCAACCTTGCAACCACCACTCCAAGTGCCTACTCATGCTCAATCCATGATTCCCTTAGCCATTCATTGATGCTAATGCTTATATCTCATGCCTAGCATATGTATTCCATGCTTTACCTATTAACATCATACCATTTGATATCAAACTGAGCTATAAAGTGTATTATGTTCATGTTTAACATTGCCATATGATTCCAATCGAATTCCTATTAGTTCCTCTAGCTATTGCATGCTATTCCTCATCAATGCAATCAATTCCAACTCATGCCATGATGTTTATCACTTGAACTTGATAGCTCAAATTGGGGCTTTTTAATTAGACCATTGGATTGGGTTAATTCCTTGATTTATAGTGTCCTACTACTGTTGTTAAGTATGCCTCCAAGTTCCAGATTGATCCGAACACCGGAAGACTCATTTCGGACCAAAATCCCCAAAATCCACTATTGCCGAGGACTATTTTGGTCGATCATTTTGGTCGATACCATCGACCAAAACCATCGACCAAAGTTGTTTCTTGACAACAACCTTGGTAAGTTTTGACTCGAATGACATCCGATCTTCCCGACTTCTTTTCTAACTTATTATTGATGTTTGTTTAGGGCCTTAACACTTCTATTGGACTATTCTTGGTATTCTCAATTCATCATCAACTCATCCAAGGTAAGGATGGTTATATCCATAAACATATAAGTCATCAAATATTGAACTATGCTTTATTCAAAGAATGAAATCCCTAAATTTCTTTCAATCATTATGATACTGATACATATGTGTTAGATTAGTAATATTTAAATCTTTATACACTTGTTGTGTTACTCTATCATTTTGATTTGCTTATGTTTATAATGATTCGTTTCAATATCATGATTTGAGTACTATTATGAATATGCATTGGATGCATGAGAAATGATGAGATTTGATGTGTGATTGCTTACGTATGACTTGGGATTGGAGGGTGTCCTACTGACACTTCTGTCCTTGGGCATCGGAGGGAATAGTATGGGATATTCTCCGATGGTGCCTATCGACACTTTCCCGAGTTATTGGATGACATACATAGGAGTGTCTAGTTGTGTGGCTAGGTTCATCCTTGTCGTGTCAGACCCGAATCGGAAGGGCATTGAGACCGAACAACCCGTGGTAGTGTATGGTTGGATGGGCGCTCTAGGCCGGTAGCCAATCCGGTAGGGGACATAAACCATGCTACGGATACCGAAAGGGGCCATTTATTGGTAGAGTTGCATATGGATAGACTTGGGCTCACGGGCGCTCAAGACCGGTAACCAATCCGTGAGAGGACGTGAGAGCTTCCCGTTTACTATATGTGGATGACCAATAGGGTTGATGAGTCCGAAATCCGGGATTTCGCTGACTCTAGTGTGAAGGATACCGGAAAGGATCGCCGGGGGCGAGGAATGGACGTATCTGAATCTGACTTGACCGAATGAGTAGATGACTTGCATTGGGCTAGGCTTTCTTGTGACATGCGCCGAGTACTTGACCAAATGGTGATGTGAGAGAGCGGTGACCGATTCCCCTTACCATGGTTTTGATGACTTTACCGATCTTCCCGGGCATTCCCAAGATATGGAAATGGGAGAGTGTGACGGCAACCCGAGAGAAGTACGGTGCTATGACTTAAAGCATGTCTACCTTAGAGACCAGCATTCATAGAGTTAGGCTCATATCTGCATCATATGTTCCATATCACATTGCATTATTATATGTTATGAATGTGTATGATTTCTAATTATGGAATAACTTCCTTGCTGAGTTCTTCGAACTCATTCCTTTTGTGCAAATGTTTTAGATTACATTCCAGTGTACCGAAGATTACGATGGCACCTCCTATGAGGCGGACTATGATTCCACATACTACCCTCCGGGTAGTGGCGTCGGTGAGGATTCGTATATTGGAGCCGAGGAGGATTATTATTCGCACCGGGGTTAGCCCCACGGGTTGTGCGGGAGCGGCAGCGCTGGGTTTACTTCATCCGTCTTGTTGAGGAGACTACTATTAGTATAGAAGAAACCCTAGCATAGTGCCCCATTCCCCTGGTGTATTTGTGGAACCATTGGTCTTGTAACTAACTTATCTTTGAGTTTATCTTTTGACACTTAGACATGTATTTGACGTTATCACACTTCTTTTCCGCTGTTACGAGAGAGTGGTTATCATACCTTCTCTCACCCTTATGATTATGCTTTAATGTTATTGCCTTCCGCACTCGATTTATTTAGTCTTATCTTATTCATGATATTTAGTATTAACTGTTTTTACCATTGATTATTCTTGTTCATGATTGTGTTACCGTGTATGTGGGAGGCATGGACCTCGGATCATTGATCCTTGGACTGTGGATCACATCCCGGGTATTCCAAATGGGGTACCGGCTGGGTGGATGTGACATGATTGGTATCGAGCCCAAGATCAAGTGGAACCCCGACCACGAAACGGTGACGGAACATTCCGAGTCACGAGATCCGAAAGTGACTCAAGTGCTCCTAGAAGTGAATAATAGATAACTCTGGACTAGAAACCAAAATATGGAAACATAACTTGACTCATGAATAAGACACAATAATATAGACAAAACAACTGAACTTCATTGATTTCATAGGGAAATTTTTACAAGTGCGAAAAAGAGAAATACATCCATAATGACATAAAAGAAAATTCCTAGTGATGTCTATGTAGGTGAACGACTCCTGCGATCTGTCTGATCCCTCCTAGATCTGAACTCCTCTTCCAGTCGTGCAAACCTCTCATTGAGGGTGCACATGTGTAACTCCATCCTCTCTGCCGAGCCTCGATCCTCTCAAGAATAGAGTAAATCGACGGCGATGGGAAGCCACATACGGAGCCTCGGAAGTCGTGTGTGATGGGCCTCCGACCTCGGTAAGTCGTGGAGCGGGAACCTCCTCATGCCTCGGAGCATCATCATGACGACACTGATCATCATCCTCACTATGCTCATCATCGTTACCACCGTCATCATCATCAGTACTATCATCCTCTCGAGTCGTCATCTCTGATGCATCATCGATATCATCCTCATCCTACGATCGACCGCATCCTGGAGCCCCATCTTCTGATCAACCATGCACAAATGGGCTCACCTAAATCTCGACCCTGAATCGTAGGTGTATGCTCCAAGTCCACACCAAAGTACTCAAAGATACGAGTCAAGAGTCGACCGAAAGCCAAGTTCCTATCCCCAGGAAACTCGATCCGATCAATCATGACATTTTGCATGATGTATGCTAAATCGATTTGTACTCCAGTATACATACTATAAATGATCAGTGCCTCCATCGCCGACACTTTGCTATGATGCCCTGCCTTCGGAAGGATGTTTCGCCCGACGATGCGGCGATAACTCTAGCTGAAGGACGCATCGCGGTACCACACCGGGGCATATAACGAGTCAATGTCATCCCATAGAGTCATGCACACCTCGTATACCTCATAAGGAAGAAGCACCTCTGTGATATCTGTACCAGCGGGGAATCCACCAACGGGAATCTCGTACGATCGGTACATCTAAGATGCGAGCCGGTGTCCTCGTGGTGAAGCTGATCTCTCTACCTCCGACCATGGAATCTATGACAATCCTAGAACCATCCCTCGGATCATCCTCTATACGGTAAGTCGGATTACTATAGAAGTATACGATAAGATGCGGGTAGGCTGGCTGTGCCGTAGTGTATAAGTGAAGCCAATCCATAGCCTCTAATCTCTCTCGGATGCGAAATACCTCTAAATCATCCACATCCACCAATCGTCCGTGCTCGATCGGTATATCATGGAAATAATGCTCGTATAGAAACTCCGCCATAGGAGTAGTGAAATGCTCCTCGTCTATGACCTCAGCCCGGGGAACAAGTCCTCTACCCCCTGTCTACTCGTCTCCCTCCTCTAGGCATGGTGTATCTGTTGAAACAAGGAAAGAAACTCATTTGGATTAGTCTCAGTGTATGATTGTTAGATGAAGGGCATTTTCGTAAATTTTCAGAAAATTCGATTTTTGGTGAAATTTTGATTTGATCATTCTAACATATGCATAAGACCTATACAAGCATGCTAGAATACTTTATTTGGTGAAAATCCATCTTTTTGGCATATTCAAAGTGAAAATTCAGCAAGTAAGAGAGAAAAATCCCTCTTTTGGCTTGCATTTGTGATTTTTGAAAAATTGGAATTTGACCGAATGGAGAGTGGGAACACTTTACCCCTAGTAGATCAGTGTTGTAGAAATTTGTTTCATGTCAAAATTCCTTTTGGGTTGAAAATGAGACAAGTGCTTGTAAAGTTGAGTTTTTGTGAAATGAATAGTGTTTTGGTAACCAAAATGGATGCAATCTTGTGTTTGGAACTTAATCTTATTTGAAAAGTTATGAAAACATGTTTCTAATCATTTATATGTATGATTCTAACCATTAGCTGCAAGTATTACTCAGTTTTATTGAAGAACACAACAATGGTGAATGAAGTTTACAAGAAAAGAGAAAAAGAAAGAGAACTTACTTGTGTAGATGATCAAGTGAGATTATCAAGAATGATTGAAGCCTTGAATCAAGTCCTAGCACTCTTGAAAACCCTAGAAAATCGCTTTCTCCGGAGCTAAACTCGAAATGGTTGAGTGAGAAATGAAAATGAAATGAGAAGTGGGCCCTTTAAATCTGATTTTTCGCGCAGAATTTGTTTTGGTCGATCATTTTGGTCGATACCATCGACCAAAAGCATCGACCAAAATCCTTCATTTTTTCTGCAATGGGTTATTTTGGGAGTTTTTGATTCTTGGACTCATTTCCTTTGGATTTTGATCAATGCTGATTTATTTTCTTGTTATATTGATAATTCTAACCATGATTTGGTTATCCTATTCGTTGGCCAAGTTGTCTTTGTCAAATTTGAAATTTTGGTATCCTTATCTTTGATCCTTGCAGAATGGTCTTACTTAGAAATCGTTTCGTCGGATCCGGAAGCAACGGAAGCGAAGAAACCCCTGCTGGGGGGCTCGATCGGCGAGACACGGGACGATAGCCACACCACGAATGGCATTCCTGGTGCCCCCGATATCGGAAGCTTTAGAGATATCGCCGGCGTCATGACCAACATGATGCAACAGCAGGCTGCCCAATTTAATCAAATGATGACTGGTTTTGCTACCCTTCGCAATGAGAACCGTGCCGGAATTGGAACTTCTGGAGCCGCAGCCCCTCTTATGGAAAGATTCACCGGGACACCCCACACCCGTTTGATGGAAAGTTTCCTAAAGTTGCAAGTACCTTCCTTTCTTGGTGTAACAAAGGACACCCTCTTTCCGAACAAGTGGCTTCGTGAGTTGGAGAAGGCCTTGAGACATTTGCAATGTTACGATGCTCGGAAAGTGTTGTTTGCCGAGCGAAGCTTGACAAGAAGGCGATGCATGGTGGGCTTCCACTAGGCCTATCCTTGAGACCTTGAATGGTGGTGTCGTTCACGGGAGAAGTTTAAGGAAGCTTTTTGCAAGAACTACTTTCCGGAAGTTGTAAAGGACGCAAAGGAGGCCGAGTTCATGGCCTTAGTACAAGGTACTTTTGTACGTGCTTGAGTATCGGCGAGAAATTTGAAGAACTTTTCTTCTTCGCCCCCGAGTCTATTAAGTGCGAAGAAGCCAAGGCGAAAAAGTTTTTCAAGGGTTTGCGACCTTCTATTAAGGCATACCTCCTTTGTCTTGCCTCTTGAAGGATATGCTCGGGTGGTTCAAAACTCGAAGAAGCTTGAAGAGAATGAAAAGGAAAATGCTCGAGTTCGGAAACCACGGCAACCTAGATCTTACGGATTTGTGGACCGCAGCGATCGGCGTTTTGCTAGACCTACTCCTTATCCCTGCACCCGCCTTTCAGCCGAGACATGTTGGTCGGAATCCTAATTCCCTTCTGTGAGCTATTATGGTCAGTCCGGTGGAGCCGGACCTCGGGGAGCTACTTATCCTCCTAGGCACTGGGATGGTGAATCCTAGACCAGCTTATCGAGAGACCTCCCCCTGCTGCAGCTCCTATTGGACCGAAAGATACTACTTGCTTCCTCTGCAAGCAAGCGAGGCCATTATGCTCGTTCTTGCCCCAACAAGTCTGTGCAATCTCAAGCTCCTGTAGTGAAGAGTACTCCTGCTGCTACTTCTGCCCCTCCCTGCTGGCGAGTGTTTAGCATATCCGGTACCGAGCAAGACCCCTGCCACGATGTTGTAAGTAGGTACTGTTAGTAGCTTCTCTTCCCGCATTTGTATTATTTGATACGGGTGCATCACATTCATTCATATCATCTACTTTTGCCTTGAGAACTAACTTGACACCTCGATGTTTATCTAGTCATTTGTCTATTTGTACCCCTGTTGGGTCTCTTTGTTAAACTAGATAAAGTGTTAGAAGATTGTTCTATTTTGATTTGTGGAAGAAATGCTGAAGGCAAACCTTGTATTATTTGACATGAGAGATTTTGATGTAATCTTGGGAATCGGCTGGTTGACCTTCTACAATGCCGTGATCTTATGTTCCTCAAAGAAGATTCGGTTCCGTGTAGAAGAGAATTCGGTTTTCGAATTTCAAGGAGAGAAGGGAAGATTTAGCAAAAAGACCTTGTCCACTCTAATGCAAGTCCATGCCTTTTTGGGAAATGCTTCGTCTGGAAGCAAGGTCAGAGAGAAGAAGAGACTTGAAGAAGTCGAGTTGTTAGTGAATTCCACGATGTTTTTCCGGATGACTTGTCGGGTTTGCCTCTGATAGGGAAGTTGAGTTTTCTATAGACTTAATTCTGGAGCGGCTCCTGTATCCAAGGCCCCTTACGAGAATGGCACCTACCGAACTCGAAGAGTTGCAAACTCAATTAAATGAACTCTTAGAGAGAGGTTTCGTGCAGCCAAGTGTGTCGCCTTGGGGAGCTCCGGTCTTGTTTGTAAAGAAGAAAGATGGTAGTATGCGTCTGTGCATTGACTACCGGGAATTGAACAAGCTGACAATCAAGAACAGATATCCTTTGCCTCGGATTGATGACCTTTTTGATCGGTTGAAGGGTGCTGCTGTCTTTTCAAAGATTGATTTGAGATCGGGATATCACCAGCTGAAGGTGAAGTCAAGTGACATCCTTAAGACAGCGTTCAGAACAAGGTACGGACATTATGAATTTAAAGTGATGCCTTTCGGCTTGACTAATGCCCCCGCCGTGTTCATGGATCTCATGAACCGAGTATTTCACGATGTACTCGATAAATTTGTAATCGTTTTCATTGATGACATCTTGATTTACTCAAAGAATGAGGAAGAGCATGCGGAGCACCTGAACTGCACGTTGCAAAGGTTGAGAGAAAAGAAACTCTATGCTAAATTTAGCAAGTGTGACTTCTGGCTCTCAAGTGTAGTGTTTCTTGGCCATGTTGTTTCAGCCGAGGGTATTCGTGTTGACCCGAGAGAAAGTCCAAACTGTCTGCGATTGGGAAAGACCGAAGACCGTGACCGAGATAAGAAGTTTTCTTGGATTAGCAGGATACTACCGGAGATTCATTGAAAACTTTTCTAGGTTGGCTGCCCCTATGACTAAGCTAACTAGAAAAGAGGAGAAGTTTGTCTGGACCGATTCTTGTGAGAAGAACTTCGAAGAGCTGAAAGTTAGATTGACAAGCGCGCCGGTTCGACTATCACGATAGTTCCGGTGGATTGACGGTCTACACCGATGCTTCTAAAATCGGTTTGGGCTGCGTGTTGATGCAACACGGAAAGGTAGTGGCTTATGCCTCTCGACAACTAAAGGATTATGAGCGGAACTACCCCACTCATGACTTAGAGCTTGCAGCTGTTGTATTTGCTTTGAAAATTTGGAGACACTATCTATACGGTGAGAAGATCGCCATCTTCACGGATCATAAAAGTTTGAAATACTTCTTCACCCAGAAGGAGTTGAATATGAGACAGAGAAGATGGTTGGAGTTGGTCTCTGACTATGATTGTGACATCCAGTACCACCCGGGTAAAGCAAATGTAGTGGCGGATGCTCTTAGTAGAAAGAGTCAAAGAAAAGAGTTGGATTTAAATGCTTTGAGTCGGCCTTTGTTGTCCTCGATGGAAAGATTTGGTTTGGAAGTGGTCCCTAAGGGTTCGGATTGTATTCTCTATGCCATGACTGCAAGATCCTCCCTTAGAGATAGAATTGTTGCTTTGCAAAGTTCTGATCAAGAGTTGAAAGAGAAGATTGATAAGATTGCCTCGAATTCAGAAATGGACCCTGCTTTTAGTACATCTACGGATGGTACATTATTGTTTAGAGGTAGACTCTGTGTGCCCGCTGTTGATGAAATCAAGAAAGAAATATTGAAAGAAGCACACCAGTCCATCTTTACAGTACACCCTGGAAGTACCAAAATGTACAAGGACTTAAGGGAACATTTTTGGTGGATTGGTTTGAAAGCAGATGTTGAAGACTTTGTTGCCAAGTGTGGAACTTGCCAACGTGTGAAAGCTGTTCGCCAACCCCCATCTGGATTACTTCAGCCCCTTCCTATTCCTAGTTGGAAGTGGGAAGATATCTCAATGGACTTTGTGACTAGCTTGCCGCGGACGAGTAAGGGAAATGACCTTTGTGTGGGTGATTGTTGATAGGTTGACTAAATCAGCCCATTTCATTCCTATGAAGATCACCTACTCTTTGGATAAGCTAGCTAGACTTTATGTGGACAATGTAGTTCGTCTACACGGAGTACCAGTGAGTATCGTTTCGGACCGTGATCCTAGGTTCACCTCAAGGTTTTGGAATGGATTGCAGAAAGCCTTGGGAACCCAATTGAATCTGAGTACAGCTCATCACCCACGATCGATGGACAATGCGAGCGGACAATTCACATTCTTGAAGACATGCTTAGGTCTGTGTGGTTGACATGGGTGGAAATTGGGATGAACACCTAGCCTTAGTCGAGTTTGCCTATAACAACGGTTATCAAGCAACAATAGGCATGGCTCCGTTTAAGGCTTTGTATGGTAACACTTGTAGAACGCCCTTGTATTGGGTGAGACTGGTGAAAGAAAAGTCTTAGGTCCGAGAGATGATTGAAGCTACCAGTGATATGGTTGACATGATTCGGGAAAGGATTAAGTCTGCTCAATCTAGACAGAAGTCGTATGCCGACAAGAGAAGAACCGACTTAGAATTTCCAATTGGAGAGAAAGTCTTCCTTAAAGTATCACCTATGAAAGGGGTGACAAGATTCAATGTGAAAGGAAAGCTTAGTCCCCGCTTCATTGGACCTTTTGAGATTTTGGAAAGGGTTGGACCGGTAGCATACCGCTTGGCCTTGCCTCCGTCACTTGCTGGAGTTCACAATGTGTTCCATGTTTCAATGCTTCGGAAATACCTAGAAAACCCGGAGCACATACTACAGCAAGCACCCGAAGGACTTAGTGCCGATCTTTCTTATGATGAAGGACCAGCCGAGATCCTAGATAGAAAGGACAAGCAGTTGCGGAATCGCACCATCCCTCTGGTGAAGATCCGATGGAAAAACCATACCCCTGAAGAAGCTTCATGGGAGAAAGAAGAAGACATGAAGGAGAAGTTTCCTCATCTTTTTGGAAGCACAGGTACGCTTTCAATTTCGAGGACGAAATTCTTTTAAGGGGGGGAGAATGTAATATCCAGCCCTATTCTAACCTTGACCCTGACCCGGATCCACTGTTGTATTCAGGTCCGAGGACCCGAAGCGGTGGAAGAAGAGATTTATGGACCATTCTGATTGATGATCATGATTCGGAGACCGAGCCCATGGACATTGACAATGATACCCCTTGCTTAAATGCATTGTCAGTGTTTAAGGAAAGTCTGCGCATCGGAGAAGATTAATATGGTTGATGTACCAAATGACCTCCTGTGCACAATCCGAAGGTATTCCCCGAAACTAGACTTCTTGATTGAATTGTGGAAGAAAACCTCACTCAATTTGACCTTGTATAGCCTTTCAAATCCCTACTTGAAGTTGCTGTTCTAAACCTGAGTTTTCTGCTGAAATCATTTTGGTCGATCATTTTGGTCGATACCATCGACCAAAAGCATCGACCAAAATGTCCCGATCTGCCAAGTTAATGATTCCATGGAATATTCCTTTTCTATTTAATATGACCTCGAGCCTTGAGCCTTTTGCAATCATTTTTCTCTCACTGGGAACGTGGGGAGAGCTTCCCAAAGCAGCTCCTTGGTTAGTGTGAAGGGTATCTCATCAAAGACACTTAGTTTATCATTGATTCTTGCCTTCATCTTCTACACTAAGGTATGACTCTTCATTCCACTCTCTACCCTACCATTTTCTACTCCTTTCTATTGTCATCTTGCTGATGGGACATTTGGAATGGTGCTGCAACCTTGCAACCACCACTCCAAGTGCCTACTCATGCTCAATCCATGATTCCCTTAGCCATTCATTGATGCTAATGCTTATATCTCATGCCTAGCATATGTATTCCATGCTTTACCTATTAACATCATACCATTTGATATCAAACTGAGCTATAAAGTGTATTATGTTCATGTTTAACATTGCCATATGATTCCAATCGAATTTCTATTAGTTCCTCTAGCTATTGCATGCTATTCCTCATCAATGCAATCAATTCCAACTCATGCCATGATGTTTATCACTTGAACTTGATAGCTCAAATTGGGGCTTTTTAATTAGACCATTGGATTGGGTTAATTCCTTGATTTATAGTGTCCTACTACTGTTGTTAAGTATGCCTCCAAGTTTCAGATTTATCCGAACATCGGAAGACTCATTTCGGACCAAAATCCCCAAAATCCACTATTCTGCCCGAGGACTATTTTGGTCGATCATTTTGGTCGATACCATCGACCAAAACCATCGACCAAAGTTGTTGCTGACAGCAACCTTGGTAAGTTTTGACTCGAATGACATCCGATCTTCCCGACTTCTTTTCTAACTTATTATTGATGTTTGTTTAGGGCCTTAACACTTCTATTGGACTATTCTTGGTATTCTGAATTCATCATCAACTCATCCAAGGTAAGGATGGTTATATCCATAAACATATCAGTCATCAAATATTGAACTATGCTTTATTCAAAGAATGAAATCCCTAAATTTCTTTCAATCATTATGATACTGATACATATGTGTTAGATTAGTAATATTTAAATCTTTATACACTTGTTGTGTTACTCTATCATTTTGATTTGCTTATGTTTATAATGATTCGTTTCAATATCATGATTTGAGTACTATTATGAATATGCATTGGATGCATGAGAAATGATGAGATTTGATGTGTGATTGCTTACGTATGACTTGGGATTTGAGGGTGTCCCTCTGACACTTCTGTCCTTGGGCATCAGAGGGAATAGTATGGGATATTCTCTGATGGTGCCTATTGACACTTTCCCGAGTTATTGGATGACATACATAGGAGTGTCTAGTTGTGTGGCTTGGTTCATCCTTGTCGTGTCAGACCCGAATCGGAAGGGCATTGAGACCGAACAACCCGTGGTAGTGTATGG
This sequence comes from Hakea prostrata, assembly GCF_041222555.1. Taxonomy (NCBI): domain Eukaryota; kingdom Viridiplantae; phylum Streptophyta; class Magnoliopsida; order Proteales; family Proteaceae; genus Hakea; species Hakea prostrata. Next base: position 29,485,023 of record NC_142608.1, on the reverse strand, counting down.
TTGGATGGGCGCTCTAGGCCGGTAGCCAATCCGGTAGGGGACATAAACCATGCTACGGATACCTGAAAGGGGCCATTTATTGGTAGAGTTGCATATGGATAAACTTGGGCTCACGGGCGCTCAAGACCGGTAACCAATCCGTGAGAGGACGTGAGAGCTTCCCGTTTACTATATGTGGATGACCAATAGGGTTGATGAGTCCGAAATCCGGGATTTCGCTGACTCTAGTGTGAAGGATACCGGAAAGGATCGCCGGGGGCGAGGAATGGACGTATCTGAATCTAACTTGACCGACTGAGTAGATGACTTGCATTGGGCTAGGCTTTTCTTGTGACATGCGCCGTACTTGACCAAATGGTGATGTGAGAGAGCGGTGACCGATTCCCCTTACCATGGTTTTGATGACTTTACCGATCTTCCCGGGCATTCCCAAGATATGGAAATGGGAGAGTGACTGACGACCCAGAGAAGTACGGTGCTATGACTTAAAGCATGTCTACCTTAGAGACCAACATTCATAGAGTTAGACTCATATCTGCATCATATGTTCCATATCACATTGCATTATTATATGTTCTGAATGTGTATGATTTCTAATTATGGAATAACTTCCTTCTTTGAGTTCTTCGAACTCATTCCTTTTGTGCAAATGTTTTAGATTACATTCCAGGTACCGAAAATTACGATGGCACCTCCTATGAGGCGGACTATGATTCCACATACTACCCTCCGGGTAGTGGCGTCGGTGAGGATTCGTATATTGGAGCCGAGGAGGGGATTATTATTCGCACCAGGGTTAGCCCCACGGTTGTGCGGGAGCGGCAGCGCTTGGGTTTACTTCATCCGTCTTGTTGAGGAGACTACTATTAGTATAGAAGAAACCCTAGCATAGTGCCCCATTCCCCTGGTGTATTTGTGGAACCATTGGTCTTGTAACTAACTTATCTTTGAGTTTATCTTTTGACACTTAGACATGTATTTGACGTTATCACACTTCTTTTCCGCTGTTCTGAGAGAGTGGTTATCATACCTTCTCTCACCCTTATGATTATGCTTTAATGTTATTGCCTTCCGCACTCTGATTTATTTAGTCTTATCTTATTCATGATATTTAGTATTAACTGTTTTTACCCTTGATTATTATTGTTCTTGGTTGTGGTGCGGGGGGGGGGGGGGGGGGGGGCGCGCGCGTCTTGTGCCCGGGGGGGGGGGGGCCCCCCGGGGGTTGTATGGGGGGGGGGGGGGGGGGGGGGGGGGGGGTTCCCCCCCCTCCCCCCCCCCCCCCTAACGCTATACCCGAGAGTGTGATCCACAGCCCCGAAGATCATGTAATGAGGAAATCATCCTCCCACATATACATTAACATAATCATAAACAGGAAATAATCAGGGTTTAAAATATTATAAACAAAAGATTAAAGTCAAGAAATGAATAATCAATATAATCAGAGTGCAAAAATGATACTAGATGTAATCACATGAAAAGAAGTAGAGTGAGGCGGAAACTCACTCCACAAAATACAGCGGAACGCAGAATGTAAGTCTAAAAGAAATAATATCTAAAACAATGGAACTAAGAGAAATATCTAACATCAGGGTTTTCAATTCTATAAATAACGTCTTCAAAATAGTGGACTTCATTAATCCATTTGAGATGTTCCACATATACGTTGTCTTTAATCATAGTACGCATCTTGATCAACTGAGGGATCATCAGAGTAATCTTGATGGTTGCCAACACCTTGCGTGTAGTACGCTTCATCGGCTTGCGCTTCATCGTACTGTTCGCCATAGAAATCAGTACCTGTAGAATAGTCTAACAATGTACAAAAGGAATGAGTTTCGAAGACACTCAGTAAGGTAGTTAATCCATAACAACATAAATAACATGGAAGCAAACCATAACAAGATGCAATGCAATATGAAACAAGGTATGTATGCATCTAAACTCTATGTATGCTGGTCTCTATGGCAGACATGCTTTAAGTCATAGCACCGTATTTCTTTGGGTAGGTCACGCATACGGCTCCTGTTGGTAGTGGGTCCGGCATCCCTCAGGACAAACCATGGCAGGGGATTAAGTCAACACACTCTCTCAAAACAATTGGCATAAGTACCGGCGCATGTCAGGGAAAAGCCTAGCCCAATGCAAGTCATCTAGTCAGTTACATCAAGTCAGGTCCAGATACTTCCATTCCTCCCCTCTTGAGAACCTTTCCGGTATCCTTTCCACTAGAGTCAGCGTATCCGACTCTCTCAAATACGGACTCATCAACCCTATTGGTTATCCACATATGGTACACGGGAAGCTCTCATGTCCTCTCATGGATATAACTCACCGGTGTCAAGCGCCCATGAGCCCAAGTCTAGCCATATGCAACCGTCCAATAAATGGCCCCCACAATGTGATTCCCGTCCTCTCACAGATATAACTCACCGGTCTTGAGTGCCCGTGAATCCCCATTGCTACCACGGGTCGTTTGGTCTCAATACCCTTCCAAATCGGGTCTGATATAACATGGGTACAACCTAACCAAACACTGCTAGACAGCCCTAGGTATGACAACCAATGATTTGGGAAAGTGTCGATGGGCAACCCCTGAAACATCCCATACTATTTCCGATAATGTCCAAGGACAGAAGTGTCAAAAGGACACCTCCCAATCCCAAACCAAACTTAATCAAACACATTCTCAGATCAACCATGACATACACAACCAGTAGTTCATAATATAAAAGAGAATGTAAAAGCAAAATCAGATTAAGCAGCAATAAGTAATTCATATAACATGAATAATGAAAAAGATGATATAAACAAGTGATACTGTTCTCACAGTAGGAGATCAGAATTAAAGTACAACAACAGTAGGTAATCTCATAGTTTCACAAAGTAGAAACCAGAGAACAAGTAATCTATGTAGTTAAGGAAATAATTGTCCTTACCTTCTAATTCGCAAAGGAACTCAGAGAATCAATTAAGACCTTGACTAAACCTGAGAAAAGAATCTTAAACAAGTGTATACTATGAGTTAGGAAAGATACATAGAAGGAAATATTACAATTCAATCAAAATTGACCAAGAATGGGGTTGCTGTACCCATTGGTCGACTGATTGGTCGACTGCCCCAGTCGACCAATGAGTCGACCAACATAGACAGTAGCCTTCAAAAATCAGAATTTTTAGAATATGAATCCGAATTTGGTGGTTCAAAAGGGTACAAATAAGGGGGAAACTTTAATAGAAACATCTAAGTCTATAGAGGACAACAAACCATTAATCAAATCAAGTTTCCAGGTCACAACTTAGGAACCAGAAAGTTAACCTAATTAGGTTAAACATAGATTATGAAGGGAAAATATAATATGATCAAGGGTATGGAAATAAAATTAATAGGTTACAATTCTAGTAAAGAAAATAAAGTGAGAGTCTTCTAACATGATCAAAATAGGGGTTCTTGATCTAACCCAAGAAATTAGGGTTTCACCCTTTTTGGTTCCCATGAAAAGGTTCAGAGTTCCGGATGAAGGGAGGTAAATTGTTAGGTCAATTACAACAAGAAGAATTAAAGAACATTGAATTTAGATCAACCTCCACATTACCCATGAGGTTTCCCTCACATGGGGGGTTTACCAAAAGGTTCTCCTGATGACCACACAAGGTTAGGGTTTCAAGGGTTAGGGTTTCCAGGATTCAATTGGCAAGGGTTGAGATCATGATGATGATCATAGATCTCAAGGAACATTATGAGATCATGGAATAGATGGTTGCAAGAATGCAGCATCATCTTCCTGATCTCAATCAAGAACAGATTCAGGAAAAGAAAATCAGAGATAGAGAGGAAAGAGATCATACGCATACCTTTGATGCAGGAGGATGAAGATTTCTTGATTTCTTGCGAGATATCAACCAAGGATGCAAGGGAATCGATTAGAATAGGGTTCTAACTCGTTCCAGAGGCTTAGGAGGCAGATGAGGCGGAGTATTCCCGAGATTAGGCTTAAATAAAGTAGCCACGATTCAAATTTCAAAAACCGAATCAATTGGTTGATTGATTGGTCGACTGGTCCAGTCGACCAATGAGTCGACCAATTAGAACAGCAACTTCAAAATAGGGAATTGAAGGCTCAAATCAAGTCCAAACATCAAGGGGTTTTGCACACACCTAAAGTGACATACCTAGTAGGTAGAAATGCCTTCGAACCAATACAGAGAGCACTCCAAGTCCATCAACTAATCCAATCTTCATCAGTGTGCAGTTTCCATAGAAGGGGCACTGACATCCATACTCAAGGATTCCACTTCAGCCATCAAGTCTTCAACTGAAATGGCCCAAAGTCGACTTCTTGCCTTACTTCGGGTTGCTGGATCTACAAACAACAGGGTTTCCGGGTCAGGGTTAGGGCTGGGTTTCACAGTTTCACCCCCTGGTTTCGGTTCGCCAAGGAGCGAAATCACCAAAATTCAGCGAAAATAAGTTCCTTGACCCCTGTCACATCCTCCCAGCCGGTACCCTAACTGGCATACCCGAGAGTGTGATCCACAGCCCTAAAGATCAAGTTTAGGAACGATCATATCCATTTAGCACAATAACATAATCAAAAGCAAGAACAAATCATTGTATTCTAATAAGTTAATAATAAAATTCAAGAAAAGATCTCAAAAGAATCACTAAGAATATCAGAGTGCGAAAACATGATACCAAATCAAAAGACAACTGTAGAGTATAGCGGAAATATACTCCACAACATATGCGGAAGGTAGATTGAAATCTAAGTAAAGCTCTAAGCTAATACAAGTAAAGTAAAAGATAAGTCTAGAAGAAACAAGAGAAATCTAATCCACATCTTCTATCTGCTCTTATTCATCTTCAGTCTTCATCTTCTCCACGTTGCCCTTCCTTATATGGACCGTCATCATATTTCAAACCTGCAGAGAAGTCTAACAAAAGATATGGTACAAAAGGAGTGAGTTTCGAAAGAAACCCAGTAAGGCAGTTAAATCCATAATAACATAAATGGCAGGATTTCGGAACAAACATAAATGCAATATGGTATGAGACAAACAATGAATGTATGAATCTAACTCTATGTATGCTTTGGTCTCTATTGGCGAGACATGCTTTAAGTCATAGCACCATACTTCTTTGGGAAGGTCTCATCACACAACGCCTTTTGGTAGTGGGTCCGGCATCCCTCGGGACATTCCATGGCTGGGGGTTAAGTCACCTCTCTCTCACATCACCATTGGTCTAAGTACTGGCGCATGTCAAGGTTAAGCCTAGCCAAATGCAAGTCTTCTACTTAGTTATATCAAGTCAGATCCAGATACGTCCATTCCTCGCCCCTGGCGATCCTTTCCGGTATCCTTCACACTAGAGTCCTCATAGTCCCTGACTACGGACTCATCAACCCTATTGGTTATCCACATATGGTAAACGGGAATCTCTCACGTCCCCTCACGGGTTGGTTACCGGTCTTGAGCGCCCGTGAGCCCAAGTCTATCCATATGCAACCCTACCAATAAATGGCCCCCACAATGTGATTCCTGTCCTCTCACGGGTTGGTTACCGGTCTTGAGCGCCCACGAATCCCCATTGCTACCACGGGTCGTTCGGTCTCAATACCCCTCCGATTAGGGTCTGACATAACGGGACATCCTAGCCAAACACTACTAGACAATCCTAAATATGTCATCCAACAGTTTAGGAAGGTGTCCAGAGGGCATCTCCGGAAACATCCCATAATATTCCCGTAGTTGTCCAAGGACAGAAGTGTCAAAAGGACACCTCTCCTTCCCGAACCATACTTAATCAATCACAATCACAAATCAATCATATCATACACATTTACAGTATATAGAAAATATACTATAATAAGATTCATCTCATATACAGTTGACAAATAAAGAGTTTCATAAACTAAAGAAAGCAAGTAAATAATGCTACTGTAATTGAAGTAAATACAGCAGTAATAAATTCATAAAAGAAATTAACTATGGTAACAAATCCAAAAGATTCTAATATAGAAACTAAAGTCACACAATCTATGCTATTATAGAAGTAACCATCCTTACCTTATATAACTTGAAGAGAATCTCCAAGGATCAAGGAGAATCTTCCCAAACTTGGCAAGAAGGTCCTAAAAAAGTATATATATCATATTAGGAAAGAAACCTAGAAGGAAAGATATCAAAACATCCAAAACAGACCAAATCTGGAGTTGTTGTACTCATTGGTCGATTGGATTGGTCTACTGTCTCAGTCGACCAATCAGTCGACCAACAGAGACAATGGCCTACAAAATCAGAGTTTTAAGAATAAAGAACCGAATTTGGTGGTTCAAAAGGGTACCAAACAAGGGGAAAACTAGTATGATAGTATCCTAGTATATAGAGGACTTCAAAACACTAATCAAATCAAATCTTCAAGTTACAAATTAGGAAACAAAAGTTAACATAATTAGATCAATCATGGTTCTTGAAGAATTCATAGTAAAAATCATGGACAAGAACAATAGGATGATGGATCATTGATTGTGATAAAGAAATCATGAAAAGCATGCATAGATCTTCAAGAAAAATAGATCTAAGACTGAAGAACATGAATCTAAATAAGGAAACAAAACTTACCATAAATGTATCAGTTATGGTTTTCGAAGAAAGCATGGTATGATCAAGAAGAAAGAACTAGATATTGATAGGTTACAACTCTTGTAAAGAAAACACAACGATTGACTACTAATATGATCAATAAAACAGATCTAAGAAGATCAGAATTTGAATTAAAATATGAATGAAGACAAGATCATGATTTAGATCATGATTCCTTCAAAAGCTTGCAATGATCATGATTAAGATAATCGCATTAGCCATTAATCCTTAGGAAGATCATGAGGGATGAGTAGAGAGATGTTTGCAATAGAGAATGCAGCATCTTCTCTACTGTTTCAGCCCAAAAAGGAAAGAAAAACAGAGATGGAGAAGAAGAAGAGAGTGTAGACATACCTTTGATGCAAGAGGAAGAAGATTACTTGAGTTCTTGCGAGGGATCAACCAAGGATGCAAGGAAATTGATTAGAATGGAGTTCTAACTCGTTCCAGAGGCTTAGGAGGCAGAGGAGACGAACTAATCCCGAGATTGGACTTAAATAGAGCAAGAAAGACCTAAATCTGGAAAACAGATCTCATTGGTCGATTGGATTGGTCTATTGGCCCAGTCGACCAATCAGTCGACTAATAGAGACAGCAAGGTACAGATTGCACTGTTTTGGTCATAACTTCTTCGTTTGAAGTCCGATTGATCCGAAATTCGAAAGGGAACTTCACACAAACATACTAAGACTATCTAGAATGAAGTGGGCATCATCCATGGTCCAAAAATCAGTACTTTATAAATTGGGAACATGAGTTTCTAAATTGGAAACAACGTGGTTCTCATAGCAAACTCACCATGGATTCAAGGGAAGAATTAGAGAGAACAAGGCTTCTCTCTAATGGAATATCAAGAACATATCAGAGGCAAGAATAACTAAATAGAAAATCAAAAGAATTAGAGAGAACAAGGCTTCTCTCTAATGGAATATCAAGAACATATCAGAGGCAAGAATAACTAAATAGAAAATCAAAAGAATACTAATCCTAGAATGAGAGGAATCAAAAATAGAAACTTACTAGAATGCTTATATCAATGGTCAACATAGAAGGCTAAAATGGCTAGAAAGAAAGGGGAATTGATTCAAGGAGATGAAATACATTGGAACAGCAGTAAAGGCTAAGATCAAACATGTTAAACATTAATGAGAAAAGAAGCTACAGTAGAATGATCATGCTGTCCAAAACTCAACCAAAATCAATGAAGAATTGAGGAGATTCACCATGTGGTTTCAAGGAATGAATAAAGTGATTGGGGTTCACTCTGAGACATAAGGAGATTAGGGAATAGGTAGTTACAGTAGTGTAACACCTTCTCACAATCAAAACATCAAGATAGAACAGTAAGAAGAAGAAAAGAGAGAAGAAGGAGACAAAACACTGAAATCAAAGTCCAACTTCAAGATGTAACATTAAACTAACCTTTCTTCACCCAAAATAGATAGGGTGTCCTGGCCAGGTTTGGGCTGGATTTCACAACCCCAGCCATGGAATGTCCAAGAACGATGCAGGACCCAATTACCATCGAAGAACCCAAGATACTGAGATGGCTGAGGGAGAGTGATTTGAGGCCTACCAAGAGGAGTATAGTGCTATGACTAAAAGCATGTCTGCCACTAGAGACTAGTGTACATAGAGTTAGGAGCATACTTGCATATCTATCTCATATCAGACTGCACCCTGTATGTTTTGCTTTCATGTTATATGTGTTGTTTGTGAAATGAACTGCCTTGTTGAGTTCTTTTCAACTCATCATTTTTTGAACAACTTTGTTAGATCTTTCTACAGGTACTATTGACTATGAGAAACAGTACTACGAGACCCCAATGGATGACTCATATTGTTCCCAAAGTGCTAGTTGTTATGACTACGACGGTGAAGACTACCAGTGTGAAGTTGGAACTTATCAAGATTAATTGGACTCTAGTTCTTGTGTGTCGGCGCTGGGACAACTGAAGTCTTTTCGTTTAGATATACCCTTTATAGATTTGAAGAGACTTATGTTTCGACTTAGTTTGTTTCTTTCCTTATACTCTTGAGACGGTTGTAATTTCATTTACGTTTTGGACTACTTTTCCACTACTGTTATAGAGTTATTTTTCCACTACACTCTATATTTGATATATTCTTTTAGTATCTTTTTCTACACTCTAATTGAATTGTAAACTTTCTATGAACCTTTCTTTGATTATTCATTTATAATACTTACACATCTATTTATCCTTGATCTCGATTATATTATTGTGAATGTGAGAGGATGATTTCCACGAATCGATCTTTGGGGCTATGGATCACACACCCCCGGGTATCACGGTTAGGGTACTGGCTGGGTGTATGTGATAACGTATGTTTGAGTATTTGAACTAGGGCTCTTCTTATCTTTAGTTGTTTGTAACTTTAGGTATAGTGATGTTGCAGAAGATTTTCAACGTTCACCAATGATGTTGGTAATACTCCATATAATTTTCAATTCCATAATTGATAGGGGAAAGATCCTTACCTGGATTCGCTTTCCTAAATTATAGAGTATCTGCAGAAGAAGTAATTTGGATCCACGTCCTCGTTCCTCCACCAAAGCTCCACCGGGGTGATTCCACAATCACTAGGAAAGGGAACAAGTTCCACAACCCAAATGTCGTGTGGAAATGATGGTCAAGAGATCTAAAGCGAAGGGAAGGAAACCTCCAACGGCTTCTCCTTCCTGCGTTTCTTGGAGAAAGGGGGAGAGAGAGAGATGGGAGCCACATTTCTGGAAATTCTCACACACAAATAATTCACTCTTTCACTTAAGTGATGCGGTGGTTAAAAATAAATAACCTATATTTTGTAACCGCCTAAATAGTAAGTTTCCAATATTGCCCTTGGGCATATAATTAAATTAATAATTATAAAATCCCAACATCTCCCACTTGCACAAGGGCAAGTGTTAATCTCTCTTTCACAATGTGTCCCAGACACAGATGTATATCCCAGATATACATATTCAATCTCTCTGCTATGTATCTTAGATACATAGATCTCTTGTGTCCCAGACAAACATGTGTATCCTAGATATACATATATATTGATCTCTTCGCTATGTATCCCAGATACATAGACAACTTGTGTCCCAAACACTAACATCCACAAGTCATACTGGCAAATTGGGTTGTGCGACCGGTGATATACATGCACGCGTGAGCCCCAAACTAGAAACCTTCCCAGAAGGCCAGAATGGCACATCACTCAAAGAAACAAATCAAATATGCATTAGTATACCACAGTGTCCTAGGTTTATTCAAACTCACCAGACTAAATATATCTCGATCCCTCTGAAAGATCACCTTCTTGTCCTTAAAATATTCACTACTATAACACATACAGTTGGCGCCAGCAAACACTTTTAGGGTGCAGTTAAATCTAACCTTTCCTTTCACCCCAGACCATCACTACACTTAAGATTGACTCCTTTCCCAGTAATGCCCCTTTAGATCGAATTAATCATGACCATAGGTAACACCCCAAAGTAGCCACATCAACCCTTCGTTTCATGATGTTGTCGAAAGTCACTAAGAACACTAACGAACCATAAAGTCCAGGACTCACACAATGAGAGGAGCAAGGATCCATCCTCTCATTTCCAATGATCGCTAAGCACACATAGTATAATATACGTGCTATGTTGGATCATCCTATACTCAATAGAATGTATGTCCCTCTTGTAAAACCCAGCCCTAACCTTGACCCGGAAACCTTGTTATTTGTAGGTCCGATGACCCGAAGTAAAGTAAGAAGTCAGCTTTGGGCCATCCCAGTAGAGGACTTGGTGTCTGGCTTTGAATCCATGAAAGTTGATGATGAGGTTCTATTTATGGAAACTGAATCCTGATGAAGATCTGATTAGTTGATGGACTTGGAGTGCTCTCTATCTTGGTTTGAAGGCATTTCTACCTATTAGGTAAGTCACTTGACTTGTGTGCAAAACCCCTTTAGGATTGGATTTGATTTGGGCCTTCAATTCCCTGTTTTGGTCTTCTTGTCAAGCATTGGTCGACTGATTGGTCGATCTGGGCCAATCGACCAATCCACTCGACCAATGAGTGCTGTCTTTGGCAATTAGGTTGTTCTTGCTCTATTTAAGTCCAATCTCGAGTCCACTTCGTATTTGCTGCCTCCAAACCTCTGGAACGAACCAAAGACCTCTGCAAGTCATCTCTCTTGCATCCTTCGTGTTTTCTTGACGGATCTTCGTCGAAACTCTTCTTTTTGCATCAAAAGGTATGTCTACTCTCTCTTCTTCTCCTCCATCTTTGTTTTTCTTTCCTTTTTGAGTTGAGACAGTAGAAGAGATGCTGCATTCTCTCGTTGCAAACATCTCTCGAACATGTTCTCATGATCATCCTAAGGATTTGAGGCTAGAACAATGATCTTAACCATGATCATTGCAAGCTTTTGAAGGAATCATGATCAAACCATGATCTAATCTTTGATTAAACTTCTAATCTGAATTCTGATCTCTTTGGATCTTCTTTGTTGATCATGTTAGTAGTTAATTACTGTGTTTTCTTTCCATGATCCATAATCTATAGATTTCTAGTTGTTCTCTTCTACCATACTATGTGTTCTTCATGATGCATGGTAGTTACATATATGGTAGGTTTTATTTCCTTATTTAGATTTATGCTTCTAAGCCTTATTCCATGAAGATCTATGTATGTTTTCATGATACCATTACCTGAAGCAAAGATCTATCCTCCTATTGTTCTTGTCTTTGTTTTCTATTTCAAATTCATCAAGATCCATGATTGATTTAATTATGGTAACTTTTTGTTTCCTAATTTGGATCTTGATATCTTGATTGGATTAGTGTTTTGAGGTCCCCTATATGTTAGAATACTACTGATGTAGTATACCCCTTGATTAGTACCCTTTTGAACCACCAAATTCGGATTTCATATCTTAAAAACTCTGTTTTGTTAGGTTATCGTCGCATTGGTCGACTGATTGGTCGACTGGACCACTCGACCAATCCACTCGACCAATGAGTACAGCAACTCTCGAATTGGTCTATGTTGGATGTTTTGGTATCTTTTCTGTTAGGGATCTTTCCTAATATGTTGTATATACTTGTTTAGGACCTTCTTCTCAAGTTTGCCGAGATCTTACTTGATTTCTTAGGATTCCTTTGCGAGTTATAAAAGGTAAGGATGGTTATTTCCTTAATTACATAGATAGCATGAATCTAGTTTCTATATTTGAATATCATAGATATGATTCCTAAATTAGATTCTTACAATGATATACTACTGTTGCATAACTTTGATTACAGTAGCATTACTTATTCATATTAAATTGATTCATGTATGATTTACTTACCAATGTTATACAAGTGATTGTAATTATTGATTTCTTTCCATATATGAAGTTACCATATATGTGATGATATGATTTGATGCATGTGTATGCTTAAGTATGGTTTGGAAAGGAGAGGTGTCCTTTTGACACTTCTGTCCTTGGACTACTACGGGAATATTATGGGATGTTTCCGGAGATGCCCTCTGGACACCTTCCTAAACCGTTGGATGACATATCTAGGATTTGTCTAGTAGTGTTTGGCTAGGATGTCCTGTTATGTCGGACCCTAATCGGAGGGGTATTGAGACCGAACGACCCGTGGTAGCAATGGGGATTCATGGGCGCTCAAGACCGGTAACCAACCCGTGAGAGGACAGGAATCACATTGTGGGGGCCATTTATTGGTAGGGTTGCATATGGTTAGACTTGGGCTCACGGGCGCTTAAGACCGGTAACCAACCCGTGAGAGGACGTGAGAGCTTCCCGTTTACCATATGTGGATGATCAATAGGGTTGATGAGTCCGTGAGTCGGGGACTATGAGGACTCTAGTGTGAAGGATACCGGAAAGGATCGTCGGGGACGAGGAATGGAAGTATCTGGATCTGACTTGATGTAACTAAGTAGAAGACTTGCATTTGGCTAGGTTTTACCCCGACATGCGCGCCAAGACTTATACCAAATGGTTGTGAGAGAGTGTGTTGACTTAACCCCCTGCCATGGTTTGTCCCGAGGGATGAAGGACCCATTACCAATCGGCTGCTCAAGACCGGTGAAATGATCCGTGAGAGAATCCAAGATATCTTAAATGGTTGAGGATGTGAGTGGACTTTCCTAAAGAGGTACGGTGCTATGACTTAAAGCATGTCTGCCAATAGAGACCAGCATACATAGAGTTAGATTCATTCACTCATTGTTTGTCTCATATCATATTGCATTTATGTTTGTTCCGGAATCCCGCCATTTATGTTATTATGGATTTTTAATCGCCTTACCGAGTTTCTTTGAAACTCATTCCTTTATTGTACAATGTTGTTAGACTATCCTGCAGTGTACCGAGTACTATGACGGTCCCTATGAAGAAGCGCAAGGCGAAGAGGCATATCTCCGGGAAGGTGATTGCGGTTACCACAATTACTCCGAAGATCCCACGAGTGGTTATGCTCCGTACGATGCTTAGTCCTACCATTGAGTGGAAGCGTCCTTGTGCCATTTATGAGATTTACACTTACAAGGATGTTGTCTATAAAGTGGAGAACAATTTAGTTACCCAATGTACTAGCTACTGGGATTAGATTTTATTTAGTTTATTCTCTTTAGAGCTACTTTTCCGCTGGTTGTAAAGTGGGATTTTTGCCTCACTTTACTTATCTTTTTGATACTCTGATTATATCTATTATTCTGATTCATTTATGATTCATTCTTTCTTTATTGGATCTATGATTTATCTTCCGCACTCTTGTTTTGATTGTTCATGATTATGTTATTGTTTATGTGGGAGGTTGATCACTCGATACCTGATCTTCGGGCTGTGGATCACACTCTTGGGTATGCCAGATAGGGTACCGGGCGGGGAGGGCGTGATGATTGGTATCGGAGCCCAAGGTTCGAGGAGATCCTAACCACAAAAGACAACAACTGAACATTCCTGAGTCATTGATCTGAAATGACTCTTCTACTCTTAGAAGTGAATAATAGAACACTGAATTAGAAACTTGACCTTTGAGGTATAATGAACGATTTCGAATAACATACCATAACATACTTGAACAAATGTCACTAATGCAAGGAAAAGAAAGTTGCATAACATACAATAATTAAAGAGGAACAAAATGAACTTCATTAATTTCAAAAGTTTTTACAATGATTACATCTGAAATGCATAAATGGAAATCCTAAGGTACGGTCTATCTAGGTGATCCGCTCCCGATCTCTCGTATGCTCCGAACTCCTCGCTAGCTGAGTCACCCGATGCTCTATCCTATCCCTGTCGTGACTCCATCCTCTCGTACATCTGCTCCTGTCCGACCCTCCATCCTCTCTAGCATGGAAGTCATCGATCTCATCTCGTGCTCCAAGATCCGAAGTCTCCGGAACCGCATGTGAAGGGCCACCTACCTCGAAGTGTGATGAAGGAAACTCGTGATGCAAAGGCTCAGCCTCGCGCATATCTACATCATCTCCGGCCTGATCATCACTATCGGGACCGATATCCTCTCCTCCATCCTCTCGATCCCCGATCCTCATCCTCCGATTCATCATCATCCTCACCCTCCGGACCAGGAGATCTCTCGATCGCCGTAGTCTCATCGACGAATGGTCCGAGTCCCAATAGGGTATCCCCGTGATCTAGTGTCCACCGGTGTATCCTCGAAACTCACCCCGAAATGCCCGAAGATCAAAGTTAGTAGCCTCCCATAGCAAAGGTTCCGCATGCTAGGCCGCAGAACTAAGTCCAAGCATGACCCGCTGAATGATGTAGGAGAGATCGATCTCGAAGCCCATGTAGATGCGGTAGATGACTAAGGCCTCCATCACCGTGACCCGATGGTGATGTCCGGCTTTCGGCATGATGTTTCGGCCGACTATGCGACCGATAATCCGTGCAGAACCCGTCATCCGTCCGCTAGTCCACGGTGTGAAGCATCGACGGCTATCCCATAGCGTAGAGCATATCTCGCGAAGCTCGTACGGCATCGATGGCTGTCCGGATCTGCTCCGCAGGTATCCACACACACCGCTGTGGATAGTAAGGAACCCTGCAAGATCTCAGCCGGTGTCCGGGTAGAGAAGCGAATCCGAGTCCGGGAAGACCCCTGCTCCCGAGGACAAGTCTAAGTGGATGTCCTTGGCCTCGAGCCTCCTCTCGTGTAAGTTAGGTTGCTGAAGAACAACCTCACTAGTTCCGGGTATACCGGTAGATCCTCGGTGAAGAGATGAGTCCACCGCAAAATGTCGAACCTCTCGCCGAATCCTAAAGGCTCGAGCTGGCGTAAGTGAAGTAGACGTCCCATCTCGATGTTGCAGATAGCTGAAGTAGGCCTCGTACGAGAACTCGGCCCGAGGTGTGTCAAACATGTCCGGTCTCCTAACCTCCCGTCTAGGCTCGAAAGGAACCCGACCTCTGCCCCTAAGAGCACCTACGATGCGACCACGACCTCTACCTCGTCCTCGCCCTCCCCTTTGCATAGTGTATCCGTGAAAGAGACAAGAGACAATTCCAATTAGTGCTATTTTAAGATTTGAGCCAAAAGGGTATTTTCGTAATTTTTCGGAAAATTTCAAATTTGGGGGAAATTTGATTTGAACATACTAGCATGTGCGCAATACTTGGAATTTCATGTCTATGAAGTTTGTTTGATGAAAATCGATCGAAAACTTGGATTAAAGCGAAAAATTCAGCAAGAAGGAAATTTGGGATTTGCAATTTAGGTCAAAATTGGATTTTTGAAAAGTTGAAATTGGTTAAATCAAATTGTATGGACCTATCTACAATGTCATCTTGAGCATGTAGCATTTGATCTCGTGTGAAAATTTCAAGCGGTTTGAGAGAAAACGAAATTTTTCTAAAGATATCGATTTCGGTATAAAACTTTGCGAGATGAGCACCAATGTGTTAAAACTTGTTGTCTATGCATGGCATTGTGTTTAAAACCTAAGGAATATGTTTCTAAGCATTCCTAAGCATGATTTCTAGCATTGGATACAAGTAAAGCATGGTTTTATTGAAATGCAAGCATGAGAAGATGAAAATGGAAGGAAGATTAAGAGGTTTACCTTGTTTGTGAAGATGGTGTGTTGTGGTGTTGTTGTTGAAGCACTAAATCACCTCAAGAACACTTGTGGGAACTCTTGGAGATTTTCCCTAGAGCTCTCTCACCTTTGGAAGAAGTTAGAATGAGGTTGGAACGTGGAAATGAGGCTTATAATGCGAATTTTCGCATTCATCGTCGCATTGGTCGACTCATTGGTCGACTGGGTCACTCGACCAATCACTCGACCAATGGTCACAGGTGACCTCATTTGCTGTTGAATTTTTGGAAAATGTGATTTTTGCCTTATGGAATATTGTTTGATGACTATATGGATATATTTAAGCATGATTTAAGTTTTCAAATCATTTGGACTTGTGGTTTATGTTGAATCTTCAAATTCGGTATTTTGATGTTCTCGGTTTTGCGGAATGGTTACTCCGAGAAGTGGGCGTGGTGAATCCAAAGTGGTCATGGAGGTGGTGAAGTACCTCGGGGAGGTGGTGAAGTACCTCATGGAGGTGGTGAGATACCAAATGTTGATCGGGGTACTCATGAGATCCCCGGTGCCCCGAATGTTGGAAGTTTCGGAGATATTGCCAATATTATGGGCAATATGATGCAGCAGACAAGCAGCTCGGCTCAACCAGATGTTGGTGGGTTTCATGACTCGCATAATGAGACCCGGGCTGGTGCTAATGTGAATCCTCATGCCGCAGTCCTGAATGCGGGAGGTTTAGCTGGAACTCCTCATACTCGCCCGATGGAGAGTTTTCTCAAGATGCAAGTACCCACTTTTACCGGAGTTACCAAGGACCCCTTGTTTCCTAACAAGTGGCTTCGTGAGTTGGAGAAGGCTTTCCGACATCTGCAATGCTCGGAAGCTCGAAGATTTTGTTTGTTGAATGAAGTTGCAACAAGAAGCTGATGCATGGTGGATCTCCACTCGTCCTGTTTTGGAAGGTTTGCATGCAGGAGTTGTAACTTGGGAGTTATTCAAAGAGGCTTTTTGTATGAACTACTTTCCCGAGGCGGTGAAGGATGCGAAGGAAGCTGAGTTTATGATTCCGACTCAAGGAACTCTGTCCGTGTTGGAGTACCAACAGAAGTTCGAGGAGCTTCATTTCTTTGCTCCAGATTCTTTGAAGGAAGACCTCGCCAAAGCAAAGAAGTTCTTCAAAGGACTCGCGTCCCGCCATTAAAGCTTACCTCACAGTCCAGCCTATAGTGAGCTATGCTCAAGTGGTGCAGAACTCGAAGAAGTTGGAAGAAACAGAGAAGGAAAGTGCTCGTGGTGCAAAAGCCTTGGCAGTCAAGGAATTCTAGTTTGGTGGATCGTAATGACCGTCGTTTTGTGAGACCTACACCCTACCCCACTCCTACCTTTCGGGCTAAGAGTGTAGGTCGAACACGGGTTTTCAGCAGCCCGGCCAGTTTAGACAAGATGGCGGAAACCGACCACCAGCAAGTGCAAGTGCAAGTGCAAGTGCAAGTGCAAGTGCAAGGCCTTTTGTTCGAAGCCCTCTGTTGCAGCCACCCCGTTGGATCCAAAGCAATCCTGTTTGCTTCTACCGCAAGCAAGTTGGTCATTTTGCTCGTGCCTGTCCGGGCGGCCCGCCCAAAGCACTGCCCCCAGGTGGTGAAGAGTGCTCCTGCTCCTCCCTCCGGTAGAGTTTTCAGTATTTCAGTCTTGAGCAGGATCCAAGCCATGATGTGATTACAGGTACATTGTTAGTCGCTTCTATTTTTGCATTTGTCTTATTTGATACGGGTGCATCTCATTCGCTCATGTCATCTCGCATTCATCAAGAAGACTAACCTAATCCCCGAGAAGTTGTCTAGTTGTTTATTGATTAGTACACCTACTGGTCCTGTTGTGAAACTAGATAAGGGGTTATCTAAATGTCCTGTGTTGATTGGTGAGAAGAACTTGGAAGCCAATTTTGTGATTCTTGACATGAAGGACTTCGATGTTATTTTGGGAATTGATTGGTTGACAGCCCACAAAGCTGTGTTCCTTTGTTCCTCAAAGAAGATTCAGTTCCATATTTGTGGGAGTCCAGTCTTTGAATTTCAGGGTGAAAAGAGAAGGGTTTGTAAGAAGGTGTTGTTCGTGACTGATGCAAGTCTATGCCCTAGTGGATGATGCTTCATCCGAAGGCAAGGGTATAGTGGAGAAAAGAGTCGATGAAGTCGAGTTGTCTGCGACTTTGTTGATGTCTTCCCCGATGATCTATCGGGAGTGCCTCCGGACAGAGATGTCGAATTCTCTATTGATCTCCTCCCTGGTGCTGCTCCGGTATCTAAAGCTCCGTACAGGATGGCTCCTACTGAGTTAAAAGAGTTGCAAAATCAGTTGAATGAGTTCATAGATAGAGGTTTCGTGCAGCCTAGTGTGTCACCTTGGGGAGCTCCAGTCTTGTTCGTCAAGAAGAAAGACGGTAGTATGCGCTTGTGCATCGACTACCGTGAGTTGAATAAGTTGACTATCAAGAATAGATATCCGCTGCCCGTAATCGATGATCTCTTCGATCAGTTGAAGGGTGCAGTTGTGTTCTCAAAGATTGACTTAAGGTCCGGATATCACCAATTGAAAGTGAAGTCTAGTGATATCTTCAAGACAGCTTTTCGAACGCGGTATGGTCACTACGAGTTTAGAGTCATGCCCTTCGGATTGACCAATGCTCCTGCGGTGTTCATGGACCTCATGAACCGAGTATTTCATGATGTGCTTGATAAGTTTGTGATTGTTTTCATTGATGACATCTTGATCTATTCGAAGAGCGAAGAAGAGCATGCGAGTCATCTAAGTTTCACTTTGCAAAGGTTGCGAGAAAAGAAGTTGTTCGCTAAGTTTAGCAAGTGTGATTTCTGGCTTAAGAGAGTGGTTTTCCTTGGTCATGTAGTTTCAGCCGAAGGTATTCGTGTCGATCCTGAAAAAGTCCAAGCTGTGGCTGATTGGGAGAGACCGAAGTCAGTAACGGAAATAAGAAGTTTTCTTGGATTGGCGGGTTACTACCGAAGGTTTATTGAGAACTTTTCTCGGTTGGCTGCTCCTATGACTAAGTTGACCAGGAAAGAAGAGAAGTTTGTTTGGTCTGACGCCTGTGAGAAGAATTTCCAAGAGTTGAAGGATAGGTTGACAAGTGCCCCGGTTTTGACTATACCCGATAGTTCCGGTGGTATGACAGTTTATACCGATGCGTCAAAGATTGGTTTGGGTTGTGTCTTGATGCAACATGGCAAGGTCGTAGCCTATGCTTCTCGGCAATTGAAGGATTATGAGCGGAATTACCCCACTCACGATCTAGAACTTGCCGCCGTTGTCTTTGCTTTGAAGATTTGGAGACATTATCTTTACGGTGAGAAGATTGCCATTTTCACGGATCATAAGAGTTTGAAATACTTCTTTACCCAAAAGGAGTTGAACATGTGACAAAGGAGATGGTTGGAACTAGTCTCCGATTATGATTGTGATATTCAAGTATCATCCTGGGAAAGCAAATGTTGTTGCTGATGCTCTTAGTAGGAAGAACCAGAAGAAGACTTTGGATTTGAATGCTTTGAGTTTACCATTGTGGTCTTCTATTGAGAGTTTTGATTTGGAAATCGTTCCCGAGAATTCTGATTTTATTCTTTCTCGCCATGACGGCAAGATCTGGTCTTAGAGATAAGATTGTTGCTCACAGAGTTCCGATCAAGAGTTTTTGATCAAAGTTGAGAAGATTTCTTCGAATCCCGAGTCGGACCCCGACTTTGGTATATCCATGGATGGTGCTTTGTTGTTTAGAGGAAGACTGTGGTGTGCCTGCAAACGAAGAAGTTAAGAAAGAAATATTGAAGGAAGCACACCAGTCGGTCTTTCTATCAGACACCCGGGAAGCACCAAGATGTACAAGGACTTGAAGGAACATTTTTGGTGGATTGGTCTAAAGGCGGATGTTGATGATTTTGTTGCCAAGTGTGAGACTTGCCGGCGTGTGGAAGCCGTTCGACAACCTCCATCTGGATTACTTCAGCCTCTTCCTATTCCTAGTTGGAAGTGGGAGGATATCTCCATGGACTTTGTGACTAGCTTGCCTCGGACAAGTAAAGGCAATGACACCGTGTGGGTGATTGTTGATAGGTTGACCAAATCAGCCCATTTCATTCCTATGAAGATCACTCATACTCCGGATAAGCTAGCAAAGCTTTATGTGGATAATGTGGTTCGTCCGCATGGTGTGCCATTGAGTATTGTTTCGGATCGTGATCCTAGGTTCACCTCAAGGTTTTGGAATAGTTTGCGAAGGCCTTGGGAACCCAATTGAACTTGAGTACAGCTCATCATCCACGATCCGATGGACAATCCGAGCGGACAATTCGGACATTGGAAGACATGCTCGGATCTTGTGTGGTGGATATGGGTGGTAATTGGGATGAACACCTAGCTTTGGTTGAGTTTGCCTATAACAACAGTTATCAAGCGACAATAGGCATGGCTCCTTTCAAGGCTTTGTATGGTAGTACTTGTAGGACACCTTTGTACTGGACTGAGACAGGTGAAAGAAAAGTCTTAGGTCCTGAGATGATTGAAGCTACGAGTGCTATGGTAGATATGATAAGAGAAAGGATTAAGTCCTTGCCCATCGAGACAGTAAATCTTATGCTGATAAGAGAAGGACCGATTTGGAATTTCAAGTTGGAGAGAAAGTCTTTCTGAAGGTCTCACCAATGAAGGGTGTGATGAGATTCAATGTTAAAGGAAAGCTTAGCCCTCGTTACATTGGACCTTTCGAGATTTTGGAAAAGGTTGGACCTGTTGCGTATCGATTAGCATTACCTCCGCCTCTTGCTGGTGTGCACAATGTGTTTCATATTTCGATGCTCCGAAAATACATAGAGAATCCGGAACACATTTTGCAGCAAGCACCTGAAGGACTTAGTGCTGATTTGACCTATGATGAAGAACCGGCCGAAATCATGGATAAGAAGGACAAGCAGCTGCGGAATCGCACCATTCCTTTGGTGAAGATTCGGTGGAAGAACCATACCCCTGAAGAAGCTTCTTGGGAGAAGGAAGAAGATATGAAGGAGAAGTTTCCTTACCTCTTTGGAAGCACGAGTACGCTTTCAATTTCGGGGACGAAATTTCTTTAAGGGGGGAGAATGTAAAACCCAGCCCTAACCTTGACCCGGAAACCTTGTTATTTGTAGGTCCGATGACCCGAAGTAAAGTAAGAAGTTAGCTTTGGGCCATCCCAAAGAGAGGACTTGGTGTCCGGCTTTGAATCCATGAAAGTTGATGATGAGGTTCTATTTATGGAAACCGAATCCCGATGAAGATCTGATTAGTTGATGGACTTGGAGTGCTCTCTATCTTGGTTTGAAGGCATTTCTACCTATTAGGTAAGTCACTTGACTTGTGTGCAAAACCCCTTTAGGATTGGATTTGATCTGGGCCTTCAATTCCCTGTTTTTGTCTTGCTGTCAGCATTGGTCGACTGATTGGTCGACTGGGCCAGTCGACCAATCCACTCGACCAATGAGTGCTGTCTTTGGCAATTAGGTTGTTCTTGCTCTATTTAAGTCCAATCTCGAGTCCACTTCGTATTTGCTGCCTCCAAACCCTCGGAACGAACCAAAGACCTCTGCAAGTCATCTCTCTTGCATCCTTCATGTTTTCTTGACGGATCTTCGTCGAAACTCTTCTTTTTGCATCAAAAGGTATGTCTACTCTTTCTTCTTCTCCTCCATCTTTGTTTTTCTTTCCTTTTTGAGTTGAGACAGTAGAAGAGATGCTGCATTCTCTGTTGCAAACATCTCTGAACATGTTCTCATGATCATCCTAAGGATTTGAGGCTAGAACAATGATCTTAACCATGATCATTGCAAGCTTTTGAAGGAATCATGATCAAACCATGATCTAATCTTTGATTAAACTTCTAATCTGAATTCTGATCTCTTTGGATCTTCTTTGTTGATCATGTTAGTAGTTAATTACTGTGTTTTCTTTCCATGATCCATAATCTATAGATTTCTAGTTGTTCTCTTCTACCATACTATGTGTTCTTCATGATGCATGGTAGTTACATATATGGTAGGTTTTATTTCCTTATTTAGATTTATGCTTCTAAGCCTTATTCCATGAAGATCTATGTATGTTTTCATGATACCATTACCTGAAGCAAAGATCTATCCTCCTATTGTTCTTGTCTTTGTTTTCTATTTCAAATTCATCAAGATCCATGATTGATTTAATTATGGTAACTTTTTGTTTCCTAATTTGGATCTTGATATCTTGATTGGATTAGTGTTTTGAGGTCCCCTATATGTTAGAATACTACTGATGTAGTATACCCCTTGATTAGTACCCTTTTGAACCACCAAATTCGGATTTCATATCTTAAAACTCTGTTTTTTTAGGCTACTGTCTGCATTGGTCGACCGATTGGTCGACTGGACCACTCGACCAATCCACTCGACCAATGAGTACAGCAACTCCAGAATTGGTCTATGTTGGATGTTTTGGTATCTTTTCTGTTAGGGATCTTTCCTAATATGTTGTATATTCTTGTTTAGGACCTTCTTCTCAAGTTTGCCGAGATCTTACTTGATTTCTTAGGATTCCTTTGCGAGTTATAAAAGGTAAGGATGGTTATTTCCTTAATTACATAGATAGCATGAATCTAGTTTCTATATTTGAATATCATAGATATGATTCCTAAATTAGATTCTTACAATGATATACTACTGTTGCATAACTTTGATTACAGTAGCATTACTTATTCATATTAAATTGATTCATGTATGATTTACTTACCAATGTTATACAAGTGATTGTAATTATTGATTTCTTTCCATATATGAAGTTACCATATATGTGATGATATGATTTGATGCATGTGTATGCTTAAGTATGGTTTGGAAAGGAGAGGTGTCCTTTTGACACTTCTGTCCTTGGACTACTACGGGAATATTATGGGATGTTTCCGGAGATGCCCTCTGGACACCTTCCTAAACCGTTGGATGACATATCTAGGATTTGTCTAGTAGTGTTTGGCTAGGATGTCCTGTTATGTCGGACCCTAATCGGAGGGGTATTGAGACCGAACGACCCGTGGTAGCAATGGGGATTCATGGGCGCTCAAGACCGGTAACCAACCCGTGAGAGGACAGGAATCACATTGTGGGGGCCATTTATTGGTAGGGTTGCATATGGTTAGACTTGGGCTCACGGGCGCTTAAGACCGGTAACCAACCCGTGAGAGGACGTGAGAGCTTCCCGTTTACCATATGTGGATGATCAATAGGGTTGATGAGTCCGTAGTCAGGGACTATGAGGACTCTAGTGTGAAGGATACCGGAAAGGATCGTCGGGGACGAGGAATGGAAGTATCCGGATCCGACTTGATGTAACTAAGTAGAAGACTTGCATTTGGCTAGGTTTTACCCCGACATGCGCCAAGACTTATACCAAATGGTTGTGAGAGAGTGTGTTGACTTAACCCCCGCCATGGTTTGTCCCGAGGGATGAAGGACCCATTACCAATCGGCTGCTCAAGACCGGTGAAATGATCCGTGAGAGAATCCAAGATATCTTAAATGGTTGAGGATGTGAGTGGACTTTCCTAAAGAGGTACGGTGCTATGACTTAAAGCATGTCTGCCAATAGAGACCAGCATACATAGAGTTAGATTCATTCACTCATTGTTTGTCTCATATCATATTGCATTTATGTTTGTTCTGGAATCCTGCCATTTATGTTATTATGGATTTTTAATCGCTTTACCGAGTTTCTTTGAAACTCATTCCTTTATTGTACAATGTTGTTAGACTATCCCTGCAGTAACCGAGTACTATGACGGTCCCTATGAAGAAGCGCAAGGCGAAGAGGCATATCTCCAGGAAGGTGATTGCGGTTACCACAATTACTCTGAAGATCCCACGAGTGGTTATGCTCCGTACGATGCTTAGTCCTACCATTGAGTGGAAGCGTCCTTGTGCCATTTATGAGATTTACACTTACAAGGATGTTGTCTATAAAGTGGAGAACAATTTAGTTACCCAATGTACTAGCTACTGGGATTAGATTTTATTTAGTTTATTCTCTTTAGAGCTACTTTTCCGCTGGTTGTAAAGTGGGATTTTTGCCTCACTTTACTTATCTGTTTGATACTCTGATTATATCTATTATTCTGATTCATTTATGATTCATTCTTTCTTTATTGGATCTATGATTTATCTTCCGCACTCTTGTTTTGATTGTTCATGATTATGTTATTGTTTATGTGGGAGGTTGATCACTCGATACCTGATCTTCGGGCTGTGGATCACACTCTCGGGTATGCCAGATAGGGTACCGGCTGGGAGGGCGTGACACCTCTCAACACCATACAGGTCTTAGTCTAGTCGCAACCTCTTGCACCTAACCCAAGTTTCTTTATTGTCGCCACCCTAGCGCCACATAAAGTACTCACACTTGGCTCCTATAGGCAACATGAATAGTGGGAACATTCATGTTGATTCTCTTCACAATAGAGAAACTCATCTTGATTCCAAATCAAGGTGACATCATGATTATGAATTGACCTACACAAAGTCATTCACAATCCGTCTCATCTCTGCTCGCCTCCAAGGCACCAGAGGTGAATGCTCGTGTGAGTGAGCCATTCTTTTGCTTATTGACATATCTCGTTTTATGCTAGAAGAACACAATCACACAAAAAGTGAATAAAATAAATGCTGGAATGAATTCATATTAGTCAATAATAAGAAAGTTTCAGTACAAAAAAAGTGTCACAATCTATGCAAGCCCAAGGATTTTACATGAGAAATAAAAACATCCTTGGCTATAGGTTTGGTAAGAGGGTCAGCTACCATCTGACTAGTAGATATGTGCTTAAGTACAACTTTCTTCCTTGATATAATGTCTCTAACAAAGTGATATCTCAACTGTATATGTTTGGTCTTCCCATGATACTTGGGGTCCTTGACATAGCTAAGAGTTGTCGTACTATCACAGTAGACAAGAGCAGCCTCTTTGGATGTCATCACAATTCTAGTATGTCAAAGGAATCTCCTCAACCAAATAGCCTCTTGAACCGCAGCTGAGCATGCCACATACTCTGCTTCCATGGTCAAGAGGGATATACAAGTCTGCTTCTTGCTACACCACAAAATGGCCCTGCCATTCAGCAAGAAAGCATATCCAAAGGTTGATTTGCGCTCATCAATGTCTCCAGCCCAGTTGGCATCACTATAGCCAACTAACCACAAATCCAATCCTTGGTAACACAGCATGTAGTTACTTGTTCCTCTGAGATATCTCAATATCCTCTTGACTGTTTTCCAATGCTCAATGCCTGGGTTTGATTGGTATGGACTAACCAAACCCACTGCATAACAAATATCCGGCCTAGTACACATCATAGCATACATAAGGCTACCCACTGCACTGGAATATGGAATTCTTTCCATCTTGGTTTTCACCTCTAGAGTCTTAGGACCCTTATCAATGCTCAAATGCAAACCCTTCTTCACTGGAGTATCAATTGGTTTGCAATTGTACATCTGGTATCTCGTCAAGACATTGTCAATATAGGTCTCCTGAGATAAACTCAGTAATCCCTTTTGCCTATTTCTGACAATCTTGACACCAAGTACATAGTTTGCTTCACCCATGTCCTTCATATCAAATACGGAGGACAACCATCTCTTAATGGTTTCCAATATCTCCTTGCTATTGCTAGCCATAAGTATGTCATCTACGTACAGTGTCAGAATGACATAATTACCATCAGATCTCTTGGTGTAAACACGGTGGTCTTCCTCAAGCATGGAAAAACCATTTTCCATCATAGCTTGGTGGAAGCACACATTCCACTGTCTAGATAATTGCTTTAAGCCATATATGGACTTCTTAAGCTTGCACACTTTGCGCTCAACTCCATTAGCTTCAAAGCCTTGAGGTTGATCCATATAGATCTCTTCCTCAACTTCTCCATTGAGAAAAGCAGTTTTTACATCCATCTAATAAAGCTCCAAGTTCAACTGAGCAACAATGGCTAGTATGAGGCGGATTGAGGCAAACCTAACCATAGGGGAAAAAGTTTCCTCATAATCAACACCCTCTCGTTGGGAGTAGTCCTTAGCCACTAAACGAGCCTTGAATCTCTAAATAGATCCATCCACCTTTCTCTTGATCTTGAGAACCCACTTGTTCCCAATTGCCTTTCGGCTCGGCGATAAGTCAACCAAGTCCCAGACATGATTAACTTTCATCGACTCCAACTCTTCCTCTATTGCTTTCAATCATTCCTTTGAGCTTCACCTCGCAAGAGCTTCTTGCGCGCTCTTTGATCTCTTCAAGAGTTGCCATGTAGGCTTCTTCCTCTATGTCAAAACATCGATGAGGAACTAGCCCACGTCCACTACGACACAAGTGCATATCAGATTGCTCACCCTCTGAGGTAGCTATCACATCTACACTCCCACTCCCACTAGGATCTTATGGATGAACCCCAGGTTCATTATCAAGAGTCTGAATCCATGGAGTGACAAGACCACTATCTTTTATCTCAAAGAATTCCGATGATTCTTTGTTAACTCCTGAAAGAGATGGAAAATCACTCTCCAAGAATGTAGCATCCCAGTTCCATTCTCCTCTCACTCTCATCTAGTCCAATGATGACATGGCCCTTTGAGGGTTCAGAATATCTCACAAAGATGCACTTTATTCCTCTGGGTCCAAGCTTTTCATATTGGAGAGAAGTAGAGTGAACATATGCTGCACATCCCCAAGCGCACAAATAACTCAAATCTGGCTTCCTTCCGGTCCACAACTCATATGGTGTGGAAGGAACCGATTTGGTTGGAACTCTGTTAAGGATATAGGCTGCAGTCAACAAAGCATCACCCCAATAAGAGATGGGTAGATTTTCCTGTGCCATCATGGATCTCACCATGTCTAGCAAGATTCTATTCCTCCTCTTAGCAACCCCATTTTGTTGTGGAGTCCCTAGAATAGCAAGTTGTCTAGATATCCCCTTTTCATCACACAACCCTTCGAACATATCGGAGAGATACTATCTACCTCTATCCGTTCTCAGCGTTTTAATCTTTTTATCTAACTGATTCTCAACTAAGCTCCTAAATTTCTTAAAACATTTTAGAGCTTCTAACTTATGAGAAATTAGATAAATGTAACCATACCGTGTATAGTCATCTATGAATGTGATGAAATAAGACTGTCCTTTTCTAATATGCACATTCATGGGTCCACACACATCTAAATGGATAAGTTCTAAAGGAAGAGAGGCTCTCAAAGCCTTTTTAAATGGTTTTCTAGTTGCTTTTCCTGCTAGACATGACTCACAGATTGGCAAATCAGATAGTGAACCTTGGCCTAAGAGACCTTCTCTTGCCAACCTATTCATCCTATCTAAGCCAATATGTCCTAGTCTAGCATGCCACAAATTAGAATCAATACACACAGTATTTTGGCAAACAAAAGCATTACTAGGATTAGATAAATTATCAATTGTATCCAAATACAATAAAACCATTATGAAGAAAACCATAACCATAAATTGTATCACCTAGATACAAAACCAAAGAATTGTTTTCAAATACAACTCTAAAACCATGTCTCAAAAGATAAATAATAGAAACAAGATTCTGCCGAATGTCTGGAGCATTGAGCACATCATGGAGTAACACCGTCCGGCCACCTTGCAAAACGAATCTGCATGTGCCTATGCCATGAACCTCCACACTCGAGATGTTCCCCATCGTTATTCTCCTGCTTCCTCTTGGAATACGACGGTATTCCACAAAGCTCGAGCGTTCCCTTGTTATGTGTTCTGTCGCATCTGAATCAACAATCCACAAAGGATTTAGTTCAGCAAGCATAGTAGAACTTGTTACATAACATGTAAAATCCAGCCCTATCCTAACCCTGACCCTAACCCGGATCCACTGTTGTTTTTAGGTCCGAAGACTCGAAGCGGTGGTAGAAGAGACTTGTGGACCCTTTTGATTGATAATTATGAGTCAGAGACTGAGCCCATGGACATTGCCGATGATACCCCTTACTTGAGTACATTGTTGGTGTTTAGTGAAAATCTGCGCATCGGAGAAGAATGATTTAGTTGAAGTACCTAATGGACTCCCGTGCACAATCTGAACATATTCCCCGAAACTAGACTCCTTGATTGAATTATAGAAGAAAACCCCATTCAATTTGACCTTGTATAGCCCTCCATATCCCTGTCCGAAGTTGCTGATCAAAAACCTTATTTTCTGTTGAAAGACATTTTGGTCGATCCTCTTTGGTCGATGCCATCGACCATGGACCATCGACCAAAGTTCCCCAGACAGACAAGTTAATGATTCTTGGAATATTCCCTATTCTATTTATACTAGCCTCGTGTTTTGAGCCCTATTGCAATCATTATTGTCACATCCACCCAGCCGGTATCCTATCTGGCATACCCGGGATGTGATCCACAGCCCGAAGATCCAGATCGAGCGGCCATGCCTCCCACATACATGATAACATAATCATGAACAATATAATCAATGTATAATGAACTAATAGATAGATCAAAAAAAAATAAGACAAGATAGATAATCAGAGTGCGGAAACATTTAAGTATCAACTTCAAAGTGATAACATCTCAAAGAGGAGTGATCAGAAGTCACTCCTTCACAAATAGCGGAAGGAGTAGTAAATCAAGTTTAGTTACAGACAGTATCATAAATAAATCCATAAAAACTGGAGAGAGAAGATCCCAATGATTACAGTCATCCAAGGAAATGGGGCCTACACATAGGTTTCTTCTATCCTAATGAAGACTTCCTCGTAGGTATGGATGAAGTGAATCCAACGTGGCCGCTCCCTCACAAGAGTGGGGCTAACCTTGGAACGAACTATAATCCTCCTCGGCACCGCAATCCTGACTCTCATAGTAGCCATCACCCGCAGGGTAGTATGCGGGATCATAGCTCTGGTCGTAGGACGCGCCATCAAGATTGTCAGTACCTGCAGGAAAATCTAACAAATTGCACAAAAAGGAATGAGTTCAAAAGAACTCAGCAAGGCAAGTCGTTTCATAATACACAGTCCATTCGATACAATTCACATACGATGCAATATGATATGAGGCAAAATGAAATATGATTCTATATTAAGTATGTTGGTCTCTAAGGTAGACATGCTTTAAGCCGTAGCACCATACTCCTTTGGGTCGTCAATCACACCCCCTCAATCATAAGATATCTTGGGTCTGCCCGGGGAAGTTCGGTAAGGTCATCTCATAAACCATGGTTGGGGAACCAGTCACCGCTCTCTCACATCACCGTTTGGTATAAGTACAGGCGCATGTCACGGTAAAGCCTAGCCCAATGCAAGTCATCTACTCAGTCATATCATGTCAGATCCAGATACGTCCATTCCTCGCCCCCGGCGATCCTTTCCGGTATCCTTCACACTAGAGTCACGGATATTACTCACCGAACTCACCAACCCTGTTGGTCGTCCACATATAGTAAACGGGAAGCTCTCACGTCCTCTCACGGATTGGTTACCAGTCTTGAGCGCCCGTTAGCCCAGGTCTATCTATCACGCCCTCCCAGCCGGTACCCTATCTGGCATACCCGAGAGTGTGATCCACAGCCCGAAGATCAGGTATCGAGTGATCAACCTCCCACATAAACAATAACATAATCATGAACAATCAAAACAAGAGTGCGGAAGATAAATCATAGATCCAATAAAGAAAGAATGAATCATAAATGAATCAGAATAATAGATATAATCAGAGTATCAAACAGATAAGTAAAGTGAAGCAAAAATCCCACTTTACATCCAGCGGAAAAGTAGCTCTAAAGAATAAACTAGAAAAAATCTAATCCCAGTAGCAAGTACATTGGGTAACTAAATTGTTCTCCACTTTATAGACAACATCCTTGTAAGTGTAAATCTCATAAATGGCACAAGGACGCTTCCACTCAATGGTCGGACTAAGCATCGTACGGAGCATAACCACTCGTGGGATCTTCAGAGTAATTGTGGTAACCGCAATCACCTTCCTGGATATATGCCTCTTCGCCTTGCGCTTCTTCATAGGGACCGTCACAGTACTCAAGACTGCAGGGATAGTCTAACAACATTGTACAATAAAGGAATGAGTTTCAAAGAAACTCGGTAAGGCGATTAAAAATCCATAATAACATAAATGGCAGGATTCCAGAACAAACATAAATGCAACATGATATGAGACAAACAATGAGTGAATGAATCTAACTCTATGTATGTTGGTCTCTATTGGCAGACATGCTTTAAGTCATAGCACCGTACCTCTTTAGGAAAGTCCACTCACATCCTCAACCATTTAAGATATCTTGGATTCTCTCACGGATCATTTCACCGGTCTTGAGCAGCCGATTGGTAATGGGTCCTTCATCCCTCGGGACAAACCATGGCAGGGGGTTAAGTCAACACACTCTCTCACAACCATTTGGTATAAGTACTGGCGCATGTCAGGGTGAAACCTAGCCAAATGCAAGTCTTCTACTTAGTTACATCAAGTCAGATCCAGATACTTCCATTCCTCGTCCCTGACGATCCTTTCCGGTATCCTTCACACTAGAGTCCTCATAGTCCCTGACTACGGACTCATCAACCCTATTGATCATCCACATATGGTAAACGGGAAGCTCTCACGTCCTCTCACGGGTTGGTTACCGGTCTTAAGCGCCCGTGAGCCCAAGTCTAACCATATGCAACCCTACCAATAAATGGCCCCCACAATGTGATTCCTGTCCTCTCACGGGTTGGTTACCGGTCTTGAGCGCCCATGAATCCCCATTGCTACCACGGGTCGTTCGGTCTCAATACCCCTCCGATTAGGGTCTGACATAACAGGACATCCTAGCCAAACACTACTAGACAAATCCTAGATATGTCATCCAACAGTTTAGGAAGGTGTCCAGAGGGCATCTCCGGAAACATCCCATAATATTCCCGTAGTAGTCCAAGGACAGAAGTGTCAAAAGGACACCTCTCCTTTCCAAACCATACTTAAGCATACACATGCATCAAATCATATCATCACATATGTGGTAACTTCATATATGGAAAGAAATCAATAATTACAATCAGTTGTATAACATTGGTAAGTAAATCATACATGAATCAATTTAATATGAATAAGTAATGCTACTGTAATCAAAGTTAAGCAACAATAGTATATCATTGTAAGAATCTAATTTAGGAATCATATCTATGATATTCAAATATAGAAACTAGATTCATGCTATCTATGTAATTAAGGAAATAACCATCCTTACCTTTTATAACTCGTAAAGGAATCCTAAGAAATCAAGTAAGATCTCGGCAAACTTGAGAAGAAGGTCCTAAACAAGTATATACAACATATTAGGAAAGATCCCTAACAGAAAAGATACCAATACATCCAACATAGACCAATTCTGGAGTTGCTGTACTCATTGGTCGAGTGGATTGGTCGAGTGGTCCAGTCGACCAATCAGTCGACCAATGCAGACAGTAGCCTAAAAAAACAGAGTTTTAAGATATGAAATCCGAATTTGGTGGTTCAAAAGGGTACTAATCAAGGGGTAGACTACATCAGTAGTATTCTAACATATAGGGGACCTCAAAACACTAATCCAATCAAGATATCAAGATCCAAATTAGGAAACAAAAAGTTACCATAATTAAATCAATCATGGATCTTGATGAATTTGAAATAGAAAACAAAGACAAGAACAATAGGAGGATAGATCTTTGCTTCAGGTAATGGTATCATGAAAACATACATAGATCTTCATGGAATAAGGCTTAGAAGCATAAATCTAAATAAGGAAATAAAACCTACCATATATGTAACTACCATGCATCATGAAGAACACATAGTATGGTAGAAGAGAACAACTAGAAATCTATAGATTATGGATCATGGAAAGAAAACACAGTAATTAACTACTAACATGATCAACAAAGAAGATCCAAAGAGATCAGAATTTAGATTAGAAGTTTAATCAAAGATTAGATCATGGTTTGATCATGATTCCTTCAAAAGCTTGCAATGATCATGGTTAAGATCATTGTTCTAGCCTCAAATCCTTAGGATGATCGTGAGAACATGTTCAGAGATGTTTGCAACAGAGAATGCAGCATCTCTTCTACTGTCTCAACTCAAAAAGGAAAGAAAAACAAAGATGGAGGAGAAGAAGAGAGAGTAGACATACCTTTTGATGCAAAAAGAAGAGTTTCGACGAAGATCCGTCAAGAAAACACCAAGGATGCAAGAGAGATGACTTGCAGAGGTCTTTGGTTCGTTCCAGAGAGGGTTTGGAGGCAGCAAATACGAAGTGGACTCGAGATTGGACTTAAATAGAGCAAGAACAACCTAATTGCCAAAGACAAGCACTCATTGGTCGAGTGGATTGGTCGACCGGCCCGATCGATCAATCGGTCGACCAATGCCGACAAAGAAGACCAAAACAGGGAATTGAAGGCCCAGATCAAATCCAATACTAAAGGGGTTTTGCACACAAGTCAAGTGACTTACCTAATAGGTAGAAATGCCTTCAAACCAAGATAGAGAGCACTCCAAGTCCATCAACTAATCAGATCTTCATCAGGATTCAGTTTCCATAAATAGAACCTCATCATCAACTTTCATGGATTCAAAGCCAGACACCAAGTCCTCTACTGGGATGGCCCAAAGCTGACTTCTTACTTTACTTCGGGTCATCGGACCTACAAATAACAAGGTTTCCGGGTCAAGGTTAGGGCTGGGTTTTACACTATCCATATGCAACCCTACCAATAAATGGCCCCTTTCGGGTATCCGCAATATAGTTCAAGCCCTCTCACGGAGTGGATACCGGTCTTGAGTACTCTCGCTCATATTCTACCACGGTTCGTTCGGTCTCAATACCCTTCCGATTTGGGTCTGATACGACAAGGAAAATATCCTAACCATACACCTAGACAACCCTATATATGTCACCCAATGACCCGGGAAAGTGTCGATAGGCACCATCGGAGAACATCCCATACTCTTCCCTCCGATGCCCAAGGACAGAAGTGTCAAAAGGACACCTCCCAATCCCAAGTCATACGTAATCAATCACAAGCTCAATCTCATCATATCATACTTGAATCAATAATTCATCATATAAACAATGTATATCATAACATGATTGATTATATTTAAAATCATAAAACATAATTGAACATGATGTTCTAAATAATATATGACATTGTATTACTGATAAGAAACATTTAACAGTCATGTATGGTAAAGGAATACTCATATTAACATAATCATTAACTTCCCATAATGTAAGCATGTTGATGTAATTAACATACTTAAGTTAACGACTGTCCTTACCTTAATCAAGTTGTAATTAAATTCAAGGATCACCAAGAATGGTTCCAAAGTCAGTGTTGACACCCTAGATAACATACAAACAACATCAGAGAAGAAAACATTCAAATCGGGGTTCAAACGGATCAATTCGGCTGAAAACAGGACTTTAACAACTCTTGGTTGACTGGCTTGGTCGACTGTCAGTCGACCAAGACTTGTTAACTTCTGGGCAGCAAAGGAAATGTGATCAGAAGCTGCCCTTCCACTGCTCCGATTGACATGAAATTTGGAGGGCATGTTTATAACAGTAAGAGGATATTGCACACCAATTTTCATGAAGATCCAACGGTTCAATCAAAATGCCCAATTCGAAATATTAGGTTCTATATGGTAATCCTCAAGAATCAAAATGGAATTTATAGAAATTGTAAAGGATGGTAGGAATCAATCAAATAAAGGATAAGAATTGAGTTAGAGTCTTAATTTCAATATAGTCTAAGCTTATCATGCAATTACATATCAGATTTGAATCAATTAGGCTAGATTGAATAGAATCAAAGTGATGAAGTGAAATTAATCTTAATTGAATCATAGCATATCATGAGTGAAGATGTTTAAGGAATTGAAGAGGGGAAACTCATGGTTGAGTGTTTGCAAGATTGCAGCACTTCAGACATGGTCTCAAGATTATCAAATGATAGGGAAATGAATAGATTAGAAGAGGATAGAAAGAATCATACCTTGGATTGATGATTAACACATACACCAATGATTAGAGTCAAGATTTTCCCAAACTTCAAAGAATAGCCCAAGAGAGTGTCCAACCTCGAGCTCTGGAGTGCCAATGATTAGGTTAGGTCCTCATTCACGAGTTCCAAGAAGTAGGGGCAAAATGGGAAGAGATTTCATGAATATTCGGATTTCATGACTCTTGATCGACTGGCTGGTCGACTGTCAGTCGACCAAGCACTCGACCAAGCTATAACAGCAACTTCAGGAGAGGATTCGGAGGGCTATACAGGGTCAAATCGAGTGGGGTTTTCTCCTACAAGTCAATCAACAAGTCTAGTTTCAGAAAATACCTTCAGATTGATCATGGGATTCCGGGAAGTTCTTCAACTAATTCAATCTTCGTCGATGCGCAGGTTCTCACTCAAAACCGACAATGTGCTCAAGTAAGGGGCATTATCGTCAATGTCCATAGGCTCTGCTTCTAGCATCGAATCATCAACTAAGAGGACCCACAGGTCTCTTCTACCACCACTTCGGGTCTTCGGACCTGCAACAGTATAAAATCCGGGCCGGGTCAGGGTTAGGATAAGACCAGATTTTACAATTATCACTCCTGAGAACGTGGGGAGAGCTTCCCAAAGCAACTCCTAGGCACTTGTGAAGAAGATTCCACCAAAACTCATTGTTAATCTTTGTTTCTTGTCTCCATCTACAACTATAAGGTATGATTCATCACTTCCACTCTCTATTCTATTATTTTCTATTCTTTTCTATCCCTCTCTTGCTATTGAGACCTTGGAGAT
Organism: Hakea prostrata; assembly: GCF_041222555.1. Taxonomy (NCBI): domain Eukaryota; kingdom Viridiplantae; phylum Streptophyta; class Magnoliopsida; order Proteales; family Proteaceae; genus Hakea; species Hakea prostrata. Next base: position 29,450,371 of record NC_142608.1, on the reverse strand, counting down.
GGTGCTGCAACCTTGCAACCATCACTCCAAGTGTCCACTCTTGCTTAACCTATGATCCTCTCACTTGTCTATTGATGCCATGCCCCCATTTCAAGCCTAGCATATACATTCTTTGATTTTCTTCTTAACATCATGCCTTCTTGTACAAAACTGAAGTGTATAGTATGCTATGTACATGTTTATCACTAGCATATGATCCTAATCAAATTCCTATAAGTTCCCTTAGCTAATGCATGCCTTTTCAATGTCAATGCAATCAATTTCAATCCATGCTATGATGCTTGTCTCTTGAACTTAGTAGCTCAAATTGGGGCTTTCTTTTTAGACCATTAGATTATGTAATTTCCTTGATTTGTAGTGTCCTCATACTGTTATTAAGCATCCCTCCAAGTTCCGGATCGATCCAAACCCCGGAAGACCAATTTCGGACCAAAATCCCCAAAACCCACTATTCTGTCCCGAAGACATTTTGGTCGATCCTCTTTGGTCGATGCCATCGACCAAGGACCATCGACCAAACTTGTTGCTGACCCAGCAACCTTAGCCAGTTTTGACTTGTTCGACATCTGATCTTCCTGGTTTCTTCTCTAACTTCTTATTTATGTTTGTTTAGGGTCTTAACACTACTTTTGGACCATTCCTTGGTAAATTCTTGATTCATCATCAACTAAACCTAAGGTAAGGATGGTTATGTCCATAAACACATAGGCTATGAACTTATGTTTTGGTACTTATACTTAGTGAGCATAATCTCTTATTTGTTTTGATTATTAAAGGACTGCTATACATGTTTTAGAACAGTAGTATTACAACTCATATACTCTTGTCATAATGATTTACTATTCTTGTTACTTGTGTTCATGATGGATCATTTCAATATTATGACTTAACTTTTATCATGAAGATGTATTGAATGCATGAGAATTGATGGACTTGAATATGTGATTGCCTAAGTATAACTTGGGATTGGGGAGTGTCCTACTGACGCTTCTGTCCTTGGGCATCGGAGGTAATAGTATGGGATGTTCTCCGAAGGTGCCTATCGACACTTTCCCGAGTTATTGGATGACATACATAGGATTGTCTAGTTGTGTGGCTAGGATTGTCCTTGTCGTGTCAGACACGAATCGGAAGGGCATTGAGACCAAACAACCCGTGGTAGTGTATGGTTTGATGGGCGCTCAAGACCGGTAACCAACCCGAGAGAGGACATAAACCATGCTACGGATTCCTGAAAGGGGCCATTTGTTGGTAGGGTTGCAAATAGCTAGACTTGGGCTCACGGGTGCTCGAAGATCGGTGAGTCATATCCGTGAGAGGACGTGAGAGCTTCCCGTCTACTATTTGTGGATGACCAATAGGGTTGATGAGTCCGGTGGGTAATATCCGTGACTCTAGTGTAAAGGATACCGGAAAGGATCCCGGGATGGGAGGCATTGAAGTATCCGGATCTAACTTGATACGACTGAGTAGATGACTTGCATTGAGCTAGGCTTTACCTTGACATGCGCCAGTACTTAGACCCAATGGAGATGTGAGAGAGTGGTGACTGAAACCCCAACCATGGATTTGTCCAAGAGGGATGCAGAACCCAATTCCCCCAGGTATTGAGTGATTGAGACTTACCTAAAGAAGTATGGTGCTATGGCTTAAAGCATGTCTACCATAGATACTAGCATTCATAGAGTTAGAATCATATTTGCATCATATGTCTCATATCACATTGCATTATTTTATGATCTGTATTTATATAATTTTGGATTACGGAATAACTGCCTTACTGAGTTCTTTTGAACTCATTCCTTTTGTGCAATTGTTGTAGATTTTCCTGCAAGTACCGATGACTCTGATGGCTCATTTTACGAGATAGAATTTGATTCCTCATACTACCCTTCGGGTGGTAGCTACAGTGAGGATCAAAGTTTTGCTGCCGAAGAGGATTATTCTGCGTTCCAGGGTTAGCCCCACCTTGGTGAGGGAGCGGTCGTGCTGGGTTTTCTTCCTCCACACCTATGAGGAGACGATCATTAGGATAGAAGAAACCCTTGTCTAGTGCCCCATTTCCCTGGTTTATTGTGGAACATATGACTATGTAATTAACTTTCTTTGGATTACTCTTTCAACATGGGATTGTAACTAACTTTATTTTTACTACTTTTTCGCTGCCTTGAGAGAGTGACTTTCACTTACTCTCTCATCCTTACGATTACACTTATACATTTGGTATTATCTATTTTCGCACTCTGATTAGTTGATCTTATCTTATTCATGATATCTTTTATTTGTTGCTTTTACCTTGATTATTATTGTTCATGATTGTGTTATCGCGTATGTGGGAGGCATGGTCCCTCGATGCTTGATCCTTGAACTGTGGATCACATTCTCGGGTATGCCAGATAGGGTACCGGCTGGGTGGATGTGACAATTATACTTAGTGAACATAATCTCTTAATTGCTTTCGACTATTATAGGACTGCTATACATATTTTAGAACTGTAGTATTGCAATTCATATACTCTTGTCATAATAATTTATTATTCTTGTTACTTGTATTCATGATGGATCAATTCGATGTTATAATTTAACTTTTATCATGATGATGTATCAAATGTATGAGATATGATGGACTTGGGTATGTGATTGCCTAGGTATAACTTGGGATTGGGGAGTGTCCTATTGACGCTTCTGTCCTTGGGCATCAGAGGGAATTGTATGGGATGTTCTCCGAAGGTGCCTATCGACACTTTCCCGGTTTATTGGATGACATACATAGGATTGTCTAGTTGTGTGGCTAGGATTGTCCTTGTAGTGTCAAACCCGAATCGGAAGGGCATTAAGACCTAACAACCCGTGGTAGTGTATGGTTTGATGGGCGCTCAAGACCGGTAACCAACCCGGGAGAGGACATAAACCAGGCTACGGATATCCGAAAGGGGCCATTTATTGGTAAGGTTGCAAATAGCTAGACTTGGGCTCACAGGGGCTCGAAGATCGGTGAGTCATATCCGTGAGAGGACGTGAGAGCTTCCCGTCTACTATTTGTGGATGACCAATAGGGTTGATGAGTCCAGTGGGTAATATCCGTGACTCTAGTGTGAAGGATACCGGAAAGGATCCCGGGATGGGAGGAATGGAAGTATCCGGATCTGACTTGATACGATTGAGTAGATGACTTGCATTGGCTAGGCTTTACCTTGACATGCGCCAATACTTAGACCAAATGGTGATGTGAGAGAGCGGTGACCGAAACCCGAACCATGGATTTGTCCGAGAGGGATGCAGGACCCAATTCCCCCCGGTATTGAGTGATTGAGACTTACCTAAGGAAGTATGGTGTTATGGCTTAAAGCATGTCTACCATAGAGACTAACATTCATAGAGTTAGAATCATACTTTCATCACATGTTTCATATCATATTGCATTATGTTATGATTTGTACATATATGATTATGAATTATGGAATAACCGCCTTGCTGAGTTCTTTTGAACTCATTCCTTTTGTTCAAATGTTATTAGATTTTCCAGTAGGTATTGAAGACTCTGATGGCTCATTCTACGAGACGGACTTTGATCCCTCATACTACCCTCTGGGTGGTAGCTACGGTGAAGATCAAAGTTATGGTGCCGAAGAGGATTATTCTGCGTACCAAGGTTACTTTGGTGAGGGAGTGGCCGTGCTGGGCTTTCTTCGTCCACACCTATGAGGAGACGATCATTAGGATAGAAGAAACCTTTGCTTAGTGCCTCATTTCCCTGGATTATTGTTAAACATTTTGGATATGTAATTAACTTTCTTTGAATTACTTTTTAAACATGGGATTGTAACTTAACTTGATTTTCTACTTTTCCGTTGTCTTGAGAGAGTGACTTCCATTCATTTTCTCATTTTGATGATTACACTTATATATTTGGTATTATCTATTTCCACACTCTGATTAGTCGATCTTATCTTATTCATGATATCTACTATTTGTTGCTTTTACCTTGATTATTATTGTTCATGATTGTGTTATCGCGTATGTGGGAGGCATGGTCCCTCGATGCTTGATCCTTGGACTGTGGATTACATTCCCAGGTATGCCAGATAGGGTACCGGCTGGGTGGATGTGACATAACAAGATGAGGTATAACACACAGTACATACCTCCTGCTCAGTGCAATCACGAGCAAAATGACCAGGCTTTTGGCACATGAACCAAATCAAAGGTGATTTCTTCTTGCCAGCTCTAGTCCCCCTTGAACGCTTGGGGCCACTCTTGTTTCTGTTCCCACCCTGGTTACTTTCCTTGGACCGCTGAGGTTGAGCTTTCTCTCTCTTGCGCTTGAAGCCTACACCCTTACTAGTGTTAGCTTCAGCAGTAAGTACTATTGTGAGGGGCATCGGCCAACATCTGATCCTCCTCTAGCTCAAGGTGCTTGCTAGCTTGATCAAAAGTCTTGACATCATCAGCATGAGTCAAGAAGATCTTCATATGCTCCCAAGTCTTTGGCAGTGACTTGATGACTGCAAAGACTTGCTCCTCATCAGTCTTTTGGCACCCACATGCGCTCAACTCACTAATCATGTTAGACACGATGGTTATATGCTGCCTCATGGTGTGACCCTGCGCATTTTATAACTGTCAAAGGTGAGTCCGAGCTGGCGGCCTCTTGTGGTGGAAGTCCCTCAGTACTGGAACTTCACAACCTCCCACAGAGACTTTGTAGTCCTATGCTTCTCAAACCGAAGCATCAGGTCATCACTCATGGAGCTCAAGATTGTAATCCTAGCTACTCGGTCTTTCCTCTTCCAAGCATTGTATGACTCAAGGTCCCTATGATGCTGTGCAGTGGTACCTTCCTGAGGTGGGGACATGGTTTGGTTTATGGTTTCCAGCATATCCTACTCTTCCAGGAGATATTGCATCTTTCGGTGCCAAAGGTCATAACTCCTCTCATTTGGCTTATCTCCTTTAGTGAGGTCAGCAACTATGCTCTTTGTAGCAGCCATTTATTCTAGAGACATTATATACAAGGGTGAGTTCAACTATTCTAGCATAAAACACGACACAAGCAACAACAAATCACACTAGCATAGTCAACCTATGGGATAAACATTTAAACCAAAAGAGATGCTAAAAAACATTCAATCAAATTCTCATGCAAACCCACATAGACTTATACACTAGTTTCATTCTGTGCAAGAAACATGATTAATAGACCCATAATTAAAAACAGTTTTAATAAAATAAAACATGCAATCAAGTTTATGCTATTAGCTGGTTCACACAGAACGCTTCTACCTCACTAGCTCCCACTAGGCCCCAATAGGCCCTCAATGCCCAAACATTACACAGATTGTCGAGCCATTGGTGTCCAGTAAATAGAAACACATTTAGAACTGGACAAACTCTCAGACGGATCACCATCTAACAATCTGTCTGAGACGGATTCTGAGACGAATCGCCGTCTAACAATCCGTCTGAGACAAATTCTGAGACAGCTCTTCATCTTGGAGTCCGTTTGCCTAGACGGACTACCGTCTCACCAGATAGACGACCGTCTCCCAGACGGAATTTCTGTAACAACCCCCGTATTTCTAACCCGGGATCTGTATTGCAGGTCCGAGAACCCGAAGGTCTAGTTGGGAAATTTGTGGATTGTCTGGATAGAAGTCCATGATCCATACCCTGAACCCATGGATCTTGATTCTCTGACTGAAGAGCCTGCCTTGCTTGATAGTTGGACTTCTAGAAGGCAAGTGATGTCTGGAGATGTTTGGAATGAAGGTCAGATCTCCCCCATGTCTTCTTTAGGGCTAGGTTGTACTTGGTCATCAACCCCCTAGCAAAGCACCCTTGTATGGCAAAATACATGGGGGCGGTTGCTAGTGGTAGTCAATTGACCCAAGGGACCGCCTTAAGCAACCGCCTGGTTCTGGTTGCGGGGTTTTGCCCTATTTTCCCCCTGACTTCTATAAATAGTAACCCTCGCCTATTTTACGAATATTTTATTTGTGGTTACCGTTTTTGGAAGTTAGACGGCTGCGGAGAAGTGCTGAAAGCAGATCTGGAAGTCTGTTAGAGTCCCTAAAGGTTCTACTGTCTTCCATTGTTGATCTGGTTGAGGTAAGTGATTCCCTGTTCACTTATGCTTCACCACTTGCTATGATTAAGGTAGTTCAATGTTCATCTTTGGTTGTTCTTGATCCTTCCATTGCATTGTCTATCTTTTTGATGATCTTAGTTAGATCAGATCTGAAAACGAAACCCGGCTTTCGTGAAAAGGGCTTATTTGATCAAGGGAAGGTTTCTGGGTAATCCATTTGTGATGATTGTTAGGTTTCATATCACCCATTGGTTATGGGAGTAACAAATTTGAGATTCGGACTATGATCATTCAAAATTCGGATTGAAAACGGATGATCGAAGCCCTGAGTTTCAGATTGAAAACTCTCTGTTTTTGGGGTAGTCACTAGTGGCGGTCGCTCAACCTAAGCGACCGGCACAAGCGACCGGCTGGTTTCCAGTGACCAAATGGTTTTTGGTTTTGATCCGATTTGATTCATTTGACTTATACTTTATTGTAACCCTGTGTATAGGTGTCCTCTATTTGAAGAGAAAGTTTTATAATTGTTTAGGGATTAATTTTTACGGACAAATTACTTATATGCAGGTAAGGGCATACAATCCTATCTTTATGAATTGATTTGAACATGCTAGTCCAGTGTCTGTTAGTATTAGCCTTTCATTTTATATGCTACTGTAATCATGTTTCACATGCTGATCTTGTTATATGACTGCTGTTTGTATTGTTTATACGTGCACTTTGTCAATTATGAATGTGATATGATGTTGATTGATAGTACGTGGTTCTGATGGAATAGGTATTCTATTTGGATATCTTAGCTTGAGATATCAGAAGGCTGTGGTGTGGGACACATGCTTGCTGATGTCTCCAGCACTGTCATAACTATTGGATGACATTCTTAGGTAGAGTCTAGAGTTGCATGGCTAGGTACCCCACATGCCACTACCCTTTCGGTAGGGGAATTGAAACCAAATGACCCGTGATGATAGTGATGTGACGTTGGTCCACTGTTAGTCATATAAATGGTAGGGTTGCATGTGTTAGGGTTGGGCTCATGGACGTACAAGGAATAGACCGGGTGTCGTGAGGAGTCATGAGAGCTTTCCGCCCCAACAATATGTGGATGATATAGGGTTATGGAATGAAGTCCAATAGCAGTAGCCAATCCGTGAGGATTCTCATTCCTAGGTTGCGAAGGATACTGAACCGAGTTGGTTGGTGCCATAGGGGATGTATCTGGACTTCATGTAGTATGTTACCTATATGACCTTGCATTGGATTAGAAACCTCGACATGCGCCAATACTCATTGCCAATGGTTGTGGTGAGAGAGTGTTGACTTAACCCCAACCATGGTTTGAGAGCCATGTGTGGACTTTCCATTTTACCCAGGATCCCAACAGAGGTAACCAGTCCTTGCCAGATCAGAGTGACTAGACTTACCCAGAGGAGGGCTGGTGTATGTCTTAAAGCATGTCAACTATTAGAGACTTGCATAGTTAGATCTAGCAGCATTTATACTTTGCACTCATACATATCATATATACATTTTTGTTTTGCTTGGACACATGGATGGGATTTTTTATTGTTCTTACTGAGTTCTCCAGAACTCATTCCTTTATTTGTATATGTTTTATTAGTCTGCACAGATGGAGAAAATGTGTCGGAAGATGGATTGGTTTCCTATGAAGGAACCTTCCCGTATGAAGAAGATGTGGCACCGACAATAGGAAATGGAGATAGCCTGTGCGGGAGCTCCTGCGAGTGCATGGAATGTGCTTATCGCACCCATTGATGGGCGTAGAAGACAAGTTGCCAGACAGTTTGCTCACTGCATGGAGGAGAATTGGAGGACCCCTCATCTTGATAAACTTGAGTCTAAGTTTTTAGCTTTAGAAAAAGAAACTGGAAAGAAAATAATTTAACTCTTTTTTATTGCTTCCGCTAAACTTGTATTCTTTGATTTATTATTCTTTCATTGATTATTTTATTGGAGTATTTGGACTCTTGTAATCCTTTAATTCATTAATTGAACTAGTTTGCTCTTGATTGTCTTTATTTGTAATTATTATTGTTGACAGACTAAAACCGTGGATCCTGTGACGGATCATTCCCACAGGTTGTCGAGCGGGTAACCGAGACCCGGCGGGTAGGGTGTGACAATTTCCGTCTTCGTCACTGTGATTAGATGGACGTTCGTCTGGTCCACAATGACCAAAAGCGGCTTTTCTTTTCAATTTTTTCTTGAACGAATTTTTTTTCAAAAAACGAAAAATCACGTTTTTTCTCCCAAAAAAAAAAAAAAAAAAAAAAAAAAAAAAACAACAAAAAAAAAAAAAAAAAAAGGGGAAAATGCGGGCGCACCAAAAAGGGGGCAGAAAAAACGAACCCCACACCTTTATAAAAAAAAAAAAAACACCCAAAAAAAAAAAAAACACAACCCCCCCCCGCGCCGGCCCGCCGGGGGCGGAAGCGGAGGGGGGGGGGGGGGGTCCACACCCCCCCCCCCGCCCGAAGATCGGGTATCGAGTGATCAACCTCCCACATAAACAATAACATAATCATGAACAATCATAACAAGAGTGCGGAAGATAAATCATAGATTCAATAAAGAAAGAATGAATCATAAATGAATTAGAATAATAGATATAATCAGAGTGTCAAAACAGATAAGTAAAGTGAAGCAAAAATCCCACTTTACATCCAAATGGAAAAGTAGCTCTAAAGAATAAACTAGATAAAAGCTAATCCCAAGAGCAAGTACATTGGGTAACTAAATTATTCTCCACTTTGTAGACGACATCCTTGTAGGTATAGATCTCATAAATAGCACAAGGACGCTTCCACTCAATGGTCGGACTAAGCATCGTGACGGAGCATAACCACCCGTGGGATCTTCGAGTAATTGTGGTAACCGCAATCACCTTCCCCGAGATATGTCTCTTCGCCTTGCGCTTCCTCATAGGAACCATCATAGTACTCGACACTGCAGGATAGTCTAACAACATTGTACAATAAAGGAATGAGTTTCAAAGAAACTCAAGAAGGCGCTTAAAATCCATAATAACATAAATGGCAGGATTCCGTAACAATCATAAATGCAATATGATATGAGACAAACAATGAATGAAAGATTCTAACTCTATGTATGCTGGTCTCTATTGGCAGACATGCTTTAAGTCATAGCACCGTACTTCTTTAGGAAAATCCACTCACATCCTCAACCATTTAAGATATCTTGGATTCTCTCACGGATCATTTCACCGGTCTTGAGCAGCCGATTGGTAATGGGTCCTTCATCCCTCGAGACAAACCTTGGCAGGGGGTTAAGTCAACACACTCTCTCACAACCATTTGGTATAAGTATCGGCGCATGTCGGGGTAAAACCTAGCCAAATGCAAGTCTTCTACTTGGTTACATCAAGTCAGATCCAGATACTTCCATTCCTCGTCCCCGACGATCCTTTCCGGTATCCTTCACACTAGAGTCCTCATAGTCCCGACGACACGGACTCACCAACCCTATTGATCATCCACATATGGTAAACGGGAAGCTCTCACGTCCTCTCACGGGTTGGTTACCGGTCTTAAGCGCCCGTGAGCCCAAGTCTAACCATATGCAACCCTACCAATAAATGGCCCCCACAATGTGATTCCTGTCCTCTCACGGGTTGGTTACCGGTCTTGAGCGCCCATGAATCCCCATTGCTACCACGGGTCGTTCGGTCTCAATACTCCTCCGATTAGGGTCTGACATAACAGGACATCCTAGCCAAACACTACTAGACAATCCTATATATGTCATCCAACAGTTTAGGAAGGTGTCCAGAGGGCATCTCCGGAAACATCCCATAATATTCCCGTAGTAGTCCAAGGACAGAAGTGTCAAAAGGACACCTCTCCTTTCCAAACCATACGTAAGCATACACATGCATCAATTCATAACATCACATATATGGTAACTCCATATATGGAAAGAAATCAATATTTACAATCACTTGTATAACATTGGTAAGTAAATCATTCATGAATCAATTCAATATGAATAAGTAATGCTACTGTAATCAAAGTTATGCAACAGTAGTATATCATTGTAAGAATCTAATTTAGGAAACATATTAATGATATTCAAATATAGAAACTAGATTCATGCTATCTATGTAATTAAGGAAATAACCATCCTTACCTTTTATAACTCGCAAAGAATCCTAAGAAATCAAGTAAGATCTTGGCAAACTTGAGAAGAAGGTCCTAAACAAGTATATACAACATATTAGGAAAGATCCCTAGCAGAATATATATCAAAATATCCGAAACGGACCAATTCCCTGGAGTTGCTGAACTCATTGGTCGAGTGGATTGGTCGAGTGGTCCAACGACCAATCAGTCGACCAATGCAGACAGTAGCTTATAAAATCAGAGTTTTAAGATATGAAATCCGAATTTGGTGGTTCAAAAGGGTACTAATCAAGGGGTAGACTATATCAGTAGTATCCTAACATAAAGGGGACCTCAAAACACTAATCAAATCAAGGTATCAAGATCCAAATTAGGAAACAAAAAGTTACCATAAATAAATCAAACATGGATCTTGATGGATTTTGAAATAGAAAACAAGGACAAGAACTATAGGAGGATGGATCATTGCTTTCGGTAATGAAAACATGAAAACATGCATAGGTCTTCATGGAATAAGGCTTAGAAGCATAAATCTAAATAAGGAAATAAAACCTACCATATATGTACTATCATGCATCATGAAGAACACATAGTAAGGTAGAAGAGAACAACTAGAATTCTATGGATTATGGATCATGGAAAGAAAACACAACCATTAACCACTAACATGATCAATGAAAGAAGATCCAAAGAGATCAGAATTCAGATTAGAAGATTAACAGAGATTAAATCATGGTTTGATCATGAATCCTTCAAAAGCTTGCAATGATCATGGTTAAGATCATTGTTCTAGCCTTAAATCCTTAGGATGATCATGAGAACATGTTCAGAGATGTTTGCAACAGAGAATGCAGCATCTCTTGTGACACCCAGCCCAAATCTAGCCCGAAGACCCGATCTGTTTTGGGTGAAGTCGGGTTTTGTTTAATGTTGACTTTGAAGTTTGACCGTGATTTCAGTTTTACTATCTTTGAAAATCTTAGGAAGATGTCTTTGTGGGCCATCGCAGTAGAAGATATGGTGTTTGACCCAAAACCCATGGATATTGATGATGGTGTTTCCTTATGGAAAGCTTACTTGATTTGGTGTTGAACTATTTATTTGTTAAGAAGAACTTGGTTGATGGACCTAAAGCTTAGTTGGACCTAGTTTGAAGACATCCCTCCATACTAGGTAAGTAGTATGATGTATTGAAAGAAACCCATCAAAAAATATTGAAGTTAGGCCCATTAAATCCTTTGTTTTGAACAAGCTGTCCAGGCAGTGGCATTTTCGTAAATATCTGTTTTGAAGGTTTTCAAAAGCTTTATTTCTTTTAATTTCGTGGTAAACTATTCCCACCATGTTTCTAAACCTTTAGATAGTGTGGGATCGACCTTTGAACTTCCTCTTTGGCAACCAATCAACCAACAGGGTCAGTTTGGTCAGTTTGGTGAACCCTAGTAACTCTTGAACTCTTTGTGCTATTTAAAAGGGGGAACTCCATGTGTTTCACTCTCAATCTGTTTCTAAGTCTTTGGAGAACGTGGGAAGATCCCTAGATCCTCTCCTTCGAAGCCAAGAAAGATCCTCAAGCATCTGTTCAGATTTCTTCATCGGTTCCTCTTCTAAAAGGTTGGTATTCAATTCGTTTCTTCTTTAATTCATTCTTTCTTCTCTACTTCTGATATTCTGATTTTGAGAAGGGTATTACACTGCTGTAATAACCTCTTCTTTAATTCTTTTAGCCCTAGAGTGAATCCCCCAATTCACTCTATGATCTTGAAGCCATATGGCGATGATCCTTGAATTTGATTCCACCAAAGCTCTTAATGATACTTTCCCTAATTTCCTACCTATCTTTATTATTGTGGGGAAGGTCTCATATTATTACCATGACCTTCCCTTGTGTCCTCATGATTGAGGAGTTGATCCTTCCTTGGAACAATTGGCAACCCTTTTATTTTCTATTAATTCATTGGACTCTCCCCAAAACCTTTCTTGATTGTAAATTCTTTGCCCTAAGGGTGAATCTTTATTCTCCCTAGTCTTTTCGTGGGATACACGGATTCTTGTTAGTAAATCCCTAATTGTATGATTTGAATTTGTTTCCCTTCACTTTAATTGAGAACCTTATTTTCTCTCATTAGTAGACCCTTCCTAATTCCATTCTTTATTTTGAAATACTAATGAGATGTTCCTTTATCTATCTTGGGTTGTTTTTGTGAGAATTAATTATGGGTAACTCTCATGAGAGGTAACCAACTCTTATGAGAGGTAACCATATATGAAACCCTATTGTTCTTTTATCTGTTGGAAACTCCCCAACACCTTTTTCAGATTGTGCATTCGTTGTTTCTCTTTCCCTTGAATGATCTTTCTGGAAACCTCTTGTAACCTTCCATGTGAGGGAAACCTCATGGGTAATGTTTCTGTTAACATAAACTAGATTTCCTATGATTTCTTGCTATTTTCTTGATAACAATCATTCCCTCTCTTTCCGTGATCATAACCTTTTCATGAGCCATATGTTATGATGAAACCCTAACCTCTTTGTTACAAACCTATTATGATTGATTTTTCGGACTATGATCTCCCCCATGTCTTCATTTGGGTTTGGTTGTACTTGGTCTTCAACCCCATGAGCAAAGCACCCCTGTATGACAAATTTCATGGGGGCGGTTACTAGTGGCGGTCGCTTAACCTAAGCGACCGGCCCAAGCGACCGCCCGGTCTGTTTTCGGGGATTTTGCCCTATTTTGCCCCCAGACTTCTATAAAAGGCAAACTCCGTCTCTTTAACGATTACTTTATTCGTTATTTCTTATTTGGGAGTTAAGACGGCTGCGGGGAAGATCCGAAAGAGTCTCTGGAGTACTGACAGTGGTTTGGAGGATCAGTTCTCTTCTTCTCTGGCTTTCTGGTGTGAGGTATTGAACTAACCCTTCGTTCTCTACTCTTTTATCTCCGTTAGTTTGGTTTTACCCTTTTTCCTCGTCACTGTGATTACCCCTTGGTTATTCTTTACCCTTTTTTTTTAATCTGCGTGAGATGGAATAACCATAAACAGAACCCTGCTTCTGTGAGATGGAAAATTCAATAAAGGAGAGGGTTAGGGATAATCCACTGATGATAGGGGATTGCTTTCTCTTACCCTTTTGTCTTTGGGAGTGTTTAATTCGAGACTTAGGATGAGATTACTCGAAAAACGGATTGAAATCGAGTAATCAGAAGCCCGAGTTTCGGATTGAAGCTCACTTGTTTTTTGGGGCGGTCACTAGTGGCGGTCGCTTAACCTAAGCGACCGGCACAAGCGACCGGTTGGTAAAATACTGTGACCAAATAGATTTCGGTTTTGATTCAATTTGGTTTATGTGACTTATACATTCTTGTAACCCTATGCCTAGGTGTTCTCTGTTTCAAATAAAAGTCTTATAATGGTTTTTGGATTGCAAGTTAGAGGACTTCTACTAAATTACAGGTAAGGACATGCATTCTTATTTATATGCAATTACATATACATGATGATTCTGTTGTTCTATTTACTATTCTTTGATCATGTAACTTGTTGTAATTGTATAAAGTATGTGAATCTTATTGTACACTTGCTGTTTGTGGTATTCCTTGATGTACTTCATCTTTCATGATATTGCACAACTGTTCATGGTATGATAAAGAGTGTTGTAGTGTGATTGTGATGGAAGGGGTATTCCATTGGGATATCTTGGCTTGGGATATCAGAAGGCTGTGGAATGGGACACATGCCCGCTGGATGTCTCCAAAGCACTATCATGATTACTTGATGACATACTTAAGGAGTCTAGAATTGCATGGCTAGGTACCCCACATGCTATTACCCTTTCGGCAGGGGAATTGAAGCCGGGTGACCCGTGACAATGGTGACGTGACTATGTTTCATCCAACAGCGGTAACCAGTCCGTGCGGAGACTCAGTGGTCCACTATTGGTCATGTAATGGTAGGGTTGCATATGTTAGGGTTGGGCTCATGGACGTCCAAGGAGCGGACCGGGTGTCGCGAGGAGTCATGAGAGCATCCGCCCCAATAATATGTGGATGACCATAGGGTTAAGGAGTGGAGTCCAACAGAGGTAGCCGATCCGTGAGGATTCTTACTCCTAGGTTGCGAAGGATACTGAACCGAGTTGGTTGGTGCCATAGGGGAAGTATTTGGACTTCATATAGTATGTTACCATTATGACTTGCATTGGATTAGAAACCCCGACATGCGCCAGTACTCATTGCCAATGGTCGTGGTGAGAGAGTGTTGACTTAACCCCCACCATGGTTTGAGAGCCAGTGTGGACTTACCCCTTTGCCCAGGATCCCTACAGAGGTAACCAGTCCTTGCCGGATCGAGTGATGAGACTTACCCAAAGGAGGGCTGGTGTATATCTTAAAGCATGTCAGCTTATAGAGACTTGCATAGTTAGATCTTAGTAGCATTCATATTTCTGCATATCATCCATATCATTTCATATGTGCATTCGTGGATTGTGTTGACATATATATGAGAATTGCTTGTTCCTCATCGAGTTCGTTGGAACTCATTCCTTTCATTGTATGTATTATATAAACTGTACTGGATGGTTGCACAACGTCAGAAGTTGGAGATGATTCGTATGAAAGAGCCTTCTTGTTTGAAGCTGATGTGGCACAGACAGCACTATACATGAACTTGCAGAGCATGAAGCCTCCTGAAGATGAAGACTATTTAGTTACTTATTTTGCTTCCGCTGAACTCGATATTACTTTTGATTCTTGATCTTCTTTCCTTTGATTATTTCTTGGATATTTATTGGAGTATTTGGACTCCTGTAACCTTTTAATTAATTATTGCACTATTCTTGCTCTTGATTACAGGTATTTGTATTTATTATTATTGATAGACTAAAACCATGGATCTTGTGACGGATCGCACCCACGGGTCGTCGGGCGGGTAACCGGGCCTGGCGGGCGGGGTGTGACAGAGTGGTATCAGAGCCTTGGTTTTACAAAGTCAATAATAGTTAATACAAGTACTAGATGAGCAATCTGAGTCATAGATCCAGAAGTGACTCAAGCTGTCTTAGAGGTGAATAATAGAGAACCTTGGTTTAGAAACTTGAACAAATGAAGCATAATAAACAAGTTTGAATAATGCACAATAATTACAATTTATGACTTGTACTTGGGTAGTAGTCATGGGTTAAAGTTTAGTTGTCAGTTTTAAGTTATTGTATGTGTCGAGTCATGAGTTGTCCTTGTGAGTGAGTTTTGTTGTGAGATATTGTTGGGAGTAAGTCGTCATATGAGTCTGAGTCGTGTTGTCGTCATGTGTTGTCATACGAATCCGAGTCGGGAGTTGTTGTTTTAAGTTGTCGTTGGGAGTAATGGTTGTGAGTGGTCGTTATGAGTCATAACTAAACATTGAACAATTGTTAATGCAACAAAAGAAAAGCATAATATACAATAACACAAGTGATACAAATTTAACTTCACTAATCACTTAGGTTTACAATTCTGAAAGTGAATACATCTGTGATGACATAAAAGGAATTCCTAGAACTGTCTGTCTTGGTAATCGTTTCTGAGAATCAAGCTGATCTTTCATAGTTTGAGACTCCTCCTCTACTCGTGTCAGTCAATCTTCTATAATGTATATGTGTGTCTCCATCCTCTCTTGTTGAGTCTCTATCCTTTCTTGTGTGGAAGTTATCGTTGACAACTGAGAAACCACACCTGATGCCTCGAAATTTGAATTTGATGGACCTCTCACCTCCAACTGTCGAGTTGGAATAGTTTCCTCCTCATCTTCTTGAATCTCCTAATCCTGAGTTTCATCCTGAGCTTGAACCTCATCCTAGTGCTCATTATTTTCCTCAATATCCTCATCCTTATCATCATTACCCTCATCAATCATCATCTTTCATCCTGAGCCTAAATCTAATCGAAAGTTTTGACTATTGCTTTCTTATTCTCGTATAATCTCTGCTTGTGTGTTCTGTGAGGTAGAAGACCTTGGAAACCCTGGAATCTTTTGGGAAGCCTAGAAAAACTTTTCTTCATGTTCGTTATTCGTAGTCTTTGTTCCTATCTTCGTTCGATTTGTCACCTTTACATCTCTCGCATTCTTATCATCTGCTTTGTTTTGAATTCCTCTTAGCTGTTTAAGAAGTCAGCCAAGAGTCCAATGTTCTGTACCTATTGGATCTATTTTCGTTGTACTTTCCATCCCCTTGTAAAGATTCGGAAATCCCAACTAATCCTAACCTTGCTACTGTGCCAAATGCATACATACCATATGCATTGTTCGATTTATTTCTCTACCGTATAAGTTACCTAGTTTCGTTTGGTAGAAGTTTACCCCAAAGCTTACCTATTCTTTCTTCGATTTTTCTAGTGCCTTCTATCTCCCTTTGATAGGAGGGTAATCTTAAATCATTCCCATGACTGATCCTTCTATCCTTGCTGTTCTAAAGTGGATCTCCGTGTACTCTATAACCTTGTGAATTCTCCACATGATGATTTCGAAGATAAATCAAGTGTGATCTTCATGAATTGTTATTTCCTTCTAATTGTTTCAAGACTTCAAAATTTTCATCTCCTTTTATTCAATCAAAGATTAATAATCTCTCTTGTGTTGTATTGATCTACTCTTACTATGTTTTTATTTTCTTTGTGATTGAGGCTATGAAGAAGATGTCGCATTCTTGCAACCATCTCTTCTACAACCTCCTTTCATTCTTATGGTTTTATGATATTCATATTGATCTTCGCCATGATCCTTGTGAAATCTTCATGAAGCCATGATCATACTTTCGATTTGATTTCAAAGCATGTTAGATTTCCTCCGTTGATTTCAAAAAAAAAAAAAAAAAAAAAAAAAAAAAATTGTTATTTGTTTTCCGTTGTTTTTGGGGGAAGAAAGTCAAGATAAAAGCGATGTATCTCTATCTCTTTGGAAGCCTAGTACTCTCCGAATTTCGAGGACGAAATTTTTTTAAGGGGGGGAGAATGTGACACCCAGCCCAAATCTAGCCCGAAGACCCGATCTGTTTTGGGTGAAGTCGGGTTTTGTTTAATGTGGACTTTGAAGTTTGACCGTGATTTCAGTTTTACTATCTTTGAAAATCTTAGGAAGATGTCTTTGTGGGCCATCGCAGTAGAAGATATGGTGTTTGACCCAAAACCCATGGATATTGATGATGGTGTTTCCTTATGGAAAGCTTACTTGATTTGGTGTTGAACTATTTATTTGTTAAGAAGAACTTGGTTGATGGACCTAAAGCTTAGTTGGACCTAGTTTGAAGACATCCCTCCATACTAGGTAAGTAGTATGATGTATTGAAAGAAACCCATCAAAAAATATTGAAGTTAGGCCCATTAAATCCTTTGTTTTGAACAAGCTGTCCAGGCAGTGGCATTTTCGTAAATATCTGTTTTGAAGGTTTTCAAAAGCTTTATTTCTTTTAATTTCGTGGTAAACTATTCCCACCATGTTTCTAAACCTTTAGATAGTGTGGGATCGACCTTTGAACTTCCTCTTTGGCAACCAATCAACCAACAGGGGGTCGGTTGGTCGGGTTTGGTGAACCCTAGTAACTCTTGAACTCTTTGTGCTATTTAAAAGGGGGAACTCCATGTGTTTCACTCTCAATCTGTTTCTAAGTCTTTGGAGAACGTGGGAAGATCCCTAGATCCTCTCCTTCGAAGCCAAGAAAGATCCTCAAGCATCTGTTCAGATTTCTTCATCGGTTCCTCTTCTAAAAGGTTGGTATTCAATTCGTTTCTTCTTTAATTCATTCTTTCTTCTCTACTTCTGATATTCTGATTTTGAGAAGGGTATTACACTGCTGTAATAACCTCTTCTTTAATTCTTTTAGCCCTAGAGTGAATCCCCCAATTCACTCTATGATCTTGAAGCCATATGGCGATGATCCTTGAATTTGATTCCACCAAAGCTCTTAATGATACTTTCCCTAATTTCCTACCTATCTTTATTATTGTGGGGAAGGTCTCATATTATTACCATGACCTTCCCTTGTGTCCTCATGATTGAGGAGTTGATCCTTCCTTGGAACAATTGGCAACCCTTTTATTTTCTATTAATTCATTGGACTCTCCCCAAAACCTTTCTTGATTGTAAATTCCTTGCCCTAAGGGTGAATCTTTATTCTCCCTAGTCTTTTCGTGGGATACACGGATTCTTGTTAGTAAATCCCTAATTGTATGATTTGAATTTGTTTCCCTTCACTTTAATTGAGAACCTTATTTTCTCTCATTAGTAGACCCTTCCTAATTCCATTCTTTATTTTGAAATACTAATGAGATGTTCCTTTATCTATCTTGGGTTGTTTTTGTGAGAATTAATTATGGGTAACTCTCATGAGAGGTAACCAACTCTTATGAGAGGTAACCATATATGAAACCCTATTGTTCTTTTATCTGTTGGAAACTCCCCAACACCTTTTTCAGATTGTGCATTCGTTGTTTCTCTTTCCCTTGAATGATCTTTCTGGAAACCTCTTGTAACCTTCCATGTGAGGGAAACCTCATGGGTAATGTTTCTGTTAACATAAACTAGATTTCCTATGATTTCTTGCTATTTTCTTGATAACAATCATTCCCTCTCTTTCCGTGATCATAACCTTTTCATGAGCCATATGTTATGATGAAACCCTAACCTCTTTGTTACAAACCTATTATGATTGATTTTTCGGACTATGATCTCCCCCATGTCTTCATTTGGGTTTGGTTGTACTTGGTCTTCAACCCCATGAGCAAAGCACCCCCGTATGACAAATTTCATGGGGGCGGTTACTAGTGGCGGTCGCTTAACCTAAGCGACCGGCCCAAGCGACCTTGCCCGGTCCGGTTTCGGGGATTTTGCCCTATTTGCCCTGCCCCCAGACTTCTATAAAAGGCAAACTCCGTCTCTTTAACGATTACTTTATTCGTTATTTCTTATTTGGGAGTTAAGACGGCTGCGGGGAAGATCCGAAAGAGTCTCCGGAGTCCGACGGTGGTTTGGAGGATCGGTTCTCTTCTTCCTCTGGCTTTCTGGTGTGAGGTATTGAACTAACCCTTCGTTCTCTACTCTTTTATCTCCGTTAGTTTGGTTTTACCCTTTTTCCTCGTCACTGTGATTACCCCTTGGTTATTCTTTACCCTTTTTTTTTAATCTGCGTGAGATGGA
The DNA here is from genome assembly GCF_041222555.1 of Hakea prostrata. NCBI lineage: Eukaryota > Viridiplantae > Streptophyta > Magnoliopsida > Proteales > Proteaceae > Hakea > Hakea prostrata. Next base: position 29,430,949 of record NC_142608.1, on the reverse strand, counting down.
ATAACCATAAACGGAACCCTGCTTCTGTGAGATGGAAAATTCAATAAAGGAGAGGGTTAGGGATAATCCATTGATGATAGGGGATTGCTTTCTCTTACCCTTTTGTCTTTGGGAGTGTTTAATTCGAGACTTAGGATGAGATTACTCGAAAACCGGATTGAAATCGAGTAATCGAAGGCCTGAGTTTCGGATTGAAGCTCACTGTTTTTGGGGCGGTCACTAGTGGCGGTCGCTTAACCTAAGCGACCGGCACAAGCGACCGGCTGGTAAACAGTGACCAAATAGATTTCGGTTTTGATTCAATTTGGTTTATGTGACTTATACATTCTTGTAACCCTATGCCTAGGTGTTCTCTGTTTCAAATAAAAGTCTTATAATAGTTTTTGGATTGCAAGTTAGAGGACTTCTACTAAATTACAGGTAAGGACATGCATTCTTATTTATATGCAATTACATATACATGATGATTCTCGTTGTTCTATTTACTATTCTTTGATCATGTAACTTGCTGTAATTGTATAAAGTATGTGAATCTTATTGTACACTTGCTGTTTGTGGTATTCCTTGATGTACTTCATCTTTCATGATATTGCACAACTGTTCATGGTATGATAAAGAGTGTTGTAGTGTGATTGTGATGGAAGGGGTATTCCATTGGGATATCTTGGCTTGGGATATCAGAAGGCTGTGGAATGGGACACATGCCTGCTGATGTCTCCAAAGCACTATCATGATTACTTGATGACATACTTAGGGAGTCTAGAATTGCATGGCTAGGTACCCCACATGCTATTACCCTTTCGGCAGGGGAATTGAAGCCGGGTGACCCGTGACAATGGTGACGTGACTATGTTTCATCCAACAGCGGTAACCAGTCCGTGCGGAGACTCAGTGGTCCACTATTGGTCATGTAATGGTAGGGTTGCATATGTTAGGGTTGGGCTCATGGACGTCCAAGGAGCGGACCGGGTGTCGCGAGGAGTCATGAGAGCATCCGCCCCAATAATATGTGGATGACCATAGGGTTAAGGAGTGGAGTCCAACAGAGGTAGCCAGTCCGTGAGGATTCTTACTCCTAGGTTGCGAAGGATACTGAACCGAGTTGGTTGGTGCCATAGGGGAAGTATTTGGACTTCATATAGTATGTTACCATTATGACTTGCATTGGATTAGAAACCCCGACATGCGCCAGTACTCATTGCCAATGGTCGTGGTGAGAGAGTGTTGACTTAACCCCCAGCCATGGTTTGAGAGCCAGGTGTGGACTTACCCCTTTGCCCAGGATCCCTACAGAGGTAACCAGTCCTTGCCGGATCAGAGTGATGAGACTTACCCAAAGGAGGGCTGGTGTATATCTTAAAGCATGTCAGCCATATAGAGACTTGCATAGTTAGATCTTAGTAGCATTCATATTTCTGCATATCATCCATATCATTTCATATGTGCATTCGTGGATTGTGTTGACATATATATGAGAATTGCTTGTTCCTTACTGAGTTCGTTGGAACTCATTCCTTTCATTGTATGTATTATATAAACTGTACAGATGGTTGCACAACGTCAGAAGTTGGAGATGATTCGTATGAAAGAGCCTTCTTGTTTGAAGCTGATGTGGCACAGACAGCACTATACATGAACTTGCAGAGCATGAAGCCTCCTGAAGATGAAGACTATTTAGTTACTTATTTTGCTTCCGCTGAACTCGATATTACTTTTGATTCTTGATCTTCTTTCCTTTGATTATTTCTTGGATATTTATTGGAGTATTTGGACTCCTGTAACCTTTTAATTAATTATTGCACTATTCTTGCTCTTGATTACAGGTATTTGTATTTATTATTATTGATAGACTAAAACCATGGATCTTGTGACGGATCGCACCCACGGGTCGTCGGGCGGGTAACCGGGCCTGGCGGGCGGGGTGTGACATCTCTTCTACTGTCTCAACTCAAAAAGGAAAGAAAAACAAAGATGGAGGAGAAGAAGAGAGAGTAGACATACCTTTTGTTGCAAAAAGAAGAGTTCCGACGAAGATCCGCCAAGAAAACTCCAAGGATGCAAGAGAGATGACTTGCAGAGGTCTTTGGTTCGTTCCAGAGGGTTTGGAGGCAGCAAATACGAAGTGGACTCGAGGTTAGACTTAAATAGAGCAAGAATCAACCTAATTGCCAAAGACAGCACCCATTGGTCGAGTGGATTGGTCGACTGGCCCAGTCGACCAATCAGTAGACCAATGCTGACAGCAAGGCCAAAACAGGGAATTGAAGGTCCAGATCAAATCCAATCCTAAAGGGGTTTTGCACACAAGTCAAGTGACTTACCTAGTAGGTAGAAATGCCTTCAAACCAAGATAGAGAGCACTCCAAGTCCATCAACTAATTAGATCTTCATCAGGATTCTGTTTCCATAAATAGAACCTCATCATCAACCTTCATGGATTCAAAGCCGGACACCAAGTCCTCTATTGGGATGGCCCAAAGCTGACTTCTTACTTTACTTCGGGTCATCGGACCTACAAATAACAAGGTTTCCGGGTCAAGGTTAGGGCTGGGTTTCACATTCTCCCCCCTTAAAGAAATTTCGTCCCCGAAATTGAAAGCGTACTGTGCTTCCAAAGAGGTAAGGAAACTTCTCCTTCATGTCTTCTTCCTTCTCCCAAGAAGCTTCTTCAGGGGTATGGTTCTTCCACCGAATCTTCACCAAAGGAATGGCGCGATTCCGCAGCTGCTTGTCCTTCCTATCCGGGATTTCGGCCGGTTCTTCATCATAGGTCAAATCAGCACTAAGTCCTTCAGTGCTTGCTGCAAAATGTGTTCCGGATTCTCTATGTATTTTCGGAGCATCGAAATATGGAACACATTGTGCACACCAGCAAGAGACGGAGGTAATGCTAATCGATACGCAATAGGTCCAACCTTTTCCAAAATCTCGAAAGGTCCAATGTAACGAGGGCTAAGCTTTCCCTTAACATTGAATCTCATCACACCCTTCATTGGTGAGACCTTGGGAAAGACTTTCTCTCCAACTTGAAATTCCAAATCGGTCCTTCTCTTATCAGCATAAGATTTCTATCTCGATCAGGCGGACTTAATCCTTTCTCTTATCATATCTACCATAGCACTTGTAGCTTCAATCATCTCGGGACCTAAGACTTTTCTTTCACTGTCTCGATCCAAGTACAAAGGTGTCCTACAAGTACTACCATACAAAGCCTTGAATGGAGCCATGCCTATTGTTGCTTGATAACTGTTGTTATAGGCAAACTCAACCAAAGCTAGGTGTTCATCCCAATTACCACCCATATCCACCACACAAGATCCGAGCATGTCTTCCAATGTCCGAATTGTCCGCTCGGATTGTCCATCGACCGTGGATGATGAGCTGTACTCAAGTTCAATTGGGTTCCCAAGGCCTTCTGCAAACTATTCCAAAACCTTGAGGTGAACCTAGGATCACGATCCGAGACAATACTCAATGGCACACCATGCAGACGAACCACATTATCCACATAAAGCCTGGCTAGCTTATCCAGAGTATGAGTGATCTTCATAGGAATGAAATGGGCTGATTTGGTCAACCTATCAACAATCACCCACACAATGTCATTACCTTTACTTGTCCGAGGCAAGCTAGTCACAAAGTCCATGGAGATATCTTCCCACTTCCAACTAGGAATAGGAAGGGGTTGAAGTAATCCAGATGGAGGTTGTCGAACGGCTTTCACACGCTGGCAAGTCTCACACTTGGCAACAAAATCATCAACATCCGCCTTTAGACCAATCCACCAAAAATGTTCCTTCAAGTCCTTGTACATCTTGGTGCTTCCCGGGTGTCTGAAGAAAGACCGACTGGTGTGCTTCCTTCAATATTTCTTTCTTAACTTCTTCGTTTGCAGGCACACACAGTCTTCCTCTAAACAACAAAGCACCATCCATGGATATACCAAAGTCGGGGTCCGACTCAGGATTCGAAGAAATCTTCTCAACTTTGGTCAAAAACTCTTGATCAGAACTCTGCAGAGCAACAATCTTATCTCTAAGACCAGATCTTGCCGTCATGGCGAAAGAATAAAATCAGAATTCTCGGGGACGATTTCCAAATCAAAACTCTCAATAGAAGACCACAATGGTAAACTCAAAGCATTCAAATCCAAAGTCTTCTTCCGGTTCTTCCTACTAAGAGCATCAGCAACAACATTTGCTTTCCCCGAGGATGATACTTGAATATCACAATCATAATCGGAGACTAGTTCCAACCATCTCCTTTGTCTCATGTTCAACTCCTTTTGGGTAAAGAAATATTTCAAACTCTTATGATCCGTGAAAATGGCAATCTTCTCACCGTAAAGATAATGTCTCCAAATCTTCAAAGCAAAGACAACGGCGGCAAGTTCGAGATCGTGAGTGGGGTAATTCCGCTCATAATCCTTCAATTGCCGAGAAGCATAGGCTACGACCTTGCCATGTTGCATCAGTACACAACCCAAACCAATCTTTGACGCATCGGTATAAATTGTCATACCACCGGAACTATCGGGTATAGTCAAAACCGGGGCACTTGTCAATCTATCTTTCAACTCTTGGAAATTCTTCTCACAAAGCGTCGGACCAAACAAACTTCTCTTCTTTCCTGGTCAACTTAGTCATAGGAGCAGCCAACCGAGAAAAGTTCTCAATAAACCTTCGGTAGTAACCCGCCAATCCAAGAAAACTTCTTACTTCCGTTACTGACTTCGGTCTCTCCCAATCAGCCACAGCTTGGACCTTTTCAAGATCGACACGAATACCTTCGGCTGAAACTACATGACCAAGGAAAACCACTCTCTTAAGCCAGAAATCACACTTGCTAAACTTAGCAAACAACTTCTTTTCCCGCAACCTTTGCAAAGTGAAACTTAGATGACTCGCATGCTCTTCTTCGCTCTTCGAATAGATCAAGATGTCATCAATGAAAACAATCACAAACTTATCAAGCACATCATGAAATACTCGGTTCATGAGGTCCATGAACACCGCAGGAGCATTGGTCAATCCGAAGGGCATGACTCTAAACTCGTAGTGACCATACCGCGTTCGGAAAGCTGTCTTGAAGATATCACTAGACTTCACTTTCAATTGGTGATATCCGGACCTTAAGTCAATCTTCGAGAACACAACTGCACCCTTCAACCGATCGAAGAGATCATCGATTCGGGCAGCGGATATCTATTCTTGATAGTCAACTTATTCAACTCACGGTAGTCGATGCACAAGCGCATACTACCGTCTTTCTTCTTGACGAACAAGACCGGAGCTCCCCAAGGTGACACACTAGGCTGCACGAAACCTCTATCAATGAGCTCATTCAACTGATTTTGCAACTCTTTCAACTCGGTAGGAGCCATCCTATACGGAGCTTTAGATACCGGAGCGGCACCAGGGACGAGATCAATAGAGAATTCGACATCTCTGTCCGGAGGCACTCCCGATAGGTCATCGGGGAAGACATCAACAAAGTCGCAGACAACTCGACTTCATCGACTCTTTTCTCCACTATACCCTTGCCTTCAGATGAAGCATCATCCACTAGGGCATAGACTTGCATCGGTCTGAGACAAGACACCTTCTTACAAACCCTTCTCTTTTCACCTTGAAATTCAAAAACCGGACTTCCACAAATATAGAACTGAATCTTCCTTGAGGAACAAAGGAACACAGCTTTGTGGGCTGTCAACCAATCAATTCCCAAAATAACATCGAAGTCCTTCATGTCAAGAATCACAAAATTGGCTTCCAAGTTCTTCTCACCAATCAACACGGGACATTTAGATAACCCCTTATCTAGTTTCCAACAACGGACCAGTAGGTGTACTAATCAATAAACAACTAGACAACTTCTCGGGGATTAGGTTAGTCTTCTTGATGAATGCGAGATGACATGAACGAATGAGATGCACCCGTATCAAATAAGACAAATGCGAAATAGAAGCGACTAACAATGTACCCGTAATCACATCATGGCTTGGATCCTGCTCGCATCTTGGAAATACTGAAAACTCTACCAGAGGGAGGAGCAGGAGCACTCTTCACCATGGGGCGGGCTGCTGGGCGGGCCGCTTCGGACAGCACGAGCAAAATGACCAGCTTGCTTGCGGTAGAAGCAAACGAGGATTGCTTTGGATCCAACAGGGGTGGCTGCAATGAGAGGGCTTCCGAACAAAAGGCCTTGCACTCGCACTTGCACTTGCACTTGCATTTGCTGGTAGTCGGTTTTCCGCCATCTTGTTTAAACCGGCCGGGCTGCTGAAAACCCGCGTTACGACCTACACTCTTAGCCCGAAAGGTAGGAGTGGGGTAGGGTGTAGGTCTCACATAACGACGGTCATTGCGATCCACCAAACCAGAATTCCTTGACGCCAAGGCTTTTGCACATGAGCACTTTCCTTCTCTGTTTCTTCCAACTTCTTCGAGTTCTGCACCACTTGAGCATAGCTCACTATAGGCCGGACTGTGAGATAAGCTTTAATGGCGGGCGCGATCCTTTGAAGAACTTCTTTGCTTTGGCGAGGTCTTCCTTCAAAGAGTCGGAGCAAAGAAATGAAGCTCCTCGAACTTCGTTGGTACTCCAACACGGACAAAGTTCCTTGAGTCGGAATCATAAACTCAGCTTCCTTTGCATCCTTCACCGCCTCGGGAAAGTAGTTCATACAAAAAGCCTCTTTGAATAACTCCCAAGTTACAACTCCTGCATGCAAACCTTCCAAAAACAGGACGAGTGGAAATCCACCATGCATCGGCTTCTTGTTGCAACTTCGCTTCCAGCAAACAAAATCTTCCGAGCTTCCGAGCATTGCAGATGCCGGAAAGCCTTCTCCAACTCACGAAGCCACTTGTTAGGAAACAAGGGGTCCTTGGTAACTCCAGTAAAAGTGGGTACTTGCATCTTGGGAAAACTCTCCATCAAAGCGAGTATGAGGAGTTCCAGCTAAACCTCCCGCATTCGGGACTGCGGCATGAGGATTCACATTAGCACCAGCCCGGGTCTCATTATGCGAGTCATGAAACCCACCAACATCTGGTTGAACCGAGCCGCTTGTCTGCTTGCATCATATTGCCCATAATATTGGCAATATCTCTCGAAACTTCCAACATTCGGGGCACCGGGGATCTCATGAGTACCCCGATCAGCATTTGGTATCTCACCACCTCCATGAGGTACTTCACCACCTCCCGAGGTATTTCACCACCTCCATGACCCCTGGATTCACCACGCCCACTTCTCGAGTAACCATTCCGCAAAACCGAGAACATCAAAATACCGAATTTCGAAGATTCAACATAAACCACAAGTCCAAATGATTTGAAAACTTAAATCATGCTCAAATATATCCATATAGTCATCAAACAATATTCCATAAGGCAAAAATCACATTTTCCAAAAATTCAACGGCAAATGAGGTCACTGTGACCATTGGTCGAGTGGTTGGTCGAGTGACCCGGTCGACCAATCGGTCGACCAATGAAGACGAGTAATGCGAAAATTCGCATTATAAGCCTCATTTCCACATTCCAACCTCATTCTAACTTCTTCCAAAGGTGAGAGAGCTCTAGGGAAAATATCCAAGAGTTCCCACAAGTGTTCTTGAGGTGATTTAGTGCTTCAACAACAACACCACAACACACCATCTTCACAAACAAGGTAAATCTCTCATTCTTTCTTCCATTTTCATCTTCTCATGCTTGCATTTCAATAAAACCATGCTTTACTTGTATCCAATGCTAGAAATCATGCTTAGGAATGCTTAGAAACATATTCCCTAGGTTTTAAACACAATGACATGCATAGACAACAAGTTTTAACACATTTGGTGCTCATCTCGCAAAGTTTTATACCGAAATCGATATCTTTAGAAAAATTTCGTTTTCTCTCAAACCGCTTGAAATTTTCGCACGAGATCAAATGCTACATGCTCAAGATGACATTGTAGATAGGTCCATACAATTTGATTTAACCAATTTCAACTTTTCAAAAATCCAATTTTGACCTAAATTGCAAAATCCCCAAATTTCTTCTTGCTGAATTTTTCGCTTTAATCCAAGTTTTCGATCGATTTTCATCAAAACAACTTCATAGACATGAAATTCCAAGTATTGTGCACATGCTAGTATGTTCAAATCAAATTTCCCCCAAATTTGAAATTTTCCAAAAAATTACGAAAATACCCTTTTGGCTCAAATCTTGAAATAGCATTAATTGGGAATGTCTCTTGTCTCTTCCACAGATACATCATGCAGAGGGGAGGACGAGGAGGAGGTAGAGGTCGAGGTCGCATCGTAGGTGCTCTTAGGGGCAGAGGTCGGGTTCCTTTCGAGCCCGAGAGAGGAGGTTAGGAGACCGGACCTATTTGACACACCTCGGGCCGAGTTTGCGTACGAGGCCTACTTCAGCTATTGTAACATCGAGATGGGGCGTCTACTTCACTTACGCCAGCTCGAGCCTTTAGGATCCGGCAGAGGTTCGACACTTTACGGTGGACTCACCTCTTCACCGAGGATTTGCCGGTATACCCGGAGCTAGTGAGGTTGTTCTTCAAGCAACCTTACTTACACGAGAGGAGGCTCGGGGCCGGGGACATCCACTCAAACTTGTCCTCGGGAGCGGGGTCCTTCGGACTCGGATTCGCTTCTCTACCCGGACACCGGCCGAGATCTTGCAGGGTCCCTTACTATCCACAGCGGTGTGTGTGGATACCTGCGGGGAGCAGATCCGGGACAGCCATCGATGCCATACGTGCTTCGCGAGATATGCTCTACGCTATGGGATAGCCGCCGATGCTTCACACCGTGGACTAGCGGATGGATGACGGGTTCTGCACGTATTATCGGTCGCATAGTCGGCCGAAACATCATGCCGAAAGCCGGACATCACCATCGGGTCACGGTGATGGAGGCCTTGGTCATTTACCGCATCTACATGGGCTTCGAGATCGATCTCTCCTACATCATTCAGCGGGTCATGCTTGGACTTAGTTCTGCGGCCTAGCATGCGGAACCTTTGCTATGGGAGGCTTCGACTTTGATCTTCGGGCATTTCGGGGTGAGATTCGAGGATACTCCGATGGACACTAGATCACGGGGATACCCCATTGGGACTCGGACCATTCGACGGATGAGACTACATCGGTTAGAGAGATCTCCTGGTCCAGAGGGTGAGGATGATGATGAATCGGAGGATGAGGATCGGGGATCGAGAGGATGGAGGAGAGGATATCGGTCCCGATAGTGATGATCGGGCCGGAGATGATACGAGATATGCGCGAGGCTGAGCTCTGTGCATCACGTGTTTCCTTCATCACACTTCGAGGCGGCGGCCCTTCACATGCGGTTCCGGAGACTTCAGATCTTAGTGCACGAGATGAGATCGATGACTTCCATGCTAGAGAGGATGGAGGTCGGACGGGAGCAGATGTACGAGAGGATGGAGTCACGACGGGATAGGATAGAGCATCGGGTGACTCGGTTAGCGAGAGGAGTTCGGAGCATACGAGAGATCGAGTAGATCACCTAGATAGACCGTACTTTAGGATTTTCCATTTATGCATTTCGGATGTAATCATTGTAAAAACTTTTGAAATTAATGAAGTTCATTTTGTTTCTCTTTAATTATTGTATGTTATGCACTTTTCTTTTCCTTGCATTAGTGTCATTTGTTCAAGTATAATTATGATATGTTATTCAGAAATGTTCTGTTATGCCTCAAAGGTCAAGTTTCTAATTCTGTGTTCTATTATTCACTTCTAAGAGTAGAAGAGTCATTTCGGATCAATGACTCGGGAATGTTCGATTGTTGTCTTTTGTGGTTAGGATCTCCTCGAACCTTGGGCTCGATACCAATCATCACGCCCTCCCAGCCGGTACCCTATCCGGCATACCCGAGAGTGTGATCCACGGCCCGAAGATCGGGTATCGAGTGATCAACCTCCCACATAAACAATAACATAATCATGAACAATCATAACAAGAGTGCGGAAGATAAATCATAGATTCAATAAAGAAAGAATGAATCATAAATGAATTAGAATAATAGATATAATCAGAGTGTCAAACAGATAAGTAAAGTGAAGCAAAAATCCCACTTTACATCCAGCGGAAAAGTAGCTCTAAAGAATAAACTAGATAAAAGCTAATCCCGAGTAGCAAGTACATTGGGTAACTAAATTATTCTCCACTTTGTAGACGACATCCTTGTAGGTATAGATCTCATAAATAGCACAAGGACGCTTCCACTCAATGGTCGGACTAAGCATCGTACGGAGCATAACCACCCGTGGGATCTTCGGAGTAATTGTGGTAACCGCAATCACCTTCCTGGAGATATGTCTCTTCGCCTTGCGCTTCCTCATAGGAACCATCATAGTACTCAAGTACTGCAGGATAGTCTAACAACATTGTACAATAAAGGAATGAGTTTCAAAGAAACTCGGTAAGGCGATTAAAATCCATAATAACATAAATGGCGGGATTCCGAACAATCATAAATGCAATATGATATGAGACAAACAATGAATGAATGATTCTAACTCTATGTATGCTGGTCTCTATTGGCAGACATGCTTTAAGTCATAGCACCGTACTTCTTTAGGAAAGTCCACTCACATCCTCAACCATTTAAGATATCTTGGATTCTCTCACGGATCATTTCACCGGTCTTGAGCAGCCGATTGGTAATGGGTCCTTCATCCCTCGGGACAAGCCTTGGCGGGGGGTTAAGTCAACACACTCTCTCACAACCATTTGGTATAAATGCTTGGCGCATGTCGGGGTAAAACCTAGCCAAATGCAAGTCTTCTACTTGGTTACATCAAGTCAGATCCAGATACTTCCATTCCTCGTCCACTGACGATCCTTTCCGGTATCCTTCACACTAGAGTCCTCATAGTCCCTCGGACTACGGACTCACCAACCCTATTGATCATCCACATATGGTAAACGGGAAGCTCTCACGTCCTCTCACGGGTTGGTTACCGGTCTTAAGCGCCCGTGAGCCCAAGTCTAACCATATGCAACCCTACCAATAAATGGCCCCCACAATGTGATTCCTGTCCTCTCACGGGTTGGTTACCGGTCTTGAGCGCCCATGAATCCCCATTGCTACCACGGGTCGTTCGGTCTCAATACCCCTCCGATTAGGGTCGACATAACAGGACATCCTAGCCAAACACTACTAGACAATCCTATATATGTCATCCAACAGTTTAGGAAGGTGTCCAGAGGGCATCTCCGGAAACATCCCATAATATTCCCGTAGTAGTCCAAGGACGAAGTGTCAAAAGGACACCTCTCCTTTCCAAACCATACGTAAGCATACACATGCATCAATTCATAACATCACATATATGGTAACTCCATATATGGAAAGAAATCAATATTTACAATCACTTGTATAACATTGGTAAGTAAATCAATCATGAATCAATTCAATATGAATAAGTAATGCTACTGTAATCAAAGTTATGCAACAGTAGTATATCATTGTAAGAATCTAATTTAGGAAACATATTAATGATATTCAAATATAGAAACTAGATTCATGCTATCTATGTAATTAAGGAAATAACCATCCTTACCTTTTATAACTCGCAAAGAATCCTAAGAAATCAAGTAAGATCTTGGCAAACTTGAGAAGAAGGTCCTAAACAAGTATATACAACATATTAGGAAAGATCCCTAGCAGAATATATATCAAAATATCCGAAACAGACCAATTCTGGAGTTGCTGAACTCATTGGTCGAGTGGATTGGTCGAGTGGTCCAGTCGACCAATCAGTCGACCAATGCGAGATGATAGCTTATAAAATCAGAGTTTTAAGATATGAAATCCGAATTTGGTGGTTCAAAAGGGTACTAATCAAGGGGTAGACTATATCAGTAGTATCCTAACATAAAGGGGACCTCAAAACACTAATCAAATCAAGGTATCAAGATCCAAATTAGGAAACAAAAAGTTACCATAAATAAATCAAACATGGATCTTGATGGATTTTGAAATAGAAAACAAGGACAAGAACTATAGGAGGATGGATCATTGCTTTCGGTAATGAAAACATGAAAACATGCATAGGTCTTCATGGAATAAGGCTTAGAAGCATAAATCTAAATAAGGAAATAAAACCTACCATATATGTACTATCATGCATCATGAAGAACACATAGTAAGGTAGAAGAGAACAACTAGAATTCTATGGATTATGGATCATGGAAAGAAAACACAACCATTAACCACTAACATGATCAATGAAAGAAGATCCAAAGAGATCAGAATTCAGATTAGAAGATTAACAGAGATTAAATCATGGTTTGATCATGAATCCTTCAAAAGCTTGCAATGATCATGGTTAAGATCATTGTTCTAGCCTTAAATCCTTAGGATGATCATGAGAACATGTTCAGAGATGTTTGCAACAGAGAATGCAGCATCTCTTCTACTGTCTCAACTCAAAAAGGAAAGAAAAACAAAGATGGAGGAGAAGAAGAGAGAGTAGACATACCTTTTGATGCAAAAAGAAGAGTTCCGACGAAGATCCGCCAAGAAAACTCCAAGGATGCAAGAGAGATGAGTTGCGAGAGGTCTTTGGTTCGTTCCAGAGGGTTTGGAGGCAGCAAATACGAAGTGGACTCGAGGTTAGACTTAAATAGAGCAAGAATCAACCTAATTGCCAAAGACAGCACCCATTGGTCGAGTGGATTGGTCGACTGGCCCAGTCGACCAATCGGTCGACCAATGCCGACAAAGCAAGGCCAAAACAGGGAATTGAAGGTCCAGATCAAATCCAATCCTAAAGGGGTTTTGCACACAAGTCAAGTGACTTACCTAGTAGGTAGAAATGCCTTCAAACCAAGATAGAGAGCACTCCAAGTCCATCAACTAATTAGATCTTCATCAGGATTCTGTTTCCATAAATAGAACCTCATCATCAACCTTCATGGATTCAAAGCCAGACACCAAGTCCTCTACTGGGATGGCCCAAAGCTGACTTCTTACTTTACTTCGGGTCATCGGACCTACAAATAACAAGGTTTCCGGGTCAAGGTTAGGGCTGGGTTTCACAACACTAGTCCATCTCGTTAGTGAAACTGTTAATCCACTATTAAAATTTTTTTAATTCCAAAAATACCCTTGCTAAAATCGAAATTCATGGACGGAGTGGTTGGTTGGCGTTTCTCCTGCTGCTGCCGATGACGATCATGATTCATGCCGCCAAGCCCTACCACCACTCTCTTGCTAACCAACGAACCCAGCGAACTTTTGCCAGAATATCGACGATGAGAGCGTAGACTAGATTGTAAAGGGTTAGGACAATGTGGGTTGAAATTGGAGATTCAGATGGAACTAGAACCAACTGAGGCGGTTGCGACATGGGAGAGCTAGCAGGAGTGCTAACGGGAGCAGGGGCCGGAGAGGTTGTCGGAGATGGTGTTGGAGTTGAAGTTGGAGTTGGAGTTGGAGTTGGTGCAAGAGAGGGTGTTGGTGTAGCCATGGAAGGTGATGGTGCAGGTGGCCTAGATGAAACCGTCGGTGCCGGAGCAAGAGCCGACGAAGCAGAAGCTGGAACTGGAGTTGTTGGAGTAGCCACAGGAGCGATTCTGGGAGCAGATCTTGGTGCCTGAGCAATTGAAGAACTCAACAACGAACCCAATACCAACACGATAGCCACGAAACTAGAGAAACCCATCTTCGTAAACTTGAAATTGCTCTCTGTAAGTAGTGGAACAGAGTATGAATTGGAAGATTGAAGAGAGGAAAATGTTGGGTTTTTTTTATCTGCTCTGAATCAGAGAAGAAAAGTTGAAATTGCAGGGGCGGCTGTGGAATTCAAGAGATTACCATCAACGTGGGAAGCAAGGGAAATTAACCCATCTTTGCGACCCAGGCGAACTTGGTAATGAGGTCCTCCAACCATGCTAAGGAGATTGCGAGCAGGATGCAAACTTCCTACAGAGTTCGCCGGTTCACTACCTGGCGAACCGGTTCGCCGGAGATTTCACCGAAAATCGCTGATGCAGAACCCTCCATCAACACTGCTGCTACCCTGTTTCTTTCTCTCTTTCTTTCTTCTTCTTCTTCTCCTTCAACATCGTTTGAGCACTGCCACTGCTATTCTGTTTCTTTCTCTTTCTTTCTTTCTTCTTCTTCTTCTTCTTCTCCTTCTTCTTCTTCAACGTCGTTTGTGCACTGTCGCTGCTACTCTGTTTCTTTCTCTTTCTTTCTTCTTCTTCTCCTTCAACGTCGTTTGAGCACGGTCACTGCTACTCTCTTTCTTTCTCCTTCTTTCTTCTTCTTCTTCTTCTCCTTCAACGTCATTTGATTCGCCGGAAAATGGTTTTCGCTGAATTGCCGAAAAATCGACGATTTTCCGACTATATTTAACTAGTTTCATTCCTTGGTCAAGGGTATAATAATCTGCAAAAATATGACTAACCAAGTAATAACCATTCTAACAGAATAGGACCTATGTGTTTTTTAAACATAAAGTGGGGTGTCAGTGTTTTTAGGCTTTCATTTTGGGGTGCCAGTGCAATTTGCTCTAAACAAAAATAGTTCTCATGGATTATCAATTCATGCAAAAATTCATAAGGGAAATTCACAAGGATCTTCCCACTCGGATCTGAACCAAAACATAAGGGTTTCTAAAAACCCTATCAATTCTCCCATGGGTTTCCTATTAAACCTCGGATTCTCCATGGGTTCCATAAACCCTTGATCCTCCCATTGGATCCATACAATAAAAATAAACAATGGGGAGGAACCGAGAATCATGGGAACCACGGCTCTGATACCAATGTTGGTAATACTCCATATAATTTTCAATTTCATAATTGATAGGGGAAAGATCCTTACCTGGATTTATTTTCCTAAATTATAGAGTATCTGCAACGGAAGTAATCTGGACCCACGTCCTCATTCCTCCACCAAAGCTCCACCCGGGGTGATTCCACAATCACTAGGAAAGGGAACAAGTTCCACAATCCAAATGCCATGTGGAAAGGATGGTCAGGAGATCTAAAGCAAAGGGAAGGAAACCTCCTACGGCTTCTCCTTCTTACATTTCTTGGAGAAAGGGAGAGGGAGAGATGGGAGCCGCCTTTCTGAAAATTCTCACGCACAAATAATTCACTCTTTCACTTAAGTGATGCGGTGGTTACAAATGTATAACCTATATTTTGTAACCGCCTAAATAGTGACTTTTCCAATATTGCCCTTGGGCATATAATTAAATTAATAATTATAAAATCCCAACAAAATACTTTATAATGTGTTAGAAGCTTTTTTGAAGTTAAGCAAGAAAAACATAAGGCTGTCTAACCTTAATCCACTTCCATCTTAGATCGAACAAACCCAAAGATGTATCCTTTCTTGAAGGTATATTATGGTTTTTCTTTTTCAACCAACCACTTATATTTATATATTAAGGTGAATTCTAATTTTTCTACGATATTCATTGTACTACATTAGGATTGTATTGGTGCCATTGATGGCACTCACATACATGCAATAGGACCAGATGAGGATCAAATACCGTATTGTGGAATAAAAGGAATTACTATACAAAATATCATGTGTGTCTCTTCCTTTGACATGAAGTTTACATTCGTGTATGCTGGTTGGGAGGGTTCTACTAATGATTGCTGAGTGTGTAGAGAAGCAATCACTGATTCAACTTTGAATTTTCCTCATTCTCCTCCAGGAAAATAATAAATTATTTTCTTTGATTCATTTTAGTACTTTATCGAATTTAAGCTGATGTGACTCACACTTATTAATTTATGTTTTCTTAGGTAAGTATTATGTGGTTGCCAAGTACCTGACCGTGTCGGAATACATGATACTCTTCAAAGGGACTAGATATCATTTGCAAGACTTCAGGGAGAGAAATCAACCAACAAGGAGTGTAGTTGAAATTTTCCTGCACATGCATTCTTTTGTAATGAACGTTATAGAACGATGATTGAGTGCCTAAAGAGTAGATTTTAAATTTTGGAAAAAATACGTCATGGATTTTCAATAGAACCTCAAATCTCAATTGTGATTGCTTGTTGTGCTATTCACAATTATATCTGTGACCACCAAATTGTTGTTAAATTGTTTTAAGAATATAGAGACTCGAATTGAGAACTTGAAGAAGTTACATCACAAGAATATATATCTTCCCTTGGCAGCAACAATAGTCAAAATGAAGCAAGGCAAATGTATGATTTAAAGAAGACAATTGCAAATCAATTGGCAACGATCACAAGATTGCATTAATCACTTGAAAGATTATATTATTGGACATTTAGTTTTTTTTTTTTTTTTTTTGGTTGCCAACCCTGGTTCCAAGGCTTTGCCCTAACTAATCCGGTGTTCGACCCGGGCCGCACACCTGGCTGTGGTGGGTGAGTCTCCCAGCGGGGATTTTTTGCATCCACAAGGTTTCGATACCGGAACCTTGCTTCAGCGGACCAAGTTGCTTACCACTTGGACCAACCCCCGTTGGTTATTGGACATTTAGTTTAATTGTTATCTTTTGTGACTATATTTGTGGTGTTATAAACAATTAGGGGTTAAGTTTAAATAATTGTCTTAAATGTGTTTTGAAGATGGTTTTTATTTAACAAAAAGAAAAGAAGAATGGACACTTGCCTATTTTTGTAATTACTAAACAAGATTTTGTGCCTATTTTGTCCTAGAAACGTACCATTCTATTATTATCAAATACGATTTTAACTGCCAAAAATGAGGAAACAGCAATTTTGCTTCAGTAGTGCCTCATTAATGCGCTTGACCGTGCAGCCAGCCGTCCGATCTAATCGGACGGCTGGCATCATCCTCTCATTAAATTAATGAATTTAATTCAAAACCCACCTCATAAAGCTTGTTTTCTTAGTTCGGTTCGGTCTGATGCAAACCCAGCGGTCCGTCTGGGCAGTTTGAGTGGGTTAGTATAAGATTGATATATACGTTTTATGAGGTATTATATAACCAAGCCCTATACGTATATACACAAATCTGTAATCGTATAAACAACCATTTTCAAAACATTTTGAAACTACCCAAAACCAAACCCCTGTTCTTCACCCCGCCCATTTCATTTGACGTTTTTGGAGCTCTGAACCAAGCTGGAGAAGAAGAAAATCAAGAGAAGCTAGCAAGACAAGCTTTCCGTTGATCGCATCTTAGGAGTTTATACGATTACAGATTCAAACTCCTTGTCCCATTGATCGCATCTTGATAGTTCATTGTTTTCTTTTCAAGTTGAGACGTGAAAATGGTGACATGAGGTAATCAAAGAATTTATCCAGTCTTTTGGATCGCATCTTGGAAGTTCATCGTTTTCTTCTCTCAATGACTCTTCTATTCATCGTTTTCTTTCTCTCGATGACTCTTCTATGCAGTTTCTGGCAGAGTGGTGGTGCGATCGAAGAAGACGACCAGCCTGGAATCGCAAGCCAGAAGTTTGATTGTTTCTCCTTCTATAAATCACATCCTTTGCCCTAGAATTTGGTCAATTGTTTGTAGTTCTGATTTGGAGTTCCTGTATATTTTATTTCTAAGTGGTGAAGCGGAAGTGTTTAATTTCTCATCTTCAGGGCAGTCCTTAGAAGCTACTACCTACAATCAAACATTGAAGCCACATCTGTCAGCATCCAAAGGTTTTTTTCCCCTTTAGATATGATTCTTAGGACTCTGTGCACTATTTTCTTTTCCAAAATTTATTCCTAGAACTTTCAAATAAATGGCATTGCAGCTAATAGTTCTGGTATTCTGTTTTTGGATACTTTTTTGTCTAGCATTCTTTCCTTTCTTGTATATACTGATGGTAAAATTTTAATCAAGTTATGAGGCATTGACATTATGTTGGAAGCTTATTTTTTCTTTTGTTTTCTTGTGTTGGTGAAGAAATGGCTTTTTGTTAGAGGTATGTAATGATATTTGTGAACTGTGAATGATTTGTACAATGTTCCAAGTTCCAAATAGCGTGGTGTGGTGCATGCTTTGGTGGGTGATGTTTTAAATTGGTTGTGCCATGTATGAAAGAAATAAAGAGAATGCTTGGTAATGAAAGATACCTAGGAACTTGGCATGTAGAAACTGAGCCAGACCTTGATTGCCTCATGATAAACTAAATTTTGTCGGCAAATAACAAAATGGGTGATCTTGTCGTTGGACATCAGGCCTCTTTTTCTCATCATGTTGTTGTATTTGTTGATTCAGTCTTTTCAAGGTTTTGTGGTGCAATAGAATAATGGGTTAAGAATAACCATGAGAGGGAAAAAAGATCTGAATGAAGATTGTGATATGTGATTTGGGGGTTGCAGCTTGAGACATGGTGTGCGTTGCAGGTGTACTTACCCTTGAACACGCACTTGCAGAGCAGCTCTGCAAAGACATTTTCAATCGATATCTTCTGCCCCAACTCTTGTTCTAGGTCAACCTCGAATCCTCTTGTTCTAGGCAAACCGAATTATTCAGGTATCCATCATCTCTCCCAATCTCTTTTGTCGATTTTGGCTAACGTTTTCACTGCATTTCCTTGTTTGAGAGTGGATGGTTTGGTTCTAAATTGATAATGGTTCTAAGTCATTCTGTTTCATCCATTGTAGAGTCCAGTATTTTGGGTTTTATAATGATTATTTGATCCAGTATATGGGAAATAGAAATACTACCCCTCATCTCATGCCGTGAATACACACACAAATTTTTTTTTTCCTTCTAGAATGCTTAACTTCAAAGATAGCCTATCTTTTTCTCTATATGAGTTTGCCACTTGTACAGCTCTCACATTAGTTATATGATTATGGTGGAAAAATGAGCCGAATGGTCCTCTGCTTCTCTTTTCTCTCAAATTTGTTTCAAGCTAATTTAAGATCAGATGCGAAGATTTTATTGCAGCATGTGGATATATTATATAGCCTTTGGTCTTGTTTTGTTCTATTATCAGTTGTTTTCAAGTATTTTGTAGCAGTTATGGTTGGGGAACAGGGTTTTTTTATATAATTTTTTTGTTTGACGGGGGGGAGGGGGATAAATGGCTTGGCATACAAGATTGGTCTCCATAGATTGTCTTTTCTCTTTTGTCTGTTGATTATGAAGTTAGTTTCTGCAATTCCCTTCTCATCATGGAGATGAAGGAAGGTCAACCTGTAAGTAGATCTAATCGAAAATGTCTTCACGTAGTCTAGTACCAGATGATGCGATCTTCAATGGGTAGCTGGGGGATTGGAATGGCAAGAATTTGTTGACCATATGTCTAGGCCACCAAGTGAACAGGAGTCCCCGGTCCTAAGTATGAGAATGACCGTCAATCAATTGAGCCACTTTAGAGGGTACATTCCTTGGTAAGGGATAGCAGCCCAAATCAGGCAAACTGTCAGGAATCCAATTAGAAGTCCAAGGATTAATTTGATTGCCATTTTTGACCTATATGAACATGCCCTACTTGATGAGATCCCACCCCTTTAGAATAGAGCGCCATCCCCATGAGTCTATCGGTTGTGGTTGCAGTTCCAAAAAAGTGCAATGTTTGCAATATTTGTGGTGCATTAATCTACCCCACATAAAATTTTGAAAACGAAGTAATTCCCATGCCTTTTGAGACAAAAGCATCAAGTTAATTGCTTGAAGGTTTCTAAAATTCAAACCACCTTAAGATTTTGGAGAGCAAAGAGTATGTCAGTCCACCATGTGAACATGTTGCTTTTCTCCATTAGACCAATAAAAGGACCGCATAAATTTCTCCATGTCCTTCAGAGTTGTCGAAGGCATCTTGAAGCATAACATGAAATGAGTTGGTAAGGCGGCAAGAGTATATTGCATAAGGATGATTGCTTTCCCCGAAGATGATAAGATTTTAGTCTTCAACCCTTGCAACCTCCCATTAAGTAGAGCTAGAAGAATATGACAATGCTTTTTCTTTAACTTACCTAAAAAGAGAGGGAGGAATACCCAGGTAGATATCCATTATTTATGTTGGCGTCATATGAAACCGGATCGAAAGATCCCTCTTCCGATTGGCTGGTGTACTCGGACTATAATGACCTTTGGTTTTGTTGAATTCAGCTCCTGCCCCGATTGAGAGCAATAGTCCTAAATAATCTAGCCGAAAGTTTGAGCTTTTGCCTTTGTAGCTAGACCAAAAATAAGATTAAATCATCAACAAAAGCAAGATGTGATACACCTCCATATACTAGTTGAATGCCTTTTAATTTCTTCTATTCCATAGCAAGCAGCTCTAAATGCAAGGTCAATAGTTCAACACATAGTATAAATAAATACGGTGAGAGATGATCCCCCTGTCAAAGTCCCCTGGTAGGACAGAAGTTGCCTGCAACTGATCCATTAATAAGAAGGGAGTATTTAACTGTTGTAACATAGAACATAATCCACTCAATCCACTTAGGAGAGAAGCCATATAAATGAAGGGCCTGCTGAATGAAGTTCCATTTCAGGCGATCATATGCCTTGCTCATATCAAGTTTGATTGCCATAAGACCTTTCTTTCTTGTCTTGTGTCGATTGATCTTCTTAAGAATGTCATGTGCAATGAGAATATTGTCCTGAATGTGCCGACCTTTGACAAAGCCATTTTGTTGAAAGGAAACTAGATAAGGGACAATATGTTTCAAGCGATTCACCAAAATCTTGGAAATGATTTTGTAGCTCATATTGTAGATACTGATTGGCTAAAATCTCCTACTGTGTGAGGGGAGTCTACCTTAGGTGTAAGAGTAATGAAGGGCGAGTCTATGCTTTTCTTCGATATACATTGCTCTAATCTGTCCTCCAAGTTCACACTTTCATGCACAACAACAAAATTCCTTAGAGCCTTTTCTTTGAGCTCCAACTTTTTCACTGTTTTGTTATTCCAAGATCTTAAAGAAGAAGATAAAGATGATAGCTTGCCAGAATATATGAAGGAGATACATTAACGGGCACTGCCCAACTCTGAATAAGAAGGTCCAGATAAGATTCTTCATGAGTCCAAAAGAGCTCAAACCTGAAAGGATGCCTATGTTTTCCTTCCTGTGGATCCACCCTTAGGAAAAAGTGCCTTATGATCAGAATGAGAGATAATAATATGGTGGATAGTAGCCTCTGGGAATTTAGAAAACCATTCCATGTTGCATATAACTAGATCCAGTAGTCCCTCAATTCGATGAGCATTTCTTTTTTATTTGACAATGTATAGTTGCTTCTAGTAGAATGGAGTTTGACCATGCCAAACTCATTAACAAAAGATTGGAATGGAGCTAAGGATACAGAAGTTAAAGGCCTATCCCCTTGACGATCAATTGGCTTAAGATATGAGTTTCAATCTCCTCCAATGGCCCATGGTTGGTCAATGAAAGATGCCAAGTTTGAAAGCATTTGCCACTGATACTTTTGAATGGATGGATTCGAACTTAGATACACACAAGTAAGATACCACAAATTTGTCCTAGATCCTTTCGATCCGAACTGTTTTTTTTTTTTTTTTTTTTGTGCATATATACGGTTTGTGGTATTGTAACAGTTCCAATATCTGTTATTGCATAGTTAAAGAAGATAAAGACACTTATTAACAACAATCATTTACTCGTCCAAGCAATCCGAGCCTCGTCAAACCTGGTAGCTTTCCTTAATTGATTTGATTCAGATTTCTCCCTTTCCTGCTTCCCCAGATTGAGAAACGTATTGGTCTTATTTATGCTCATTCAGTTGGTCCTTTGCTTCTCTGTTCTTGTGTTCTAAAGATTGTCAGTGACAATGGAAAGAAGGAATTTGCATTTCCAGTCCTGAGGGAATGAGGACAGAACCATAGGTGGATTTTTACTTCCCTATGTTTTAACTTGGGGGGGTGGGTGGAGAGGATGAATGCCAAAGCAAGGTTATGAAGCCTAGATAAGCAGAAGCAATAAAAACAGATTGGATTTGCTGATATGCATTCTCCAGCAGCTAGAGAACCAGAGTAAGACAAATTTCTCCAGCATGGGAACTATAGAAAGGGAATATAGTGAGAAATCCATGACTTTTCTATTAGCTTTGGATATCCAAAAGTGTGGAAATGAGCAAGTTGGAAAAAAAAAAAAAAAGAAGCAGAGATGAGTAAGAAAGAAACAAGTCTTAACAATGATAACAGAAAAGAAAAAGGTGTGAAAAACCCTCCTCCCAATGAAAAAAGTAAAATCCAATTTAGTTAGACAAATTGAATATGCATTCGAGAACCAGAACCACACAAATTTCTCCAGCATGGGAACTACTAAGGGGGGGAACAATGAAACCTTGACATCACTATTAGTTTTGGGATGTCTGGAGATCTTCAAATTAGCAAGTCAAATGCAAAGAAAAACAAAAAGGAGTAATAAGGTAACACAAAGCGGCGTGAAAACCCTCCTAGCAGTGAAAAACTAAAATCCAATTTAGTTAAACAAAGCTTTCAAACGGTGGAGGAAATTAGCACAACATTCTTACTTCAATGGTAAGACAACTTTGAATGATTTAAGCTTACAAAGTAGACCAAGCTATACCAGAGATGAAGAAGATACAATTCTGACATATTCACAAATCAGATTCCTTTAGAGCCTATGATAAGCAGAAAACATAAGATTAGTTTCAAACCGCCAATACACAAAAATCAGCACCACGAAAGATAGAGTTCACACTGCTTGTATATACACATTAGCTATCAGAACTTACTGCTAGATAGAACTCAATGTAATACCCAATTCAAAGGACACACTGACTATTTAAACGAGAAAAACACATAAATTGGCCTGAGAAGATGAAAACTATAATTGCTCGATTTGAAAAGCTAAATTTGCTCAAGAATGTGATCAAATGGTACAAAAAAGTATGTCAAGGTAAATTTTAGCATGGTATTAGATAACCATCCATGGAATACATCATCTCTATCATATGATAACAAATTAAAACTTTCTACAATTACCAATAATCCTTACAAGAACATGTTCCATCTTTGAAATGGTGAAAAGGGGTGACATCTCTCAGGGGTTAACTCTTTTCCCACAAGCTTAGAGATGAACTTAAATGCCAAATGGTAGTCAGTACATACTCTGAGGTTCTTCATGATCCTCAGAGTCGTTTTCTCAGGAGTACTCATAAGCCCAAATGCAAGTGCTAGCTTCTCACTATGATGGCTCAGTATATGTTCCTTCAACTCTCTTCTAGATCATGCAATACTGCTTCAGTGTCAGGGATGAAACCTCTTATTTATCTCTTCCCACAGCTTTCCGATCACCTGATAGATTGCATCCTTCTATGGATGGACTCCATCTTCAACCCCAAAAACATGAACTTTATCCTTGATCTGAATCCAACTAAATCCTTGATCTTTCTTTACACCTCTATCTTTCATCAAGTTTCAGATCCTAGCAGCATCAGCCCATCTTCCACAAGTAGAATATACATTGGCAAGAGCAGAATATGCCCTACTGTGTTCTGGGTCAATACTCAGCAAATTCTAGCCAACTCTATGTTTTTATGAACCTTGCAAGAAGCTAAAAGTGAACCCCAACCTATAACATCTGGTTCGATAGGCATCTTCTCTATGACTTCTTGAGCTTCTGGAAATAACCCAGCACGACCAAACAGATCAATCATGCAGGCATAATGGCTTTGGGTGGGTTCAATCTTGTGCACATTCTGCATCAAATTAAAGTAGCTCCGACCTTTTCTACTAATCCTGCATTGGTACATGCAAATATCACTCCTACGTATGTTATATGATTAGGTTGGACTCCAAATGTAAGCATCTTTTCAAACAACGCAATGGATTCTTCTCCTAGACCATGTTCAGCTAGAGCTATGATCATAGAGGTCCAAGAGACAGTATCTCTCCTCCAGTGGATTTGATTAAACACATGCGTGTCCCCTTCAATGGTTCCAGCTTTGGCATACAAAAAGCCATATGAGTGTCTTTATCTTCTTTAAGGATGCAAGTTTACAAAAGAGCTGTATTAAAATTGTTGAGTTACTTAAAAAATCAAACAATTGCCTAAGCAATAGTATCTGTAGATGTTATACTTTGTCTAATCAATATAGAGATACCTACCATATGCTTTACTACCAAACTGATATCCCTTCAATTGGTGTTCCACCTGCAACATATACAGTCAATTGAGAATGTGCGTCTTCTCTCTTTAATATTGTTTGTCATAGGGGGTTGTTGTATTTTTTGACCTTAGGAAGATGGCAATCGTTTCATGCTTAGAATGCTCGTCTTCTCTCTTTAAGGTTGTATCATCCTTAGAATTATAATTTGTTTTGTTATAGTTTACTTTCATTGTCATAATATGTTGTTTATCTAATATGTTGTTTATGTAATATGTTTTTTCATCTGTGCAGCAATTACAGTTGTACTAGTACTAGTGAAATGGGTCGTAAGGTTGCAACAAAGGGAAGGCCAAAGGGGAAGGGAATGGCGAAGGATAAGGGAAAGAGAAAAGCAGTCTTCGAAGTTGAGAAGGAGTGGTTCAATGATGATTATCCCCAATGCGATCCCAAAAGGTTAAAGAAGCAACCTATAGCAGAAGGAAGGGAGGTGGACATTCTTTCGTTCGAGGCTGTAGGTGTAGCAGCCAATTTTAGACAACTTGGGTGGGAAAAAATACTTGAGGTAAATACCAAGTGTTATGAGTATCTAGTGAAAGAATTTTATAAAAATTTGTATGTCGAAGGAGTTGGGGGAAAGATTAGAGCCTACAACAAAGTTAAAGGGGTGGAAATACCCTTGGATATTCGTATGCTAGGTCAGATTCTACAAATCTCAACTGCAGGAGATTATGTTCTGGGAGCCTAAGAAGAAGTTCAAGGACCTGATTAATGTGGATGTCACATTTAAGGATATAATGGTGAATTATACAGGTGACACCAGGCACGTGAAGGTGTAGCAGCTGAAACCACTTCCGCACGCCATTGCATACATCGTGCAACACAATGTTGTACCTCGCTGTGGTCACCATGAAAGCTTAAATTCATTTGAAGCTTACGTGACCTATTGTGTGCATACAACAACGAAGTTGAACCTACCATACATCATTCTAAAAATGATGCAGTAAGCGAGATTGGCTCCTAATCGTGCTCTCCCTTATGGCAAACTCCTGACACACATTTTTAACCATTATCATATTGATTTGACTGGGGAGGATTGTGAAGTGGGGAAGAAGAAGAAGAATGATGCAAAAATATATGCTTCTAATTTTCATTTTGGAAAACAAGTGGCAGGTGTAGGAGCACAGGGTGCAGATGTAGGAGCACCGGTTGCTAAGGGCGTTGAAGAGCAGGATGGAGCTAAACGGGCAAAACTTGAGGAAGAAATTGCTCTTCTCAGGGGTGATGTACGGTATATTTGTCAGCGCTTAGATCAAATTGCAGAAAAGTTGCAGCTTCCGGATCTTTCGGAGCACTCAAATTCTTCATCAGAATCTTAGTAGTTTGAGTTGCTGAATTCTTAAATGTAATGTAAATGTTATTTGGAGGGGCTTGGAACAATAGGGTGAAGAATGTCTAATTAAGGGGTTTTGAACAATTCAGGCGTTTTTTTGAACAATTCAGGCATTTTTTCTAAATGTATTGTTATTTGACTATGGATGTGTTAAATAGATTTACAATATCAGTCATTGGTATTATTTGGTGAACAATTTCTATGTCACATATTTCTTATATTTTGTTATTTCAGTATGTGTTAATGACTATGAATATGATCGAGTGGAGAAAAATGAACTTTTTCTATTCATATTGCCCTTGAACTGACTATTGTCTCCTTTTGTCTTTATAGGATATCGAAATCACGGCGATGCCGATCTGGAAAGAGGACTGGGCAAGGGGCTATAACAATAGCTCTGTACTTTTGGTAGCCATTCTTTGCATTTGTTTTGCTTGTTTCTCAAAACTGAGTGTTTTTTGGTTCAGACGCATTGTTTGTTTTGTAAGATGGTCTTTTGGTAGTTGAGATAGGTGATGTTGTCAACCTACTACAATTGCATGCATGGGGTGTCCATTGGGTGTGTCTGGAACTATAGATGTTTTTGTATTCATTGTTTATACAAAAGTAAACCATCAAAATATATATAGTCATTTGTTTGACAATTGTCTGTTATAGTGACAAGCTAGTTCGTGTCCCCTACTCTATATATTGAACTAAAGTTACTTGTGTAAGCACACGGTTGAACATCTTATACTCAATTTACCAAACCCTTCAGGCAATAGGGTGAAGAAAATCAAATGCATTTAGCCATTGTTTAGGGTAGAATGAGGGCTATTGGTATGATGTTCTAATAGCATACCAGTTAGACTAACATTTTAATGTATTCTTCTGGGTTCAGTGTTGAAGAAATTTTATGTTTCTTGTAACTGTTGCCATTGTGACTTGTTATAGTGGTTTGTAAAATATTGTTATTGCATTGGGACTTGAGAGATGATATGAAGCTTGACGATTATTATTGAGTCTCCACTGCTGGGCATTTCATAAGCTAATTTATGTTTCCACCCTTGTGTGTT
Organism: Hakea prostrata; assembly: GCF_041222555.1. Lineage (NCBI taxonomy): Eukaryota > Viridiplantae > Streptophyta > Magnoliopsida > Proteales > Proteaceae > Hakea > Hakea prostrata. The sequence goes on along the minus strand of NC_142608.1, from coordinate 29,404,435 downwards.
GGGAAAGCATCAACTATCCTTTTTCCATGGAAGCGTGTGTTCAAGGTTACTAATTCTCAGGTATTACATTTTTCATCATCACGTGATGTTATTCGTAAGTCTTTTATTGTATTTTGATCTATTTATTAATTTTTAGAGCTGCATTTGGTATTCAATGGTCATATTTCTCTTAACTGTTGAAGTTGAAGGAGTATGTTAAATCACTTAACAAGGCCAATTAATGAACATCTCTTGTACCATATAATTTGATAAAAAAAAATTTGGGGGGGGTTCCTAAGTCTTTTATACTAACCTAGTTGCATGCTGCTTTTGATCTCATATTTTTATTGCTACTAAAAAGCCTTAGTTTTTTCATTGATTTTTAATTTTCATGTTGAGGTTGCTGTCCAGGACAATGCCTAGATACTCTATGAAGCTGAATTCAGTTGGCAGAGGTGATTCACTGACCCTTACTGTGATGAATAAAGTTCTTGTTGGTTTAATTTTATTGGCTGTTGATGTAGCGAAATAAAATTAATTCATTCATTCTATTTACTTTTATAAATAAGAGATCAAGCATTCCAAGAAACCACAGTATTATTCGATTAGTTTGTTTTTTTGGCTAAAATAGTATGTACAACAGTAATGTTTTGGTTTATAATTCTAGTAAGGAACTGTTAGCTTGTGTATTTGTATGTGCATGACAATCTGAATGATATATTGGAGTCTACTATGTCTTTTGTTACCACAGTACAACCTGTAGGTTTCTCTACCTTCTGACACAGCTTTACTGATGCAACTTATCCGGGATAGTCTTGAGATATATGTGGTTTTCATTCCCAGGGACCTTGGTCGTCACCCATGCCCTCATATATTATTTCTTTTTATTTGGATGAAGTCCTCCTTTCATGTCACCGGCTATAGTATCAGTGATTTCTGTTAACCGCATACCTTATTATAAGATGCTATCTTTAGCCTATTGAGTGTATGCAACGACTCATTTCAACTGAATTTATTGTGGAGTGAACAAATTATGCATTTGGTTGCATCTCTTAACTAGTGCTGCTTTCTCCATGTGGTGACATTTTGAGTTGAAAAATCATGACTTGATATGCAGATATTCACCGATTTGAATGCAAGAATTTCAGTGACACAAGTAAGTTTTGCATGGTTGATCAACGTAATTTTATTTCCCCTTACGCAACAGTTACATCTCCTTTGTATTTTTCTTTAACTATATTTTTGTCTATCCCACTTGAAAATCATCAAAACTGGAGTAAGCAAGAAACTGGGGCCTGGTCTAACCTGGTTAGGTGATAATTTGGATACAAGGCAATATCCTTGTCCAATATTTGTCGTGAAAGTTGTGGCTAATCAACTGCAACTGCTAATTAAGTGCAATTTCAGTACTGTACAACAACGATATAGACTTAGCAGTTATCACAAGGTTAAACAGTTTGTATATATTCTAGAAGACCCACCAATGAAGTTTGGCTTCTTCATTTTTAAGTTGTTCTTCATTTACCTATAATGTTCTAAGCTACTGCCAAATGGCACCTGGTCTCTTTTCAATTTCTATTATCTCTCCATTCTACATGTGGTATAATATAGCCTATTCAAATCAATGCATTATAATATTGTGGATATACAAGTATTCAGTGGAGCAACCCTTACTCTCATTGGAGCATTTACAATGTTATCTTGGATGAATAAATTATGAAAACTGAGTATACAAGACATTGATAACATCCATTTTTTGCTAACACATGTTCGGTTTCCAGTAGGGGAGCAGGGGAGCAATAGTGGTGGTGACAATGTTCTTGATGATATTGTGGCTTGGGTAATAATTTGCTTGTGTCATTAACAAAACATCCTGAAGCTGAAAGTTTTGCTCCTGGTGTTGCAGCTACTTCAGACTGACTGGGTTTTTCTATTCCTTACGTGTACTAACAATTCAGTACTGGTTTCCTTGTTTCTCTATGATAGGTGGTGCATTTGATGGTGACAGAAAGATGGATGAGTTGAAGCTCCTTTACAGACCTTATGTGGTAGAATATTTGTCTTCTGGACACAAACTCAGCCCTTGTGGTGCACTATGTGCCCAGATACAAAGAGGCGTTGAATGAGCACCCCATGAAAGGCACCACTGCTGATTCTTCTATGTGTGCAATTTGTTGTTAGCCCTTGAGTTGATGTAGGAGCCATTTTAATATGTTCACGAAACCTTCTCACTGACTGATTTTTTTCGTTTATATCCCGGGAGTTACTGTAAATAAATTCTCTTGCTTAATATACTTTCTCTTTCCATCCAATTTATTCAATCGAAAAAGAAAAGAAACTGAGAATCATTATTTGTTTACTACTTTGGTTGGTTGCGTGGAATTCATCGAATACATCCATATACACACTTGACGGGAAATTCAACTTAACCTAATATTAAACGTAATGATATAGGTTGGTTGACTTTCTCTCCCGATACGGAATGGAGAAACTAAATTTAAGGAGGTTGGGGTTTTTATAGGTTGAAATGGTGTTTGGTAATTCCTGTGCATGGAAGTGATGAAACTATGAATTAACATGAGCATTTGACTATCTCGTCTGATTTCAGAACAGATCGGGAAATTTTTCAATGGAATCTTTCAATGGAAGTAAAGCATACATTCATATGTGAATGGCATTTACCTCAACTGCTGCACTTGGTGAGTCCGATCATTTTGTTTCTGTTATTTCCTATAAGGAGTAGCTTCGATGTGAAAACATTAATTATGGTTTGTTATTGAATACATTTTATATATGTGTATCCTATTTTCTTGATGTTGAAAACACATATACGTTTGCACCTACTTGTAAACTGTCCAGATTATTTTTGGACCATTTTGTTATGTTATACTTCCCTGCGTATCTTGTTATGACCTACAATTTATATCTCTTCTGTGTGAACACAGGAGATGTTTGGTTTTAATTCTTTGAATGCCCGTTTAGTCTATCAGTAGGAATGTTTAAACTTCTGTTCGACTAAGAATATATGATAGGACTTTATTATATATTCCCAACTTGGAGAATGGATATTCTCTTTTTCTTTTTATGTTATCAAATTCGTGGGAACGAGATTATTGTGTTAAACCGTTTGTACAATCTATTCTACTTGGTACATCTGTAAGACATATTTTACTCTTTGTCCAACCCATTCTTGTCTACTACTACAACATGGTTGAATGGTTATATTGTATCTAAGCTATCATGCTAAAGGAAATTTCTCATATTATATAATTTGATATTTTAAATTCTCATTCATTTCCATATGTATTGTAGACATTATATATGAAAGCGAATGAGTTCTATAGTTTCTTGGTTTTGGGTCCATATGTATTGTGTAAGTTGTGGTTATTTAGTTTATTAAATCCATTTGTGATAGGATGTAATTTTGGGTCCGTTGTCTCATCGATTTGATTACTTATGAGTTTGATACAACGGGAATTTTGTGTTCCCAGATGTTGTCATCTCATAATGTACCTTAAGGCGTCATCTTTGTTGTTGATTAATATTTAATCTTCGTAGCATTCCTAACTTTAATTAATGTGTCTTTGTGGTTAACTCTCAAAGTTTCATCAGACATGGATGACAATGTGAGACCTCGAATAGGCATGGAATTTAAATCATTTGATGAAGCGTATGACTGTTATAATAAGTATGGGCGTTGACTAGGTTCAGCATTCGGAAGAGTTATTTACACAGGAGCACGACAGATAAGAGTGTCATCGTGCAACGGTGTTTCGTGTGTAGTAAAGAAGGATACCGAAGAGAAAGAGAGGTGGAAGTCAAACTACATCGTTCTTATACTAGAATTGTCACATCCTCCCAGCCGGTACCCTATCTGGCATACCCGAGAGTGTGATCCACAGCCCGAAGATCAGGTATCGAGTAATCAACCTCCCACATAAACAATAACATAATCATGAACAATCATAATCAAAGTGCAGAAAATAAACCATAGATCCAATAAGGAAAGAATGAATCATAAATAAATCAGAATACTAGATATAATCAGAGTGTCAAAACAGATAAGTAAAGTGAGGCAAAATCCCACTCTACAACCAGCGGAAAAGTAGCTCAAAAAGAGAATAAACTAGACAAAATCTAGTCCCAGTAGCAAGTACAATGGGTAACTAAATTGTTCTCCACTTTATAGACAACATCCTTATAAGTGTAAATCTCATAAATGGCACAAGGACGCTTCCACTCAATGGTCGGACTAAGCATCGTACGGAGCATAACCACTCGCGGGATCTTCGATGTAATTGTGGTAACCGCAATCACCTTCCCTGGAGATATGCTTCTTCGCCTTGCGCTTCTTCATAGGGACCGTCATAATATTCGTGTACTGCAGAATAGTCTAACAAACATTGTACAATAAAGGAATGAGTTTCAAAGAAACTCAGTAAGGCAGTTAAATCCATAATAACATAAATGGCAAGATTTCAGAAACAAACATAAATGCAATATGATATGAGACAAGCAATGAATGAATGAATCTAACTCTATGTATGCTGGTCTCTATTGGCAGACATGCTTTAAGTCATAGCACCGTACTTCTTTAGGAAGGTCTCAATCACTCATCATCAGTTGGTAATGGGTCCGGCATCCCTCGGGACATTCCATGGCTGGGGGTTAAGTCACCACTCTCTCACATCACCATTGGTCTAAGTATCGGCGCATGTCAGGGTAAAACCTAGCCAAATGCAAGTCTTCTACTTAGTTACATCAAGTCAGATCCAGATACGTCCATTCCTCGTCCCTGACGATCCTTTCCGGTATCCTTCACACTAGAGTCCTCATAGTCCCTGACTACGGACTCATCAACCCTATTGATCATCCACATATGGTAAACGGGAAGCTCTCACGTCCTCTCACAGGTTGGTTACCGGTCTTAAGCGCCCGTGAGCCAAAGTCTAACCATATGCAACCCTACCAATAAATGGCCCCCACAATGTGATTCCTGTCCTCTCACGGGTTGGTTACCGGTCTTGAGCGCCCATGAATCCCCATTGCTACCACGGGTCGTTCGGTCTCAATACCCCTCCGATTAGGGTCTGACATAACAGGACATCCTAGCCACACACTACTAGACAATCCTAGATATGTCATCCAACAGTTTAGGAAGGTGTCCAGAGGGCATCTCCGGAAACATCCCATAATATTCCCGTAGTAGTCCAAGGACAGAAGTGTCAAAAGGACACCTCTCCTTTCCAAACCATACTTAAGCATACACATGCATCAATTCATATCACCACACATATGGTAACTTCATATATGGAAAGAAATCAATAATTACAATCACTTTGTATATAATTGGTAAGTAAATCATACATGAATCAATTTAAGCAATGCTATTGTAATCAAGGTTATGCAACAGTAGTATATCATTGTAAGAATCTAATTAAGGAAACATATCAATGATATTCAAATATAGAAACTAGATTCATGCTATCTATGTAATTAAGGAAATAACCATCCTTACCTTTTATATCTCGCAAAGGAATCCTAAGAAATCAAGTAAGATCTTGGCAAACTTGAGAAGAAGGTCCTAAACAAGTGTATACAACATATTAGGAAAGATCCCTAACAGAAAAGATACCAAAACATCCAACACAGACCAATTCTGGAGTTGCTTTGTACTCATTATTGGTCGAGTGGATTGGTCGGCTGGTCCCATCAACCAATCGATCGACCAATGCGAGACGATAGCCTAAAAAAAACAGAGTTTTAAGATATGAAATCCGAATTTGGTGGTTCAAAAGGGTACTAATCAAGGGGTAAACTACATCAGTAGTATTCTAACATATAGGGGACCTCAAAACACTAATCAAATCAAGCCATCAAGATCCAAATTAGGAAACAAAAAGTTACCATAATTAGATCAACCATGGATCTTGATGAATTCAAAATAGAAATCAAAGACAAGAACAATAGGAGAAGGGATCATTGCTTCAGGTAAAGGTATCCTGAAAAGCATACTTAGATCTTCAAGGAAATAGGCTTAAAAGCATAAATCTAAATAAGGAAACAAAACCTACCATATATGTAACTATCATGATTCATGAAGAACACATAGTATGGTAGAAGAGAACAACTAGAGATTGATAGATCATGGATCACGAAAAGAAAACACAGCAATTAACTACTAACATGATCAATATAGAAGATCCAAGAAGATCAAAATTCAAATCAGAAGTTAAACAAAGATTAGATCATGGTTTGATCATGATTCCTTCAAAAGCTTGCAATGATCATGGTTAAGATCATTGTTCTAGCCTTTAATCCTTAGGATGATCATGAGAGACAAGTCCAGAGATGTTTGCAACAGAGAATGCAGCATCTCCTCTACTGTCTCAACTCAAAAAGGAAAGAAAATAAGAGATAGAGGAGAAGAAGAGAGTGTAGACATACCTTTTGATGAAAAGGAAGAGTTTTGACGAAGATCCGTCAAGAAAATCACCAAGGATGCAAGGGAGATGACTTGCAGAGGTCTTTGGTTAGTTCCAAAGAGTTTGGAGGCAGCAAATACGAAGTAGACTCGAGATTGGACTTAAATAGAGCAAGCAAAACCTAATTGCCAAAGACAGCACTCATTGGTCGAGTGGATTGGTCGACTGGTCCAGTCGACCAATCGAGTCGACCGACCAATTCCAACAATTCCAAAGGAATTGAAGACCCGAGATCAAATCCAATCCTAAAGGGGTTTTGCACACATGTCAAGTGACTTACCTAATAGGTAGAAATGCCTTCAAACCAAGATAGAGAGCACTCCAAGTCCATCAACTAATCCGATCTTCATCAAGATTCAGTTTCCATAAATAGAACTTCATCATCAACTTTCATGGATTCAAAGCCGGACACCAAGTCCTCCATTGGGATGGCCCAAAGCTGACTTCTTACTTTACTTCGGGTCATCGGACCTACAAATAACAAGGTTTCCGGGTCAAGGTTAGGGCTGGGTTTTACATTCTCCCCCCCTTAAAGAAATTGCCGAAATTGAAAGCGTACTGTGCTTCCAAAGAGGTAAGGAAACTTCTCCTTCATGTCTTCTTCCTTCTCCCAAGAAGCTTCTTCGGGGGTATGGTTCTTCCACCGAATCTTCACCAAAGGGATGGTGCGATTCCATGTTGCTTGTCCTTCCTATCCAAGATTTCGGCCGGTTCTTCATCGTAGGTCAAATCAGCACTAAGTCCTTCGGGTGCTTGCTGCAAAATGTGTTCGGATTCTCTATGTATTTCGGAGCATCGAAATATGAAACACATTGTGAACACCAGCAAGAGGCGGAGGTAATGCTAATCGATACGCAACGGGTCCAACCTTTTCCAAAATCTCGAAAGGTCCAATGTAACGAGGGCTAAGCTTTCCCTTAACATTGAATCTCATCACACCCTTCATTGGTGAAACTTTCGGAAATACTTTCTCTCCAACTTGAAATTCCAAATCGGTCCTTCTCTTATCGGCATAAGATTTCTGTCTCTTGGTTGGGCAGACTTAATCCTTTCTCTTATCATATCTACCATAGCACTCGTAGCTTCAATCATTTCGGGACCTAAGACTTTTCTTTCACCTGTCTCGAGTCCAGTACAAAGGTGTCCTACAAGTACTACCATACAAAGCCTTGAATGGAGCCATGCCTATTGTTGCTTGATAAGCTGTTGTTATAGGCAAACTCAACCAAAGCTAGGTGTTCATCCCAATTACCACCCATATCCACCACACAAGATCTGAGCATGTCTTCCAATGTCTGAATTGTCCGCTCGGATTGTCCATCGGCTTGTGGATGATGAGCTGTACTCAAGTTCAATTGGGTTCCCAAGGCCTTCTGCAAACTATTCCAAAACCTTGAGGTGAACCTAGGATCACGATCCAAAACAATACTCAATGGCACACCATGCGGACGAACCACATTATCCACATAAAGCCTTGCTAGCTTATCCGGAGTATGAGTGATCTTCATAGGAATGAAGTGGGCTGATTTGGTCAACCTATCAACAATCACCCACACGGTGTCATTGCCTTTACTTGTCCGAGGCAAGCTAGTCACAAAGTCCATGGAGATATCCTCCCACTTCCAACTAGGAATAGGAAGAGGTTGAAGTAATCCGAGATGGAGGTTGTTGAACGGCTTTCACACGTTGGCAAGTCTCACACTTGGCAACAAAATCATCAACATCAGCCTTGAGACCAATCCACCAAAAATGTTCCTTCAAGTCCTTGTACATCTTGGTGCTTCCGGGTGTATAGTAAAAGTGGACTGGTGTGCTTCCTTCAATATTTCTTTCTTAATTTCTTCGTTTGCAGGCACACACGGTCTTCCTCTAAACAACAAAGCACCATCCATGGATATACCAAAGTCGGGGTCCGACTCGGGATTCGAAGAAATCTTCTCAACTTTGATCAAAAGCTCTTGATCGGAACTCTGTGAGCAACAATCTTATCTCTAAGACCAGATCTTGCCGTCATGGCGAGAAAGAATAAAATCAGAATTCTCAGGGACAATTTCCAAATCAAAACTCTCAATAGAAGACCACAATGGTAAACTCAAAGCATTCAAATCCAAAGTCTTCTTCTGGTTCTTCCTACTAAGAGCATCAGCAACAACGTTTGCTTTCCCAGGGTGATCTTGAATATCACAATCATAATCGGAGACTAGTTCCAACCATCTCCTTTGTCTCATGTTCAACTCCTTTTGGGTAAACAAGTATTTCAAACTCTTATGATCCGTGAAAATGGCAATCTTCTCACCGTAGAGGTAATGTCTCCAAATCTTCAAAGCAAAGACAACAGCGGCAAGTTCTAGATCGTGAGTGGGGTAATTCCGCTCATAATCTTTCAATTGCCGAGAAGCATAGGCTACGACCTTGCCATGTTGCATCAGTACACAACCCAATCCAATCTTTGGCGCATCGGTATAAAGCTGTCATACCACCGGAACTATCGGGTATAGTCAAACCAGGGGCACTTGTCAATCTATCTTTCAACTCTTGGAAATTCTTCTCATAAGCGTCAGACCAAACAAACTTTTCTTCTTTCCTGGTCAACTTAGTCATAGGAGCAGCCAACCGAGAAAAGTTCTCAATAAACCTTCTGTAGTAACCCGCCAATCCAAGAAAACTTCTTATTTCCGTTCTTGACTTCGGTCTTTCCCAATCAGCCACGGCTTGAACCTTTTCGGGATCAACACGAATACCTTCGGCTGAAACCACATGACCAAGGAATACCACTCTCTTAAGCGAGAAATCACACTTGCTAAACTTAGCGAACAACTTCTTTTCTCGCAACCTTTGCAAAGTGAAACTTAGATGACTCGCATGCTCTTCTTCGCTCTTCGAATAGATCAAGATGTCATCAATGAAAACAATCACAAACTTATCAAGCACATCGTGAAATACTCGGTTCATGAGGTCCATGAACACTGCAGGAGCATTGGTCAATCCGAAGGGCATGACTCTAAACTCGTAGTGACCATACCGCGTTCGGAAAGCTGTCTTGAAGATATCACTAGACTTCACTTTCAATTGGTGGTATCCGGACCTTAAGTCAATCTTTGAGAACACAACTGCACCCTTCAACTGATCGAAGAGATCATCAATTATGGGCAGCGGATATCTATTCTTGATAGTCAGCTTATTCAACTCACGGTAGTCGATGCACAAGCGCATACTACCGTCTTTCTTCTTGACAAACAAGACCGGAGCTCCCCAAGGTGACACACTAGGCTGTACAAAACCTCTATCAATGAGCTCATTCAACTGATTTTGCAACTCTTTCAACTCGGTAGGAGCCATCCTATACGGAGCTTTAGATACCGGAGCGGCACCGGGGGACGAGATCAATAGAAAACTCGACATCCCTGTCGGAGGCACTCCCGATAGATCATCGGGGAAGACATCAACAAAGTCACAGGACAACCACGACTTCATCGACTCTTTTCTCCACTTTACCCTTGCCTTGGGATGAAGCATCATCCACTAGGGCATAGACTTGCATCGGTGCGGACAGCACTTTCTTACAAACCCTTCTCTTTTCCCCCCTGAAATTCCAAGACCGGACTTCCACAAATATGGACCTGAATCTTCTTTGAGGAACAAAGGAACACAACTTTGTGGGCTGTTAACCAATCGATTCCCAAAATAATATCGAAGTCCTTCATATCAAGAATTACAAAATTGGCTTCCAAGTTCTTCTCACCAATCAACACGGGACATTTAGATAACCCCTTATCTAGTTTCCCATGAGGACCAGTAGGTGTACTAATCAATAAACAACTAGACAACTTCTCGGGGATTAGGTTAGTCTTCTTGATGAATGCGAGATGACATGAGCGAATGAGATGCACCCGTATCAAATAAGACAAATGCGAGAAATAGAAGCAACTAACAATGTACCTGTAATCACTTCATGGCTTGGATCTGCTCGAGCTTGGAAATACTGAAAACTCTACCGGAGGGGAGGAGCGGGAGCACTCTTCACCCTTTGGGGCGAGGCTGCTTTGGGCGGGCCGCCGGACGAGCACGAGCGAAATGACCAGCTTGCTTGCGGTAGAAGCAAACGGGATTCTTTGGATCCAACGGGGGTGGCTGCAACAGAGGGCTTCGAACACAAAGGCCTTGCACTTGCACTTGCACTTGCTGGTGGTCGGTTTCCGCCATCTCTTGTCTAAAGCTGGCCGGGCTGCTTTGAAAACCCGTGTTCGACCTACACTCTTAGGCTGAAAGGTAGGAGTGGGGTAGGGTGTAGGTCTCCACCAAAGCAGCGGTCATTACGATCCACCAAACCAGAATTCCTTGTTGCCCGGGGCTTTTGCACACGAGCACTTTCCTTCTCTGTTTCTTCCAACTTCTTCGAGTTCTGCACCACTTGAGCATAGCTCACTATAGGCTGGACCTGTGAGGTAAGCTTTAATGGCGGGCGTAGATCCTTTGAAGAACTTCTTTGCTTTGGCGAGGTCATCCTTGAGAGAATCTGGAGCAAAGAAATGAAGCTCCTCGAACTTCTGTTGGTACTCCAACACAGACAGAGATCCTTGTGTAAGAATCATGAACTCAGCTTCCTTCGCATCTTTTACCGCCTCGGGAAAGTAATTCATACAAAAAGCCTCTTTGAACAACTCCCAAGTTACAACTCCTGCATGCAAACCTTCCAAAAGCAGGCCGAGTGGAGATCCACCATGCATCGGCTTCTTGTTGCAACTTATGTTCAGCAAACGAGAATCTTACGAGCTTCCGAGCATTGCGGATGTCGGAAAGCCTTCTCCAACTCACGAAGCCACTTGTTAGGAAACAAGGGGTCCTTGGTAACTCCAGGTGAAAGTGGGTACTTGCATCTTGAGAAAACTCTCCATCGGGCGAGTATGAGGAGTTCAGCTAAACCTCCCGCATTCGGGGGACTGCGGCATGAGGATTCACATTAGCACCAGCTCGGGTCTCATTATGCGAGTCATGAAACCCACCAACATCTGGTTGAGCGAGGCTGCTTGCTGCTGCATCATATTGCCCATAATATTGGCAATATCTCGGAAACTTCCAACATTCGGGGCACCAGGTATCTCATGGGTACCCTGATCAACATTAGGTATCTCACCACCTCCATGAGGTATTTCACCACCTCCTTGACCACTTTGGATTCACCACGCCCACTTCTCAGAGTAACCATTCTGCAAAACCGAGAACATCAAAATACCGAATTTCGAAGTTTCAACATAAACCACAAGTCCAAATGATTTGAAAACTTAAATCATGCTTAAATATATCCATATAGTCATCAAACAATAATCCATAAGGCAAAAATCACATTTTCCAAAAATTCAACAGCAAAAGAGGTCTCTGTGACCATTGGTCGAGTGATTGGTCGTGACCCGATCGACCAATGAGTCGACCAATGCAGACAGAATGCGAAAATTCGCATTATAAGCCTCATTTCCACATTCCAACCTCATTCTAACTTCTTCCAAAGGTGAGAGAGCTCTAGGGAAAGTCTCCAAAGGTTCTCACAAGTGTTCTTGAGGTGATTTGGTGCTTCAACAACAACACAACAACACACAACCATCACAAACAAGGTAAAACTCTCATTCTTTCTTCCATTTTCATCTTCTCATGCTTGCATTTCAAACAAAACCATGCTTTGCTTGTATCCAATGCTAGAAATCATGCTTAGGAATGCTTAGAAACATATTCCCTAGGTTTTAAACACAATGCCATGCATAGACAACAAGTTTTAACATATTGGTGTTCATCTCACAACGTTTTCATACCGAAATCGATATCTTTAGAAAAATTCCGTTTTCTCTCAAACCGCTTGAAATTTTCGCACGAGATCAAATGCTACATGCTCAAGATGACATTGTAGATAGGTCCATACAATTTGATTTAACCAATTTCAACTTTTCAAAAATCCAATTTTGACCTAAATTGCAAAATCCCCAAATTTCCTTCTTGCTGAATTTTTCGCTTTAATCCAAGTTTTCGATCGATTTTCATCAAACAAACTTCATAGACATGAAATTCCAAGTATTGCGCACATGCTAGTATGTTCAAATCAAATTTCCCCCAAATTTGAAATTTTCCAAAAAATTACGAAAATACCCTTTTGGCTCAAATCTTAAGGTAGCACTAACTGGAATTGTCTCTTGTTTCTTTCACAGATACACACTATGCAGAGGGGAGGGCGAGGACGAGGTAGAGGTCGTGGTCGCATTGTAGGTGCTCTTAGGGGCAGAGGTCGGGTTCCTTCGAGCCTAGACGGGAGGTTAGGAGACCGGACATGTTTGACACACCTCGGGCCGAGTTCTGTGCTGAGGCCTACTTCGATTCTTGCAATATCGAGATGGGACGTCTACTTCACTTACGCCAGCTCGAGCCTTTAGGATTCGGCGAGAGATTCGACACATTGCGGTGGACTCATCTCTTCACCGAGGATCTGCCGGTATACCCGGAACTAGTGAGGTTGTTCTTCAGCAACCTTACCTACACGAGAGGAGGCTCGAGGCCGAGGACATCCACTTAGACTTGTCCTCGGGAGCGGGGTCTTCCGGACTCAGATTCGCTTCTCCACCCGGGCATTGGCTGAGATCTTGCGGGTTCCTTACTATCCACGGCGGTGTGTGTGGATACCTGCAGGAGCAGATCTGGACAGCCATCTGATGCCGTACGAGCTTCGCGAGATATGCTCTACGCTATGGGATAGCCGTCGATGCTTCACTCCGTGGACCAGCGGACGGATGACGGATTCTGCACGGATTATCGGTCGCATAGTCGGCCGAAACATTATGCCGAAAGCCGGACATCACCATCGGGTCACGGTGATGGAGGCCTTAGTCATCTACCGCATCTACATGGGCTTCGAGATCGATCTCTCTTACATCATTCAGCGAGGTCATGCTTTGGACTTAGTTCTGCGGCCTAGCATGCGGAACCTTTGCTAATGGGAGGCTACCGACCTTGATCTTCGGGCATTTCGGGGTGAGCTTCGAGGATACACCGGTGGACACTTGGTTCACGGGGATACTCTATTGGGACTCGGACCATTCGTCGGATGAGACTGCGAGTAGTCGGAGAGATCTCCTGGTCCGGAGGGTGAGGATGATGAGGAGTCGGAGGATGAGGATCGGGGGTCGGAGGATGGAGGAGAGGATATCGGTCCGATAGTGATGATCGGGCCGGAGATGATGCGAGATATGCACGAGGTTGAGCCGGTGCATCACGAGTTTCCTTCATCACACTTCGAGGCGGGTGGCCCTTCTCATGCGGTTCCGGAGACTTCGGATCTTGGGGCACGAGATGAGATCGATGACTTCCATGCTAGAGAGGATGGAGGTCGGACAGGAGAAGATGTATGAGAGGATGGAGTCACGACGGGATAGGATAGAGCATCGGGTGACTCGGCTAGCGGAGGAGTTCGGAGCATACGAGAGATCGAGAAGATCACCTAGATAGATTTGTACCCTAGGATTTCCATTTATGCATTTCGGATGTAATCGTTGTAAAAACTTTTGAAATTAATGAAGTTCATTTTGTTTCACTTAATTATTGTATATTATGCACCTTTCTTTTCCTTGCATTAGTGACATTTGTTCAAGTATAATTATGGTATGTTATTCGGAAATGTTCTGTTATGCCTCAAAGATTAAGTTTCTAATTTAGTGTTCTATTATTCACTTCTAAGAGTAGAAGAGTCATTTCAGATCAATGACTCAGAAATGTTCAGCTATTGTCTTTTGTGGTTAGGATCTCCTCGAACCTTGGGCTCTGATGCCAATCTGTCACATCCTCCCAGCCGATACCCTATCTGGCATACCCGAGAGTGTGATCCACAGCCCGAAGATCAGGTATCGAGTAATCAACCTCCCATATAAACAATATCATAATCATGAACAATCATAATAATAGTGCGGAAGATAAACCATAGATTCAATAAGGAAAGAATGAATCATAAATAAATCAGAATACTAGATATAATCAGAGTGTCAAAACAGATAAGTAAAGTGAGGCAAAATCCCACTCTACAACCAGCGGAAAAGTAGTTCAAAAAGAGAATAAACTAGACAAAATCTAATCCCAGTAGCAAGTACAATGGGTAACTAAATTGTTCTCCACTTTATAGACAACATCCTTATAAGTGTAAATCTCATAAATGGCACAAGGACGCTTCCACGCAATGGTCGGACTAAGCATCGTACGGAGCATAACCACTCGCGGGATCTTCAGTGTAATTGTGGTAACCGCAATCACCTTCCTGGAGATATGCTTCTTCGCCTTGCGCTTCTTCATAGGGACCGTCATAAGTATTCGAGTACTGCAGAATAGTCTAACAAACATTGTACAATAAAGGAATGAGTTTCAAAGAAACTCAAGTAAAGGCGATTAAATCCATAATAACATAAATGGCGGGATTTCCGAAACAAACATAAATGCAATATGATATGAGACAAGCAATGAATGAATGAATCTAACTCTATGTATGCTGGTCTCTATTGGCAGACATGCTTTAAGTCATAGCACCGTACTTCTTTAGGAAGGTCTCAATCACTCATCATCAGTTGGTAATGGGTCCGACATCCCTCGGGACATTCCATGGCTGGGGGTTAAGTCACCACTCTCTCACATCACCATTGGTCTAAGTATCGGCGCATGTCGGGGGTAAAACCTAGCCAAATGCAAGTCTTCTACTTAGTTACATCAAGTCGGGATCCAGATACGTCCATTCCTCGTCCCGACGATCCTTTCCGGTATCCTTCACACTAGAGTCCTCATAGTCCCTGACTACGGACTCATCAACCCTATTGATCATCCACATATGGTAAACGGGAAGCTTTCACGTCCTCTCACGGGTTGGTTACCGGTCTTAAGCGCCCGTGAGCCCAAGTCTAACCATATGCAACCCTACCAATAAATGGCCCCCACAATGTGATTCCTGTCCTCTCACGGGTTGGTTACCGGTCTTGAGCGCCCATGAATCCCCATTGCTACCACGGGTCGTTCGGTCTCAATACCCCTCCGATTAGGGTCGACATAAACCGGACATCCTAGCCACACACTACTAGACAATCCTAGATATGTCATCCAACAGTTTAGGAAGGTGTCCAGAGGGCATCTCCGGAAACATCCCATAATATTCCCGTAGTAGTCCAAGGACAGAAGTGTCAAAAGGACACCTCTCCTTTCCAAACCATACTTAAGCATACACATGCATCAATTCATATCACCACACATATGGTAACTTCATATATGGAAAGAAATCAATAATTACAATCACTTTGTATATAATTGGTAAGTAAATCATACATGAATCAATTTAAGCAATGCTACTGTAATCAAGGTTATGCAACAGTAGTATATCATTGTAAGAATCTAATTAAGGAAACATATCAATGATATTCAAATATAGAAACTAGATTCATGCTATCTATGTAATTAAGGAAATAACCATCCTTACCTTTTATATCTCGCAAAGGAATCCTAAGAAATCAAGTAAGATCTTGGCAAACTTGAGAAGAATGTCCTAAACAAGTGTATACAACATATTAGGAAAGATCCCTAACAGAAAAGATACCAAAACATCCACCACAGACCAATTCTGGAGTTGCTGTACTCATTGGTCGAGTGGATTGGTCGACTGGTCCGATCAACCAATCGATCGACCAATGCAGACGATAAGCCTAAAAAAAACAGAGTTTTAAGATATGAAATCCGAATTTGGTGGTTCAAAAGGGTACTAATCAAGGGGTAAACTACATCAGTAGTATTCTAACATATAGGGGACCTCAAAACACTAATCAAATCAAGCCATCAAGATCCAAATTAGGAAACAAAAAGTTACCATAATTAGATCAACCATGGATCTTGATGAATTCAAAATAGAAATCAAAGACAAGAACAATAGGAGAAGGGATCATTGCTTCAGGTAAAGGTATCGTGAAAAGCATACTTAGATCTTCAAGGAAATAGGCTTAAAAGCATAAATCTAAATAAGGAAACAAAACCTACCATATATGTAACTATCATGATTCATGAAGAACACATAGTATGGTAGAAGAGAACAACTAGAGATTGATAGATCATGGATCACGAAAAGAAAACACAGCAATTAACTACTAACATGATCAATATAGAAGATCCAAGAAGATTAGAATTTAAATCAGAAGTTAAACAAAGATTAGATCATGGTTTGATCATGATTCTTTCAAAAGCTTGCAATGATCATGGTTAAGATCATTGTTCTAGCCTTTAATCCTTAGGATGATCATGAGAGACAAGTCCAGAGATGTTTGCAACAGAGAATGCAGCATCTCCTCTCTGCTCTCAACTCAAAAAGGAAAGAAAATAAGAGATAGAGGAGAAGAAGAGAGTGTAGACATACCTTTTGATGAAAAGGAAGAGTTTTGACGAAGATCCGTCAAGAAAATCACCAAGGATGCAAGGGAGATGACTTGCAGAGGTCTTTGGTTCGTTCCAAAGAGTTTGGAGGCAGCAAATACGAAGTAGACTCGAGATTGGACTTAAATAGAGCAAGCAAAACCTAATTGCCAAAGACAGCACTCATTGGTCGAGTGGATTGGTCGACTGGTCCAGTCGACCAATGCTGACAGCAATTCCAAAACAGGGAATTGAAGACCCAGATCAAATCCAATCCTAAAGGGGTTTTGCACACATGTCAAGTGACTTACCTAATAGGTAGAAATGCCTTCAAACCAAGATAGAGAGCACTCCAAGTCCATCAACTAATCCGATCTTCATCAAGATTCAGTTTCCATAAATAGAACTTCATCATCAACTTTCATGGATTCAAAGCCAGACACCAAGTCCTCCACTGGGATGGCCCAAAGCTGACTTCTTACTTTACTTCGGGTCATCGGACCTACAAATAACAAGGTTTCCGGGTCAAGGTTAGGGCTGGGTTTTACAAGAATAGGTTGTTCAGCAAGGATGATTGTAAAAACAGATCATGAAGCACGATTAGTAGTTGACAAAGTTTTGGATGACCACAACCATGTTCTTCATATTGAAGAAGCTGCACATTTGTTGTGCTCCCAGCGTGCAATATCAACTAGCCAAGCCACAGAAATCAAAATGGCAGACAGAACTGGAATGGGAACAAGATTGACATATAATTTGACGGGTTTGCAAGCAGGGGGCAATGAAAATCTAGGCTTCACAAAAAAAGATTTGCAAAACTATTTGAATAACAAACGGCAGCGTGATTTGGCATATGGGGATGCCGGTAGCTTGATGCTTTATTTAGACAATCAACGAAATCTAAACCCTGCATTTGTGTATTCTGTACAGATGGACAATGAGGATAAGTTGACAAATATATTTTGGGCTGATCCACAGATGCAATGTGATTATCAACTATTTGGTGATGTAGTTGTGTTTGATACAACGTTCTGCACAAACAAAGAAAATAGACCGTTGGGTGTGTTTGTGGGATTTAATCATCATAGGACGCTGGTTGTATTTGTCACATCCTCCCAGCCGGTACCCTAACTGGCATACCTGAGAGTGTGATCCACAGCCCGAAGATCAGGTAGCGAGTAATCAACCTCCCACATAATCAATAACATAATCATGAACAACAATAATCGATGTGCGAAAGATAAACCATAGATCCAAATAAGGAAAGAATGAATCATATATATAAATCAGAGTACTAAATATAATCAGAGTATCTAAATCAGATAAGTAAAGTGAGGCGAAATCCCACTCTACAACCAGCGGAAAAGTAGTTCAAAAAGAGAATAAACAGGATAGAATCTAATCCCAATAGCAGGTACAAAAGGTAACTAAATTGTTCTCAATCTTATAGACAATATCCCTATAAGTATAGATCTCATAAATGGCACAAGGGCGCTTCCACTCTATGGTCGGACTAAGCATCGTACGGAGCATAACCACTCGCGGGATCTTCAGCGTAATTGTCGTAACCGCAATCACCTTCCTGGAGATATGCCTCTTCTCCTTGCGCTTCTTCGTACGAGCAGTCATGATATTCAGAACCTGTAGAATAGTCTAACAAACATTGTACAATAAAGGAATGAGTTTCAAAGAAACTCAGTATGGCAGTTAAATCCATAATAACATAAATGGCAGGATTACAAAACAAACATAAATGCAGTATGATATGAGACAAACAATGAATGTATGAATCTAACTCTATATATGCTGGTCTCTATTGGCAGACATGCTTTAAGTCATAGCACCGTACTTCTTTAGGAAAGTCTCAATCACTCATCATCAGTTGGTAATGGGTCCGGCATCCCTCGGGACATTCCATGGCTGGGGGTATAGGTCACCACTCTCTCACATAACCATTGCTCTAAGTACCGGCACATGTCAGGGTAAAGCCTAGCCAAATGCAAGTCTTCTACTTAGTTACATCAAGTCAGAACCAGATACGTCCATTCCTCGTCCCTGACGATCCTTTCCGGTATCCTTCACACTAGAGTCCTCATAGTCCCCGACTACGGACTCATCAACCCTACTTGGTTATCCACATATGGTAAACGGGAAGCTCTCACGTCCTCTCACGGGTTGGTTACCGGTCTTGAGCGCCCGTGAGCCCAAGTCTAACCATATGCAACCCTACCAATAAATGGTCCCCACAATGTGATTCCTGTCCTCTCACGGGTTGGTTACCGGTCTTGAGCGCCCATGAATCCCCATTGCTACCACGGGTCGTTCGGTCTCAATACCCCTCCGATTAGGGTCTGACATAACGGGACATCCTAGCCAAACACTACTAGATAGTCCTAGATATGTCATCCATTAGTTTAGGAAGTTGTCCAGAGAGCATCTCCGAAAACATCCCATAATATTCCCGTAGTAGTCCAAGGACAGAAGTGTCAAAAGGACACCTCTCCTTTCCAAACCATACTTAAGCATACACAAGCATCAATTCATAACATCACATATATGGTAACTTCATATATGGAAAGAAATCAATAATTACAATCAACTTGTATATAACTGGTAAGTAAATCATACATGAGTCAATTCAATATAAATAAGTAATGCTACTAATATCAAGACAGTACCACAGTAGTATGACATTATAAGAATCTAATTAAAGAAATAAATTAACAAGATTCAAATATAGAAACTAAGATATGCAATTTATGTTGTTAAAGAAGTAACCATCCTTACTTTTTATAACTTGCAAAGGAATCCTAAGAAATCAAGTAAGATCTTGACAACTTTAGAAGAAGGTCCTAAACAAGTGTATACAACATATTAGGAAAGATCCCTAACATAAAAGATACCAAAACATCCAAAACAGACCAATTCTGGAGTTGCTGTACTCATTGGTCGATTGGATTGGTCTACTACCGATCGACCAATCAGTCGACCAATGAAGACAGTAGCCTACAAAATCAGAGTTTTAAGATATAAAATCCGAATTTGGTGGTTCAAAAGGGTACTAATCAAGGGGTAACCTACATTAGTAGTATCCTAACATATAGGGGACTTCAAAACACTAATCGAATCAAGTCTTCAAGATACAAATTAGGAAACAAAAAGTTACCATAATTAGATCAATCATGGTTCTTGAAGAATTCAAGATAGAAATCATAGACAAGAACATTAGAAGAATGAATCATTGATTCAGATAAAGATATCATGGAAGGCATACTTAGATCTTCAAGAAAATAGACCTAAGAGCATAAATCTAAATAAGGAAACAAAACCTACCATATATGTAACTATCATGATTCATGAAGAAAGCATGGTATGGTAGAAGAGAAACGACTAGAGATTGATAGATCATGGATCATGTAAAGAAAACACAGCAATTGACTACTAACATGATCGGTATAGTAGATCTAAGAAGATCAGAATTCAAATCAAAAGATGAACAAAGACAAGATCATGATTTGATCATGATTCCTTCAAAAGCTTGCAATGATCATGGTTAAGATCATTGCATTAGCTATTAATCCTTAGGAAGATCATGAGAGACAAGTTCAGAGATGTTTGCAACAGAGAATGCAACATCTCCTCTACTGTCTTAACTCAAAAAGGAAAGAAAAACAAAGATGGAGGAAAAGATGAGAGTGTAGACATACCTTTGATGCAAGAGGAAGAGTTTTTGACGAAGGTCCGTCAAGAAAAACACCAAGGATGCAAGGGAGGTGACTTGCAGAGGTCTTTGGTTCGTTCCAAAGAGTTTGGAGGCAGAAAATACGAAGTAGACTCGAGATTGGACTTAAATAGAGCAAGCAAGACCTAATTGCCAAAGACAGAACCCATTGGTCGTGAGTGGATTGGTCGACCGGTCAATCGACCAATCGGTTCAAAGAACTCCTAAACAGGAATTGAAGACCCGGATCAAATCCAATCCTAAAGGGGTTTTGCACACATATCAAGTGACTTACCTAATAGGTAGAAATGCCTTCAAACCATGATAGAGAGCACTCCAAGTCCATCAACTAATCCGATCTTCATCAAGATTCAGTTTCCATAAATAGAACCTAATCATCAACTCTCATGGATTCAAAGCCAGACACCAAGTCCTCCACTGGGATGGCCCAAAGCTGACTTCTTACCTTACTTCGGGTCACTGGACCTACAAATAACAAGGTTTCCGGGTCAAGGTTAGGGCTGGGTTTCACATTCTTCCCCCCTTAAAGAAATTTTGTCCTCGAAATTGAAAGCGTACCTGTGCTTCCAAAGAGGTAAGGAAACTTCTTCTTCATATCTTCTTCCTTCTCCTAAGAAGCTTCTTCAGGGGTATGGTTCTTCCACCGAATCTTCACCAAAGGGATGGTGCGATTCCGCAGTTGCTTGTCCTTCTTATCTAAGATTTCGGCCGGCTCTTCATCGTAGGTCAAATCAGCACTAAGTCCTTCAGGTGCTTGCTGCAAAATGTGTTCCGGATTCTCTATGTATTTCCGGAGCATCGAAATGTGAAACACATTGTGAACACCAGTAAGAGGCGGAGGTAATGCTAATCGATACGCAACAGGTCCAACCTTTTCCAAAATCTCGAAAGGTCCAATGAAACGAGGGCTAAGCTTTCCCTTAACATTGAATCTCATCACACCCTTCATTGGTGAAACCTTCAAGAAAACCTTCTCTCCAACTTGAAATTCCAAATCGGTTCTCCTCTTATCAACATAAGATTTCTGTCTTGACTGAGCAGACTTAATCCTTTCTCTTATCATATCTACCATAGCACTCGTAGCTTCAATCATCTCAGGACCTAAGACTTTTCTTTCACCTGTCTCAGTCCAGTACAAAGGTGTCCTACACGTACTTCCATACAAAGCCTTGAATGGAGCCATGCCTATTGTTGCTTGATAACTGTTGTTATAGGCAAACTCAACCAAAGCTAGGTGTTCATCCCAATTACCACCCATATCCACCACACAAGATCTGAGCATGTCTTCCAATGTCTGAATTGTCCGCTCATATTGTCCATCAGACTGTGGATGATGAGTTGTACTCAAGTTCAATTGGGTTCCCAAGGCCTTCTGCAAACTATTCCAAAACCTTGAGGTGAACCTAGGATCACCATCAGAAACAATACTCAATGGTACACCATGCAAGCGAACCACATTATCCACATAAAGCCTTGCTAGCTTATCCAGAGTATGAGTGATCTTCATAGGAATGAAGTGGGCTGATTTGGTCAACCTATCAACAATCACCCACACAATGTCATTGCCTTTACTTGTCCGAGGCAAGCTAGTCACAAAGTCCATAGAGATATCCTCCCACTTCCAACTAGGAATAGGAAGAGGTTGAAGTAATCCAGATGGGGGTTGTCGAACGGCTTTCACACGTTGGCAAGTCTCACACTTGGCAACAAAATCATCAACATCAGCCTTCAAACCAATCCACCAAAAATGTTCCTTCAAGTCCTTGTACATCTTGGTGCTTCCGGGTGTATAGTAAAGACGTCTGGTGTGCTTCCTTCAATATTTCCTTTTTAATTTCTTCGTTTTGTGCACGCACAGTCTTCCTCTAAACAATAAAGCACCATCCATGGATATACCAAACTCGGGGTCCGACTTAGGATTCGAAGAAATCTTCTCAACTGTTACCAAAAGTTCTTGATCAGAACTCTGCAGAGCAACAATCTTATCTCTAAGGCCAGATCTTGCCGTCATGGCAGAAAGAATAAAATCAGAATTCTAATGGACAATCTCCAAATCAAAACTCTCAATAGAAGACCACAATGGTAAACTCAAAGCATTCAAATCCAAAGTCTTCTTCTGGTTCTTCCTACTAAGAGCATCAAGCAACAACGTTTGCCTTCCCTGTGGTGATACTGAATATCACAATCATAATCAGAGACTAGTTCCAACCATCTCCTTTGTCTCATGTTCAACTCCTTTTGGGTAAACAAGTATTTCAAACTCTTATTGATCCGTGAAAATGGCAATCTTCTCACCGTAGAGGTAATGTCTCCAAATCTTCAAAGCAAAGACAACAGCGGCAAGTTCTAGATCGTGAGTGGGGTAATTCCGCTCATAATCTTTCAATTGCCGAGAAGCATAGGCTACGGCCTTGCCATGTTGCATCAGTACGCAACCCAATCCAATCTTTGACGCATCAGTAAAAACTGTCATACCACCGGAACTATCAGGTATAGTCAAAACCGGGGCACTTGTCCATCTATCTTTCAACTCTTGGATATTCTTCTCACAGGCGTCAGACCAAACAAACTTCTCTTCTTTCCTGGTCAACTTAGTCATAGGAGCAGCCAACCGAGAAAAGTTCTCAATAAACCTTCTGTAGTAACCCGCCAATCCAAGAAAACTTCTTATTTTCGTTACCAACTTCAGTCTTTCCCAATCAGCCACAGCTTGGACTTTTTCAAGATCGACACGAATACCTTCAGCTGAAACCACATGGCCAAGGAATACTACTCTCTTAAGCCAGAAATCACACTTGCTAAACTTGGCGTACAACTTCTTTTCTCGCAATCTTTGCAAAGTGAAACTTAGATGGCTCGCATGCTCTTCTTCGCTCTTTGAATAGATCAAGATGTCGTCTATGAACACAATCACAAATTTATCAAGCACATCGTGAAATACTCGGTTCATGAGGTCCATGAACACCGCAGGAGCATTGATTAATCCGAAAGGCATGACTCTAAACTCGTAGTGGCCATACCGTGTTCGGAAAGCTGTCTTGAAGATATCACTAGACTTCACTTTCAATTTGTGATATCCGGATCTTAAGTCAATCTTTGAGAACACAATTGCACCCTTTAACTGATCAAAGAGATCATCGATTCTGGGCAGCGGGTACCTATTCTTGATAGTCAACTTATTCAACTCACGGTAGTCGATGCACAAGCGCATACTACCGTCTTTCTTCTTGACAAACAAGACCGGAGCTCCCCAAGGTGATACACTAGGTTGTACGAAACCTCTATCAATGAGCTCATTCAACTGGTTTTGCAACTCTTTCAACTCAGTAGGAGCCATCCTATACAGAGCTTTAGATACCGGAGCGGCACCAGGGACGAGATCAATAGAAAACTCGACATCCCTGTCTGGAGGCACTCCCGATAGATCATCAGGGAAGACATCAACAAAGTCACAGACAACCCTGACTTCATCGACTCTTTTCTCCACTTTACCCTTGCCTTCAGATGAAGCATCATCCACTAGGGCATAGACTTGCATCAGTGCAGACAGCACCTTCTTACAAACCCTTCTCTTCTCAACAAGAAATTCTAAGACCGGACTTCCACAAATATGGAACTGAATCTTCTTTGAGGAACAAAGAAACACAGCTTTGTGGGCTGTTAACCAATCAATTCCCGAAATAACATCGAAGTCCTTCATATCAAGAAGTACAAAATTGGCTTCCAAGTTCTTCTCACCAATCAACACAGGACATTTAGATAACCCCTTATCTAGTTTCACAACAGGACCAGTAGGTGTACTAATCAATAAACAACTAGACAACTTCTCAGGGATTAGGTCAGTCTTCTTGATGAATGCAGTTGACATGAACGAATGAGATGCACCCATATCAAATAAGACAAATGCAGAAATAGAAGCAACTAACAATGTACCTGTAATCACTTCAATGCTTGGATCCTGCTCAGCACTGGAAATACTAAACACTCTACCAGAGGGAGGAGTAGGAGCACTCTTCACCACTGGAGCAGGCAGCAGACAGGCCGCTTCGGACAGGCATGAGCAAAATGACCAGCTTGCTTGCAGTAAAAACAAACAGGATTGCTGAGTCCAACTGGGGTAGCTGCAATAGGGGGCTTCTGAACAAAAGGCCTAGGATTCGCATTCACAGGCCTAGCACTTGCACTCACTGATGGTCGGTTTCCGCCAAACTGTCTAAACTGGCCGGGCTGCTGAAAACCCGAGTTCTGACCTACACTCCTAGGCTGAAAAGTAGGAGTGGGGTAGGGTGTAGGTCTCACAAAACGCCGATCATTACGATCCACCAACCCAAGGTTCCTTGGCTGCCAGGGCCTTTGCACACGAGCACTCTCCTTCTCTGTTTCTTCCAATTTCTTTGAGTTTTGCACCACTTGAGCATAGCTCACTATAGGTCGGATCGTGAGGTAAGCTTTAATGGCATGTGGCGCAGTCCTTTGAAGAACTTCTTCGCTTTGGCGAGATCGACCTTCGGGAGAATCTGGAGCAAAGAAATGAAGCTCCTCAAACTTCTGTTGGTACTCCAACACAGACAAAGATCCTTGTGTGAGAACCATAAACTCAGCTTCCTTCGCATCTTTCACCACCTCGGGGAAATAATTCAAGCAAAAAGCCTCTTTGAACAACTCCCAAGTTACAACTCCTGCATGCAAACCTTCCAAAACAGGCCGAGTGGAGGTCCACCATGCATCAGCTTCTTGTTGCAACTTCTGTTCAGCATACAGAATCTTCTGAGCTTCCGAGCATTGCAGATGTCGGAAAGCCTTCTCCAACTCACAAAGCCACTAGTTAGGAAACAAGGGATCCTTGGTAACTCCAGTGAAAGTGGGTACTTGCATCTTCAGAAAACTCTCCATCAGGCGATTATGTGGAGTTCCAGCTAAAC
Organism: Hakea prostrata; assembly: GCF_041222555.1. NCBI lineage: Eukaryota > Viridiplantae > Streptophyta > Magnoliopsida > Proteales > Proteaceae > Hakea > Hakea prostrata. Next base: position 29,378,903 of record NC_142608.1, on the reverse strand, counting down.
CTCCCGCATTCAAGACTGCAGCATGAGGATTCACATTAGCACTAGTTCGAGTCTCATTATGCAGAGTCATGAAACCCACCAACATCTGGTTGAACTGAGCTGCTTGCTGCTGCATCATATTGCCCATAATATTGGCAATATCACGGAAGCTTCCAACATTCGGGGCACCGGGTATCTCATGGGTACCCTGATCAACATTAGGTATCTCACCACCTCCATGAGGTATTTCACCACCTCCATGAGGTATTTCACCATCTCCCTGAGGTATTTCACCACCTCCTTGACCACTGGATTCACCACGCCCACTTCTCAAAGTAACCATTCTGCAAAAACTAAGAACCTCAAAATACCGAATTTCGAAGTTTCAACATAATCCACAAGTCCAAATGATTTGAAAACTTAAATCATGCTTAAATATATCCATATAGTCATCAAACAATAATCCATAAGGCAAGAATCACATTTTCCAAAAATTCCACAGCAAATGAGGTCTCTGTGACCATTGGTCGAGTGATTGGTCGACTGACCCAGTCGACCAATGAGTCGACCAATGCAGACAGAATGCGAAAATTCGCATTATAAGCCTCATTTCCAAATTCCAACCTCATTCTAACTTCTTCCAAAGGTTTGAGAGCTCTAGGGAAAGTCTCCAAAGGTTCTCACAAGTGTTCTTGAGGTGATTTGGTGCTTCAACAACAACACAACAACACACAACCATCACAAACAAGGTAAAACTCTCATTCTTTCTTCCATTTTCATCTTCTCATGCTTGCATTTCAAACAAAACCATGCTTTGCTTGTATCCAATGCTAGAAATCATGCTTAGGAATGCTTAGAAACATATTCCCTAGGTTTTAAACACAATGCCATGCATAGACAACAAGTTTTAACATATTGGTGTTCATCTCACAACGTTTTCATACCGAAATCGATATCTTTAGAAAAATTCCGTTTTCTCTCAAACCGCTTGAAATTTTCGCACGAGATCAAATGCTACATGCTCAAGATGACATTGTAGATAGGTCCATACAATTTGATTTAACCAATTTCAACTTTTCAAAAATCCAATTTTGACCTAAATTGCAAAATCCCCAAATTTCCTTCTTGCTGAAATTTTCGCTTTAATCCAAGTTTTCGATCGATTTTCATCAAACAAACTTCATAGACATGAAATTCCAAGTATTGCGCACATGCTAGTATGTTCAAATCAAATTTCCCCCAAATTTGAAATTTTCCAAAAAATTACGAAAATACCCTTTTGGCTCAAATCTTAAGGTAGCACTAACTGGAATTGTCTCTTGTTTCTTTCACAGATACACACAATGCAGAGGGGAGGGCGAGGACGAGGTAGAGGTCGTGGTCGCATTGTAGGTGCTCTTAGGGGCAGAGGTCGGGTTCCTTCGAGCCTAGACAGGAGGTTAGGAGACCGGACATGTTTGACACACCTCGGGCCGAGTTCCTGTACGAGGCCTACTTCGATTCATTGCAATATCGAGATGGGACGTCTACTTCACTTACGCCAGCTCGAGCCTTTAGGATTCGGCGGAGATTCGACACATTGCGGTGGACTCATCTCTTCACCGAGGATCTGCCGGTATACCCGGAACTAGTGAGGTTGTTCTTCGACAACCTTACCTACACAGAGGAGGCTCGAGGCCGGGGACATCCACTTAGACTTGTCCTCGGGGAGCGGGGTCTTCCGGACTAAGATTCGCTTCTCCACCCGGGCACTTGGCTGAGATCTTGCAGGTTTCTTACTATCCACGGCGGTGTGTGTGGATACCTGCAGAGCAGATCCGGACAGCCATCGATGCCGTACGAGCTTCGCGAGATATGCTCTACGCTATGGGATAGCCGTTGATGCTTCACTCCGTGGACCAGCGGACGGATGACGGATTCTGCAAGGATTATCGGTCGCATAGTCGGCCGAAACATTATGCCGAAAGCCGGACATCACCATCGGGTCACAGTGATGGAGGCCTTAGTCATCTACCGCATCTACATGGGCTTCGAGATCGATCTCTCTTACATCATTCAGCAGGTCATGCTGGACTTAGTTCTGCGGCCTAGCATGCGGAACCTTTGCTATGGGAGGCTACCGACCTTGATCTTCGGGCATTTCGGGGTGAGCTTCGAGGATACACCAATGGACACCGGTTCCATGGGATACTCTATTGGGACTCGGACCATTCGTCGGATGAGACTGCAGATGGTCGGAGAGATCTCCCGGTCCGGAGGGTGAGGATGATGAGGAGTCGGAGGATGAGGATCGGGGGTCGGAGGATGGAGGAGAGGATATCGGTCCCGATAGTGATGATCAGGCCGGAGATGATGCGGATATGCACGAGGTTGAGCCGGTGCATCACGAGTTTCCTTCATCACACTTCGAGGCGGGTGGCCCCTCTCATGCGGTTCCAGAGACTTCGGATCTTGGGGCACAGATGAGATCGATGACTTCCATGCTAGAGAGGATGGAGGTCAGACAGGAGCAGATATATGAGAGGATGGAGTCACGACAGGATAGGATAAAGCATCAGGTGACTCAGCTAGTGGAGGAGTTCAGAGCATACAGAGATCAGAGGAGATCACCTAGATAGACTGTACCCTAGGATTTTCATTTATGCATTTCAGATGTAATCGTTGTAAAAGCTTTTGAAATTAATGAAGTTCATTTTGTTTCACTTAATTATTGTATATTATGCACTTTTCTTTTATTTGCATTAGTGACATTTGTTTAAGTATAATTATGGTATGTTATTCGGGAATGTTCTGTTATGCTTCATAGGTTAAGTTTCTAATCCAAGTGTTCTATTATTCACTTCTAAGAGTAGAGGAGTCATCTCAGATCTATGACTCAGGAATGTTCAGTTATTGTCTTTTGTGGTTAGGATTTCCTCGAACCTTGGGCTCTGATACCAATCTGTCACATCCTCCCAGCCGGTACCCTAACTGGCATACCTGAGAGTGTGATCCACAGCCCGAAGATCAGGTAGCGAGTAATCAACCTCCCACATAATCAATAACATAATCATGAACAACAATAATCGATGTGCGAAAGATAAACCATATATCCAAATAAGGAAAGAATGAATCATATATATAAATCAGAGTACTAAATATAATCAGAGTATCTAAATCAGATAAGTAAAGTGAGGCGAAATCCCACTCTACAACCAGCGGAAAAGTAGTTCAAAAAGAGAATAAACAGGATAGAATCTAATCCCAATAGCAGGTACAAAAGGTAACTAAATTGTTCTCAATCTTATAGACAATATCCCTATAAGTATAGATCTCATAAATGGCACAAGGGCGCTTCCACTCTATGGTCGGACTAAGCATCGTACGGAGCATAACCACTCGCGGGATCTTCAGCGTAATTGTCGTAACCGCAATCACCTTCCTTGAATTGACTACTAACATGATCAGTATAGTAGATCTAAGAAGATCAGAATTCAAATCAAAAGATGAACAAAGACAAGATCATGATTTGATCATGATTCCTTCAAAAGCTTGCAATGATCATGGTTAAGATCATTGCATTAGCCATTAATCCTTAGGAAGATCATGAGAGACAAGTCCAGAGATGTTTGCAACAGAGAATGCAACATCTCCTCTACTGTCTTAACTCAAAAAGGAAAGAAAAACAAAGATGGAGGAGAAGATGAGAGTGTAGACATACCTTTGATGCAAGAGGAAGAGTTTTGACGAAGGTCCGTCAAGAAAAACACCAAGGATGCAAGGGAGGTGACTTGCAGAGGTCTTTGGTTCGTTCCAAAGAGTTTGGAGGCAGAAAATACGAAGTAGACTCGAGATTGGACTTAAATAGAGCAAGCAAGACCTAATTGCCAAAGACAGAACCCATTGATCGAGTGGATTGGTCGACTGGTCCAGTCGACCAATTAGTTCAGCAACTCCTAAACAGGGAATTGAAGACCCAGATCAAATCCAATCTTAAAGGGGTTTTGCACACATATCAAGTGACTTACCTAATAGGTAGAAATGCCTTTAAACCATGATAGAGAGCACTCCAAGTCCATCAACTAATCCGATCTTCATCAAGATTCAGTTTCCATAAATAGAACCTCATCATCAACTCTCATGGATTCAAAGCCAGACACCAAGTCCTCCACTGGGATGGCCCAAAGCTGACTTCTTACCTTACTTGGGGGCCGGGGCCCCAAAAAAAAAAGGGGGGGGGGGGGGGGGGGGGGGGGGGGGGCGCGAGTGGGGGGGGGGGTGGGTTGTAGTGGGGGGAGAGGCGTGTGTTTTGGTTTGGTTATTTAAAATTGTGGGGGGGGGGGAGGGAAAGAGGACACCAACGAGAGGGGGGGGGGGGGGGGGGGGGGGGGGGGGGGGGGAAGGGAAGGGGGGGGGGGCGGGGGGGGGGGGGGGGGGGGGGGCGGGGTTTTAAGAAAAAAGAAAAAAACACCATGGATATTTGATGAATGACAACTCACAGTTCTTCAAAATTTTGAACAAATGCATATACAACTATACAGAAGTTGACGAATTTGAATATGCATGGAGCAATTTAAGAGAAAATCATGAGGTTGTAAACACTGGTTGGCTAGATAGAACATATGAAATAAAGGGGAAATGGGCATGTTGTTACATGAAGAACTGTTTCACACTAGGTGTGAGGAGCACACAGTTGGCTGAAAGTTTGAATGTTGATTTGAAACAATGTCTTGGACACAAACTTGATCTTCTAAGGTTTATGAGACATTTCAAGGATGTTATGGAGGCAAAATATGCAAATGAATTGAAAAAATAATTTGATGCACGGAATGAAGTTCTTGGGGGTGCACATTCATTGAAACCTATGTTGATTCAAGCTTACCAGTTATATACTCCAACTATATTCAAAGAGTGTTTGAAGGAGTTTAAGTTGGTGGATATTCACACTATCAATAGCCATTGAACCAACCCATGAATATGTATGTTGAATATGTGATTATGAAGGCAGATGCGACTGGTTCCTTTACAAGGAAAGCATACAAAGTATTGCGTAATACAGTAGAAGAAAGCCTAACTTGTAGTTGTAAGAAATTTGAGAGTGTTGGGATCTGTTGTGCCCATATCTTAAGAGTGTTCAATTATCTCCAACTCTTGTGCATTCGATAAAATATTTTTTGCTGAGATGGAGAAAATCAGCCCGAGATGTGCACCTACTTGACGGGACACGAAGAGAAGGGGATGCAAGGTTTGAAACTGATGGACAATTAAGTTGCTTACAGCGAAGTAGGTTGATTACCCTCCGTCATTTTTTAAAGTCATTAACAAAACATGTGAAACGGGGATTGGTTATAACATACTATGTAAGCATCTTAATGGGATTGTCAACGATCTCGAAGATGTAAACGTTGAGCATCATACTGACCATCCCTCCGAACAAAATGGTGAATCATACCAAAATTTACAGTTAAAACCAAAAGAGTCTCACAAAAGGAGATCGGGAAAAAGAATCAAGCCATTGCATGAAAAAATTAAAAAGAAGAGGCCTATCAACCTAGTGGAAAGACAGGGCTCCATTCAAGTAACATTGCCAGAGTCTGATTATTTGTCAATGTTTGACGGCTATAACACATGGTCAACTCAGGTAAATTAATTTCATTTTCAGCCAAACATGACATTGTTCATTTATTTTACCTCATTGCACAATTAATCTTACCTATGTGTTGTTGGATTATACAACACTTACCTTCCTCACAAAATTCAGTTCAACTTGGTGTAACTACCGATCATTCTTCATCTAAGGTTACTGTGGACAAGTGAACATGTATTGTTTGTATTGCTCATTTATCTAAATTTCAAACTAATTCTTTGCATCTATTTTGTTGTTGGATTATACAGCATGTACCTTCCTCCCAAAACTCAGTACATCTTGCTGACGTATGAGGATGCAGAATGAGTCTCTCAGTTTCAGATTGCTTAGGTGGCGTTTGGTTCTGCGTTTCCCTAGAATCTAATTCCAGGGAATCATGAAATTTGAAAAAAATTGTGTTTGGTTGAAAGTTGAGTCGGAACCTAGCTTCAGCTAGGATCCACTTTTAACACACAAATTTAGGATCACTTGGAAACCACCTCCTGAGGTGGTTTCCAAATAGACTCACCTTTTGGAACCCACGTATAAATAGGGGTTGGAAACCATCGTGAATCATTTTCTCGTTCTCGTTCGCGAAGTTTTTTCCGTCGCAACTAGGGTTCCTCTCTTCCATCGCAGCTACTGAACTCACTCATCTCTTCCATCGGGTTCTCGTTCCTCTCTTCCTTGCAGTTCCATGAAGGTTTTTCATCCGAGTTACGTAATTTGTTCTTACCGCTCGATTCTCGTTCAACAGGTAAACCTAGCTTGAATTAGTTAGTGCATTTTTTTTCTTCTTCTTCTATTCATACGTTTTTTTCATTCTGTTCTCTTTCTAGAGCGTTGTTTGATTACTTCGCGCTTGTTGGGTATGATTAGGGTTTTTTTTAGTAACATTTTCATGCTATCCCTTTTTGTAATTGTTCCCTGTTATTTTGATTGTTCTCTCCTTTATGTATTCAATTGATGGGATTCTCGACCTACATTATTCTTCATTCTTGTTTTATTTGTTCCTTTTTCTTCCGGTTGTAACTGTAATTATTTTCTCCTGATTTTTGAACGGAGATTGAGTCGATAATATGCTCAACAGCATTACCTATGTTTTATTTGCTCTTCTTTTTGTTTGAGCTGTAGTTCGATTATTAGCTCCTCATTGTTTTAGACCCTTGAAGGATTATGGCTTATCCAGATTATGTTCAATTTTGATGGTGGAAGTGGGTTCTTGATTTTAGGGTTTTGAGTGAAAATTGGGTTTTTCTAAAGAGAGACTGACTGAAGGAACTCTAATGGCTAGTGTCCCTGTGATTAAAATTCTTGTTGGAAAAATTGATGGTTGGATGGGCTAGTAGTGGGGATTAATTACATCATGGTTTATGGAGAAACTGATATTCAACAAAAAGGTTTTGGGGGCAGTGGTGTTTTAAATCTCCTGGGTATACACCATCAAGGAATCAACTGCTCCAGTCAATCCCACTAGTTTAGATATGAATCACTAAACTAAGGTCTCACATGATGGAGAAGAAGACAATAGCAGCTAATAGCATTGCAAAAAGTAATTCTGAAAATTCTGTAGTGTTCTTGGAAATCTAAGTAGTGAGACCTTAGGCCTAAACCTCACTCCTTATTACAATCTCAAAAGCTATTAGAAACTAAATAAAACATGGCTTTTTTGGAAATTCGTGGGAGCCTGTAGGAAATCCCAAATACACGTTGCTTCAGTCATGTGAAAAAATTAAGTGATCTCATGCCCTCTATATAAACCAAGCTTAAATGAAATGATAGCAAATGCAGCAAACCTCTTCTTAGTTTGAAACTGAATTTGATTGAATGTTTCAAAAATTAGTTGTGTTCTGCTTGGGACTTCATCCTTGTTTTAATGGGTTGTGGAATATATACATGATGTTGGAATGCATTGTCATATTAGGTATCCATGCCAAAAACAGCCTTTGGTGATCTTTCCTTTGGTTTTGATGTTCTTAAGTGGAATTTGTATTTAACTTAGTTTTCTTTTGGTTTTTATTAAATTGGTGGGATGTTCTTGATGGTTTGCCTAGTGTATATGATTTGCTAATAGAGGCACATTGACCAAATGAGGAAAAAACCCTTTCTATAATTAAAAAAAAGAAAAAAATCAACATGAAAGCAACCTGATCTGGGAGAACTTGTAGATTATACTTGGGGTGGGGGTTGTTTGGGTGGTGGTAGGTGTCTTCTCTAATTACGTGTAGATTATACTACACACACTGCTTCATATTTGGTTTCTTGTGTTTTTCGTAATTGGAATCCAACCATGCATCTTCTAAACTTTTATCATTTTGTCGTCATGTCATGTCATGTCATATATATCATTAATCTCTCTGTTTTTAGCAATCCATATAACAAAATCCAATGCACTATGAATCTTTAGTGTTATAAAAGCTAGAAAGTTTTTATAGGAAAGAAGACAAAACAAAAGAAATGCAGATATTATTTCTCATTCCATTGGATTAGACTATTAATATGTTCTTGTTGGTGGGTCATTTATTTCAGTTTGATTTAGTATACATTGTCTATATGATCACATTTCAGGACCTAAATTTAGACGCATAGTCACGTTGTTCAACATGAATGACAAAGAGTTGGTAGTTGCTCTGGTGGCCGCAGCAGTTGTCAACGTAGTTGAATACATTAATAAAACATATGTTGGGAGGCAACCATACCGAGTAGATGTCCAGCGTGGGTTTCTTGAAACCCAACGTTTTATTGGTGGCACCGAGCGTGCATGCCATGAGGAGACGAGAATGAGCCAAAGATCCTTTTACAGCTTGGTTAATTTATTGTGTACGAGGGGGCTGTTAGAAGACAACAAATTGGTGTTAGTTGAAGAACAAGTAACAATGTTTCTACATTGTGTTGGACACCACATTAAGAATTCGACTTTAAAGAACCGTTTTGGGCATTCTGGGGAGACAGTGAATCGACACTTTAATAGAGTGTTAAATGCAATGATGAAACTACACCCATTGCTTTTGAAACCCCCTAGTCTCACCACACATCAGAAGATAGCAGATAACCATCATAGCTTCTACCCATTCTTCAAAGATTGTGTTGGAGCCATTGATGGGTCTCATATACCAGCATGGGTACCTGTTGAACAACATAAGAAGTTTCGAGATAGGAAGGGTCTTATTACACAAAACATTTTAGCTGCATGTGACCATGACAAAAAATTCACGTATATACTTGCTGGTTGGGAAGGGTCTGCATCTGACTCCCGCATTTTGGATGATGCTCTCCATAGAGACGGAGATGCAAGATTAGTGGTTCCAAATGGTAAATTCTATCTTGCTGATGCTGGTTTTGCGAACCAAAGAGGTTTTTTTAGGCCATATCGAAATGTTAGGTACCATCTGAAGGAATGGAAGAGGGGAAATCAAAGACCCAAAAATGAAAGGAGTTGTTTAACTTGAGGCATGCAAGGTTACGCCACGTCATTGAAGGTGCTTTTAGTTTGTTGAAGAGTCGCTTTAAGATATTGGCAACACAAGCGCATTTTCCTTTCAGAACTCAAGTTAAGATTGTGATAGCTTGTGTACTGCTTCACAACCACATTTTAAACCACAACTCTTTGGAAGAAGAGGAGGAATGGCTTGCTCAGGAGTCAAGGGAGGGGTCAGGGCCAACAACAGCTTCCTCTTCCGCACCACACTTGGAGGAAGATGAGGAAAGTAGTGATTCTGATGAAGATGAAGCGAACCATGCAGAGTCATTCGATGCAGAAGCATTCCGGAATGACTTGGCAATACAGATGTGGAATGCATATGCAACAACAAATGTTGATGATGAAGACATGGGATCAGAGACTGAGTCAGAATGAAATGATTAAATTTTAAAATGTACTTCAATTTGAATATACTTGTTTGAGTTTGTGTATGGAGTGTACCTTATTTTGTTAATTTGTCTCAAACTTTATGGTATTATTTCACTTTGTCAAACTTTGTTGTATTATTTCATGTCAGAACTCAAATTATGATTGCTTCACATATTAGAAGTTGATATGTCTTTTTTGGTGTATTTACTTTTATGACTCAAATTTGATTTTAGCAGATAGACTCTCAAAATGCCTCTCATTCAAGAGGAAGAGATATAGCCTCATGGCCTACAAAGGTGTCTCTTTCTCTACTAGAGGCTTTCCTACATTTCCACTCTAGTGGGAGGGCAGGAGATAATGGCCTAAGAAGGGAGCATTGGATGGGAATCAGCAAAGAAAATCTATGAAAAATTTGGGTCAAACTATGATTGGGAGCAATGCCGCAATCATTTTCGGATTTGGAAAAGTAGGTTGCGTGCGCTTTCCGACCTACAAAAACAAAGTGGACTTGGATGGAATCCAAGTGAAAATAGGTTTGATGTTGCCCCCCATTTTTGGGCTGAAGTAAAGGTAACAAGTAATCTTCACCATTAGTAAATTATTTAATAGGTTAATGCACTTTCCTCACCGCTACACATTAGCAGAAAAAGTGAGTGAATAGGCAGCCCCAATAGTTGATAAAAAGTTTACATGTTTATATTTTGAATTTGCAGAAAAAAGAACAGAAATATTGGAAGGATCATTCGGTGCGTCCCATTCACCTAGAGGTTGTTGTGGCCCTAGGTAATGAGATTGCAACTGGCGGTCTAGCTGGAACTGCTGCAGATTTCATGAATGAGTCACAAATGGAGTCACCTTTAGCCAATGACTTCAACATCCACTTGGATGATTATGAGATTGGCAACTCTCATGTTCAGCCTGATACTAATACAATTGACATGTCAGCTACCCATCCATCTCCAGCTGAAAGTAGTCGATCTCGAAGTAGGCAAAGAGGTGATGATCGGTCTGAAAATTCCAACAAGAAGAAGAAAGGAGTTGAAAAAGTTGTGGGTCCCTTGGGGAATATCTCAGTTGCTTTGATAGACATGGTGAAGATTGCTGCAAAGAGGGTTGCTATTGAGAAGGCAGCTGCAGAGAATGCAGCTGCAGAGAAGGCAGCTGCAGAGAAGGCTGCAGCTGACAAGGCTGAAGGCAACATCGGGGATCTTCTATGTGATGCCATTAATGCAGTCATGGAGATTGACTTGGGGACTCGGATGCGTGCAAAAGAATTCTTTTTAAGTCACACCCACTTTGCGGGTGCACTACTTTAGGAGAAAAAGGAGGGTAGGGCAACCGTCATCAAGTTCTTCTTAGAAAAATATGGCTGATTACCTAGGGCTGTTGAATGGTCACAATATTTTGGGCTACAATCATGTATTTGCAGTTATGTTGAAAGACTCATGTATTTGGAGGGAGTACTTATGTCTAATTTTATTGAGATGTTTTAAAATGACTTATGTTAACTGATATATGGCACAATTCTTTTTTAATTGTGTCATTCATTAATGATAAGCTCTTATACAAGTAAGTTTTGCCTTTACCAAGTAAGTTGAGACCTTGAGTTTTGTATACAAGTTTATGCTCTGCCTACACTTCACATGTTACATGCTTTGTAGTTAGATGCCTCATAACAAAATCTGAAAAAGTAGGAAATGTGGATGTGCTTTCTTAATTGCAGCTACTGTTCATATATAATCTGCAGGTTATGTGATAGCTTCTTATAGGGTTTACCTTCAGGATCTTATTCAAATGAACCAGTAGTAAAGTTAGGGTTTTAAAACCCTGTGGTTATGGGATTAGAGCTTAATATGATGGTTCTACAGTTGGGAATAGAGTAAACTAGGTTCGGCTATGTTTTGGAGCTAGGATTGATTGAATTCAATTCTACAAAAATGGGCTGTGTTAGTTGCTATGAATTTTAATTGAGTGTAACTTTACAAGAAGAGTGGTGGAGGACAGGTATGAGGCTCAAACATGTCTTTTTGGGCATGAACAAGGTTCTCCACCAACCTTGCATGATCAAAGTCAGCGAAACTGACACACATTCTTGGATGCTGGGAACAGAAGGCTGATTAAAGGTGATGAGGTTGGTTGCATATGGGGGCGAGGGTGGGGTGTTGCTCAGGTGGGTGTGGGCAAGGATTTTCTTTTGTTTGGGGGAGTGGTGGGAACAGGAGGAGACAAGTGTGGAAAGATGTAGAGGGCAGTAAAGGTGTTGGGAGTGTGTTGCTAGGGGTTGGTATGAGGGTAAAATTGGTTTTTTCATTTCTTTTCTTCCTTTTTAAAAAAAAAGGGTATGACGACATAGAATTTCAGTTTTCTCTAGGAAACAAAAACTTTTGGCTAGTTTCTATGAGTAAATGTAGATTGAGTGGAGTATATTAATTGCATTTATATTTTAGCTTTTGTCTTTATTTTGGTGTTTTTTTTTTTTTTTTAATCCTTTTTGTCTTAGATTTGTATCATGTTTTTAACAGCAGAAAACTTATGAAAACCAGAAATGATAGTGGAGAAGAAGAAGAGAAAAGAGAAGATGGAGGAGAGGGAGGAGGAAGACTTGGGCTAATAAGCCAACTTTTCTCCTCGTGCAGGCTTATATTTAATGTAGAAAGCTGATGCGTCCAAAATCTGCTCAGCCCTTGGATCTCCACGTAGTGTCCTGCAAAACAAAAGCGTCAGATGTGGCCCGACCACTGGGGTCGGGAGTCCACCTCCGAAGGCTAAGTCAGTTGATGAACTTAATCACAAACGGCTCTGCTAGAAGCACAGAGCTAATGAATGAAGAAATGGGAAAGGTGATCTAGATAGCAGGACGCTGATAGTTGAGGTCTATCAGTATGTATCTGAACCTGAGTCTCAGATAGTATTCTCCTTGATCAATTGATCCGTCCCTCACCTTGTATAGTAGTGAGGTTTATATAGAGTGTACCTTCGAATCTCCTTCGTTGGATGCACTCGAGCCTTCTTCGGGTAGTCGTTGGATCTTATCAATAAGATCCGTTGAGCGATAGACTTCTACTAGTTTGGGCTAGTAGAGGACTCCTGAGATAACCGTTAGGTTATGCGATAGTTATCCCTTTGATGATGATTATCCGCAGCCGTCAGTTTGAGTCTGCTGTCATCAGGGTGATTACCCTAATCCATAAGTAAGATTAGGGCACGCTTGCAGCAGAATAATCTTTCTTCTTCAGCAAGCCATCTTCTGGATCCGGTTCGCCCGGGAGCGATTCGATTTTTTCCGTCTCGACCGGGGTCGAGGGTCGGACCAGGTATGAACCCGGTCAGATCATAAACTCTCCATATCACGAGCCCCCCAGACCAAGCGTTCGGTCGATCCCGAGGGCTTGGTTTTTAACTGGGTTCGTCGTCAAGTGATGATCTCTGCGTGCTTCATTAAATGTCATATCACATTTAATGCGGTGGTCACTTTTCCTCGAGCGTTGTGAGTGTAAGGCCACATGTCTTTGTTGCAGCTGATCTGTCGTGGCTCACGTCATCCAAGCGACGGTTTCCGAACGCCTATTTCGGATTCGTGAGTTCAAACTTTCAAAACGTCTTTGAATCTTGATCCTCAATTTTGCATCAATCTCGATCATTCAGATTCCCAAACACTCGTGCGGGAGTTTTAAAAGCGGTTCGTTGTCTTCGTAGGTTTCATTCTTCCTGTCTGGAATTTGAACCTTTGTTGTCTGCTTTCGCGCCTTCCCCGCTCTCAAGCTTCCGTCTCACTGAATCAGTAAGTTTACTGATCTTTTCTTTTTGTAGTTTACTGAAACGAGTAATGGCGGACGATAGGGCTTCTTTAGTACCCCATGTTGGTGATAGCAGTGATGCTTTTGCTTCTCCTGCCCCCGAACAGTCGGATAGTGATAACAAAACCCTAACTTTCCTCTGGCAGGAGTTCGCTGAAGTTTCTCAAAAAGGTTTTGAAAGAAAAACCGAAACTTCTCCTGTCCTTGTCGAGTCTGGATCTTCCAAGATCGTTGATTCCTCTAGGCAACCTCAAACCTCCGGGTCCAATAGTGGGCCTGGCTCTGTTCCCTCCATTTATAATGGAGAAACTCTTCTTTCCGCTGTCCAAGATTTTGACCTTCCTTCCTCCTATCAGGTTAGGGCTCCCCACCCTGATGAGAGGGTTGATTCATCCCTTTCGGGTGAATTTTCTCTGTACATAGATACACTGGAAAGTGGGGTTCGCTTTCCCTTTTTTAATCCTTTATTTTCCGCAGTTTTGAATCACTGGAACATTTGTCCCGGAATGCTCCTCCCCAATAGATGGCGTCTCATCGTCGGCTTCTTGGGTTTGTGTTTTGAGCTTGGCATCACGCCATCTCTTTCTCTTTTTGTACATTTTCATGTTCTTTCTATCTCCCATCCTCCCTGATGGGTCTTTCTTTCCAAACGCAATAGGGCTGAACTTGATTGGAGGGGCAGCATCCTCGCCAAAGGAACTTGCCCTTCTAACCACAAAAGATGGCGCGAACGATATTTTTTCTGTCGAGCGCCTCCATCAGATCTTAACTTCCCAACCACCTGGAGGAGGTTTACTTCTTTGTCCGAAAGTAACCGGGGCCTTCCCTTATCCAAAGAAGACGAGGCGGCCATCTTGAAGATCAAATCCATTCCGTGGTATCAAGAGATACATGGATATGAAATGGAGTACAACTCCATCCTTCAGTACTGGGGCTTGGCTCATTGTGAGCTTCTAACCATCATCCTTTGATTTGACTGAATTGAAATGTCTTGAATTCTGATTCTTGTCCTTCTTCTTTGCAGTGCCTCCCAGAACGAACCCTGAAAGCCTGCGGGTAAAGGCCGCTAAAGCCGTTGTGACAGCCGAACAACGATCGCCCAAGGTCTTGACTGCAGATCAAGAGGCTTCTCTTCCCTCTCCCGACCCCTCTTACAGGGGTATCAGGAATATCAGGCCTGTAGCTGATGCTTCGGGTAAAGGGAAGAAACCAATGGTGGAGAGGGCTACAGTCTCCTCCTCCGTCCAAACCAAGAGGAGGCATGACACAATTGATGCTCCCTCCAACAAAAAATCCAAAGCTTCGACGGATGGTGAGGAAGTCTTCCTTCCCCAGTGGACCCTGAAGATGACCGACAGGGTCACTCGGGATCCTGAGAAAGCTGCAGAGTGGAGCTCTCTCAGTCTTGCTCCTTCTGATCGCCAGGAGTTTGAAGCCCTGGATGACACCTCCCTTGTGAGTCAATCTACAAGGTAACGGTTTTCTTGCTTATTTATGTTTTCATAATTTCTTATGACTTCTTCTGATATCTTCTGTCTTCCCAGGAATGCTGTGTTGAGCTTTTATCAACACATGGAAGCATTGAGCCGTGTTGGTCGCACCAGCTCCTTGCTGCAAACTTGTGAAGAGAAATTGGCCAAGGCCAATTCTGAAATAGACCAGCTGACTGCAGCTACTGTAGAGCTGCAGAAAAAGCATGAGGAAGAAGTGACCTCCCTCAAGGAAGCCCTTGAAGCTTCAAGAATTCATGTCTCTGCTGCCGAGCGCGAGGCCAGGAAGCAAAAGGCAGCTGCCACGTTGTTTGGTGACCGCCTTGAAATTAAGAGTAGGGATCTCGAAGAACATCTGAAGTTGGCAATCCCTAGCAAGCCTGAGCATATCAAGCCAAACCTTCGGAAGGAGTGCATCCGGAAATACCTGGACAGCGTACCTTTCTCCGAATTGCTAGGTTTCTACAACATTCAGGCTTACCGCATGGGGCAGAACGACATTTGGGAGCAGATCCTTGGAACGATCCCTGACTTCGACACTGCTCCTTTTCGTGAGGTATGCCACCCAGAGGTCTTCGGGAAAGTTGGTATGGATCTCCCAGACTGGGCCCAGGGAGTAGATGATCCTTTTCCAGCTGACCCTCAATATGAGGCATATCTAGATGACGAGCCGGCACTTCCAGAGGAGAAATCACAAGCCGAGTCTCAAGTTGTTGCTGTAGAGGATTCAGCCGATGATATTCTTGAGGAAGGCTCTTCTCATGATCCTGAGAAAAGTCATCCCGACCAGGGTCCCTCGGGCAACAATGAAGAAAAGGCTTAGGGTGTTGTTCTTTTGTAAAGATGTACCCTCATTTTAATGAATAGACATTTCTTTACTCATGTTGGTCTCAAAATTTCCCCATCTCTTGCCGAAGTATTGCCTTGAATATCAAAGTATTAATGATAAAACTTATCACTTAACTCTTCATTCCTTGCCGAATAATGATCTTGTAGAAATATTGTGAAGATGCGTTAATCTTCCCCACTACTTCATTTATTGCAAAGTCCGCACGTTTCCCTTCTGCGAAGTTCAAACGTCTTCCTGCTTTTGTGTACCATTCACTGTTTCCAATGAATCGGAAATACCTCCATTATTTTAATGGCAGTGCGACGATTGGAGGTTTCTCTGCACCAGGTGCTCGCTTCCACATGTTCCCAGGTGGCATCCCTTCGACCGTCGATCTTGCTTTTTACGGATTTCGAAGCGTCATTTCGATCTGGGTCGTCGGTTGTCCTTATCCTTCAACCGTCGTCTTATACCTGAGGCTATTTAAAGCCTTCGTGGGTACTCTCCATCTATCCTGACTTCTGCAAGATAGATTTGCTAAAGTGCCAAAGCAACCTTTCGTCCTTCGGCCTGCCTCCGTATTCCTCGTACTTCGACGACAGCTCTATCCATTTCTGAACAAGTGAGTTTTAGATTTCTCATCTCCTTCCCCTTTTCCCCTCAATAGTAAACTGCACAGTAGTTATACTTGGGGTTTAGTTTTTTGGTCTGTCAGATGCTTTAGAAAACTAGGGTTTCCCCATTGTTGCTGTCATTTTATTTCTGTACTGATACGGCTGTTTGTTTTTTGTATAGTGGCTCCCAAGATCAACCCAGACTTTATCAGAGCAAAATCTCGCAAGAATAGCGTTCTGTCGGTGGTGATTGGGGCCAGTGCGGTGGTTTCAGCTAGTGAATCCTCCAAGCGTAAGGCGACTGCTGGCGGTGAATCTTCAAGTCAGATTCCTGCAACTTCTGTTGATGCCGTCCCTGCGCCTCCTTTTCCCAAAGTGACTGCTCATCTTTCCCAGGAAGATCTTGATCACTCCGTTGCCGATGGTGATGGCGGCAATCCTGCTGGTGAGCCTGTTGGTGAGCCTGTCGGTGCACCCCCGAAGGAGACTCTTCGGGCATCCGAGGCAACTATGTTGGCGTCTGATGAAGGTGTGGCCCCAGCAGGTGCTGCTCCTATTTCTAACTCTAGCGCTTGTTTGGCATCCTCCTCCCCTCCTTCTGAGTTGGAGGATTTTGCTATCAGGAAGCGCCATCGGATGACAAGTGATGAAGCTCATCCTTCTCTTGGTGTAGTTCGTCCTTCTCTTGATGTAGCTCATCCTTCTCATCCTTCGCTTGAATTAGTGTCAAACGAGTTTGAC
The DNA here is from genome assembly GCF_041222555.1 of Hakea prostrata. NCBI lineage: Eukaryota > Viridiplantae > Streptophyta > Magnoliopsida > Proteales > Proteaceae > Hakea > Hakea prostrata. The sequence goes on along the minus strand of NC_142608.1, from coordinate 29,361,998 downwards.
AAAGCGTTGGAATGGTGCACTGCTGCTCGAATGACTTCTGAGAGCGCAGTTCTTTCCAAACTTCCAGATGAAGTCTTTACGAAGTCACTGGTGATGTAAGTCTTTCTTCATTTTCCTTTGATTTTGAAAAATTACTTTTCTACTCCTCGCTAACTCGAAAGTTGTTTGCAGGAGTCTTGCTGGTAACTTCCACAACCAAGTGGAAGCAGTTGCTAGACTCAGTAGGTTGAGCAATGAAGTTTCTAGGCTTCAGGGAATCTCTGAAGCTAAAGATGTTGAGATTGCTCGCCTTCGGAATCTAGCTTGGGAGGTGGCAGGAGAAAAGAATTCGATGATTGGTCGTCTTCGGTCAGATTTGGATGATGCCAGGGAGAAGATCCGGCGACTGGAACGGACAGTTGGAAAGTCGGGAGCTAAAGGATCCGAAACATTACCCGAAAGGCAAGCCGTCGTTCCTTTGCCCGAATCCCTTCCAACTGATGTTCGCAGAGCCTGTGTCTTCAAGTATTTACACAGTAAGCTTTTTGTTGATATGTTGAATGCTTACAACTTGCAGGCGTACCGGGATGGTGAGAACGAAGTATGGGAATCAATACTAAGGAAAGATCCTCATTTTGATACGACTCCCTACGGTCTTGTTTGCCATCCTGAAGTATTTACCAACTCGGGTATTCCTCCTCCCATTGAACCAAGGATAAGATTGATCCTCCACCTTCCGATCCAGATGTTATGCAATATCTGGAAGATTCTCCTGTTTATTCTCCGCTGGAAGAAGTCAATTATGACGAGCTTGTGCCGAATGCGAGTTTGGTCAAGGACCATTCTTCTCCTGGACAAGCTGGGCAAAGAGTATGAAATTGCAAAGGATTTTCTGAATATTGGAATATTTTTGTAATCCTCATTTCTTCTCTTCTTTTCCTTGACTCCTCTCAATGGTTGACTCATATGTTTGTTCTAGCAAAGTCGCATCGATCTTGTATAACTTGTTAACAGTCACCTGTAATGACCTTCTTCTTTGATCAGAGATTGTCTCCAGCTCTTGTAATTGTTTTGATCTTGGCCTCTTTGGATCTTACGAAGAAATAAGAAATTACTTTATCTTGAACTTTGCTAGCCACTTGAATCGCCGTTGCATTAGGTCTTAGTTGTCTGAAACAATGCCTACACTTAAGGATTTCCGGAGAAATACAATAAGTCTGAGAAGGAACTCACTCGGGTTTTAAACCGATGCCTTATACTTAAGGATTTCCGGAGAAATACAATAAGTCTGAGAAGGAACTCACTCGGGTTTTAAACCGATGCCTTATACTTAAGGATTTCCGGAGAAATACAATAAGTCTGAGAAGGAACTCACTCGGGTTTTAAACCGATGCCTTATACTTAAGGATAATTCAAAAATTCAATAAGTCTCGAAGGAACTTACTCGGGTATTAAACCGACGCCTTGCAAAAGGAACTCACTCGGATTTTCATCCGATGCCCCGACTTAAGAAAGTTCGAAAGATTTTCCATAAGTGTTGAAGTGTTGAAGGACCCACAAGAATTTTCATCCAATGCCTTATAGTTGGATCTTGTTCTTGAATGTGTTCTTGAATGTGGTGTATGATGCCCCCCAATCAAAAGATAGTTTGTTGAAAACCAAAAATTGCATTGATTGAGTTGAAAATGATTACATCACGAACAAAATTGAAATCATCTTCAAGGATAAAACTTTTTGAGATGCCTAGCATTCCACGAACGATCCAATTCTTTACGGGAATCAATGTTCTTCAGCTTGTAAGCTCTGAACCGACCGGTTTCACAACCATATAAGGTCCTTCCCAGGAAGGGTCCAACTTTCTTTGGTGACACGGGTCGGAAGCTAGGGTGTTTCTCAACACCAAATCTCCGGCTAAGTACCGACGATTCTTCACTCGAGTATTATAATGAGACGCTATCCTTCTTTGATAATGTTGAGTTCGTGCTATTGCCTTTGCCCGAACTTCATCCAACAAATCAAGACTATCAAGCAGTCCTTGTTCATTTGCTTTTTCCTCGAACTCACGATCCCTTAACGTCCCTGCCATTATCTCCACTGGTGCCAATGCTTCGGATCCATATGCCAACCTGAATGGAGTTTCTCCTGTAGGTGTTCGAACCGTAGTTCTATAAGCCCACAGTACATTATATAGTTCTTCGACCCAAGAAGCTTTGTCAGCTTCGAGTCTTCTCTTTATTCCTTCCAGTAGCGTTCGGTTAGTAACCTCTACCTGGCCATTGCTTTGGGGGTATGCCACTGAGGACATACGATGCTCGATCATATATGTTCCACGAATTGCTCAAATTGTGGACAGTCGGCCCGAGTACCATGGTCGGTGACAATTATCTTTGGAATCCCAAAGCGATATATGATTGATTCAAGCACAAATTTCTCCACTTTTTTCTTAGTAATTGTCGCCGGTTGCAGCTTCTACCCATTTTGTGAAGTAATCAATTGCTACTATCGGATATTCTCGTCCGCCCGATGCCTTGGTGAATTTGCCCATGATATCAATTCCCCACATTGCAAAGGGAATGGGATTTAGAATTGAAGTCATAATCTCCGCCGGGCGCTTCGAAATCTTGTAGCATGAATTTGATGGTTACTACATCGACGAACGTAGTCCATAGCGACTTCTTGGATCTTAGGCCAATATAACCCCAATCTTAGAATTTTGTGGGCCGGGGCTCTACCACCCATGTGAGCGCCACAAATTCCTTCATGAACCTCAGCCAAAGCTGAGTTTGCTCCTTCGGGGCCTATACATCTCATAAGGGGTCCAGTATAAGATCTTTTATATAGTCTCCCATTTTGAATGACAAATTTAGCTGATCGAATCTTGATCAACCTTGCTTCTACTGGATCCTCAGGTAACTTGTCATCTCTTAGATATTCAATTATTGGATCCATCCAGCAACGTTCTGCTTCAATATAAGAAATTTCTTTCTCATGATAACTTGGAAAAGTTACCTCTTCAATATAGACCGAAGGGTCTAGATTCTTTTCCTTGGCATTGGCTAGTCGGGATAGCTCATCTGCCACTGAATTTTCATTCCTCGAAATCGAGATATCTTCAAATTCGAAATTGGTTTACGAAATGCCTGCACTATCTCCCGATATTTTTGCAAGCGTGGTTCTTTAATGCCATACTCCCCCTGGACTTGGTTGACTATAAGCTGAGAGTCACTATAAATAGTAACATCTGTAATAGCTAATGCCTTTGACAACCGAAGTCCTGCTATTAGGGCCTCGTACTCCGCTTCGTTATTACTCGCATCAAATGCAAATCTCAAAGCATATCGAATAATGAATCCTGCCGGACTTTTTAATAGAATTCCAGCGCTTTGCCCCATCTTTATTACTCGAACCATCGACATATACCTCCCAAGTGGTTGGTATAATGGGATCTTCAATGGTGGGTTCCCTTTGGTGCGGTAGTTTCTACTACAAAGTCGGCTAATGCTTGAGCCTTGATTGCAGTCCTGGGCTTAAAGCTCACTTGGAACTCACTTAGCTCAACCAACCAGGATACCAACCTTCCAGACAAATCAGGTTTGTTAAGAACTTTACTAAGAGGAAAAGTTGTAAATACCTCAATTGGATGAGCACGAAAATATGGCCTTAGCTTCCTGGCGGCCATCATGAGAGCAGAGCACTGCTTCTCAATCTGCGAATATCTCGTCTCCGCATCCAGCAACACGTGGCTTACATAGTAAATCGGCCCTTGTTTCTTATCTTTCTCCCGAACAAGTCTTGCTTGACCGACGGAAAGGGATGTCGCTAGATATAGCTGTAATATTTCCCCCTTCTCTGGCAGTCCGGACAGGATCGGTGGTTGTCCAAGTGCATCTTTTAATTCCTCAAAAGCTTTACGGCACTCTTGAGTCCACTTTGCTTCCTTAATGCCCTTCAGGTCTTTAAGTGCCTTGAAGAAAGGCAAACATTTTTCTCAGGACTTGGAGATAAATCGATTTAAGGCGACAACTCTCCTGTCAAACATTGTACATCCCGAACGGTTTTGGGAGCCTCCATATCAATCGAGCTTGTATTTTGGCGGGATTTGCCTCAATTCCCCTCTGTGATACCATGAAACCCAAGAATTTACCCAAGGAGACTCCAAAGGCGCATTTTTGGGGTTCAACTTCATTTGATGTTTCCTCGATCTTGAGAAAACCTCGATCAAATCTGCAATGTGATTTGCTTTTGTAAAGCTTTTCACCAGCATGTCGTCAACATATGCTTCAACGTTCTTTCCTATCTGCTCTTTGAAAATCTTGTTGACGGCCCTCTGATATGTTGCTCCTGCATTTTTCAGGCCAAAAGGCATGACCTTGTAATAATAGCTTTCACGATCAGTCATAAAAGCCGTATATTTCTCATCTTCCTTATTCATAAGGATCCGATTATACCCGAGTAGGCATCCATGAAACTTAAAGTTTCATACCCTGCGATAGCATCTATCAAGAGGTCAATCCGAGGCAGCAGGTAACAATCTTTTGGGCAAGCTTTGTTTAGATCCGTGTAGTCTGTACACATCCTCCACTTCCCATTCGCCTTTTTCACCATCACCACGTTGGCCAACCAAGTTGGGCACTCGATTGGTTCTATGAAACCAGAATTCTTAAGTTTTTCAACTTCATTCCGAACGGCTTCATACTTTTCAATAGAGAAATTTCTTCTTTTACGTATCCTTTGGTTTCGCCTTAGGGTCTATCCGAGTTTGTGCTCTGCAATGGCCCGATCGATCGCGAGCATGTCCTCAGCGAGACCACGCGAATACATCTTTATTCTGTTGAAGAAATAACTTCAACTCATCTTTAAACTCTTCCAATTTGTTCGGACCCGACATAAGTAATTTTTTTCGCATCCTCGGTACCACGGCTGGATTTGCTCTAGTTTCTCCACTGGTTCGGGCCTTTGCATCTCTGTTTCTTCCCGATCATCTCGAACCTCTATGGGGAGGGCAGTAACCTTCTTCGGACCCTCCTTGTCTTTTAAATAGGCAACATAACACTACCGAGAGATCTTCTGGTCAGAGGAGACTTGACCGATTCCCATATCAGTCGGGAATTTTATCTTCAGGTGTTTTGTCAAAACAATAGCACCTATCTTAGATAAAGATGGTCGCCCGAGAATCATATTATAGGCTGGTAGTTCTCGAACTACCAAAAAATTGATTCGGACAATTGTTTCCTTAGGAAAACTTCCAATGGATAAATCCAACTGAACCGATCCTTCAGCCACTGCAGATGACCCTGCAAAGCCATATAGGTGTGTTGATGAAGGTTTCATCAAATCTTGATCCACCTTCAATTTTTGATACACTTCGTAAGAAATTAGGTCAGCTGCAGACCCTGTATCAATCAATACTCTATGCACTTCCCGCCGTGCAATCTCTACCTTGATGACTATAGCATCATCATGAGGTAAACAAACATCTCTCTCGTCTTCTTCGTTAAAGGTGATAGAATCTTCACCATTCAGCTTCTTCCGCTTCTGCGCCTCTCCAGCTCCAACAAATTTGGATTTGGTTTTTAAACTCCGAAATGATTCAGGCTCTGGACCCCCGAAGATGGTAAGGATCGGTGACCGAGTAGCAGCTTCAATCACCTCCTTGCCTTTTTTGGACTTCGGGGCCTCCCTTGATCGTTCTGAACTGACCGAACGATTCCTTTTAGGGGCAGCCGCACGTGGCCCGCGTGGCTCCTCCCTTCTTCTGCTAACAAAGCTGGACAAATGTCCCCGAGATATCAATCTCTCAATATCGCCTTGAGATGACGACGAGTCATTAGTGTAATGACCATAGTCCTTGTGGAATCGGCAATACTTTTCCCGATCCTGCTGCTCTCCGGGTTTCAAAAGAATTTTAGGTGGCCACTTCAAAATATTTTTTCTTTTGAGGATATTCAGAATATCGGCCCGAGGAGCATTCAATGGAGTGTAATCACTTCTGCGGGGATCTTTGGCGCCAAGGTTGGGATCTTCCAACCCGATCACGAACATTCTTCTTTGGCTTAGCTACGCTCGGGAGCCTTTTGTTCCTTATTGGAGACTTTATTATCTCCTTGGCGCGCATCTAGAATCTCCATGACTTCAGCACTTACGGCATCTCTGTACCAACTCGGCATAAGTCGTGGGTATATCATGTAGTAATAACTCCGGGAGTTTCCGATTTGTGAGTCCTGTGAATAGAGCGGTTACGGCTACTGTTCATCCAAGTTTTCTATCTCCATCGTCACTTTGTTGAATCTTTTCGAAACTCTACGATCGATTCGTTCTTTCCCTGTTTGACGATAAACAAGGTTTCTTCCGTTTTCTTGACCCGTATCCCACTCTGGAATCGCCCTATGAATTGGCGTGCCAATTCGTCAAAGTTACGATCCTTCCCGAGGGAAGGTTAGAAAACCACTTTTGTGCCGCTCGAGTTAGAGATGATCCGAAAACCCTGCATAAAATTTCATCGAATTACCCGAAACTGCCATGGTCTGTTGGTAATAGCCAATGTGAGCTGTTGGATCTCTGGAGCCATCGAATGTTGAAAAGGTAGGCAAACGGAAGTTATGGGGAAACCGATATCCCGCGATTGGCTCAGCAAAAGGAGTCTTCCGAATGACTAAGTAAATATCCTCAGTTATTCTTCCCTTAGCCAATTGCCCTAACTTCTCATTGATGTTGGCCAATTCTTGACCAATCTGGGTCGGGTGATCTTCAGCAATACGATCATCACGTACTACTCGATCATCACGAACAGCCCGTCCTTCACGAACGTTTCTCTCGTCACGAACTGCTCGATCATCACGAACGGTTCTTCTGACAGTGGGTGAGTGAGTTCTTACCCCAGAATCCAACCTTGTATTTGAATCGGTTGTACTCTCTTGCGGTCTATCGAACCGATCGCCTCGCCTTAGTTGATCATCAATCCTCCGAAGTCCTCGATCTCCTTCACGAAAATTCTGATCAACATTCCGGTCTTCAACCATTCTTTGGTCACGTGGCAATGCACGTCTCCCCGAATCGTGTTGATCGGGTTCTTGTGGTAAAACCACTCGTGCGGCGAGCAAGCGGAGTGCTTGGCTCACCTCCAAGAGTTGAATCTTTACCTGATCCAATTGATCTTGGATTGTATCGGGAGGATTACGTCCTCCCTGGCCCTTATCCACTTCGATAGGATTTTGGCTTTCTGGGGAATATCTGGATTATTCACCCCGGGTATCCGAACATCGGAATTGCGTTGTGCAGCGGCTGCTGCGGCTGCTGATCTAGTCACCATGGCTTTTTCAAGTCTTTCCCACAGACGACGGCGCCAAATGATGCGTCCAAAATCTGCTCGGCCCTTGGATCTCCACGTAGTGTCTGCCAAAACAAAAGCGTCGGATGTGGCCCGACCGCTGGGGTCGGGAGTCCACCTCCGAAGGCTAAGTCGGTTGATGAACTTAATCACAAACGGCTCTGCTAGAAGCACAGAGCTAATGAATGAAGAAACGGGAAAGGTGATCTAGATAGCGGGACGCCGATAGTTGAGGTCTATCGGTATGTATCTGAACTTTGAGTCTCAGATAGTATTCTCCTTGATCAATTGATCCGTCCCTCATTTTGTATAGTAGTGAGGTTTATATAGAGTGTACCTTCGAATCTCCTTCGTTGGATGCACTCGAGCCTTCTTCGGGTAGTCGTTGGATCTTATCAATAAGATCCGTTGAGCGATAGACTTCTACTAGTTTGGGCTAGTAGAGGACTCCTGAGATAACCATTAGGTTATGCGATAGTTATCCCTTTGATGATGATTATCCGCAGCCGTCAGTTTGAGTCTGCTGTCATCAGGGTGATTACCCTAATCCATAAGTAAGATTAGGGCACGCGCTTGCGAGAATAATCTTTCTTCTTCGACAAGCCATCTTCGGGGCCCGGGGCCCCGGGGGGGGGGGGGTTTTCCCCCCGCCGCGGGGGGGGGGGGGGGGGGGGGGGGGGGCGGGGGGGAGGAAAAAATCCTTTTTTTAAAAGAAAACGTGGGTGTGGGTTTCTTCCCCTTCTTGTTTTTTTTTTTTTTTTTTATTTTTTTTTTTTTTTTTTTTTTTTTATATTATTAATAATTTTTTTTTTTTTTTTTTTTTTTTGTTGGTTGTGTGTGTTTTTTTTTTTTTTTTTTTTCTACTAGTAGGACATAATCTGTATACGTTTGTACATGAATTTTTGCTCAGAGGTGAGTTCTGGGGTCCTCTTTCTGTATACCTTACAGAAGATGAGAAACACATTTTCACTAGTTCTTTGGATAACTGAGCTTCGATGCATTTGATAATTGTTATGTTTGCTTACTTTTGGACCAATTGATGTTTAGTGCAGATATATTGAGGATTGATGAATTGATACATCTATAACATCTGGGAACCAAACTTCCTATGGTTTTTCGTTCCTGGTTGTTAAAGACTAAAGTTCATCACCCTTTCCGAAGCTTTCACTCTAGCAAAAGATTCTGGAATCCAGGCACTGAGGATATTCTTTTTGGTGGAATTTGTGTTAATCTACGTCATAAACAATGGAGATTCTTGGAGAAGATTGCTTGGAATCTGACAGATTCGTTAGTGGCACGGGTTATCCTACAATTTCAGTCCTCTCCGCAGTTGTCTTTGAATTTCTTCAATTGGGTTAGGGCGCAGCAAAAAAATCCAACTGTAAGAAACTGAAAGGGTGGGGGTGCAGGAGCAAAAGAAAGAAGGAGGGGGGGTGGGGGGGGGGGGGGGGGAGGAAACACACAACAAAAGGGGGGCCCCCCCTAGGGGGGGGGGGGGGGGTGTGGGGGGGTGGGGAAACTCGTGGGGGGGGGGGGGGGGGGGGGGGGGCGCGCTCTGGGTGGGGCCGGGGTTGGGGGGGGGGGGGGGAGGAAACATTATAGGAAATTCTGTTTTTGTGATGTGAAATTCCACAATGGGTCCCCAAGGCTGAAATAGGGCCTAGGGTTGCTGTCTGGCACCCTACGGCCCAGCCCAGCCGCATGGGGACATTTTTCATCAGCAGGGGCATTTTGGTCATTTTGGACAGCCCTAGACCAGTCCAAGTTGATCTTGTTAGATGCAGAATTGTATTTGGAATCTAGTCTTACTTTTTTGTTTTGTTATTTAAGTCAGTCCTTGTTAAGTTAAGAAAGAGTCCTAGTCTAGTTAGGAATGGTTCAGCAGGAATCTTATCTTAAAAGGGATTCCTTCTTATAATATAAGTCCTTGTGATTTTGCAATTTTATGTAGTTAGAGTTCTCCCTTTACAGAATTCTTTGTTTGCTTTGCTTTCTATGTTGAGTCCAAAGTAGGAGCATAGTTCGAAATTAGAATGGAATGTATCAAATGAAGAGTTGCATATGTATTCCATCATGAAAGTTTCATGTAAAGTTTATTTAGTTAGAGTTCTCCCTTTACAGAATTCTTTGTTTGCTTTGCTTATTGGTTGTTGCATGCAAAGTTTCATATGCTTTAGGTGGTTAGGCACTTCCTATGTATATGGTAGGATGTTTTGTGTTCCTCTCTATTTTTTTGCCATTTGTATCCAATTAGAGCTACCCACTTATTAAGTTTAATAAGTATTAATGTTTTTTCTTGAATAAACTGAATGTGGAAACTGAATCTCATGCAGGAGAAGTTAAGACTAATTTTCAAATATAGGTGGGTAAATATTGGTTTAATGTATTAATATGTTCTTGTTGGTGAGTCATCTGTTTCAGGTTTACTTTCATAAGGCTGTACTTAGTATGGAACAACAGCCTCCATTGTGCTATTGCAGACAAGGAAGGATGATCTTAATAACTTCCAGAACAAGAAAAAATCCAAGTCGAAGATTTTATAGGTGCCCAAATGGTAGTAGCCATCAAAATTCTTTTATTTGGGTAGATAAGATGTGGGAGAGTCAAACAATTGAGGAGGTTTCTACAGCTTCAGCATCAACAAGAAAAATTTGGGTGTTGGATGGCAAGCACCAAGTGAACACGTGCACATTCAAATTCAAATTCTGATGGACCAAATCACAATGTTGGCTATTGGATTCTTGTTCTTATGTGTGTGGTTTTGTTACTTTCTTGCTATGTACTTTTTTATGCAACCAAGATGTAAAAACATTTCTCTTTTTTAAGAATCGAATGTAGCTCCAGGTGGCCTTTTAAGAGCGGTGGGTCCTGTGGGAAACTGAAGACCTAATTGAATTCTCAATTTTTGTTATTTTGGCTTCATTGTGCTAGTTTTTTCATGATATTTGGGACAAAGACGGTATTTATTTTGAAATAAACTCTTATAGGTAGTGATTGAATCATACAACAAAGCTATTGTGTCGACTATTTGATTGATTGATGCGAAACACTGAAGTGCTTGAGAATTCCAAGTATTTAGTTTGAAAGTTAAGTTCAAAAACAAAATGGGAAATAGCTTGTTAACTGTGTCAAAGACAAAATGGGAAATAGCTCGTTAACTGTGTTTGGACTACAGCAAGGGAAGTTGACTAGGGGACTATTTCCAGTCAGTTAAAATGGCAATTTTTTTTCTTCCTTTTAACAGTGCTCACACACAATCAAACAAATTGTTAGTGCAACTTGGAAGGAAAAACTTGCTTAAGTTGATTGATTAGGTTATTATAAAAGTAAATAAGATTGATGCATTGGATTGAATTAGTTGCTTAGTAAGTTTGTGGATTAAAACCTAAGAAAAAAACCTTTTAATGCCAGAGGATCAAATACCTTACTAGTGACGTCACTTTCACCAAAACTTACTAACAACCATGGGTTCAAAAAGCTTAGGATGAACTCGTAACAATTGTATTGACTTGAAAGTTGGAACATATAACTGGGTTCTAATAATTTTGATGTTTAATTAATATTTATTCTTGACCAAAAATGTGTCTGAAAAATTTCATGGTTGATGTATTGAATTTTGACAAATTATTGTTATGCTATTTGGTTAATCAAATAAAATAACAAACAGATTCACTTTCAGAATCAGGGTAACCAAATGCTAATTGACACAGATTCACTTTCAGAATCAGGGTAACCAAACACAATTTTTTTTAGGAATTTGACTCTACAGAACCTACTTCCACAGACTCATGATTCCCTAGAAACATGATTCTGAACCCGATTCAACAGAATTGCGGAACCAAACGCCACCTTAGGAGATACATGGGTTTATCATATTGAAACAATTTTTATTCCCGGATATTTTGTATATGGATAGTGGTAATACTTTGTATCAAACAATGAGGGACATTATTTGTATCATTGAAGGATATTGGTTAAAGACTTTTGATGATCTTTCCACTCCATGCATTGTTGAAGACATATAATTGTGTTTTGTTTTATTTTGACTTATTTGAAATCATAAAACTTTGTCTTAAGAAAGGGGTTTGAATTTTAGATCTCCATATTTGACTCGCTAATGTGGTTGTGGATATATGAAATTGGTGCAGTTGTGTGATCAATTATCCGGAATGGGTGAATGCTATTGTGAAGACGAGTCATCTAAACGTACGGAGGAACTCAGTATCCATCATGTTACTGTGGACAAGGGAGGATGTTGCTGCTGACTTCAAACACAACAAAGCACGTACATTCTAGAGCTTCAACGATTAATGACAGTTAAAACCAAGTAGAGGACATGAGGTGAGATTGCCGAAAATATATGACGACCCACTACGCAATCCATTCAATCGCCCTGCTGCAAGGCGAGACCCTACTCATGAAGTGCACAATCAATATGTGTCACACCCCACCCAGCCGGATCCGGTCATACCCGAATGCCCGTGGGGGTGATACACCGCAAGATCTAGGTTCAGTGACAAATCCATACAAAACATGATATAGTATAATTAAATGGAAAAGAATAAATCAAGTTTCTCATATAAAGTTATCAAAATTGAAATAATGGTTACAATCATCCATTACTTCAAAATAAAGGTATAACTTCAGAGTTTTGAAAAGAAAAGAAAGTAGTTTTATTCGCAGCGGAAAAATAAACTAAAATAGTTCTCTAATGGAATCCAATCCAAAAGAACAGTCTTGATACTGGCATGAAGCTCCATGTGCGTCCACTTCTTCTTCGGTCATTCCTTCAAGAAGATATACTAGCAATGAATCCTCCATTTGAAAGAAGTCCTTGTAACCTGCAGTATAATCTAATAGAAAAAGACATATAAAAGGAATGAGTTCAACAGAACTCAGTGAGGTCAACTCAACATCATATCATGCATTCATTCACAAGATTCCACACCACACATACAATATGAATATCGATAATGTAATAAATGACAATGATGTGATATATGAATGATTATGCTCCTAACTCTATCATGAAGTCTCTATGGTAGACACGCATTAAGTCATACACTAGTCTTCTTTGGGCGGTCTCATCACTCTTCCCTCACGGCACTCAAGCACGTCTGTTGGGTTCTCCGCGGTTATTGTGTAAAGTCCTGTCAAGCCATGGTCGAGGATTAGGTCACCACTCTCTCACATCACCATTGGTATAAGATCTGGCGCGTGTCAAGGATAATCCTAGGTCCAATGCAAAGTCAAACGGTCTCGTACTACATGTGGTATAGATACTTCCCCTATGGCACCAACCAACTCAGTTCAGTATCCAATATCTCCCCTCATGCCTAGTGCCATGTTGGTTCGATACTTTCCCACCTATGAATGGAATCCTCAACGGGAGGCATCTGTTGGATCCCATCCCTTAACCCAGTGGACATCCACATATAATAGACAGGATGATCTCCATGTCCTCTCACGGGTCATTTCACCGGTCTTGAGCGCCCATGAGCCCTTATCTATTATATGCAACCCTACCTCTCTATGATGATAGTGGGCCTGCTTGACACACAGGACTTAGCCACTAACATCACGGGTTAACCGGCTTCAATACCCCTGCCGAAAGGGTAGTAGTACTCATGAGGTCACCTAACCAAACACATGCCCTAAATATGTAAATCAATAATAGGGAAAGAGCCAAGGACACCATAGGAATGCGTCCCATACCGCCTCCTTTGGTATCCTATGGCAGAAATGCCAAAAAGGCATTTCCCATTCCCAACCACAATATAAGCAATCATATAATGTCACTAGGGCAATGGGTGAACCCACAACCCTAGTAGAAAATACAAGGTAGAGGAATTAATAATATTCACCTCTCATACAATCACATTCCATTTCATAACAACAATAATAGATTTCAAAGCAAGGAGCAACATCAGAAGTAATAATAAACATAAAATTATAGCAATTCATATTTAACAAAAGACATAAAATACCCACAAGATAATACTAAAGCAATACAAGATATCAATAATGAAAAGTAACTAACATCATTACACATGTAATATAAAGTTAAGTATATTCCTCACCTTTTACTTTGTTCTTCCTCCAAATCCAAGAATCCACTCCCACAAATTAGTGATTAAAGATATATTAACCTATTTATGCAAAAGAAATAATTATCACAAATTAGAGCCAATTTGGGTCTCAAAGGATATCCTAAAATCTTCCCACGAAAACCAAAATCTAAAAACTAGGTTAAAAAAGGTCACTAGTGAATGGTCACTAATTTGCCACCAATTCGAAGTCTATAACGAAGCAAAACTTTGGGAGAAAATTAATTGGCACCAAAAGGATCCTACGGATACCTTCAATTTTATTAAATTTGACCCATCTCAAAAAGTCCCAAATTTGGCTCTCATAAATCACCCATGGGTAACCTAGAGAGTCAAAATGCGTAAACCTTAGTATGGGATCTTATCATTACTCCCATACTCAACGGAAGCATTAATATAAGAAAAGATAAGCTTGTATGATACCCATCATTATTCCTTTCCATAGATCCCTCAAAAGAAGAGAAGAGAAATTACTCCCACAAACTAGGAAGGGACATTAACACAAAAAAGGAAAGCATCCAAGATACCTAACAACCTTCCCTTTCAAGATCTCCACAAAAGAAGAGAAGATAAATTCTCGCCAACTATGATTAAAGAGAAGGGTTAAAGAAAACTAACCTTTCGTAGTGATTTTGCGAAGATTCCGATCATAGACACCTTCGGAAGAATGGAAATCGCTCCTCTCTTTTGTTTCTCCTTTTCTCCAAAGCCTCCGCCTCTTTCTAGCCTCCAAAAATTGCGTTTACGGATGAGATAAAACATAAATAGGGTTTAAAAATCCGAAATTCCAATTTTGCCCCTAAATAGAAAATGGGGTGGGGGTTGGTTCACCCAAATGGCCCAAACTTCTGGTCCATGGTTGGACCCCCAAACGAACTCCGATTTTGATAATTTTTAGCTCGTTGGAAAGGTCTTTCGACGATCTTCGATTTGACACCTTATTCATGCCAATAGGATTCTCCATCATTGACCTATAGACATTTCAAGATCACCCTTTTTACACTATCGAGACTAATCTTCTCTCTTCACTTAAACTCTAGGACAGTTTTTGAGTCAGTATAAGGGTCATCTACCAACATTGGTTCAATTTCCAATTCTTCAGGCTCGATTGAATGGTCCACGATTGTCGCCGAATCATGGCGCAGGTTCTCGATCTTAAAACTACGGGTTAAAGGGGTAGAAATCTGGGGGATTTCACAATATGCGTTGGACGTGTTCACAGAGATGTTGTATCATGTAATTTTGTTACTATGTGTTTGAGTTTTTATACTTTATTGTTAGGTACTTTATTCAATAAACATGTAAACGCCCTAAGTTCAAAGTGGTTGGGTATTACTGATAATTTCTTTGAACAAAATGTACTGTATCTATGTGAAATAATCACCATTCTTGTGCACATTTTTGGAGAGTTGTAAATACTTATCAAAACAAACTAGATATCACCCTTTTAAATATGATATTGTAGACATTCAATTAGTTAATTTGTAGGCTTGGTATGTAAAGTGGTTATTCCAATTTACCCAAATTTACCAAAATATATGAAGACTTGGTATGTGTTAATGCACAAACATGAATGCAAACTTGTATAAGGGAATGGTTCCTTTTTAAACAAAACCAACCCGTTTCATATCTGTGAACACAGAGACCAAACGGCCTCATTCCCTTTTAAACGGAATCAACCCGTTTCATCTCTGTGAACACAAAGACCAAACGGGCTCATTCCTTTTTAAACGGATCCAACCCGTTTCATATGTGTGAACACAGAGACCAAACGGGCTCGTTCCTTTTTAAACGGAACCAACCCATTTCATCTCTGTGAACACAGAGACCAAACGGGCTCTGTCCTTTTTAAACAGAACCAACCCGTTTCATCTATGTGAACACAGAGACCAAACGGGCTCGTTCCCTTTTAAACTGAACCAACCCGTTTCATCTCTGTGAACACAGAGACCAAACGGGCTCGTTCCCTTTTAAACGGAACCAACTCGTTTCCACAGAGACCAAACAGGCTCTGTCCTTTTTAAACGGAACCAACCCGTTTCATCACTGTGAACACAGATGTTGGGAAATGCCATGTCAGCATTTGCCACATCAGCCTCTATTGGTTTTGATGATAATAAACATGAATTACTAATGGCTATATTGAGTTATAATGTTTTAGTTCAAAATGAGAACAAGTGGACCAACTCCAAGTCAAAGCCATATGCAAGTCAAAGCCAAGATCATGCCAAGATAGACATGAAGATGGACATGAAGTCTAAGTCAAGATGACCATGCCAAGATGGACATGAAGACCGTTGCACAAAATCAAGTCGAAGATCAAGTCGAAGACCAAGACTTAGGTTGAATTAGGGCTTAGGACACTCTCGCATACACATTCATGTAAATGCATCAATTATATGTAATTCATATTACTAGAGTGACCTAGGACATGTTAGTAAGGTGTACAATGCTTAGGGTTGACCAAAAAGTCCAAAAACCCAAGCCATGTCCCAGCCCCAACTTAAGTCAGCAAAATAGAGTTCAGACGGATGTCCGTCTATACTGATAACTCTGTTTCTCAGAAAACAACAGAAGGCCAGACGAAATTTCCGTCTGGCAGACGGATGTCCGTCTGAGCCAATCCAGGCCAGACGGATGTCCGTCTGGGCAGACGGACGTCCGTCTGACCCAGATTGACTATAACGGCTAGTTTAAAGAGAATATCCTCTACAGCTGTTTGCAACGGATATTTTTGAGACGGATGACCGTCTGACCAGACGGATGTCCGTCTGGGCTGAAAAACAGGACAAAAATGTGTCCGTTTTCTATCCGTTGGGGATTGGGTTTTGGCACTCAAAGGTGCTCTATATAAACCCAATTCACCTCATTTGAGAGTAACAACACTCACACTTGATCACCCACTCCCCAAGTGATCCTAAAGCTCTCAAATTGCAAGAAAGCCTTGTGCTTTGCCTTTCACCTTCTCCCCAACCTTGAAGAACATACCAAGGTGTTAAAGTAAGCTTGTGGAAGTCAAGCTTGAGGCGATTGAAGGCTTTGGTGGTGCATGCATTTCATATCTTGAGCAAACAACTCTTATTGCATCACACACACACAAGAGGTAAAGTGTCACACCTCTTGTTAAGGTAACATCCTTCTCTTGTAACTGTTTTCAATTCTAGTCTAGGTAGATTAGAATTGGTTTTGGGTACTCTTGCCCATGAACAAAGATTGAAGAGGGTGCTCTTGCCCTAAGATAGACAAAGATTGTAAAGGGTGCTCTTGCCCCGTAACAAAGATTGTAAAGGGTTTGATCTCTACCCATTGTATTGAAAGAGAATCACTAGTGGAAACACTTTCTTGAGGCTAAGAGAGGAGTGGACGTAGACTTGCAAAGTCGAACCACTATAAAATACTTGTCTTGTGGTTGATTGTATTGTTTAATTTCATTTGAATTTTTTCAATTTACTTTGTATTTCCGCACAAACCGAAAAATTGGGACAATCCACTAGTTGCAACCTAATCACCCCCCCCCCTCTAGGTTGCACCAACAACAGAGACCAAACGGGCTCGTTCCCTTTTAAACGGAACCAACCCGTTTCATCTCTGTGAACACAGAGACCAAACGGGCTCGTTCCTTTTTAAACGGAAACAATTCGTTTTATCTCTGTGAACATAGAGACCAAACGGGCTCGTTCCTTTTTTAACGAACCAACCCGTTTCATCTCTATGAACACAGAGACCAAACGGGCTCGTTCCCTTTTAAACAGAACCTACTGTTTCATGTCTTGTGAACACAGAGACCAAACGGGCTCTGTCTTTTTAAACAAGAACCAACCCGTTTCATCTCTGTGAACACAGAGACCAAACGGGCTCGTTCCCTTTTAAACGGAACCAACCCGTTTCATCTCTGTGAACACAAAGACCAAACGGGCTCGTTCCTTTTTAAACGGAACCAACCCGTATATTCATAGTCACCCAGAGACATACAAATACGTTTTAAATAACAAAGTACATAGAAATACGTTTTCAATGTGAATATCAGCTGCGTTAAAATGGGAACACGACCTGTATAAATTTCTAATCTTAGCCCAAAATAAAAAACAAGGTTAGACAGGAGAAGACGAAGCATTCCATTTGGTGTTTTAAGAAGAGCAGAGAACGAGAAGAAGCTTTGAAATTGGTTGCAGATCTTCATGTCCCAAAACACGAACTCTGTAGAGTTGAAAACTTAGGTTTTATTATACCCAGCGTTTGGTTGAAGCTCCGACGGAGAAGAAGAGAAGAAGCCTCAAGTTACAGTGATCGCATTCATTGAAACTCTGTGATATTGAGGTATTGTACACTGGTGTTCATACTCTATTAATGCACAAAAACGCGTTCATACTCTTCGAACTAGGGCTTCTTTCTTCTGATTCATCATTCTTCTTCTGGTAAACGTATATTTTCCCTCTACTTTTACTCTTCATGAGCATTGCATTCTTTTTGTTTTGTTGAGTCCTTCGATATGGTTTCGACTGGAATCGTACCAACAAAGACTCCGTTCGATCTTTCAAACCAATGAGTTTGGATCTGCCAATCGAATACTACGAGTAGCGCTTCAATCTGTACCACTCCTTGTATGATGTGCCATTTGCGTGTAATGAAAGTGATACATTACGATTGCAGAAGAAAAAGCCCTAGTTTGGTATTTGGAAGACAAACTTAATCTGGCATGTGGATAGATTCTATAGCATTTGGAACCCATTTTGTTCTATTATCACTTCTTATTAAGTATTGGGTACCACTTATGGTTGGCAAATAGGGTTTTCTAATAAAACTTTTTTGGTGGGTGGGAGGGGGAGAAATGGCTTGGCATACACGAATACTCTCCATACATCAAAATTTTGTCTTTCCTCTGTTGATTATAAAGTTAGTTTCTGCAGTTCCATTATCATCATACGAGTTCCGTTTGGTCTTATATCTTTTCTGCCATGAAACCCAACTGTTCTCCGACAAGGGATTTACTGAAGCTTTATAACTAGCTGTGATATTTCAAATCTACTTGTATGATAGGACTCTGGTTAAACCATTTGTGAACCTCCGTGTGGTTTCAGTAATTCTATACTGGACTTGATTAATAAGTGAGTCTCATATTGTGAGTTTGATATACATCTCGACTGGTTTACATTATTCTCATGACTACTACTCATATTGTCATTTACCCTAATTTCAGGAAGACACTCGATCTTCAAGAAGAAGAGGAAGACAAGGTCAAAGAGTAAGCTTGGAATCAAGCCGTACGCGGTTTAGTTTTGACTGAGTGAGAAGCTTCTGGTTTTGGAGTCTGTCAAAGTATCATTTAATATTTCTGTTTAATCAGTAGTATTTTATTACAAGCTTAACTGTTTTGCTACAAAATTCTTGCAAATTATCTCTTATATTACTTAATTTTTAGGTTCCCATTCGGTAGAAGATTATATTCTGTACTGATCTTTTACCAAGTCATTTGTTTCCAAACTCAGTTATACAGCTTGGTATTGTTGAACACAATAGCTTGTGTTGAAGACAACTTGTTATTTTACTAATACAGAAACCCATGTTTGGTAGAAATGTGTCATTAATTGTATTTCCCTTTTCCATAAACCTATGCATATTGCAAGAGAAACAGTTTGAGATTGCTTAGGAGGGTTGCGTTCGGATAATAGGAACCCTAGGCATTGTCCATAACATGCTGAATTCCACGCAACTGGGGAGGCAGTCGTCGAATAAAAGAATAGGCCGAAAGCCCCTAAAAGTCACATTGGGTTATTGGGTTTGTTGGTTCAATGCTCGAGTTAATCCAACTGTTCCTCTTCTGCATCAATTGTTTGAACTCAACAGTCAATCTCAGTGGGGTTGCCTATCTGTTGACCGTTGGCCAACTGACACGATTGAACTGCTCGGGCCATATACTCCTCCCGGGTACTATGCCGGTGTCCGCCAAGGGGTGGACTCTCACATTTGTTTTTCTGGCAAGCCCCCAAGACCCCCAGTCCAGCCATTTGTCCCGACTACCTTTGTGAATGGCATGAATGTGGATCTGGATGAACCTAATAAGCCTGTTGACGAGGTCTAGGCTGGAGTAGTGGCCTTAGAGAGGATAACTCAGGTTCAGGGGGATTCGGCCGAAATTGCTCTTGGGAATTTATAATCTGATTATTATCGTTGATATGGAGTTTGTTGCAAACGCTTTCGTCAATCTGTACTTCTTTGTTTTCTTTTGTTATGTTTCTTCTAATATTTTTTTGTTTGTTCTTATAGTGGCCAACAAACTAGATATCAACGCTCTTCAGGCTGCTGATACTGGTTCTACAAAAGAGGAATTCGCCCTCAAGACAGTTATGACTGCCACCATCGAAGAGGCCTCGGGTTGCAGGGGCACTACTGAGGACTCTGTCTCGGCCCCTACAGTCTTTGTTCCCAGATGGACCTTAACTTCCACTGATACTATGATCACGGACTCAAACGCTGCCCTATCTTGGATTCTTGAAGGAATGGTCCCGTTTGATCGTCACCGTCTGAAGAGCATTCCAAACGTCAAATTTATGTCACATTGTTATAGGTAATTCCGTCTTCCGAATTCCGTTTTTCGGCTCTGTATGTATTCAGGTAAATTTTGTAACTTGATATATCATACTTGGTTCAAGTACTTATCGGGGGGAGCACATTTCATGGGAGAGTTGTTAAGTCGATTTGAGGAAAAGACTGATCAACAAGGAGAAGCTGAGAAAGCTTTCGCACGAACTCAAGCTGAGCTTTGTGACATGAAGAATTATGTTCAGGGCATGAAGAACCAAGAGGAGGAAAAGAGGCAGAGAGTTCGAGAGATGTCAGCAAGAAACTCAGCCCTTGCAAAAGAGCTTGCCCAAACCAAAAAAGACCTGGAGGAGGTTCAAAAGGAGAACGAGAACTTTGTGAGCGGGAAAGTCCATATGGAGTCCCTCCTTTAGCAGCTTCGTTCGGAACTGAAAACCCGGAATTTACATACCGTCACTGCTGACGATGTTCCCGACTTAGTCCAAAAGCAGATTATTACTTCGTACTTTGCCACTCCCCAATTCGAGAGACTTCAGACTCAACTCTCCCTCAGTTCATATCGTATGGGTCTTGACGATGCTTTTACTGAGGTCCTGAAACAAATTGATATTCCTAACCCTAAGATGTTATCTGGGATGTTGGACGAGAGGATATATGAGAAGCTTCACAAAGCTTTGCCTGAGGGGGTTAATTGCAAGGAACCGTTTAGTCCGCCCGACCCCGTCCTCTATGTTAATGAAGTTGAAGAACTGGGTAATGCAGATACCTCTGAAAGGGAGACTTCCGTGGTTAAGGAAACTCCCGAAGACGACAGTGAGAGTGAGTTTGTTGAACCAACCCTCCGCCTTGATGATAACGAAGACCCTCCTAGGAAGTAGCTTTATCTTGTGAAACAAAAGTTGTCTACAATACCTTCAGTTTTCTTTGATTTTAAATGTTTCCTTTGACTATGTTTGGAGTATGATCATGTTTCGATTTAATGCATGACATTCGAAGATTAGGTTATGCCCATGTCTGCTACAACTGATGAAGTTTCATTGAATTTGATAGGATTGTTAACCTATGAAACCAAACTATCAGGGACTGGTAGTGCTACATGTTCCACTCATGTTGTAAGAGGGTGTTCCAGCTC
The DNA here is from genome assembly GCF_041222555.1 of Hakea prostrata. NCBI lineage: Eukaryota > Viridiplantae > Streptophyta > Magnoliopsida > Proteales > Proteaceae > Hakea > Hakea prostrata. The sequence goes on along the minus strand of NC_142608.1, from coordinate 29,340,913 downwards.
AAATGACATGTTGTCTACATTTAATTTCAGGGTTGGTAGTGCTAGCAGTTCCAAATGAATTGAAAAATTAAAGTTTATGTACGAAATGAGGAATCTTGGGGGGTGCACATTCGAAGTGGAAAATGAAGTGATTGTGTTTTTAGCCTTTTTCAAAATTGCAATTTAGATGGAATAAGTTGGATGGAAAGAGGGAGTATATTCAATAAAATAAGATAATTTATTTATACTAACTTTCGGGATACAAAATAATATAATCAATCAGTGACAAGGTTTCCTGAACATAGGGTGCCTCCTAGATCAACTCAGGGGTTAACAACAAAATGCATGGAAGTTTGACATGGTGCATTTCATGGGGTGTGAATGAACGAGTCTTCCTATGTGGGAACAGAGGTGAAATTGGAGGTGATGATCATTTACCCATTTTTGCAAAAACGTGTGATATCAAGTGGCTCAAGGTTGACAATCACTCTTGTAATCCAATGTCACACATCATTATACAATGTCACCGTTCAAAAGAGTAGCTCCCAAAATTAAAACTAACCATTATATCTACAGGAGTTACCAATTGAAAGGAGAACCATTAAGGCACACATACCCAAATGTATAAACGGAACCAACCCTTTTCCCGGTGTTGGGAACAGAGACGAAACGGTTTAGTCCCTTTTAAAACGGAACCAACCCGTTTCATATCTGTAATCACAGAGACCAAACGGGTTCGTTCCTTTTTAAACGGAACCAACCCTTTTAATCTGAGGGATCACAGAGACCAAACGGGTTCGATCCTTTTTAAACAGAACCAACCCGTTTCATCTCTGTGATCACAAAGACCAAACGGGTTCGTTCCTTTTTAAACGGAACCAACCCGTTTTATCTCTGTGATCACAGAGACCAAACGGGTTCGTTCCCTTTTAAATGGAACCAACCCGTTAAATCTGAGGGATCACAGAGACTAAACGGGTTAGTTCCTTTTTAAACGGAAACAACCCGTTTTATCTGACTGATCATAGAGACCAAACAGGTTCGTTCCTTTTAAACGGAACCAACCCGTTAAATCTGAAGGATCACAGAGACGAAACGGGTTAGTTCCTTTTTAAATGGAACCAACCCGTTTTATCTGACTGATCACAGAGACCAAATGGGTTCTTTTATATTTAAACGGAACCAACACGTTTAACCTGAGGGATCACATTGACAAAACGGGTTCATTCCTTCTTAAACGGATCCAACCATTTTAATCAATGTCATCAGACTGATGAAACGGGTTGGTTCCGTTTCAACTGGCTTCAAAACGGAACAAATTTAGTGTCAACAAGTTTATAAAAAATTCCATTTCCACGTTGATGCGTATGAAGAAATAACACAACGCATCCTTCAAATAGGTTTCACATATGAATTTATGCTTTATTTCCATTGAAAGAAAATTGTGTGAATCAGACTAAGCAAAAGAATAAATTCTTTGGAGATCAGATTTTTATTGCGAATAAAATTGAAAAATTCCCCTGATCTGTTCTGAAATCAGACGAGGTAATCAAAGGCTCATGTTAATGCACAGTTTCGTCACTTCCATGCGCACGAATTTCCAAACACCAGTTCGACCTGTAACAAACCCAACCTCCTTAAATTTAGTTCCTCCATTCCGTATGGGGAGAGAAAGTCAACCAACCTATCTCATTACGTTTAATCTTAGGTTAAGAGGAATTTTGAGTGTGTATATGGATGTATTCGATGAATTCCACGCAACCAACCAAAGTAGTAAACAAATAAGGATTCTCAGTTTCTTTTATTTTTGGATTGAATAAGTTGGATGGAAAGAGTTAAGAGAATTTATCTACAGTAACTTCCGGGATATAAAAGAATATAATCAGTCAGTGAGAAGATTTCCTACATCAACTCAGGTGCTAAGTAGAAAATTCCCAGATAGAAGCATTAGCAGTGGTGCCTTTCATGGGGTGCTCATTCAACGCCTATTTGTATCTGGGCACAGAGTGCACCACAAGGGCTGAGTTTCTGTCCACTTTCACAAAGATTCTACCACATAAGGTCTGTAAAGGAGCTTCAAGTCATCCATCTTTCTGTCACCATCAAATGCACCACCTATCCTAGAGAAACAAGGAAATCAGTACTGAATTGATAGTACACGTAAGGAATAGAAAATTCCAGTGAGTCTGAAGTAGCATGTGTACCTATTAAAGAAACAGGTGCAACCCCAGGAGCAAAACTTTAAGCTTCAGGATGTTTGGTTAATGACACAAGAGCAAATGACCAATACAATAATGATATGAACTACATCACAATTACTAAACATGTAGTCGAAACACAAAATTACATTTCTTTTATAAATAAACTTAAAAATGTGCTTTTGGCCAAACTGTGACAAACTTGGTTAAATACCCCCAATCTGTGACAAATTTTCTTAACTACCCTACCCTAATACATGACAAACTAGCTTAAATACCCTAATATGTGACAAACTTGATGATTGAGATTGACATAAGATTTGGCTAACAAATGGTGGTTATTATAACCAATGAGTTCCCATCTAGTATATCAATTAGAAACGATCAGCAAATTCAGAAGACAAAGTACTGAACTAACTATTTTGATATCCCTTCAACATCTTCCCTCACCAAAGCCACTGGATCATCAGCTCTTTTAAACAATGGCTATTGTGAGAATAAAACATTATTCTTGCAGAACTGAAACAAATATGTATTCAATATGTATTTCACACATAGTATACTCAGATAACACAAGGAAAACCAATAGCTGATATTCTAATTGTATCTCACACATAGTATAGTCAAATAACAAAATATAAGAAATATAAAGGAACTGGGAACCTTACAACTTGTTCTCTGTCTCTTAAATAAGCATTGTTCAAAGGATTCAAACAAATAATCCCATTTACATAACATCCAAATTAAATTTAACAAAAATAGTCAACCTATTCAGATTCTAATGCAGATCCTTCAGCTTCTGACGAAGGTGGTGCCGACTCCGAAATTTCTGGGAGGTCCAGCTTATTGGCGATTTGGTCCACGCGCCGACGCATGTTCCGCATATCACCCCTGGTTCGTGATAATTGTTTATGAAAACCCACAAATTCAGCTCGAGTGATGTATGCATCAACACCAGCATGTGCTCCTACATCTGCAGGCTGCACTCCTACATCCGCCATCTCAAGATGGAATTTTCTTCCATGGATTTTAACATTGTTGTTTAATGAGCACATTTATGTGTGAAATCTTAGGGCATAAAGCATGCATTTTATACACTTAGAGTGGAGTTACCTTGGGTTTTATGTTGTTTTTGCAGATTTTATGACTTTTCAAGATTTAAGCAAATATTTGGAGTTTTGGGCTTGAGTCATGCTATTTTACACGTCAAGAAGTCTATTCAAATTCTCAAATGCGAAAATGGGCCTGATGGGCTAGAGATGTGTGATTATGGGCCAACTTTGAAATATTGAAGAGATAAAGAAGGCAAATTTGATCTACGGCTGCGATTTTAAATCAAATCTACAGAGATATTATTGAGAGAGTCCAAATGGAAAAGAGTCCTTGCATACCTCAATATCTTATCTCCTATCTTGGGTTTAATTAAAGAAAGAAAAAGAGGAAAAAGAATTATATTCAGAAAGAAAAAGAGGAAAAATCCCGTTTTTTAATGCCTCTATCCAGTTTCGATCAAACCCTTCATCGAACGGTCATTCGATGTCCGATCGTGCTGATTTTGGAGGAGAGCCTCATGACTACTTAAACCTCAAATCCAACGGTGGAATTATGCATCTGATCTCTCTAAGTTGGCGTGATTACTACGTCAAAACCCTAATTGTTGAGTCAGATAGAAACCCTGAGTTTTATTCAAATTCAGTCGTGCTTTATATCTCATGTAAACTCTATAAAAGGAGGAGAGGATACTCCATCAAAGGAGAACATGTTCTAGAGCTTAGTAGAAGCATTCTTTCTTCTCTCTTCAGTTTATTTAGGTTTCTCTAGATTTCTTTGCTTGCATTAGTGAGATTTAAATTTCTAGATTCAATGTTTAGGTTTAATCTTTTTATGTAATGCAATTCAAGTTCAAGCTTCAAGTTCAAGTTTCAATTTTTTTTAGATTTGTTTTTCTCTGGGTCTAGCAATTGCAGATTTAGATCATTCTAGATCTAGATCTGGTTGTTAGGGTTGGTTGAGATTCGAATTGTTTGTTCAATTCGCAAGTAACCTTCTTTATTAATCTTCTCTCCTCCCTCCATTCCCGCTTCTATCTACCCCTCCATATTCTTAATTTAGGATTTACTTTCAGCATTATTTATTGTTCTCCCTTCCCCTAGATCCTTGATCAGAGATGCCTACAGTCGTGCCTCTCTTTGGTTAAGGCTTCATTTTCCTTTTATTGCTTTGTTTATTGCTTTGTTAATTACTTTCTGCCTATTCATTCATCATCTCGGACCACATAACCGGAGCAAGCCTACAGTCGTGCCTCTGCTTCTGGTGACGGGTGGTGTTGCATCTGCATTTTAGCTATGAACTAAATTTTACTGACTGCTTTAACATACTAACTGGTTTTACTTTTTTTTTCCTTTTTATTTTTATTGTTCACATTTTTGTTCCTGTCTTTTATTTATGCATTGATTGTGTTTAATTTATCTTTCATTTCAATTCGATTGCATTAGACGTATAGATTAGGATCATTTAGTTTAGTTAATTAGTTAACAAAAATTGAATCATTCCACTCTCGCATTACTATTAAGAAGTTGAATTATAAGTGGCATATCTCCTTGAGATCGACCCGTTAGCTACACAATACCGTGCGCTTGCGGTTACTTTTAAAATTCACAAACATTGTTCTTCTTCTTATTCTTCCCACTTTCACAATCCTCCCCTCAAGATCAATCCCATAGCTAGTAAAGATGCAAGTAAGGAGTCTACCATATGGGAGAGCACGATTGTGGGCGTCTTTCGCATACTTCATCATGTGAATAATTATGTACTGCAGGTTGACAGGCGTCCTTGACTGAATGCAATGGGTCACATAGGCTTCAAAAGAACTGAGCCCTTCACGGTGACCTCTACATGGGATAATATTGTGTTGCACTATGTAAGCAATTGCATGAGGAATTGGTTTCAGGTTCTTCAACTTCACGTGGGTGTCACCCGTGTAGTTAACCATTATATCACTATAGGTGCAACCCACATCAATCAGGTGATCAAACTTCTTCCTAGGCTCCCAAAAATATAATTGTCCTTCAGTTGAGAGTCCTAGCCTATGACCTAGCTCACCAATATTCAAGGCAATCTCCACCCCTTTAAAACTGGACAGGGCATATAAGTTTCCTTCCTCCTCCTTGAATCTCAAATTAGAATAAAATACTTTCACCAGCTGATAATAGCATTTCGGAGGTAACTTAAGTATGTTTTCCCACCCAATGTCTCTAAACCGTTGTGCTACACCTCCTCTCTCAAAGGAAGGGATGTAGACATCCCTTCCTTCTTCTATAGATTGCTCTTTTATGAAAGTAAATGAGGCTCTGGCATCGTCATCCACTAAACCTGAAACGTCGACTTGGTGTTGCTTTCCCTTGCCTTTTGTTGCTTTTGCCTTTCCTTTAGTTGTTGCCTTAGGCGCCATCCTCAGATGTTATAATGGTTTTTGCTGCACAAATTAGCTAAACAACATATTACTACAATGAAACTAAAGTATAACAAAACAAGTAATAATTCTACGGATGACACAACATTAAAGAAAGAAGACAAGCATTCTAACCATGAAAAACATTTAGTCCACACATTAGTTATTCAAAATTGGATGCAAACCATTGGCCTGAATTGAAAGCTAGCCCCAACAAGTCATATTAAAGACAAACATTTCCACACCCATGTGCCAAGCATCCACCCAACCTCAACACGTCACAAAGAGAGGGAAAGAACCCTCTAATCTTAAAACCAAAATGCTTTAAATTTACAAACCCTAACAAGTTCAACTACGAACCATTAACAAAAAAACATGCAAAAAATTTAAAAAGTATCAAAGTGAAGTAGTTTAAGTTCTAAACATTCACAAATGAAGTGATAAAATATCCACAAATTGTAGAACAACATCAGCATTTAAGTTTCTTAGAATGAGGACCCACTTCTTCAGCAATCCACCTGTTAGTTGACCATAATGGTATACTAAAGGTACATAACTAGATTCTCTAAGTCATAAAACATTTATTTGCACTATCACTCATCTTACCCTGGGCTAAAGTACATCCACAGCATCATCAGCTATCAAAAGCAAATAATAAAGGAAGTTCAAAACACAAAAACAGTATGACAATAAACATCTTTCAGACCCAAAAAGAAATGACATTTTAAAGTCACTAAATGCGACAAAAGTAGAAGATAACATAGTAAAAGCTCTAACCAATCTGCAAGCCAGATTGTATGATCCGATGGAGTTTCAGTTCAGCAACAAACTTAAAAAAAAAATGAATAACATAAGGAAAGATCTAGGACTAGATTTGAAATAATGGACAATGTGTTTTATCGGGAACACTTTAGTTGATCTGATGCCACTTTAGTTGTCTACTACAACACTTCAAAAGACGAGTTTGATCCAATGGACTGATCTGAAAGTTAATACGTTATCCCACTAAGAATACGGTTATTTTAATCAAACTATTAGAAGTTATAAATTTATTACCAATTATTCATGTGGGATTCAAACCCGCAATTAAGCAATTTTTCTATTGTCAACCGCACTGATGCGATTGACAGTAGCAAAATTGTCAATTAAGAGTATCAAAAACCAACAACTTTCAGCAATGATATATGATTAATATGCTGCAAGAGAATCGCATCTGATCTTAAAATAGTAGAATATGACATCAAACTCACAATAGGACTATAATAAATCAAAACAAAAACCAATTAGCGAAACCACATGAAGGTTCAGAACAAAAACCAGATATTTAACACTGAAGCAGATTTGAAATCGAATAGTTACTTTTAAAGCTTGAGTAAATCCCTAGTTGGAAAATATAAGATTTCATGCCAGGAAAGGAATCAGAAGTAAGAACTGATATGATGAGAAGGAAACTACAAAACTAACTTCATAATCAATTGACAAAAAAGAAAAGAAGATCTATGGAGACCAATCTTGTATGCCAAGCCATTTATCCCCCCTCCTCCCCCCACCCCAAATTTTTTTTTTAATTAATAGAAAACCCTGTTCGCCAACCATAACTGCTACAAAAATCTTGAAAACAACTGATAATAGAACAAAACAAGACCCAAGGCTATAGAATCTATCCACATGCTGCAATAAAATCTTCGCATCTGATCTTAAATTAGCTTGAAACAAATTTAAGAGAAAAGAGAAGTAGAGGACCATTCGGCTCTTCTTTTTCCACCATAATCATATAACTAATGTGAGAGCTGTACAAGTGGCAAACTCATATAGAGAAAAAGATAGGCTATCTTTGAAGTTAAGCATTCTAGAAGGAAAAACAAATTTGTGTGTGTATTCAAGCCATGAGATGAGGGGTAGTATTTCTATTTCCCAAATACTGGACCAAATAATCATTATAAAACTCAAAATGAGGTAACCTTACTGCAGCTTTTAGGAGTTTTAATGATGTCAAGGAGACAATGTTCTCACGTTGTACATTTAATAACTTATTGCGTGAACTCAGTATTATGAAAAAGAAAGAAAACTACATAATCCAAAATGAGGTAACCTTACTGCAACCTTAAATCTTAAATAAGATAGAAGTGATTTTAACAATTTTGAGTGTGTAGAAGAGCATGATCTGATTAGTTTTTTCAAATCTTACAAATGAATAAAACAATACAACAAAAAATCAACAACAAACTAAGCCTTATCCCAACTAAATGGGGCCAGCTACATGGATCCTTTCAAAACCAAATAAGGAAAACCTAGGTCCACACAAAGGGAAATAAAATGCAGAAGGAAGAAAAAAAGAAGAGCAAACAAAAATCATAAGGGAGAGGGAATAGCCCAGTACATCAGGAAAATATCACCTACATGGCATCAACAAAATGAATCCTTGCCCTCTAACAGGCCTTACCTGAATTTGTATTAACTATGCATGTATTCTTCACAACCTCATCATAAGGCACTTTAGGCCAATCCTAGATCTTTTAGCTTCTTCAATTGGAATCATATAACTCCTTACTAGGGCGTCCCCAAGCCTACATTGCAAATGGCCAAACAACACAAGAGGACATTGTCAGAGCTTCACGCGTATCAAGGCAACTCCAAGATCAGCCCTAATATGTTTTTTCCTCAATTTGACATAAGACACTTCTTAATGCCTAACATTCTGCCTCATAATCATAGCAAGTCAGGCAGCAGCCTATAGGACTTTCCTTTAAGCATTAGAGGAATGTGTCAATCACATTGGGTTCCAGATACACCTCTCCCTTACATCCGTCTTGTTTTAATTCTTTGTGAAATTGTCATCTGTGTTACCTTCTTTGGGTATATAGACCCTAGATATCTTCAATAGTAATTGGTGATATCCCTCTTTCTCCTCAATTTGCTCCATGTCATTACCTATCCTACTATGACCAAAGTTACATATCACACACTTTGTCTTAGGTTTACTAATTTTGAAACCATTTATTTCCAAAGTCGATCTCCACACTCTACCAAAGCGTCAAGTAGCTGTCAAGCCAAGTTACTATCTCATCCACAAAGAGGATACACCATGGTACCTCGTCTTAGATTGGTTGACTCATCCAGGAAAAGCAAAAACATTATGTTAAGGTTCATCCATGCATTACCTAAGCTTTAGAGAAACTATAACCATTTCAATATTATGTTGAGGGTCATATTTCTTAATCAGCATGTACAGAGTGGAGTGTTGAGCTGTTAAGAAGTGTAATATTAAAAAATCATGTCTAATAGAGATGAGGATGTTAAGATTTAAGAGTAAAGAAACTACAAGGATGATGTAAGGAACGACCACAATAGAACTGGGTTTGGAGTAGCTATGGTCCATGATAAACTTAGAGAGTCGCTTTTGAGGTTGCATAGCCAAGTATAACGAAGGCCTCCAAATGCCTCAGTATAGAGGAGTGACTTGAGATTGAGAGAACCCCAAAAGCCAAAAATAGACCTAAAAGAATCATATGAGAGGTAATGAGGGAAGACATGGTTAGCTTAAGCCTCATAGGCTCATACCATGTATGACTTCAAATAGAGCGGATCCAAGAGGATGGATATGTGTGGCCGACACTATTTAGTTGTTCTATGATGTTGTGTTGTTGAAATGCACCCAAATATGATACATGGTGAGGACTTTTGGTAGTAGTTATCAAGTCTAAGAAGCATATGAAAGTACTGATCAAACTAGAGTTAAGGGAAGCCCTATACATGACAAGTCTTGAAAGAATCATTTGAGGCAGCATGGTCTTGTCCAATGGATGCTTGGGATGTTCATGGGAGTGTTTTCATTGCTTGGACACGCGTAGTTGACCCCATTAGTTGCTGCTATTATTGTTGTTCAGATATGTAAGCAACATTTCTACTTATTTTTAATGGATAAAAGAGTGTAGCAACAGAGTTCTACTGATGAACACATAATTATGTTTCAAGTCGTCATAATTCAACAGCAAAGTAGTTTACATACAATTGAAGTATCTGAAGTTTAAACTTTCAATTGAAGAAACATAAGGAAAGAAGTTTATAACAAAACCGATCATACCTGTCCAACTCAACCAAAACAAATCACAACGACAAGCAGTGAGGAATTGCTAAATCTGATTCTGCATTCCATAAACAAGTTTATGTTTATGAGCAAAAACACAATCCAAGTGGAGTCAAACCCACCACAAAATGATTTTCCAATCCAATGATCAATCAATTAATAAACTACAGGCAAACAACATTAGAGAATCCAAACAATGGTATTCGTTACTACCTAGCTCCATGATGCACTCAAGCCAAACCAGAGTAAACATTCAAGGATGACAGACTAATCTAACAATGAAAAAACCACAATGATAGCTCAAACTCACTCTTAATGGATCAAAAGCATCTCCACTAAGCAGCTGTCTACCAGTTCTTGAAAATCCAAAGAATTTATCACGAATAGCATCTAATAACCTCGCTTTCATTGTTGTTGGTGTATTGTCTCCGCTAATACTGGTGTCAACTGAATCGTGCATTACAATTTTCTTCATAAATAAACTCAAGAAAAAAAAATCGAAAGACTATAAAATGGAGAAAGCAACAATGAGAACATGGTCAGAAACACTAACCTGAGCTAGCCTCAGTAATCACTTGTTTTCTAACACTGAGTATGTGTTGTTCCAGCTTAGTCACAACATAACCATCAAAATTGAGTGGGCGGTGGTGTTGCTGGACGAGGAAGAAAGAGCATGACGGAGTGAGGTGATGAAGAAACAGCGAGAGACAAAGAGGGACGAGCAGTGCTCAGAAGGTCGACCGAGAGAGAGCGACAACGAGGGTTAGAGAGAGATAGAGCGAAGTAGCAACGAAAGACTCTTCGTCTTCAGAGGAAGTCGAGATTAGGAACACAAAATATCTGCAAAGCTTTCTCTGAAATCAGGGCCCAAAATGAAATTAGGGTGTTTTCTTCTTCAAACTGCTACTACTTCTTCTTCTTCTTCTTCTCCAAGAGCTTCTATCGATATCACGAAATGAGGTTTGGAGCTGAACAGTTTGGGTTTTGTGTTTTTCAAAAGATTTTGAAAAATCGTATATTTTGATTTCAAAATTTGTAATCGTATATAATGTTTTGGATTGTATATAAAACGTATCCCTCTCAATTGAGTCGAACTGCCCAACTTGAACCTTTGGGTTATGCTTGAACCGTTGTATATTTTGATTTTTTTAAATCGGACGGCTGACTGCACGGTCAAGCACATTAATGAGGCACTACTGAAGCAAAATTGAGGAAACAGGCACACTAAAAACTGTTTCTCGCTGAGAATCATTTCCAAACATGTCAATTGTCAATTGTAATGCTGAAAATTTACGGGATAAGTAAATTCGCCTTTCTCTAAGGGATAAATATGTCAATTGTAATGCTACGTATCTTTGTCTCGTGACTCTGGTCTCAACGGACGCTTTCGCATTACACTGTCATTCCTATTTGGCAACGAACCATTGGTCAACAAGGCGTGGCAGCAAACACGTGTACATCAACATAAATACGAAGGCATGGAATGGTTCAGAAATTTTCCTGCACGACTCACCTTGCTGTCTCTAAGAACGAGCGCGTCTTCTTATTCCTCTTTCCTTGTCATCTCATCTCACCTGAGTTACCTCACGATCGATGTTCCATTTCAACTTGGAATAACATTAATCTTTTGCCGTTTGTTTTCGGGTTTCTAGGGTTTCCTGATTTCCATTCCGCAAGGGTAAGGTTCTGAATCCGTTTTCGCAAGCTTCTGCAGATCTGTCTGCGGAAAATCTCATGTTCTTCCTTGCATTGGTATACTAATGCATGCAATTGGATTTATTGATTTAATTATCGATCTGGATTTAACCTTATAGCTAGTAAAGATAAAGTTTGTCTATTACTTTGCTTTTTATTTATGGGATCGTATACATCTTTTTGTGGCGTTGCGAATTTTGTGAAATATTTTGTAGAGCTTCGAAGTTGTAGATCTATCAAATACAGCCCCTCTGTTTACATCTTCCATTCTGTATGGTTGTTTCAATTACTGGCGGCTATTCTGAAACAAATTTCATCCGAGAAATATAACGGTAACGCATCCTAGGTTAAATTTTAGCAGTTTAGTATTAAACAGGAAGCGAATTGACCTCTGATTGTTCTGCATCTTCTGATTTATAAATCATATGTGTTATTCGTTCCTTTCTTGTGTTGATTATTAGCAACTTTCCTTGTCATATGCTACAATTTTCTGAATATTTTGGTGTACGTATGTTTTCTCATTTAGTTTAGAAACAACCTGGAAGCGAATTGACCTGTGATTGTTCTATCTCCATCTTTTTATTTGTATATCATAAGCATTTCTTGTTCATTTCCTATGTTAATTATTTGCAACTTTCCTCGTCATATACTAAAGTTCTGTGTATTTTGGTTTTACCCCTCCAAAAGGAAAGAAAATTTGTTGAGTACTTTGGTGCATTTTTGTGTTCTTATTCAAATTGAGTAAACATTTGCATATCTACTTAGACTATCGAAAGATTGTCTTGTATCAATATGTCTCACTATTCAGTGGTTCATGAGTAATCTGTCTTTTTCATCTCTGTCCTTGTTTAGTGAATCTCTGAACCAGGAACAGAGAGGAAGCTTATTACCCACAATAGAATGCAAATTTGAAATTCCTTTTTTTTGGCTTGTGGTTCATGTTCTGAACTAATCCCTGATTCTAATAACTGGTTTGGTAGCTGCTCCGCTTATGGCGTGGAAATGCTAGTCCTTATTTCCGTACCTCTTTCTCAACATAGGAAGAGCTGGGCTTAGCCCATGCTGATAGGAAGTGCTTTCGTGTTTGGATTACCTTCATGAGAGTCATGGTAATGTTGGGTCATTCCTTCTTGGAGTTGAAGCATGATAGATTCCTTTTAATTTTCTTATTAAGGTTGTAGCATGCAAGATTCTTTTTTGTTGTTAGACTTTGTTTTGTTCAAAACACTCAGTTATATATACATTGGAAATTGCATTGCCATATTGCCTCCTCTATGTTTTGAGATATTGAAAGTTTAGCTTGTTGCCTTTATACTGGGGTAATTTAATGCTTTGGATCTTTGGGGGATTTGAGGCTTGGTGATTGAGTTGGTTGCTTGGTCCAGTCATCCTTTTTTCTTACACCCCCTTCTCTTTGGAAGCAGAGCTCAACTTCAAAACTTTATTCTGTTACTGTACTTGCTTTATTTATGACTTGGTAAATAATTCCTTTCCTGGTTCTGAAGTTACATTCTGAATTCTGATTTCTGTATCCTCTTTCAAATGATATCTAATATCTAATTAATATTTCAGAATCAAATTTCAATTTTCTGATAGACTCTTGGTTTTAGTTTCCTTGTCGCTGTCATATTCTAGCCACAAGGATTTTGGCCAGCTCTGCAGAAATAATTAGCTGGACACGTGAGTCATTATTTATGTTCTCTATCTGAAATTCCGTATCTCTATCAAACCTAGACTACTACCTCATACAACTAGTAAGAATTCTGCGAAACATAATGTGGAAGCTTTCAATGTCTTAGCTGCCAGGTCCTCCGATCAGTCAGATCTGTAAAGGACTCAATTGTATGGCAGGTGTTGGTTGGTTGACCAACTAAGGCATGAGAGTAAATGATCCATTTTTTTTTTTTTTTTGGGTGCTAAAGTTTTTGAATACTGTGCACTCATAGATTAGCTTTTCTTGTTAGCTCAAAAGCTGGCCTTACTCATTTACTGTGCTTGTAGATGTGCTTGATTGCTTTAGGGTTGTAAACCAAGGGTGGTTATTTCTCTTGCATCATCATCGGTTAGAAGATTTAGCTCGTATGAATCACTATTGGTTTGGTACCAATAATAGAAGTCAGTTTAGCATCTCAATGTGCAGTAGCTTCTACATGTACTTTTTCCAATGCATTAGCTCTCTAGCCTCAAAATTTCACTCTTAAGGCCGATTGCTTGCTTTCTAAAAAAGACGCTAGCCCATGTATCCATTTTGTGTCTTTCTTTATTAGTCAACTTCTTTCTGGTTGATTTCATCAACCAAAGAGCATCTCTAGCTGCCTTATACTGAAATGGCTTTCTAAGGGCTAAAATAACCTCTGATTTTATGTTGTTTCTTGGTAAAGTTGACTGCACTAGATGCAAGCCAGCATTGGCTAGTGTCAGAAAATTTATTGTTATTGCACTTATCTCATGTATCTAATTTTTGCTACCAACCGTTGCACTTGACGTACTATTCACTGTTATTCTACTCTTTAAGAGCAGATGATGTGTCAGCTCTTGAACGAATTTGTAGAAGTACTTTTTTTGGATGAATAATTTGTCAACGTTGTCTTGAGCTCAACACCCCTCCTCCTTATACGTGGACTTTGATGCTGATGTCTTTAATTCTTTAATTAGCAGTGTGTAAGCTACTCTGATGATGCTCACCTCTTTGAGCTCAACTCTTTATTTCTCATTCTTTAGTATCTTGCTGTTTCTTCTGCTTCTGAGATAACATCTCCACCAGCTAGTAGTGCACCCCTCCGAGCGTGGAAAGCTTGAAAGTTCAATTTTTTTATTATGGGGATCAGGGGGGTCTGAGAAAGAGAAATCAAGATTGAGAGGCCAGCAATGTCGGTTGGAGGTTGTTAATATGTATACTAGAATTGGCATGGAAGGAATCTGATGTAACCAGGGTTGGGCCCAAAACTCAGACCCAAAGAAGCCAATGTAAAGCTGACTGAATCTCCCTCAGGCATTTTGGTCAATATGGGTCTAGATTGAATCCCCTCGATCCAAGGGTTATGGATCTAATTTTATTTTTTTTATTTGGGTTAGTAAATTGTGAGTTATAAAGAGTCCATTTCCATTATAAGTTAGTTGTGGATAAGATGAGATTCCTTATCCAAGAGGGTTTTTTTCTTTTAGGAGTTCGTTTTGAGTAAGAGTCATCTTTATTAGCAGATTCCAAGTCTAGGGTTGAGGTGTTTAAGTAATTAGATTCCATTTTGAGTGTTTAGGTCAAGATTTGTGGGATCCTTATCTTTTAGGGAATCCCAATGCAAGTCAGAGTCTCTATTGGGGCTATAAATAGCCTATTCAGTCAATGTAAAATTGAGTTGAGTCAAGTGAAAATTTTGAATTGAAGAAAGGCTTTGAGAGAAGTTATGGGGGCCCAAAGTGGGAGATCTGTGGCTGGTTATGCCAGTGTTTTCTGTAAAATTTGAACTTCTTCATCTCCCTCATGCTCAGCAGCAACTTAACTACAATCTTCCCTCCAAGTAAGAACAGCCCTACCCCTTCGCCTAGCAACCGTAGCCTCTTCCCCCCTTTTCCCTTCTTCCTGCAATAGCAGCAGCCCCTCCCCTGGTTAGTTCCACATCCCCAGCCCTTTTAGACCCCTTTCTCTGATGTAACCAGCCAAGGACAGCCCAAGAAATGCCGAAAGAGGGCCCAGACCCACCCACGTTTTGTGGCAAGTCCAGGGGGGCCGAACCAACAAAAGGGCATTTTGTCATTTTCCACCCATGGATTGAGTCCTAAGTAGTTGGAATTAATCCAGTTTTTTAGAATACTTTTTTCTGTTTTCCCGTTTTATTTGGAGTCTCAGTTTGAAAGTTATGTGAGATTTTTAGTTTGAGTTGGAGTTAGTTTGTCTGATTTGGTCAAGTTAGTTGTTTGAGTACTTGTTTAGCAAATAATTGAAGGAAGTTGGTTTTCTTAGAAGAGTCAAGTAGGAGTCTAGTTCCTTGCTATGAATACCAGTCGAGTCTTGTAAGTAATTCAGTTTTGATTGATGAATGAAATTATGATTTGAGAAATAGACTTGAGAGAAGCTGTGGGATCCGAGGGGTGACCTGCAGCTGGGTATTTGGTATTGTCTCTGCGATTTTGAGTTCTTCTTCCCCTTCAACTTCAGCAGCCGGTTAATTTGGGTTTTCCCAAGTAAGTACAGCCCTTACCCATTCCCCCTCATGGCAACTGTAGCCTTCTCCCCTTTCCCTTCCTCTTCCTGGGATAGCAGCACCCCTCCCCTCTGTTTGACCTACCTTCCCCAGCCCCTTTGACCCCATTCCCCTAGGATTGCACCAGGCTTTAAGACATTCCCCTACAGCTACCTTCCGAAAATGGCCTTATTTTCCCAACCCAGAAATTTTCTGCACTTTTTCTTCTTCCTTGGAAGAATTCTACAGAAGTCTTGAAACCCGCTGAAACCCAAATTTAGCAAAACTAGACTTCCTTAAACCCTTTAAAACACTTGACTCTAGTTCTGAACTCGTAAAACCAGCACTGCAGACCCCTAACATACCCTGAGCGAAACCTATCAACCTTAAATTGAGTTTCATTTCAATTTTGAATTTGAAATTTTGAATTACAGCAACTGTTAGACCTAATCCTCTGTTACAGCAAGGTTACTTTAGCCCTGGAATCCTCTACAGCCTCTGAAACACCCTTCCCCTTTTGCTGGAAAATCCTAGGCATCCTAAGAATCCAGGGAAATTACCATATTACCCCTAACCCTAGATTTGGAGTTACATCATCCTTCTTCCCTTAGGATCGCCCAAGCCTTTGAATATAATCCCACAAAATCTTCCCCCATTCAGCCTATTTTCCCTAAACCTAGAATTTCTTGCACTTCATCTTCTTCCTTAAGAAGAAATTCTGCAGATTTCTAAGGACATCTGAAGCCCTAAATTAGACATTCAGACCTTCTTAGAACATCTGAACCATTAAACCCCCTCTCTGAGTTACAAACCAGCAGAGACAGATCCTACCCCCACCCTCACCAAAGCCTACTCTAACCCTAATTTGACTTTAGATTTGAATTTCAAATCTGGAAATTCAAATTAAAGTAAATCTCAGACCTTGATTCTCAGCTACGGCACGGTTATCTGAAGCCCTAGAAGGTCCTAAGACCCCTGAAACACCCATCCCTTTCACTGGAATTCCTGGGCAACTCCAAAATCTAGGGAAATTCCCAGAATACCCTAGCCCTAGATACGCTCAATGTATGAATTGGGGAAAGGGATGCAACCTGGTTCTTTCTGAAATCGGTGGAAACGATTGAAAGCTATACTGACCAAGTTACATAATCGTTGTCGGACCCGTTCAATTTAGGGTCTTCTTAGTTATTGGTATCTCCTTCATCAATATCCTCTTCAGTGGCTAGCCTGCCTTTACATATACAATTTTTTCACTTGACCTGTCTGCCCATAATATATAGGCTGATAGTTGTTAACTAAAAAATTCCTGGTTTCTTGAAATTTGTGCTGTTTTACATTTCAAGTTTTGTTTCCAGATTTATATTTCTATCCAGAGTCTATGATACAATTTATTTGGTCTAAGCCATTTTCTTTTCACTAAATGTTCTTGCATTCCCCACTGATTTACTGACTAAGAGATTTCCCCAGATATCATATTTTCCTTCACAAATAGAGGATTCGACTAGCCACTTTTTTTTTTTTAAAATAAAAAAAATCGTATCAGAGCCCTTAATATTCTGATATTTGAATATCCTAAAATCTTCTTTTCATAGTTTGGTGCTATTCTGGGAGTTATCTGGTATTTTAAACCCTATCCAGTAGGTAATTTAGATTCCCTAATAGTTGGATTGGACTATGTAGTCTGAGGAATTAACAAAATGTCCTGACTTTGTGATTTAGTTGACCACGTTTTCTATATTCCATCTCATATTTCTTTTATTGGCTGTTTAATGTTTAATTTAGTGCTTCCCTCCTTAGATTTAACAAGTAGATTGATTTTTTCTCAAAATCTTCTTCTGGCAAGTTGATTTACTTTTTATTTGCGCTGAATTGCTTTTGTGCTATTCTCTTTGCTATTTAAATTTATTTTGGTCTTATTTATTATTATTTGAAATTGGGGGGATTCCTACTTTTGCATCCATTATATTCCTGATTTCCTTTTTCTTTCATGAACATTAATGATAATCATCACCATGATTTTGTCAACATTTGAATTGTCATTGTTATCAAGTTCTTATTGTTTTCTCATTCAATTTTTTGCCTTAATAACTTCTTTTTTTTTGGCTGAATTGATGCCTGCTGCTAAGTTCTGACCATTAGTCGATTTCTGATTGCAGGCGGGGACGGTTATAGTTTGATAAGCTAAAAATGGGAGGAGGATTCAGGGTTCTTCATCTTGTCAGACCATTCTTGTCATTTCTGCCAGAAGTGCAAAGTGCAGACAGGAAGGTTCCATTCAGAGAGAAAGTTATATACACTGTAATCTCCCTTTTCATTTTCCTGGTCTGTAGTCAACTTCCTCTATATGGGATACACTCCACGACAGGAGCAGATCCATTTTACTGGATGCGGGTTATTCTCGCTTCAAATCGTGGGACAGTAATGGAGCTTGGTATTACTCCCATTGTGACATCTGGACTGGTGATGCAACTTTTAGCTGGGTCAAAGATCATTGAAGTGGACAACAGTGTCCGTGAAGATCGGGCACTCCTGTAAGTATTTTTAGCTCTCTTTTCTGAATAACTTGTGAGTCTTCTGGTAGTGCTGCTTTAGTTTGTGAACTGGGGTTCTTAATAATCATTATCAGCTTTCCTATGTTGGGTTTAAATTTGCCATTTCATAGGTGTTTGCTTATAATGACTTGGACATATTTCAATCTTAATTGTGAAAACAGTAAGGGATCTTGCTTGAGATTTCCATATGCTTTATGAAGATACCTTGGGAGTCTGTCAAGTTGTTTGAACTTTGGACAAATTGTTGGGTTAAAATTTGCCATTTCATATGTGTTTACTTATAATGACTTCGACATTTTTCAATCTTAATTGTGAAAACAGTAAGGAATCTTGCTCGAGATTTCCATATGCTTTATGAAGATACCTTGGGAGTCTGTCAAGTTTGAACTTTGGACAAATTGTTGGGTTAAAATTTGCCATTTCGTAGGTGTTTGCTTATAATGACTTGGTCATATTTCAATCTTAATTGTGAAAACAGTAAGGAATCTTGCTCAAGATTTCCATATGCTTTATGTAGATACCTTGGGAGTTCGTCAAATCATATGAACTTTGGACAAACTCATTATTTTGTTGTTTGACTTGTTTGTTTGCACCATATTGCACCTTAAACTTTTTTGCTTTACTGCATTGCCCTTGCTTAAAGTTATTTGCCACTCATATCATCTATTGCAAGTATTATGGCATGCAGGTGGAAGAGGCACTTTTCAGTTTTCCCATCTACTACCCTTTTTGGGTTTTGCCATACTATACTTCATCTAATGGTTCCATTGATTTCTTTTTAGAAATGGTGCTCAGAAGCTGTTGGGCATACTCATTGCTGTTGGTGAGGCGGTTGCATATGTTTTGTCTGGGATGTATGGTAGTGTCAGCCAACTTGGAGTAGGCAATGCAATTCTAATAATTATCCAGCTTTGCTTTGCGGGTATCATAGTGATATGCTTGGATGAACTTCTCCAGAAAGGTTATGGACTGGGATCGGGTATTTCCCTATTTATAGCAACAAATATCTGGTAAGCTGTTCATTATTGTTTAGGGTCTTCATTGCGATATATCTTTGTAGGTTAAGAGTATCTTAAATAGAGTTTCCTTGTTTCTTACTGCAGTGAAAACATAATTTGGAAAGCATTCAGTCCAACTACCATCAATAGTGGGCGTGGAGCTGAATTTGAAGGTGCTGTAATTGCATTATTCCATCTCCTTATAACTCGTACAGACAAGGTTCGTGCTCTTCGTGAGGCATTCTACCGGCAGAACCTACCGAATGTGACGAATTTGCTTGCTACAGTCTTGATCTTCCTAATTGTTATCTATTTCCAAGGGTTCCGTATTGTTTTGCCTGTGAGGTCGAAGAATGCCCGTGGCCAACAAGGCTCATATCCAATCAAACTTTTCTACACCTCAAACATGCCAATTATACTGCAATCTGCCCTTGTTTCCAACCTTTACTTTATCTCTCAGGTGCCAAAGTTTTCTATTTGATATTTGAATGATAAAGCTTTAACTTTTCTTAATGTATTATAAAGTCTAATATTAATTGCATTGGTGCAGTTGCTATACAGGAGGTACAGTGGAAATTTCCTTGTGAATCTACTTGGTAAGTGGAAGGAGTCGGAGTACTCTGGCGGCCAGTTTATCCCTGTTGGCGGTATTGCATACTATATAACTGCACCATCAAGGTGATCTAAATCATTTAATTAATATTCTGTTTCTTTGATTGTTTATGGATGCTGGTTATTTAACTTGGCCTTTTGTTATCTCTTTTCAGCTTGGCTGATATGGCAGCCAACCCCTTCCATGCTTTGTTCTATATTGTGTTTATGCTTACAGCTTGTGCTCTTTTCTCAAAAACTTGGATTGAAGTCTCTGGATCCTCTGCCCGAGATGTAGCCAAGCAGTTGAAGGTAATATCTTGCCCCTGATCCTCTTTGTTATTGTTTTCTCATCTATGTTTCCTACTTAAAAAGCTATTCAGGAACTCAGTTGGATTTTTGAGCCAACTTGCTCCATTGCTTTGGTTTAATACCAAATCATTGCTTAAAGGGAAAATTTTCTTGATGTATGGTATTATAAAAAAGATGTCATAAGGTTATTTAAAAAATGTTTTACACTAATAGAGTTTTAATGGGAAAATTTCTCCATCTCCCCTTTACTTACTCTATTTACTTTACTCTGTTTACTGTTACTCCCCTCTCAAAAGTTTCACTTTTGATTTGCCCAAAAAGGTGAACTTTTACCTCTCCTTCTCCCTTAATATTTAAAAAGCCAAATTACCCTTTGTTTTAACCTTTTTATCGGTTATTTTGATTTTTTAATTGCCTTTTGTTATTCTTTTTCTCCCTTTTCTCCCTCGTTGTAGGAATATATATAATACCTGAATGTATTTCTTAATTTTTTATATTTTTTTCTTTCTTCCTCTTTTATAATTTTTTTAAATCTTTTTCTTTCTCCCACTTTTATAACAGTCCATTAAATATGTAGATGTATTTTTTTTCCTTACTCCACCTTTTATCAAAATCTATTAGCATGATTAGATGTATTTTTTTAATTCCTCTCCTTCTTTTATAAGAATCCCTCAGAAGGAAAATTGAAAATATAAACTAAAAGGGCAAATTACATATAGACCCTTGTGTTTGCAATCAATTGCATTTACTACCCAAAATAAAAAAAATCAATTACAAATGCCCCTTATTGCTTTAGGAGAGCTGTCCATTTATAGCTTTCAATTCTTAACAGTAGGGGGCATTTGTAATTGATTTTTTTTCACAAGGTAGTAGATGTAATTGATTGCAAGCATAGGGTTTATATGTAATTTGCCCAAACTAAAAATAGAAAACTTCTATTAAAAAGGGGGGGGGGGGGAAAACTAAAAACAAACCTAATCACATAAAATGGATTCTTATACATGTTAGAAGATCCACTCTCGAGCGAGATCTCGCTACCCTGAAAAAACCGAGATCTCGGTCGTGATGTGAGTTTTTTTTTGTGTCAACTTGGTGGCCCATCTTGGTGGGTTTTGGGGTTTTAGTTGGGCTGAAATATGGTATTTAATTTATTTAAGGCCTTTTGAATACACTAATGGCCTTAGATTCGTGAGAAAAAAATATAACCCTAAGTATGTCTTCCAAGTCAACCTTATGTGTGAAATATGAATGTTGCAGGATTGGTGAATGCAAGGTTAGACAATATGTAATGTAGAACATCTTAGGCATATAAATGAAAAGCTAGTGTATCAGCTATCAAACACATTAAAAAACTCAAATGTCTTCAAAATCTTACAACCATTAGAAGTTAAAAAACTTAAATGTCTTAAAATTTTACAATCATTAGAAGTTTAAGTAAGTTATTATCCATAAGTTCACAAGAGTACAAGACAATCATGGAATGAGATCAAATCATAAAAATCTAATAAATATCCTTAGCTCCAGTACTAACTCCAGACTCTCCAGCATCAGCTCCACCACTAGCTCTAGCACAAGGATCACAAGCTCTAGTAGCACCATGACCACGACGTATACCGGAAGCTGCACACGTTGGCTCTCCATCTTTATGAGGTGGGCTACCATATATTCCCTCACAGGAGTAGGGATAACACAGCTCATGGGTGTATCATAATGCCCACCAACCAAGTGTTGCTCAAATTGGTGTTTTCTTCCATAAAGGGCTCTTTCGTAGTAGTTGCATGTGATCCTTTGGCCCTGTGCATCCGTGGGGATACCGTGTTGGCACACAACATCATTGTCCTCCATGCCTACAAATAGAAATGTAAACCCACATATTCAGTTGGAATCAATGGTAAGGACTTAAGTACTAAATTTGTTGTACACAAGTAACACAACTGCACTTGTAAAAATATAAAGTTTGAATATTCAAACTTGATGACTGGTTTATTGGTTGGTATCACTCAACATTGTCCATTAATTGATGTTAAATGGTGGCCACATATGGCTCCCAAGTCAACTCATCACTGTAGCATGTCATATATTATTTTATGTGGCTCCGATATGTCTCAATGTCAGAATATTGGAGGAATAACACTCTGGGGGTAACCATCAGTTATGAGTGGGTGAAAAAGCCATTACTATTCTTGCTATTCGTCTTTCTTGTTGAATATATGTGTAGGGGTTTCTAAACTATTTAGTCAATAGCCCACCTTGACTCCTATATGTGTACACTCCTGGTGCAAGGTCTTGAGGAATAACATGATCTCCATAAGAAGAGTACCTAGTGTAATAAGACTCCGACGATTGCCGACTCTACTGTTGTGAACCACTTTGACTATGATCTTTGCTCATGCTCCACTTTAATTCAAGATCCTGCATGCTCACATAATCATTCCTTTGTCCCCGGCTCGATCTTCCTACTCCTAGTATAAGTTTGGGTGCCAGGGTACCGTGGCCCATATCCTGTGTCTCATGTGCAAAGTGGATTGGACGTGGTGGAGGTACCCGCTTTGTTGACTAGCTTGACTTCCACCAGTAACACCAATGACGACACCACCGGCTTGACTGCTTCCATGACTTGAAGGCTGACTTGGTCCACTTGGACTTGGAGGGATGGTTTCATTGGCATCATCTGAACTCCCACTACTAGACCTCTGCTGTATCAAGTCGACTAGGTGGCTCCACAAATGGTACGCTCAGTCTTGCTGCTGCAGCTACCACAACCTTACCCTCATCAAAAGACATGTGCTCAACCACAACATCTGGGCCCATAGCAGTAGCAACAGTAGGATCTGGCTACCCTCTTGGCCCATCCAGCACTGGGTCACCCCGATCCATAACCCACTGATATATGACATCCTCCTCCTCATCCTTTGCGGGGGCTCGTGGAATATTTCAGTCAACTCGATCGGGTTCAGAGTGTCATCATCCATAACATCTTTGTATGTGCTTTACTCTCAACCTCCTGTTTGTAATGCACATTCACTAAGTCCTTGAGCCTCTTACTCCACAATTTGTTTCGTACCTTACTATGGATGAGTGAGAAGGTGCTTCAGTTCCTGTCGCAAGTATAGGATGAACAAGTCTACGAGACGACCTTAATTTTTCTATCCCTCAAATTTGGCACACTAGCTCCATATAGCAGCCACTAGTCAGCTGCATAACAAAATATAAAAATGCATTAGGCAAGTAAATCTTAATACTTAGTACTTATATCACTTATAGGTTAGTCTTGTACACTTACCACTTATAGTAATAGACTACTTATAAGGATCAATTTTATGCTTAGTTGTAACTGTAGGAGGCTTTCCAAAACTCCCAGAGGCATCCCTGAACTCCCTGATCTGTACATTAATTTTTCACTTTTCACCTCTCCATTAGTTTCCCCCTGCATGACGAGACCTTGCACAAGCTTCTCCACCACGTCTTGCACCACATTCATCAACTTGACATCAAGCCCCAAACTATTCTTGTAGTGGTACTATGGATATAAAAAAATTGGTTAGCGACCTAGTTGTTTTACTTGTTTATAACAGTGTAAAGCAAAATTCACTACAAAAACTTAAAGACTTAAAATGACTCACCAGCCAAGTGCAAAGGATGCATCAAGTACATCTCCCATCTATCATCAATGATCCTTGAGTAGGATTTGTAGGAGCCAGGGGCAGCAACTCTAACCAACTCCTTCATTCGCTGGAGGGAAGCATATATGTGGGGCAATGTGGGCTTCTTGTCCACATCCACCATCCTCAAGACAAACATGATAGGCTTTAAAATGCCCATTGTCCTATTCATCTGCCTTTAGAAGAAATCATTAGCAATGGTTCGTTGGACTGCTATTGCATTAGGATGGCCAGATCCAGGCCAACTAAACCACTCCTCACTTGCAAACATGTGCCATAGACCCACCACTTTCTTTTGGAAGCTTTTCAGAGCCATAGTTGGTGGCAAATCTAATCAATCCAGGTCTGACTAAATCACCTTTACAGTGGTTCCTCATCATCTTCAGCACATAACCATGGGTTATATACTTACCCTTTTCACCCTCTCAACCACACCTTCCTCTTCCCTAACTCGTTCAACATGAGATCAATTGAGCATGCTGCACATGGTGTCCAAAAGAGGTTGATCCTGCTGCTCTTCTTCTTCATCAGCATTTCACCAGCTTTCTTGAAGTTAGCGTCGTTATCCATGGCAATTTGGATAACGTTGTTTAACCCTACCTCGAGGACCACCTGCCTAAGAAGTTTGTGAAGGTAGTTAGCATCTTTCACTTTATCTGATGCATCCATTGACTTAAGGAAGGTTGTCTTTCCATTGCAGTTCACTATGAAATTAATGATGTATTGTTTAGTAGGACCAATCCATCCATCAGCCATTATAGTAACACCGTATGTTGCCTATCGTTCCTTTAATCAACCAATGTATTCCCTCCACCTCCTCCTTTACCTTTGGTAATTATTTATTTTTATTTCCCAGGCTGTTGGGCCTTTAACACCTACACCTACCTTAGCAACTACATTGATCATTCCCTCATAGTATGGTGTGTTGGCCACATTGGCTGCAATGTTGTTGTAAAGCATGAATTTGCTAATTGCCAACCTAGCTTCCTCCTCCCTAGTGCCTTCTTACCTCTAGCAAACATATATGGGATGTTTGAAGAGGGTGGGGTCTTGGTCAAATGTGTCATCCCAATATGTAGTCTTCCTCCTCCTCTGGGTCCTCTCACTTCCCCCACACTTCCCTAAAAACTATGTCTAGGTGGCATGGGTGACCCTGACCTTAAGCCACCTGCTCCTCTTGTCTATTCATACTGCTTCACATTCTCAAAATGTAAGGACTGTTTGCTAGCTTCCACTGCAACATTCATCTGTCTTCATTCGGACTGTGACTCAATACCCATAGTCCTCCTCATCTCATCATTGTTGTTTGACTCCTCAAAATCAACAAAAGGTCTTTGTAGCATTGCATCCTTAAACTTGCTGCCCTTTCATTTCTCCCTCCTTTTAACTTTGCTGCAATTGCTTTTTGTACTTTATAAGGAACCTTGGCACACTTGGCAACATCTTTGTAGCCACCAGCCAAGTGTTGCTTCAATTTGGTTGAACCAACAGAATTCAAGGTCTTGAGGTTGTATCAGGATTTTTTCTTGTTGGCAATCAATGGCTCCCCATGTTGCCAATCAATGTTCTGAGCCTCACTGCCAGTGCCACTCCCACTAGTTGCCATTTAAGCTACAACACTAAAATACATACATGTATGTTTCCATATACCCATAGTCCTCCTCATCTTCTCTTCGTTGTCTGACTTCTCATTAACATTAACAAAAGGTCTCCGTAACATTGCATCCTCAAATTTCCTTTGCTTTTGTGCCCTTTCATCCTTTCTTTGTCTCCCTTCTTTTAAACTTGCTGCAATTGCTTGTTGCACTTCATTAGGAATCTTGGCATACTTGGCAACATCTTTATAGCGACCAGCCAAGTGTTGTTTCAAATCTAGTTGAACTACCAGAATTCAAGGTCTTGAGGTTGCATCAGGAATTTTTATTGTCGGTAGTCAATGGCTCCTCATGTTGCCAAGCAATGTCCTTAGCCTCACTACTAGTGCCGCTCTCACTAGTTGTCATTTAAGCTACAACACTCAAATAAATACATGTATGCTCCTATAGTCCTATATAATAATTAAAATAATTTTTACGTAATTAAAAAGATGTAAAAATAATTTATAAAACAATAAAACACACTTTGTTTTAAGGTGACATAGATGCAATGCTCAAATAGATATGTTTGTATTTTTAAACTAAACATATCATAAACATCATTTAAAAAAAAAAAGATAAATTTTCAATAAAATAATATTTTATTTAATTATTTAAATCTGAAATTAAAAAAATACAGCTAACATGAAAATCAAAATATGACTATATGGGGTTGTAGCCCTCTCACTGTATTCCAGCATAAGTTAGAATCACACTCATATCATAAGTATTTTTTTTTAATATTTTTTAATTTTAAATTTGTAGAAATTAGATATTTTTTACTATACGAAAATTCAAAATTAAATTAATATCAGAAAATTTAATTCTTTTCCCATGAAAGTGTAGATTTGCACTAGTAGATCAACATACATTTACATCACGTGCATACACTTGTTGTACAACATGATATTTGAAAATTTCAAATTTTGGGCAAGAATCTTACCTTTGTTGAAGATGAAGCTGAAATGAGCTTGAATGTTGTTAACTTGAAGCTGTAGCTGTGCTAAAGGTACTTAGAAGTTGAAATTCAGTAGAATCCTCAAAAAAAATCCCGTCGAAACTCAACTTTTCGGCAAGATGGGCGAAATAGCATTGAGAGAGGCAAAAGAGGAGCGAGAGAGAGGCGAGATATGCCTATCTTGTATGAGATTGGGGCTTTTAAAACCCCTTGAACCAGCTGGTCGGACCAAAATAGGGGAGATCTCTCCATCTTGCGAGATATAGGAGCAAGATCTCGAGGTGAGATGTGGAATCTCTCTGGTCTCTCCTCCCATCTTGTCTTGCTAAGTGAAAAAACCAAGATATCCGAATCTTATACAATTTTCTTATAGTGAAGGAAAAAAGGTTGAAAATTTTGATAAAAAAGGAAAGCAATTGCGTTAATTAACTAAAGGGACAAAAATAGAGGGTAATTTGGTCATTATAAAATATAAGGTGAGAAGGAAAGGTAGGATTTCACTTTTTTGGGGGGAATCAAAGGTGAAACTTTTGAGAGGGAGTAAGAGTAAATAGAGAGCAAGTACAGGGGAGAGAGAAATTTTCCCTTTTTTAGTTTTTGAATTGATTTACCTGGTACTATTTTAATGCCTATGATTCCCGCCCAACAAAAATTTTGGCCAAAACTACAAAAATTATCCTTTAGAGTCCCCGCCCCTTTCTTTTTTCCTAATAATTTACTCCTAAAATTTAGTTTACCATTTCTCATTTTTTAAAATTTTTTTCTTAAAATAATTTTTACTCCTACAATGGAGCTACCAATCTCAAACTTTTTAGTAACCTTTTTCTTTTCTCTTAAATCAATTTGGATTTTTCACAATGTCTTTGTTATCCATTATATTTTATTTTTTCCCCTTTTTTTTAGGAGTTAGTTATTAAAGAAAATTTTAATACCATGAGGATTGGTAACTAAAAGTGTTGTACATTATTAATTTTTTTAAAAAAGTTTTAGGATTATACGAGTAAATTATCAAAAAGATGAAAGATTTTAAAAAATATGAGGAATGATAACTAAATTATAGGAGTAAAATAAATAAAAAAAAAGAAATTAGAAAGAACAATTTTGGCATTTTGTCCAAATCTTTTTTGGGCAGGAATGTGAGGCATTACAATAAGTATTCAGTATATCTTTTAAAAGTTGAAATTCATTAGTGTAAAACTTGTTTTAAACTTATCTATTATATCTTTGTTAAATCCGGCAGATCCATGGCAGGGAAGTTTTTCCTTGTTTAAGTTTACATTCCCTAGTGTTCTTTTTGTACTGGTTAATTCGTTCAAATTTTTGTTGACTCTCAATTTGTTGTCTTACTGTAGCATTAATTTTTTTTTTTGATAGTAAAACATCAAAAGATATATTAAGATGGATAGTTACATAGTCCGTTCATACGGCAGTTTGTGGCTGCCATAGTAGCTATCCAACTAGAAGTTTTTCTAAGTGGGGGGGGGATTTAAACATAGTAACATTAGCTTTAATACAAGCTGATAAATGTAGCAAAATGGGGATAAGATTAATAGGCCAATTTTGAATTTTTAGTGAGGAAAAATTTGAAATATGCCTTCATCACTGCACCATATTTTCTCTAGTTGAACTCCTTCGTAAGTAGCAAAATGGACTCCATGCTGTATTCCATAGATAATAGCCTGTAATTTTGTTCCTTTGTTGAGAAACCCTTTGTTAACGTACTATATTTTTCCATCCAAAATTACCTCCACACTCCCAAGCTGCTTTGTCTAGATCTGTGTTATGTACCCGTACATATAATAGTATTGGTGAGTGCATGAGTTTCAGATTATCAAATATGCATAGATTGGCAATATCATGCAGAGACTCCTGTGGTTCTTGGTTCTTGGTGTGTGCTGAGGGTGAGAGTTTTAATTCCATCACCCAGTTTGAGAGGGAGTGTAGAACTCTCTCGGGTTTTGGTGGTTGGTGTGTGAAATGGTTGTATTTCTTTCCTTCCACATGGGGTAACAAGTGATGATGAAAGTTGACATTAGCCATATCCTCAATGTATGATTTAACCTCTAGTCCATTATCATGGAATTACACAGATCTAGAATGGAATTAGATGTCAAGTTTTCCATTATGAGACCTAAAAGTCCAGCAGCCCATATCCGTTTGGTCCAATCACAAGAAATGAATAGGTGCCTGATTGTTTAGTTTCCGTTGCCAGAGAGTCTACATTCTGGGGATATTGACTTCCAGACTTCCACTTGGAGAGAGTGGTATTAAGTGGTAGCCTTGCATTGAGTAGGCGCAAGAGGAAAGATTTAAAATTTGGATGCATTGGTAGTTTTCAAAATAATTTTCACCAGCAGCTGTTGCAGATGAAGCCAGGGTTAGGCCTAAGATATGACAAAGCCTTTGCAGATTTTGCTGATAAGATTCCATTAGGGGAAACAATAGATGTCCAGTGATCCTTAGAAGTAGATTAGGGTACTTGAGGCATGATTGAGATATGACGAGGGTACTCCCTGTTTCTGAATTGTGCAAATTGGATTACTTGTTCCACAATTGCAATTGGTGGGCCATGGTCCATCCCGTGGATCACCAACCAAGTGGATTGTTGATGAAGAAACCCAAGGGTCAGATCAGAAAGATGTATTTCTTCCATTTTCACTTTTTTGAAAACCATTTGTTGTAGTATAGGGAATAAGTTGCAGATACTGTTCCAGGTCCATGATCCCTTCTTTTTCCTTACTTATGGATCGAAAGGTGAGGAGCGAGGAAAGTACCTTGCTTTCAAGACCGTATACCCATAGTGATTCATCTTCGGTGAGCATTCGCCACACCTGCTTGAGAAGCAAAGCAAAATTGATGTCTTCAATTTTTTAAACCCTAAACCTCCTTCCTCTTTAAGCCTACAACATCGATTCCAAGAGACAGGGTTGGCTGTTTTTTCTTAGTTGGATTTCCCAGTGAAAACCTTTGGCCCAATTCAATTTGTTTGCAAATAATTGGGAATTGGAAGCACTACATATGATAGACTGTGGTTGGAGGACAAATTTGATCAAGATTTTCCTTCCTGCAAAAGAATGGTTAGAAGCTTTCCACAATGCCTTCTTAGCTGTCATTCTGTTGAGAATGACCTGAAGATTCTTTGTTTTGGCTCTTCTGTGGAACGAGTTTGCCACCAGGTTAATTGCATCTTTCTTCATTCCACTTATTCCCATCAAAGACAACAACACTTACCTTTTGTGGATCGGTACATTCCTACTAAATGTAGCTCCACTTTTTGCAAGTTAATTTCCTGTCCTATCAAATCAGAAAACAATTCCATCGCTGCCTTAATTGTGAGGTATCTTCAGTTTCTGCTCTACAAAAGAGGAAGGTATCATCTAAAAAGAAAAGATGTGAGTTTCTGGCACTCTTCTTGCCATGGTAAAAAATTCAAGGGAAACTCAAGTTTTGACCGGGTGAAAATGGGAAACTTAGGTGGAAACTTGGGAAATTTCAAGGAAACCAAGAACTTTTTTGTATAAGTTTCGACATCAAGTTTCAACAAGTTTTAAAGAGGTGAGATCCTGTATTTAAGCTAATTAGAGTATAAAGAATACATTTGTTGTATTTTGCTAAAAAAATCAATGTAGATATGTCATTCAATGTACATAACATCAATGTAGAGTTGTCCAAAAAGTACATTATAAACTTAATTACTTAAGCTCATAACATTCAATATATAATTTCTAACTTCAAAATAGTTGACAATAAAAGGAAAATACAACTTAGTGTTAAGAGGAGTGCCAAGAGTGGATTCATCTTGTGAGTTGAGTAGTACTATGCCTGTAACATCCTCTCCTCCAACCAACGAACATTGACATCCCATGACATTTTATGCCTATGGTTGTCAAGTTAATCGACAACTGTAACTTTATGAGTCTGGTCATCAATATGCTTAAGATAACCAACCTGAGGAAATACACACTTTGGATAGGGAAGTCCTGATGGAGGGGGTATTTGTCGTGGTATTTGGGGAAACATGAAATAAACAAAAAAATTGAAAATTTGGGAAAGCTACAAAATTTACAGGAAAAAGTCCCAAGTTTCCACGAAATTTGGGAATTTTTTTCCGACATGACCCAAGTTGGTCCCACGAAATTTGGGTTTTTTTCTCCCTGAACCAAGTTTCAACAAGTTTCGAAGTTTCAACAAGTTTCGGGGTTTCAATGAAATTTTAACAGTTTCGATCGAAACTGAGGACTTTTTTTCGGTCCTCATGAGTTTCGTTTCGCATTTTCCAAAATGAGAAATTTCGGTGGAAATTTCGCAAGTTTCGATGGAATTTTGTTCTATGCTTCTTGCAATCTTGATCCCGTGAAAGAGATTGAGATGCCGATATTCAGTTAACAATCTTGAGAAAACCTTCATGTCAGAAAGAGGTAGGGGCTTAAGGGACAACCTTGCCTGAGCCCTTGCATTCTTGAGAACCAAAGGTACATGATCCCATTAAGTTTGATTGAGAATGATGACAAGGCTATTAAGGAATGCACCATTTGAGTCCAATGACTATCAAAACCCCAAAACTGCATCAGTTTGGTTAGGACACCCCATTTTACCTTGTTATATGCTTTTGACATGTCCAATTTTAGTGCCATCTAGCTAGTTTTCCCTCTTGTCTTTCCCATAGAGTGGAAGATTTCATGTGCAACCATAATGTTATCTGTTATCTGGAGGTTTGGCACAAACACCCCTTGGGAAGGAGAGAACATTGGTAAGAATTGGCCTCAGTCTTCTAGCCAAGATTTTTGCTAGAATTTTATAGGTCACATTGCACAGACTGATGGGTTTGTAATTTGACATAGAAGTGGGCTGGTCCTTTTTGGGGATAAAGTAGAGCAAAGTAATTGGTGCCATGAGGTAGTAAGGGTTAATAAAGAACATGGGTACGAACTTGATCACATCACCCTTTATTAAATCCCAATTCTTCTGGCAAAAGAAAACATTAAATTCATCAAAACCCGGTGCTTTGTGTGGAACTAGGGAGAACTATTTGTTTGATTTCATTGGGTGATGGAATTGATGAGATTCCCTTAAGAGCCCCCCGATCAGATAGAGGTGGATGTAGGCTTTCAACAAAATCAGGCTCTAGAGGGTTGGAAGAGGAGTAGAGATTTTGCATGAAATTCATAGACACTTTTGCAATGTCATGGGGTTGGATAAGAGTGGTTCCGTTAGCCTTAGTTATCAAGATACAAGAATCCGTTCTTAAAAGGACTCCAATAATTTTGACAAATTATATGGCACCCACTATTTTCTGGGAGAAACTAGTGTACTACCCACTATTATCTCCGAAATTACATAGCACCCACATGCATAGTTACAAGTTACCCACAATTAAACTCTACTGTTAAATGGGTAGTAAAATTTCCTAAATGCCCTTTGCTGCCCATACCCAACCTCAAGGCGGATGAAGGGATTTTTCCTTCCCCATCATCTTCCTATCCCTCGCCGGAACCTGCTCACCACCACTGGAAACCACCCACCATCGCCGTTGCTGACTATACCCCCTCCCTGCCGGCAACAACAACACCCCCCCATTTCTCTCTCTCTCTCTCTCTCCTCTCTTTTCAACTTCTAGTTACTCCCGCATGCTGCTCTGATCCAGTATGGCTTTGTTTTCAGTTGTTTCCCTTTCCTTGAAATTCTTGCTTCTTGTTTCCCTCATTCATGTCTTCTCTGCCGTTGAAAGAAGAGAGAAGAAGCCGCTGTCCTTTGATCTCAACCGTCCTCCTCTCTACTGACCATATTTGTAAAATGCAAATTTATGGTTGAATCACTAGGACCATTGGCGCTTTGTCGTACTCACTTGAGATTTTGTTTAACTGTTGTTACCTTTGTAAGTTAGATCTAATCTGGTTCCTATTCTGTACAGTAACAACAAATTGTAAATTTGGAATTGATAAGGAACTGATTCCTGGTGGGAATGGATTAAAAGATAGAAACATGGCAAGCAGGTGTTCAAAGAAGATGGTTGTGGAGGGCAAGTAGGTTGGTGGTCGGTGAAGATGGTCGGACATGGAGGGTTTTTTTTTGGTTTTCTCTGAAACTCTTTTCAATCCACACTAATGGAGAACGCTTTTACCCACAAACTAAAAGAACATCATCCATTCCTTAACCCCCAGAAGGAAAAAGGAAATTATCTATACAAAAAGAAATCATTTACAAGTCTCTGTCAAGATGAACCAATGAGTGTAAAGATATAGCATTCTGAAGAGTATTTGCTCAATCTTTTGATTGCGTCAAAGCCCAATCAAGCCATCAATGCGCAAATCAGATTCTTGGATCTTGAACACGAAAACTGCGCAACAAACCAAAAGAATCGCCGGAAATTCTGTGAAAGAACTTGGTGCACCCAAATGACAGTGACCTTAAACATTTCCAATGCACCATTAATCAGGATGAGTGATAAGGCAGTCATCAATGGTGAAATTCGAAATGGTGTGGTTAGTCACAAGGATGTCCTGGAACAGGGTGGTGAGACAATAACCAATTGGAAACCTGTGAAGATCGGAAAATGTGTTCTTGAGGAACAATATGGTGGAGGATAATTGATGGATCAAAGTCACGAGTCAGCAATGTGGCGCCTTGAATGACATTGTCGGTAGGGATGAAGAAAGTTGCAGTCATGGGGAAGGTAGATGGATCAGCCCAACTTAGATTTGTTTGGATTTTGATATTGTAAATGCTATACATTTGCTTCTGGTTTTGATGAGAGAGAGATGGGGGTGGGCTGTGGTCACTGGTAGTGGGGGTGGGTGCGGGCGGTTTCTGGTGGTGGTAAGCAATTTCTGTCAAAGGATAGGAAGAAGATGGGGGAAGGGCACCTAGGGATTGGGTATGGGCAAAAAAGGGCATTTAGGTAATTTACTACTGATTTAACAGCTGAGTTTAACTGTGGGTAGCTTGTAATTATGCATGTGGGTGCCATGTAATTTTGGAGATAATAGTGGGTGGTCACTAGTTTCACCCAAATAATAGTGGGTGCCGTGTAATTTTCTCAATAATTTTTATTTCAGTGTCTTCCATAACACCGCAATGCTGAAGTTCTCAACTCTAATTTGCCCAATAACCATCATCAGAATGGTGAACAAAATAAAAAAGGACTTATTTCTGTTGTTCCTCATTTTAATTTTCCTATGTGGTCATTCCTGCTTTATATTGATCTTAGGATCCCAATCTTGTGTCTATTCGTTTTGTATAAGCCCATAATAGACATACTTTCTGCTCCTGCAGAACGGAAGGCAATGATTTCATTGTTCATGTCATATTCTTTCATGGAAAGATCTCTGTAGACTCCTACACTATGACAGCTCTATGCATGTTGTGCATTCTGGAATTTTATCGGGCCATGAGTTGTCTGTTCATTTTCCTATTGTTTGTCATCAACAGGTGGCCAAAAAAAAATGAAGAAGTGTTTCTCTTGTTTATTTGGATGCTGGGAGAAAATAACGCTACTGATCCTTGGTGTAGCCTCATTTTTTGTATGGTTAACCCCGTATTTATGGTATTTCGGTTATTTAAGTCGAGAGATGTACACTATCTGTGATACTGCCTTTTGTTGACATTTAGTTGTGACATGAAATTGTTTGATGGAAAACACATGCATCTGAGTTTTTTGAATCCTGCTCACATGAAGAAGAAATTTTTAACCCATATGGTTGGATTCTTGACATGTTTTTAGTAAATTAGCTAAAATGATGATTAATGGTGTTAAGTTCTATTTTAATTAATTTACTAAAAAAGATCTTGTTTTGAGATTGCTTTGAGATTGTACGCATGTCAAGAATTCAATGATGTGGGTTGGAAAATTTCCTACCCATGTGAGTAGAGGATTGGGACTTAGTTTATTTGATGGGATGGCAAACAGGATATGGTTTTGAACCCTTATTAATGGATTACTCCATTTGACATTCTTTGTACTGATTCTGCAGGAGCAACAAATGGTAATGCCCGGTCATCGGGAGTCAAATTTGCAGAAGGAATTGAACCGCTACATACCCACAGCTGCTGCCTTTGGGGGCATGTGCATTGGTGCGTTGACAGTGTTGGCTGACTTCATGGGAGCAATTGGGTCAGGCACTGGAATTCTGCTTGCTGTCACGATCATATATCAATATTTTGAGACCTTTGAGAAGGAGAGAGCCAGCGAACTGGGCTTCTTTGGACTTTGAGCCTGCCTGCTGACGGTGGTTTCATTTTATAGAATGGTTCTTGAGGATAGTGGTGCGAGTTAGCTCCCTAGCAGTTTTGGTGAGCTGAGAGATGTAAGTAGATCTGACATGCTTGGTTAAAGATGCAAATCAAGATCCTAGGGTAGTTGTTGAGCTGTAGTTTTCCTTTTCCCCCTCTTTCTGCGCCCTTGTCATGTGGACTAAGAACATGGTGGATTAACACTAAGATACACGCACTTTGTTGCAATACAAGTTCCTTTTTCTTTTTATGAGAAAGACACAATTCATTAAGAAAACTTGTGCTAACATTGTCTCTCAAGATCGTAGTCTTGCGACCCTAACCTCAGATTCTTTTTCCAAGTTACTGTTGGCAAAGAAAATTTAGATATACATGTTCATTACAAAACTTCGCATTTTATTCAGATAGCTGGGAGATCTGAAGTAATAAATGAAATTTAGTATAAGGGTCACTGTTTGGTTGGTTTTCGAAGTATCTGATACCAAAAGGACAGCTCTTTAATAACAAAACAATTTGGTATTCCGGTCATTGACGCATTCTGAAGTTGAAGTCTCTGGTAAAATGCAATTGTCAAAAAATTTAGTTGTTGCGTGTAGTTCGTCTTCCATTGCTAGATGGTCAAAGGAATTCCTCCCTTTTGCACTCTGCAATCACGAGGGCATTGTTAGGGAATGTCTTCCAATTTGGAGATGTTGGAATGTCGATTTCTTAGGGCACGTTTCGTAATAGGTCAAGAAACTGTTTTGGGTGTTCTATCATTTTTGGAGTATGGAAAAATCACTAAAATGCGTTTAACAAGTAAGATTAGATTGTTCTACTATTCTCTGGAAATGAATCGGTTCAACTTTCATTTTTTAGAAGATTTTTTGCAAAACAATTTTGACATATTTTGTCATTCTTAAAATAAAAAGGTAACTTGCATTGGAAATGTAAGTGATTAGACTCGACTTAAATTTTCTTCATGCTAAAAAATGAAGAATGTATATTAAAGATAAGGAAGAAAATTATGACAAGATGAATCAGATTTTTTCATTGAGTTATATGCATTACATATTTACTGTAAAAATAAAATCTTATATAATAATAGAAAGATCAGAGTCTACAAGAAAATGCAATATATGATTCTTGCACATAATAAGATGATCTTGATATAGAATAATGGATCGTCATAATTTTTAGTTAAATATGGAAATGTGGATCCACATGATTGCATGATGAGTTGACTAAGATTTTCATTTGGAAGTTATATATTTTGATATGATCTCTTTGAGAGTGATGGACATCCACAATTAATATTACTTATAACACTCCCTCTTGAATGTCTATTTAATAGATGATGTCTTTGTTAAAACCTTATTAAGAAAAAACTCTGAGAAAAAATCTTAGTTAAGGAAAAACATAGTATACATATCTAAAATAATACGTATTGCTAGTTGTCTTATTAAAAATTTACCAAGAAAATCCAGTGGAATAAAATCCTGGTGAAGGAAAAAAGAGTCCAATACATTTTTTACTTTTCCTGATACAAAATGATTTGAGTATTTTTGAGTATGCATATCCCAATTTCATATATCAACTTTTCAAAATTTGAAGTAGACAATGCCTCGATAAGTAAATCTGTCAAATTATCATTTAAACGAATTTGTTGGACATCAATTTAACCATTTTGTTAAAAATCATGAGTGAAAATGATCTTTAGTAAAATATATTTTGTTCTATTTTTTTTTAATGTATTCTCCCTTCAATTGAGCTATGGATGCAACATTATCTTCATAGTATTATTAAAACTCTTTTTTCTAATGAAATGCTAAATGTTTCTTGGATATGTTGAATTAGGGGTGCAAGTTTGGCCCTGGCGGCCCTGACCCGCCCTAAGCCCCCCCTGAGCCCGAATAGGGCTTGGGCTAAAGATTTTGGCCCTAAGGGCGGGTTAGGGGCAAAATATTCTAGCCCTGAACTAGGGCCAAGGGCGGGCCTGTGATTACTCTCTGGCCCGCCCAGCCCATCCTGACCCGTCCATGATTTTTGGCCTTGACCTAGGCCCTGATTTTGGCCCTAATCTTGGCCCTAATCTTGGCCCTGACCCAGGCCTTGATTTTGGCCCTAATCTTGGCCCTGATCTTGGCCCTAATATTGGCCCTAATCTTGGCCCAGATCCTAGCCCTGATTTTGGCCCTGATCTTGGCCCTGATTTTGGCCCTGATCTTGGCCGTGATCCTGGCCCTGATTTTGGCCCTGATTCTCGCCCTGATATTAGCCCTGATCCTGGCCCTGACTTGAATCTAAAGACTCTGGACCCTCCACCCACATGGAGAGGAATTAATTGTAATACATATGGGTGGATACTTGACACGTGTCAAATTTTAGAAACATGATCATGTCTTGTAGAAAATTAATAAAAATAAATTATAACCTCATTACCAATGTAATAAGCATCTATTTAATTTTGGCCCTGATCCTGACCCTAATTTTGGCTCTAATATTAATATTAATTTGACGATGATCATGTACTACAGTACTAGATTTTTACCCTGATCTTCATACTAACATTGATATGAGTTTTGATTTTGACATTTAGTCACTTTGATCATATTAAACTATAAATTCACTTTTTATATTATTTTTAAGGTAATTTTTACTTTTTCAACAAAGTCATTTTTAGTTCAATAAAATATTGATTTTGTTTTTTGTTTAAGGCGAGATAATATATTATAAATAATAAAAACTATTACATAAAGAATTAATATCTAACAAATATATACCCCAACTTCTCATCATGAATATCTAACAAATCTACTGTGATATTTCAAAATTTTTTTATTAAAAACATATAACTATGTTTGTAACTAAAACATCAATTTCTTTAACTATGAAAAAAATACTTTTTTTTTGTTGAATACTAAATTATCGTCGATTTACTTGTTAACAAGGTTTTGAATATGATTTTTTTTGTATTGAATAAAGATATCAATTTATTGAATAGTTGTGAATGAAAATATACCTACCTAGTACCTACGGCTTAAGTTCTTGACTTTGAAGATAAAATTTTCATTTATCAGATTCCTTTTGAATTCTGAATCTTTGATGTTTCTAAGTTTACAAAAAGAGTTTGTGTGACATTCTCTATAATTGACTTGACTTTCAAATATGCCTAAATTTAATTACAATTCTTCTCTCTACTTATTCTATTTCATGAATAATTTTAACTCTTTGCTGTTGGAGAAAAACCAAAGGAAAAAACAGAATAAAAGAGAGAGAGAGAGAAACTTGGGGGAAAGACAAATTGAAAATTTGGAATGAAGTTTGACCATTGTCTTAGAAGTTATAAATTAATTGAGAATTGAGATAAATCTTTTTCTTTTTCCCTTCGAGCTTACATATAATAACCATAATTTTCATCTAATAGCAAATTAAAAAAACCTAGAAATTTAAATTTATCTATTTCTCTAAAATCTAAATGGGTATAAATAGTTAAATACATATTGAATATAAGTTTTGGATTATTTATTGACATCTTTACTATTTTATTTTTCAGAACTGAGTTTGGAATTTAAGAATTTAATTACTACTTGTCTTACATTTGATATTTACGACCAAAGATATGGCTAATTAAAGCTAGGGACAAGGCCAATTAGGGCCTGGGCCAGGGACAGGGCCAATCAGGGCCAGGGCCAGGGCCAGGGACAGGGCCAATTAGGGCTAGGGACAGGGCCAATCAGGGCCAATAAGGGTCAGGGCCAATCAGGGCCAATCAGGGACAGGGCCAATCAGGGCCAACCCATCCCGACCCGACCCAATTAGGGCCAATTAGGGCGGGAATGGGCTTGGCTTGGCCCTGTAGGGCTTAGGGACAGGGACAATAATCATTGGCCCTGAACTAGGGCCAGGGCGGGAATGGGCTCAAATTATACCATATAGGGTTGGGCTTGGGATGCAAAAGCCCGGCCCAGCTCGGCCCAGTTGCAGCCCTATGTTGAATCATTGATCTTCATCAAATACATTATCGATTTGATTTATGAATCGTTATTTTCTTTGCATAATTTGAAGAAGTAGCAGCTATAGTTTGTTTTGTTGAACATCAAGAAATAGTTATACTTTCATTTATGAATTAATAGTTTGTTTGAGATCTAGCTTTGTGTGGATCAGATAAATATCATGCATACGCATAACAAGTAAGTTGATGTCCATATTCATTTGAATAAAATAATCAATGTCAATAGTTTCTCGAAGGTACCGAAATATATGCTTAAAATTATTCCAATATCTTCGTGTCGAAAGAAGAGCTAAATTTTGCTAAAAATTTATAGAAAATGCTATATCTAATCATGTACTATTAACAAGATATGTAAATGCTTCAACTGCATTGATATATGATACTTCAAAATCAAGAAGTTTTTCATTGCTTTAATGGGGTTGAAATTGATATTTTTTTTATGTCAAACGATCTCACAACCTACACTCAATAGATGTACTTTATCCATATAAATCATTTCAAAATCTTCTTTATATAAGTTAATTAATGAACGAATATTCCATTCATCAAATGCCAATTTGTAAGCCAAGACAAAATTGTTTTTCCAAGATGTTTCATTTCAATTTTCTTCAAATAATCTACTGCTTTTGGAAGCTCTTCAGGAGTTTCAATGATATTTAAGTCATCAACATATATACTTATTACAACAAAGTTAGATTTACATATTTTATTAAAGACACAAAGACAAATTTGGTTATTTTCATACTTTTCCTTTAATGAATATCTACTAAGGTGATTATATCACATATGCCTTAATTGCTTTACTTTATATAGCCATCTTTGAAGTTTTATTCAACAAAATTTCAAAAATAATTATGTGCTTTAGGCATTTTGAATTCTTCAGAAATTTTCATATAAATTTCACAGTTGAGTAAACCATATAAATATGCTGTCAGTGGCGGAGCCAATAGGGACCCCCGGATTTTTTGAAAATTTAGAAATGCCTACATATTTTCCTAATTTTTCTCACTTTACGTGTGAAATACCACTATTTGGCCCCCTCCAAAAATTAAAAATAAAAATCTAAGTGATATGGAGAGTTTATGATCTGATCGGGTTCATACCTGGTCCGACCCTCGACCCCGGTCGAGACGGAGAAAACCGAATCGCTCCCGAGCGAACCGGATCCAGAAGATGGCTTGCTGAAGAAGAAAGATTACCCTAATCTTACTTATGGATTAGGGTAATCACCTTGATGACAGCAGACTCAAACTGACGGCTGCGGATAATCATCATCAAAGGGATAACTATCGCATAACCTAACGGTTATCTCAGGAGTCCTCTACTAGCCCAAACTAGTAGAAGTCTATCGCTCAACGGATCTTATTGATAAGATCCAACGACTACCCGAAGAAGGCTCGAGTGCATCCAACGAAGGAGATTCGAAGGTACACTCTATATAAACCTCACTACCATACAAGGTGAGGGACGGATCAATCGATCAAAAAGAATACTATCTGAGACTCAGGTTCAGATACATACTGATAGATCCAAACTATCAGCGTCCTGTTATCTAGATCACCTTTCCCGTTTCTTCATTCATTAGCTCTGTGCTTCTAGCAGAGCCGTTTGTGATTAAGTTCATCAACTGACTTAGCCTTCGGAGGTGGACTCCTGACCCCAACGGTCGGGCCACATATGACGCTTTCGTTTTGCCGTTTTGCAGGACATCACGTGGAGATCCAAGGGCTGAGCAGATTTTGGACGCATCACTAAGATATAGATGATGGGTACACATGTCATTCTTAATCATAATCAAATGGTTATCATTAAACCATTAGTTTTAAGGAATAAAGGGTTAAATTCTAATTAAAAACTAACTCACGATCCATGAATTTCTCCCTATATTCTCTCTCATATTTTCATTCCTATTTATTCTCTCACGAGTCTCCTCTTTTATTCCTATTTCTTCTCTTTTTTTTTTTTCACACGTCTCACAAAATATTGGAGTAGTTAACCGACATTGGAATTTTTCAAAATCTTCTCCACAGTTATCAGTATTCACTCTCTTTCTCAAATTATTCCTCTCTCTCTCTCTCTCTCATATTCACCACGAATTTTCTAATACTCATTTAATAAAGTATAATTTTATTTTCTTTATTTAGTTGTTCTTTCTTTCTCCTAAAATTTGATTTTACTAATAGCAATTTGAATCTCATTAGAATTCAGCCATAGATTTTATCATATAATCATTGATTTTTTTTTTTAATCCTTAAACTTTTTTCTAAAATTTCATTCCTATTGATGGAAATTCAAATCTCGCTTAGAATTTCAGCTTAATTTACCTAAATTTTTAATATAGGCCCCACACGTCAAAATATAATACAATTTTATGAGATGGGACCCACGGTGGGTCCCGCATTGGCCGAGGTATATTCGCCCCCCCAATATTCAATCCTGGCTCCGCCCCTGTATGCTGTAATAATATCTATTAGATGCATGTCAAGTTTCTCATATACTACCAGATTAATAAAATATTTGAAAGTAATTGCATCTACCACAAGAGAATTTTCTTTTTCCAAATAATAAATGCCAAACCTTTGCAAAAATCAATGTGCCACAAACTTACAATTTCATTTTTTTCATTTCATATTCACAAAAACCAATTTGTACTTCACTGACTTTTCACCTTCAAGTATTTGGATTACAGGTAAAAAACTTTACTTTTTCGAGCGAATTCAATTATGTTTGAATTGCATCTTTTCATTTTGGCCAATCATTTCTTGATTTACATTTATCAATAGATTTAAGTTTAAGATCCTCGTCTTTGTTTCATTATTTTAACAATAACATTATATGCAAAAATGTTGTCGACTACAAATTCACTTTTATCATTTTCAGATACCAGAATCTCTTTGGGGTTTATGAAAAATTATATTTACAGGATTTTCATGAGCAATTGTCTCATATTATGACCCTCTTGATAATTTGTTCTTTTCATTTTTTCGAGATTTTTTATCTATAGAACTCATTGATTTTTCATGTTCTAAATGTGGTTTAGTTTCATTTGTACTAATAAATTATCTTGTTGGCACATCAACTCAAATTGGAGCATTTGCAGTTGAAATTTGAGATTTGGTAACTTTTGGCAGGTCAGTAAATCTAGTAGTTGATTTGTAATATTTTGTAAATGCATTATCTTTTGAACTTCAGGTTCACATTGTTCAGCGCGAGGATCTAAGAGAATAAATAGTTGAAAAAAGAGATTGATTAAAATGTATTATCATTATCTCATTATCCCTCATGCTGAAAAAATTAATTAATCAAAATGATAATTAACAAGTCTTGCTATAAATAAATCTTTAGTCTTAGCAAGTATTAGATTATGCAAGGAGATTCATATCCAACATATATTTTCAATATTTTTTGGAGACTCATCTTTGTACGTTGTAGTTGAGCAATTGGAGAATAAACCGTAATCCAAAAATTCTAAAATGAGAAATATTTAACTTCTGACTGCAAGTTAATTATAATGGGGAGAATTTATGATAACTTGTTGGCTTGATGCATACAAATGATGCTATATATATAATAGCATATTCCCATGTCGACATAGGGGTTTTGCTCTCATAAGCAATAATATAACTATTAATTGGAGAATTTGATAAATGATCCTACCAAACCATTTTCATAATAACATGAGAAATACACTATTCAACTATGATTCCAATTGACATTCAATAATTATTGAAAGTATAAAATGAAAACTCACCAGCATTATCACAAA
This sequence comes from Hakea prostrata, assembly GCF_041222555.1. Classification (NCBI taxonomy): domain Eukaryota; kingdom Viridiplantae; phylum Streptophyta; class Magnoliopsida; order Proteales; family Proteaceae; genus Hakea; species Hakea prostrata. The sequence goes on along the minus strand of NC_142608.1, from coordinate 29,298,626 downwards.
GAATTGTCTTTATTTTTATAATGCAAAATTGTGCTTATAATCTAATTATTCAAGCAAACAATCTCATAAATACCAAATTACGAATTCATAATAAACATACATATAACTATATTTTTGATGTATCTATTAAAATCATATATTATTTGAATGATTCATATAATAAGTGAATGGATCTCATATATTTTACTATGTATACATTTAAAAAATACGGGGGGATTTAATCCCAACTTTAGCTAATGATGATCTAATAATAGATTTTCCTTAAGAACAAGCAGCACAAGAAATTCATTAAATTGAAGAATCTTCTGATTCTTCAATAGATGACTTGATGAATTTTCAATAATTTTGCATCATATTTGATTTGGGATAGTCCAACCGGTCATGTGGTGATACCAAATAAGAAAGCTATTGGAACTAATATTCTTTTGATTTAGCAAAGCATGTGTTTCAACCATGCGAATACTTAGGGTAGTATAAATCGAGAGAAAATATTTGTTACTTTTGTATTTGATACAAGAAAAATAATGATCGAACCGGGTCCGCCCTTGGTTCAACCCTCGACCTCGGTCGGGAAGAAACGGACCGACTTGCATACGACGGGGCCAGGTTTAAAGATAGCTTGTTGAGGAAGAAACCTGACTCAGTCAACAGGCATGCCTGAATTCGTAAAAATAGGAGTGGACGAATCGTCAAGGAGACGGTTAACGACACTTATGGGAGCAAACGATCGTGCTTACTTGGATAACTGCCACGCTATGATCGTGCTAACAACGAAGTTATCCATTATCTCATCAACGAACGGATCTATTATCAACATATCTAATCGTTAAGATCGGACGGCCACCTGAAGAAAGCTCAAATAAATCCAACGAAGGAGATTCGAAGGTAAACACTATATAAGATATGACCTATGTACAAGAGAGGTATCTGAATCGTATTCCATATATTCGTACTCATACTTTTGCTTTGTACCCAAGCAAAGCCTTTTATGATTAGTTCATCAACTGACTTAGCCTTCGGAGGTGGACTCCCGATCCCCACGGTCGGGCCACATTTGACGATTGTTTTTGCAGGTCATTCATCCATGATCTAAGGGTTGAGCGGATTTTGGACGCATCATTTGGCGCCATCTGTGGGAATCGCTTCAGAAAGTCATGGTAACCAGATCATCAGCAACAGTAGCAGCGGCTGCGGCGGCTCAGCGAGATGCTGACACTCAACTTCCATGAGGGAACAATCCAGATGATATCCCTGAAGGAAGTCGACCTCGTGAAGTACTAGAAGATGGTGGACAAGGGGGCAATGACCAATTGCATCCTCCTAATCCACTCCAACAGCAGTTGGATCAACTGAAGCTCCAATTCTGGAGATGAATCAAACACTTCGGATGTTGGTTAGGCAAGTGGTGGCGCCGTAGGCTCTTGATCAACGCGAAGCAAGAAGGCGTGTAAGAGAAGGGGAGGAGGTATTTACCTCTCTTCCACGGGCATTCCCAGCAAAGGGAAAGAAGGCTTCTAGAGGACCAGAATGTTGGTCAGAATTTCCGGGAAGATGCCCGGAGACAAGGCAGAGAACCAAGAAGAACCTGGGAACTCCCTAGAAGAGACGAGTGATTCGAATGAAGGAAGCACTACGCATTCAACGACAAGGTTGGAAGCAGGAGTGCGAACTCACTCACCAACCCCCAGGCGTGCAGTTTGGGACAATGCTCGCGCCACTGGTGACCGCTCAATGCATATTGGCAAAAAACTAGCCAATATTAATCAGAGGCTCGGACAACTGTCCAGAGGAAGAATAATTGACGATATATATTCGTTCATCAGAAAAACCCCGTTCGCCGAAGCGATAGCCGGATATCAATTTCCTCATAATTTCCGGTTACCAACTTTTTCTTCGTTTGATGGTTCAGGAGATCCTATCGTTCATATCAGTTATTACCAGCTGACTATGGCAGTGGCTAGTAATTCAGATGAAATCCTTTGCAGGGTATTCGGTTCATCTTTGATCGGAGCAACACAGAAGTGGTTCTCGAATCTTCCTTCAGAAATGATTGTGGACTTTGAGGAGCTAGCATGAAAAGTCATCGGTCAATTCCAAAGCGGAATTCAAATCAAGAAGACTGAGGAAACCTTGTTCACTATTAGGTAAGGGAAAAGCGAATCGATTTGGGAATACTTCAAAAGATTCAATAGGGTCACGATGGAGATTGAGAATCTAGATGAACAGGTAGCTAAAACTGCTTTGTTCACTGGACTCACCAATGGTAGATTCTTGGAGTTATTACTTCAGGATATGCCTACCACCTATGCTGAACTAGTGCAAAGGTGTCAGAAGCAGGCGGAAGTAAAAGAGATCTTGGATGCACGTCAGGGAGACACGAAGGCCTATGCAAAAGAGCAGAAAGCTCTCGAGAAAAAGCAAAAGCCCAAGCAGCATGTTCGGGATCGAGTTGGAAGGCCCCGTACAGCGTGGCGACAGAGGTCGGTCTCCTGATCAAAGCAAGTATACACCCTTGAATACTCCTCGGGCAGACATCTTAAATATCATCAAGGGGCAAAATATCCTAAAATGGCCACCGAAGCTTCCTACAAAGCCTGGGGAGTGAAATATGGAGAAGTATTGCCGTTTCCATAAGGATTACAGTCACTATACCAATGATTGCAGGCATTTAAAGGCCGATATCGAGAGATTGATATCACAAGGTCACCTATTCGGCTTCGTCAAGGGGAGACAAACAGAACCACGAGGAGCGGTGACAAAAGGGAGCGTTTTGTAAGTCGAGAGCAGCCAACCGAAGCTCCTAAATCTAAGAAAGGCAAAGAAGTGATCGATGCAACTCGATCACCCATATTGACAATATTCGAAGGACCCGAACCTGAGTCACTCCGAAAGTTGAAGGCCAAATCCAAATTTATTGGAACTGGAGAAACGTAAAAGCGGAAAAGACCGAATGGTGAGTCGATCACCTTCGGCGAAGAAGATGAGAGAGACGTATGTATACCTCATGATGACGCCATAGTCATCAAGGTAGAGATTGAACGCCGAGAGGTGCACAGAGTATTGGTTGACACAGGGTCTGCTGCAGACCTTTTATCTTATGAGGCTTATCAAAAGCTCAAAGTCGAGGGAGATCTAATGGAGCTGTCATCTATGCATCTTTACGGCTTTTTTAGGTCATCAGCTATAGCCAAAGGATCGGTACAACTAGATTTATTAGTTGGAAGCTTCCCCAAAGAAGCTACTATTTAGGTGAACTCCCTGGTGGTTCGGGAACTTTTGGCTTACAACATCATTCTCGGCAGGCCATCCTTATCAAAGTTAGGTGCTGTAGTTTCGACAAAGCACTTGAAGATAAAATTCCCAACTAATATGGGAATCGGTCAGGTTTCCTCTGACCAAAGAATCTCCCGACAGTGCTACATGGTGTATCTGAAAGATAAGGAAGGCCCAAGGAAGGCCACTACATTGCTAATAGAGATACGGGACGATCGAGATGAGATAGAAATGCAAAGACCCGAGCCAGTAGAAAGGTTGGAATGAATCCAACTAGATCTTGACAATGAAAAAAGAACTACTCATATCGGATCCGAGCAGCTGGAGGAATTCAAAACAGATCTGAAGTTTTTCCTTCGGGAAAACAGTGATGTGTTCGCATGGTTTGTAGAGGATATGCTGGGAATAGATAGGCAGGTGGCAGAGCACAAACTTTGGACAGATCCAAAGGTAAAACCAGTTATTCAGAAGAGGAGAAACTTCTCGATAGAAAAGCAACATGCCATCAGGGGCGAAGTCAAAAGTTGAAGAATTCAAGGTTCATTGAACCCATCGAATGCCCAATCTGGTTGGCCAATGTGGTAATGGTCAAAAAGGCGAATGGAAAAATGGAGAATGTGTACAGATTACACAGATCTCAACAAGGCTTGCCCAAAAGACTGTTATCCGTTGCCTTGGATAGATCTTTTAATAGATGCCACCACTGGATATGAAACGTTAAGTTTCATGGATGCATATTCGGGGTAGAATCAGATCCTCATGAACCAAGAGGATGAAAAGTTTACTGCTTTCATGACCGATCGTGAAAGCTTCTATTACAAAGTCATGCCGTTCGGCCTGAAGAACGCAGGGGCTACTTATTAGAGGGCAGTAAACAAAATATTCAAGGATATGACCGGGAGAAATATGGAAGCATACGTTGATGATATGCTGGTGAAAATCACAACAAGATCAAAGCATATTGAAGATTTGGCAGAAGTATTTTCAGTATCTTGGAAATACCAGAAGAAGTTGAACCCAGAAAAGTGTGCCTTCGGTGTATCGTCATGGAATTCTTAGGTTTCATGGTGTCTCAAAGAGGTATTGAGGCTAACTCGACCAAAATACAGGCTTTGATTAACATGGAATCTCCTAAGACCGTTCGGGATGTGCAATGCCTAACGGGAAGAGTAGCTGCGTTGAACCGATTCATCTCACAGTCGGGAGAAAAATGCCTCCCTTTTCTCAAAGCACTCAAGGATTTGAGGGGTAGTAAGGAGGCAAAATGGTCAAAAGAATGTCAAAAGGTGTTCAAAAATCTGAAAGAAACACTCGGTAAACCACCGCTTCTATCCCGACCAGAAAAAGGATAAATTTTGCAAATTTATTTAGCAACATCACGCTCGGCGGTGAGTGCGGTACTTGTTCGAGAGAAAGACAAGAAGTAATGGCCAATCTATTATGCCAGCCATGTGCTCCTCGACGCAGAAACGCGATATTCCCAGATCGAGAAGCAAGCTTTGGCTCTTATGATAGCGGCCAGGAAACTAAGGCCATATTTTCAAGCACATCCGATAGAGGTATTGACTACTTTTCCTCTTAATAAAGTTCTTCGTAAGCCTGATTTGTCTGGAAGAATGGTAGCATGGTCGGTCGAGCTTGGCGAATTCCAAGTAAGTTTCAAGCCTCAAACGGCAATCAAGGCCCAAGCATTAGCCAATTTCGTCAGAGAAACCATTGCACCGACTGAGGAAGTAGCTCCAGTATTCCAACCATGTGGGAGGTATACGTAGATGGCTCGAGCAATAAGCAAGGAGTTGGAGCCGGGATTCTTTTGAAAAGCCCGACAGGATTCATTATTTGCTATGCTTTGAGGTTCACATTCGAAGCAAGCAACAACGAGGCAGAATATGAGGCCTTGATAGCAGGACTCCATCTGTCAAAAGCACTGGCAATAGTAGAGGTAACTATCTTCAGTGACTCAGAGCTTATTGTCAATCAAGTGCAAGGGGAGTATGGCATCAAGGAACCCTGATTGAAGAAATATCAAGAAATCGTGCAAGTGTTGCAAAAGGAATTCAAGAATCTGAAAGTATGTCAGATTCCAAGAAAAGAAAATGCAATGGCAGATGAGCTTTTGAAACTGGCTAACGCCAAAGAAAAGACTCTAGACCCTTCGGTCTATATTGAGAAATTAGCATTCCCAAGCAGTCAAAAAAAGGAGATATCCTATATTGAAACTGAACGATGCTGGATGGACCCGATTGTGGAATATCTCAGAGATGATAATCTACCAGAAGATCCAAAGGAGGCAAGAGTAATCAAGGTACGGGCGTTAAGGTTTGTAATGCAGAATGGAAGGCTGTACCGAAGGTCTTATGCTGGACCCCTCTTGAGATGTTTGGGTCCCAAAGGATCGAAAATAGCGTTGTTAGAAGTTCATGAAGGAATTTATGGAGCGCATATGGGCAGTCGAGCTCTGGCCCACAAAATCTTAAGGCTCAGTTTGTATTGGCCGAAGCTCCAAGAGGCGGCAATGGAATATGTTCGTCGCTGTAGCAATTGCCAAATCCATGCCACAGTATAAAAAAGGTCATCTGAAACCCTAACATCAATTCTAGACCCCATCCCCTTTGCGGGGGAATTGATATTATGGGAAAATTCACCAAGGCTGTGGGCGGAAGAGAATATCTCATCGTAGCAATTGATTACTTCACCAAATGGGTAGAAGCTAATGCTTTGCAACCATCATTGAAAAGAAGGTGGAAAAGTTTGCGTTGGAATCAATCATATATAGGTTCGAGATGCCAAAGATCCTCGTAACCGACCATGGTACACAATTTGACAACCCACAATTCGAGCAGTTCTGCAGCACTTACCTGATTGAACATCGTATGTCATCAGTAGCGTATCCCCAAAGCAATGGGCAAGTAGAGCTTACAAACCAAACGCTACTTGATGGAATAAAGAAGAGACTCGAGTCTGACAAAGCCTTATGGGTTGAAGAATTGTACAATGTTCTGTGGGCCTATCGAACTACAGTTTGGACCCACCGAAGAAACTTCATTTAAATTGGTTTATGGATCTAAAGCATTAGCACCCGTCGAAGTAATGGCTGGGACACTTCGGGAAAGAGAATTCGAGGAAAAAGCAAACGGACAAGGATTGCTAGATAGCCTTGAACTACTAGATGAAGTTCAGACAAAAGCAGTTGCTCAAAGTCAACATTATCAGTGAAGGATAGCATCACACTATAATTCCCGAGTAAAGCGTCGGTAGCACTGAGCAGGAGACCTGGTGTTAAGGAATACTTTAGCTTCAGATCCATGCCATCAGAAGAAATTAGATCCTTAGTGGGAAGGACCATATATGGTAATCAAGCCGGTCGGCTTGGGGGCATATAAGCTGAAGAACATGGCAACAAAAAAAAAAGCTGGATCGTTCGTGGAATGCTAGACATCTAAAGAAATATCATCCCTAGAAGATTATCATTTTCATTTACGATGTAAGGCATTCGTTTCAATCAAAGCAATTCTTGGTTTTCAACACAACATCTTTCGATTGGGGGCAACACACAATATTCAACAAATCAAATCAAAAGGCATCGGTTTAAAACCCGAGTGGGACCTCCAAAAGCTTAGAAGAATTCTTCGGAAATTCCTAAGTAAAGGCATCGGTTTAAAATCCGAGTGGGACCTTCACAAACTTAATGAATTTCTAAGGAAATTCTTAAGTAGTCATAGAGGCATCGGTTTAAAACCCGAGTGGGACCTCCAAAAGCTTAGAAGAATTCTTCGAAAATTCCTAAGTAAAGGCATCAGTTTAAATCCCGAGTGGGACCTTTGCAAGCTTAATGAATTTCTAAGGAAATTCTTAAGTAGTCATAGAGGCATCGGTTTAAAACCCGAGTGGGACCTCCAAAAGCTTAGAAGAATTCTTCGGATATTCCTAAGTAAAGGCATTGATTTAAAACCTGAGTGGGACCTTCGCAAGCTTAATGAGTTTCTAAGGAAATCCTTAAGTAGTCATCAAGGCATCGGTTTAAAACCTGAGTGGGACCTCCGAAAGCTTAGAAGAATTCTTCGGAAATTTCGAAGAAAAGGCAACGGTTTTGACCGGCTAAGGCCCACTAAAGCAAAGACTTCGTTGATTCACAAAGTCTAAGGATAAAGTTAATTCTTTATTTCTTTAAACGACCAGAAGGGGCCAACCTTTACAACATCAAAAAGTTCTCAGGAAAAATGCATGTGAGATAACAAGTGTTGAGGTCAAATCTTCGTTAGGTCGAGAAACAACGAAATCTAAGTATCATCATCGGTGTTTGTGAAGAATTCCTAAACTTTCCTTTGTCAACACAGAGTCAAGAAGAAAAATTAAATCGGCTCCCATATGTTGAAACAGAGTCGAGAAGACATAGGTGGACTGCTGGCCGTGGAGACATAGGTCCTCTCATCATTTGACTGACCCTTCTCATCCTCAATGATTGCGAAGAGTTCCGTAAGCTCCCTCCTGCAGGAGGAGAGTCATCAAGATAATGCATTATATCAGGATCTGGAATGGGCCAGTCCACCACATCCTTAGCCCAAGCAGGAAGAGGAAGTCGCAGCTTTTCAAACACTTCGGGATGATAGCTTGTACGATGGGGAGCCGTGTTGAAATAAGGATTCCTCCTTAAGATCAACTCCCATACCTCGTTCTCATCGTCCCGATAAGCCTGTAAGTTATAAGTGTTCAGCATATCAACAAATGGCTTACTCTGCAAGTATTTAAAGATACAAGCCCTACGAACATTAGTTAGAAGAGTTTTGGGCAGGGGAGTAACGGCTTGCCTTTGAGCCGGAGGCGCAGGAGCTTTAGCTTCAGACCCCTTCAACTCTCCCGAAAGCTTTTCAACTTCCCGCTTCAGCTTTCGGATTCTCTCCCTAGCACCATCCAAATCCGAATGAAGTCACCCGATTTCAGAATTCTTCACTCAGGCAACTTCCTAAAGCCTATCCTGACGATGAGCAAGCTCGGCATCTTTGGATTTGGATTCTTCCCGAAGCCGGGAAAGATCATTGCTTAGGCTACTAAGCCTAAAAGCTAATTCCACCTACTTGTGGAAGTTATCAGCAAGGCTCCTGCAATACCGAAAGAGTTAGTCGGGAGCAGGAAATTTTCAGAAAGAAAAACGATGAAGAGATACTTACAGCACAAATGACCTTATAAAGGCCTTGTCTGGAACAGTATTGAAGGCTCTGTTCTCGGTAGGCATTTGAGCAAAAGTGCACCATTCTAGCGCCTTTTCAAAATCGCCTGTCACCAAGTTAGACCTCTTCAATGACCAAGAAGGCCTGTATACTTTATCATTTGACCGAGGACGCTTCCTTTTGAAAGCAGAATCCTCAGCCTCTTGGAAAACCTCCTCCATTGTCGGAGGAGCAGCATCCATGACTGCATCCATGACTATTGAAGGCATGGAGAAAGATGCCAACGAGGGTTTTGGAGACTTGGGCAGCAACAGAAGGAACCACATCTTCTTTGGCAGGCCGGACAGTCTCCATCATGGAAGAAGATGCAAATGAGGCACCAGCTGAAGCTGTGGGAATCGAATGACACCAGCTGAAACTGTGGGAATCTGAACTTTAGGAGAATCACCAATAGCAACCTCTTTGCGCTGAACAACCTTTTTCACCACTGGAGTAGCCTTCTTAGAAGATTTTGCCCTAACAGCATCCAAGTTAACTTTTGGAGGCACTGCAAGGAAAGACAAACGTTGCCAGTTACAAAAGGTCAACCGACAAAAAGAAAAATAGCAAGGAAAACCCTAGATGTCTGAAGTTCAGAAAAGGATATCCCAACAAAAGGCTTCCAAAATGAATAATCACCAAGTAAAACTACTTTGGAGTTACTCAGGGAGGAGAAGCCAAAGAACCCAACAGAAGAGAAGGATGGAGTGAATTAGGAGAAAACTCACTTGTTCAAATTTTGATTAGGGTATCGTCAGAGGATAGAAATACAGAAGCAGCAATGGCAAAGAGAAACGACTGTTCTTGCAAATGATAGAGACAAGAGTGAAGCACACTTGAGGGATTTAAATAGCCCCAAGGGGTGATATGACGGTTTAAAGCTCGTGCGGATCAAGGGTCAAGGATGAGAGACGATTCGAATTTTGAAAAACAAATCCAAGATCAACGGTCAGGAGATAATGACGTTTCAAATTCGAAACTTAAAAGTTAAGTTCGTCCAAGCCTCCACGTGGAGCATTGTGCACCTAGTACGAGGATGCGCAGCAAAAAACCAACCGTCGCACCAATATTAAATGAAAAGAATATTTCCGATTTCTTGGGAAGTACAACTCATACGCAAATACGAGGAAACGTTTGAGTTTTGTCATAAAGTGGGTGCAACTTGGAGAAAAACGCTTCAAGTAAGTCACAAGGGATTCGGATTGAACCGAATCAACTCAGAGGCAGGGGTGTATCCCAAGGTTCCCGAACCTCAACCCCTCTGAGGTTTCCGAATGTCAGCTTCGACCAAGGTACAAGGTTATTTCAGAGCAAGTCTAGTTCATTTCCGAACGTGATTCTAAAAGAAGAAAAGGAGAAATTCTCTAAGTACGCTATGAAAAAATACTACCAAATAATCACATCAAGCATTGCGAGAGTTCGAGAAAAAGAAAGCAAAAAGCCATCTCATTTCCAAGGGCCATGGGGGGTCAACCCTTACAAAACTAAAAAAAAAAAATAGAGAGAGACAGTTTCTTATTTTTCTTGGACGGGTTTGGTAGAAGGATCTGCGACTGGAGCAGGGTTCTGAGGTTCCTTGGGAAGAGGTGGCGAATCATTAAGAAACTCCTCGATGTTCAGATCCGCTGGAATAGGATCCTCTTCTTCCTGAGCCCAATCGGGGAAAGGCAGCTTGAGCTTTTCAAAGACTTCTTTGTGGCAAACACCCTAAAAAGGAGTCGTATCAAAAGTAGGGTTTGCCTTAAGGATAGCCTTCCAGACATCATTTTGTCCCGCTTGGTAGGCTTGAAGGTTGTATGGAGTCATTAGTTTGCTGAAGGGGACGTTGTTCAGGTACTTCCGAATGCAGTCCCTCTGAAGATCTTGAGAAAGATGTTCGGGTTTGTAGGGAACAGTCGCCTTCTTAAGACGATCATTGTCAAGGCCCAAAATTTCAACCCTATCCGTACATTTGGAGGCGTACATTTTCTGTTTCTTCACTTCACACTCCAGAGCTCCAACACGACTAATGGACAAGTCAAGTTCCTTCTTCAAGGTGTTGACTTTGTCATTTTCCTCCTTCAACACTACAACTTCCTTCTTCAATCGATCCACTTCGGAATTTGCCATCGCCAACTGCTCTTCACAACTTCAGAGTAGGGAGCCACCACGACCAATCTGGTTCAAGGCCTCGATATGCTGGTAGAAATTCACCACAGCAGTCCTGAGAAAACAGACAATTATCAAGAAATCCTGGAAGGATTACAAAGCAAGCGACAGAAGACCAAGGAAACACATTACCTTGTTGAGAGATGAACGAGCGTATCGTTACTCAAAGACTCAAGAGCTTGACGATCGGTTGGCATCAAGCTAAGAGAGCTCCACTCAGCGGTTTTTTTATGATCTTGCGTGACACGACCTGACACGCTCAACGTCCACTGGAACGAAAACCTCCTCAGAGTCTTTACTCTTCTGAGATTTCTTTGGGACAAAAGCTTCGGTTGGGTCATGTTTCCTTTTGGTTCGCGCTGAAGAGGGAACTTCCACTTCTTTTGTTGGGCTTTTTTCTTTCCTCAAGGCCTTAATTATTGGTTTTAAATTCCTTATACCCTTGTAAGAAGGGTCCGGAGGAGGCATAGCAGCTATATCATCTACCATTAGTGTTTGAGGAGATCGTTGCTCTGCAACTACAACTGCCTTGGCTGCCTTGACCCGAAGGTTCTCTGGGTTAACATTGGGAGGCACTTCAAAGAAGGATAAAATTCAGAAAATCAAATAAGGTTGCAATACATTCCAAAAGACAAATACAACAGTTTGGAAGCTCACAGCGAGCCAGCCCCCAATATTGAAGAACCGGGGTGTATTCCATCTCAAGACCATGTATCTCTTGGTACCATGGAATTGACTTGATCTTCTTGGCAGCTGCTTTTTCGGCCTTAGATAGGGGAAGGACCCGATTACCCTCAGAATATGAAGTAAGCAGCTTCCAGGTGATCGGGAAGTTAAGATCTGATTGAGGCGCTCGGCAGAAAAAATACTGTCTGCGCCACCCCTTTTGATTGGAAGGACAGGTTCCCCTAGCAAGGATACTGCCCGACCATCCAAGCTCAACCTTGTTACGCTTGGAAAGAAAAACCCAACCCGAAGGGTGGGAAAGAGACAAAGCATGAAAATGTACAAAAAGAGGGAGAGAAGGTTCGATGCCAAGTTCAAAACACAAACCCAAAAAGCCAACGATGAGACGCCAATTATTGGGGAGAAGCATTCCAGGACAAATGTCCCAATGATTCAAAACAACAGAAAACAAAGAATGGAAGAACGAAAAAGGACTCCACTCTCCAGGGTATCTATATACAAAGAGAAATCTTCAGGCAGGTTCGAATTGGCCCTTTCATCAGGATTGGGGGCTCTAAGAAAGTAGGAAGGAGGAAAGTCAAAAGGTTCAATCGCTAAAGGGAGTTCAACTTTAGTGAATGAGGAAGGAACAAATCCAGGTTCATCCTTGGGTCTGCTAGGTTGCTTAAGTTGCCGAGAGGTCGCGGCAGTCACCTTAAGAGTTCCGGAACGCCTAGACTCAGGAGGTGCGAAAGAAACTTCAATACTTTTTCCTGCATTTTTCGGATAGCTCACTTCTTCGAACTCACCCCAAATGGCAGTCAAAGTTCGCTTGTCACTATTTGATTGTTCGACGGGGATAGAGACAAAAGCCTCACTGCCTGAGTCGCCCTTACTGGCGCTATGTTTAGAAGGACCTTCATCAAAAGTCCTACCACTTCTCATCACTAGAAAAATCTGGTTCTGGTTTTCAATGGAAGCGGAGACAAAAGCAAAAAGAAAGATTGAGACAAATAAAGGATACAAAAGAGTCAGTGAACTTACTGATTCATTGAAGTAGAGAGCATAAAAGCGAGAAGACTATTAGGGCGCAAAGAAGACGACGAAGTTTCAAACTCCAACAAAGAGAATGAAACATGCGAAGACAACGAACAACTTTCAAGCACGCAAATAATCGAGGACGTGTACGATCAAGATAACTTCAGGATCGATGATCGTGATCGGGAGACGTTTCAAAAAAGTTTGAACAAACCGAATCAAAACAGATCTTTTGAGAAACCGTCGTTTCGATTTCGTGAGCAATGATGATTTCGGCTGCAGAGGAAACGTGGCGTCACCCCCATGAAAAATGAAGACATTCGCGAAACTCGAGGAAAAAGTGATGCAGTAGCATTAAATACGATCGACATTTACTAAGCGAAGGATCATTCAAAACCATCATTTGATAAACGGGACCAGTTCAAACCAAGCCCTCGGTGTCGCCCGAATGCTTGGTTTGGGGGCTCATGATACATGAAAAATAATGATCGAACCGGGTCTGCCCTTGGTTAGACCCTCGACCCTGGTCGGGAAGAAACAGACCGACTCGCATACGAGCGGGCCGGGTTTAAAGATAACTTGCTGAGGAAGAAACTTGACTCAGTCAACAGGCATGCCCGAATCCGTAATAATATGAATCGTCAAGGAGACGGTTAACGACACTTACGGGAGCAAATGATCGTGCTTACTTGGATAACTGCCACGCTATGATCGTGCTAACAACGAAGTTATCCATTATCTCATCAATGAAAGGATCTAATCGTTAAGATCGGATGGCCACCCGAAGAAAGCTCAAATAAATCCAACGAAGGAGATTCGAAGGTAAACACTATATAAGACATGACCTACGTACAAGAGAGGTATCTAAATCGTATTCCATATATTCGTATTCATACTTTTGCTCTGTACCCAAGTAGAGCCTTTTATGATCAGTTCATCAACTGACTTAGCCTTCGGAGGTGGACTCCCAACCCCCGCGGTCGGGCCACATCTGATGATTGTTTTTGGAGGTCATTCATCCATGATCTAAGGGCTGGGCGGATTTTGGACGCATCTGTATTAATGTATAGATATTTACTTTTGACATCACTTATAGTCTCAATATGATAGCCATTTTGACAAATGTCTTTGAAACTTCATAAGTTTTTTGAGACTTATTACAAAGTAATACATCATTTATAGTTAATTTGATCGCCTAGGAAATAATGGGTAAGTTCTTTCGAAGCCTCAATCAATTTTGTACTACCAATTATTGTATAAACATTAGCTCTCTATTATCAAATAAGAGAAATACTTTTTATCTTTTAGTATAGTATGCATCATAGCACATTAAGGAATATCTATATTCTTCTTAGAATGAAATAAAATACATCAAAAGATATGTAGAAAATCAACATAAAAAAATGAATCAAATAAGAAAAGAAAAATAATTACATTTAAGATAAACAAACTAACATAACATCAATTTATTTTTATTTGAACCTTAACAACATAACCAAATCTTCAATTATTATCTTCAAAAAATGGTGTAGTTACTTAGATGTATAATATCTGTGAAGTCATCAAAATCATTCTCTTTATAGGCAAAATTTGCTTCAATACTATTATTTTGGAAAGTCAAATTTATATCCACATTATTTTCTTTTATTTTGATTGAAGCTTGACAAAGCTTAACAAAATGTTATGGAGTATGACTGTCACGTGCCTAATGACTTTTCATACTACATCAATGACAAATGTTATCTTTATTCCTTGAAAAGTTACACTGAGAATCATTGTTTTTCTCTTGTTTATATCCATCATAATAATGATAATTATTCCATCTTTTGCTTTGTCTACACCCATGGTTATGACCACGATTATAATTTTGTCTTCTTTCATATTTATCATAAATTGTTGTATTTACTTCAGGGAATAGAGTAGAACCAATAGGACGACATGGTATCATTTAGAGCACCTTTTAAAATCCTTTTCACATTATTACTGTTGTAGCCAGTGTTTAAAATGTTGGCAATATATTGCCATGTCAGTGATTGGTGTCACAATTCCCCCTAAAATGACTTCAACAATAAATTGATGATATATTAATATATAGCCAACGTCTGAAAAATCGACCATTGAAAATACATTGCTAATGTCGGCGCTATAAGATGAGTGTTGGTAAAAAAATTTGCCCATTTTCTCTCTCCTCTCTAAAGCTTCCTAGAACATCTCTCTCCTGTTTCTTGGATTTTAACTTATTTTTCTCTGATCTTCGACGCCTATGAGTACATCTTGCTTTGTTATTGCCTACTATCCTGTTGTTTGTGTCGATCAAGGGGGATTTCATATAGATTTGTGAGCTTTTTCATCTCACAGGTAACCATTCTTCTCCAATTGGTTTTTGATAAAATGCATGCCATAATATTGTTAGATGGTTATGAAATTAAAGTATGTTGAACACCGTGAGATGATCTACTAGCTCAAGGTGTTGGAATTTTTTTTGCAAAGTGATGCGTCTAGAATCTGTTAAGCCTCCAAATCTGCAAAGATAACCTGCAAAACAGGGTTAGACGTGGCCTGACTGTGGGGGTTGGGAGGTCACCTCCGAAGGCAAGTCAGTTGCTAAACTGATCACAAAGCTCTGGCGAGTTGTAGAGCGTAAACTTGAATACGAGTATAAGGGAAACGATTTAGATACCTTTGGAGTGAGTAAGTCACTCGTCTATAGAGATTTTACCTTCGATTCTCAACCGTGAGATGGATTCGTGATCTTTGCGGGTGGCCGTCCGATGGTAGGGTTCTTCCCTAGATATTCGGGGACGTGATTAGTTTCCCATCCTGGCACGATTCCCTCTCTGCCTCGAGGGTAGTTGCTTCCTATAACCTAGTTACATATCCTGCAATATTCGGGATGCCGTTCTTGATTTATAACCGAAATGCGGCGCCCTTATACGAACGTGATAATTAGGTTTAAATGAGTTCTGATCGTGGTCCAATCGGGGTGAAGAGTACGAACTGGTTTGATGGGTTTGGTATAATTTTCTTTGTATCATTTTCCCCTCAGACCGAGCGTTTGGGCATTGCCTTTGCTCGAATGCTTGGTTTGATTTGTTCTTTGTCGATCGTGAGTGGAGATGAAAAGTCTTGTCATATTAAGATATCTTCGCATTTAATGCCCTTGACACCCACTTCCAGCGGGGTGCCGTTGAGTCGTCTGAACTCCTCGCTCCCTGTGCAACGTGTGCCACGTGGCACTCAAGGAGGCGCTGACATTACCTTTTGTCTTTCGAACCATCATGTCTTAAATATTTGTCATCATTACTAAACCTCTCGAACCATCAGCGATTAAAGACCGTTGATGATCTTTGATCTGGGTCATTCGTTCATTTCATTCGAACCGTCGCATTATCTTGTTCATTGATTGAGTTCAATCTTGTTCTTCCATTTGAATTTTGAACCTATAAAAGGCTTCTCCTGCTTCATTTCTTCTTTTCACTTCTGCACTTCTGTCTTTACTTAGAAATCGTTCTTGCTTTGAAGTTCCTACTCTTGCGATTCATCATTTCTCCTTCAAGTTCAAGTGATTTTTTTCTCGAGTTCAAGCGATTAAATCTCAAAATCACAAGTAAGTCTTTTATTCTCCTTCTGTTACTTTTCTTTTGTTCCAGGCAACTTGTTGAGTTCTTGCCATTTTCTATTGCTTTTTTCGCCCAAAAACCTTTTTGTTCTTCATTTTCTGAAAAGTGGGTAGTGATTGAACCTCAAATGACGATTCTATTGATCGTATGATCGATGGAGAAGGCTCTACTGAGCAAAGAACTCCCACTGCCTCAGTTGAGCTTTCCAGTGATCGGGACTACAGGGTAACCGATCATTGGCTGCAATTTGCTCCCTCCAGCCCTAGGGATCCACCCAGCAATGCACCCGAAGTTCAGGGAACTTCCTCTAAGAAGAGGAAAGCTCCTTAGAAATCGGCGGCCGGGAGTTCCTGATTGTCCAGGAGACCTTCCACCAATCCTTCTTCCTATGCTTCCAAGGTTCGTCCTGCTGAAATCGAAGGACTCCATTTTGATTATTCCATCCCCCCTACCTACGCTATTCAGGTGTCGAACCCGAACGAAAGAGTTGACTCCAATCCTCCTGGAGAATTTTCAATCTATACCGAATCCCTTAAGAGTGGGGTTCAGTTTCTCCTTTATTCTCCCTTGATTGCCGAAATACTCGACATTGGGAAATTTGTCCTGGTATGCTTCTCCCGAACAGCTGTAGGCATATCATTAGCTTCTTGGGGCTCTATCACGATCTCGAGATAACCCCTTTTCTTTCTGTTTTTGTCCATTTTTATTGTATAAGTAAATCCAACCCTCTTAGATGGGTGTTTATCTCCAAACGCTTGAAGGGTGATTTGGGGTGGCAAGGGGGATCCTTGCCGAAGGTACCTGTCCTTCAAATCACAAAGGGTGGCATCACGGATTCATTTTTTGTTGCGCCCCCAAATTTGACTTAAAATTTTCGATCGCGTGGAAAAACCCGAACTCTTTTACCCAGCTCAATCGTCGTCCTTTTCTGTCTGACACTAAGGACAAAGTGGTTCGAGCCATCAAGCAATCCAACCGCATCAGAAATCCATGGGTATGCCGTGGAATACGAAGCAGTCCTTCATTACTGGGGCTTGACCCATGGTGAACACTCCCTTTTATATATATATATATATATATTACTCTTGTAATGGCTCTTTGATTTTGCAGTGCCTCCCAAGTTTAACCCGAACACTGTGAGGGCTTTGGCATAGTAGTAGTTTGTTGCTGCGGAGGAGAGGGTTTCCTGAAAGGGGAGAGATAAAGCTGCTCCCGAGGGTTCTCCTAACCCGAAGGGGGCTTCTGCTGTTGTTGCCTCGAAGGGGGTAACTCCTGCTCCGAAGGGGCTTCCTAAAACAAGGTAGGATTGTGCTGCCAAAGGAAAAGAAACGGTGGAGATTGCTGAGTCCACCCATGATGATACTGCTCTCATCAAGAGGAGACGGGAGTTGGTTTATGATGCTACTTCCAAGAGAAGCTGTCACATCCACCCAGCCGGTACCCCATTTGGAATACCCGGGATGTGATCCACAGTCCAAGGATCAATGATCTGAGGTCCATGCCTCCCACATAGACGGTAACACAATCATGAACAGTAATAATCAATGGTAAAAACAACTAATACTAAGTATCATGAATAAGATAAGATTAACTAAATCAGAGTGCGGAATATAGATAATAATAAAGTATGATCAAAATCATAAAGGGTGAGAAGGTGTGGTAGCCACCCTCTCAGAGCAGTGGAAAAGTAGTAAATCAAGTTAGTTACATATCCTAGTGTCACCGGAATAATTCAAAGACAAGTTAACTACAATATCCAAGGTTCCACAAATACACCAGGGGAATGGGGCACTATGCTAGGGTTTCTTCTATACTAATGGTAGTCTCCTCAACAGTACGGATGAAGTAAACTCGGCGCTGCCGCCTCCCCCGCACAACCGTGGGGCTAACCTCGGTGCGGATAGTAATCCTCCTCGGCTCCAATATACGGATCCTCACCGACGCCACTACCCGGAGGGTAGTATGTGGAATCATAGTCCGCCTCATAGGAGGTGCCATCGTAATCTTCGGTACCTGGAATGTAATCTAAAACATTTGCACAAAAAGGAATGAGTTCGAAGAACTCAAGCAAGGAAGTTATTCCATAATTAGAAATCATACACATTCGAACATATAATAATGCAATGTGATATGGAACATATGATGCGAGATATGAGCCTAACTCTATGAATGCTGGTCTCTAGGGTAGACATGCTTTAAGTCATAGCACCGTACTCTCTCGGGTCGTCAGTCACTCTTCCATTTCCATATCTTGGGAATGCCCGGGGAAGATCGGTAAAGTCATCAAAAAGCCGTGGTAAGGGGATCGGTCACCACTCTCTCACATCACCATTTGGTCAAGTACTGGCGCATGTCACAGTAAAGCCTAGCCCAATGCAAGTCATCTACTCAGTCGGTCAAGTCAGATTTAGATACGTCCATTCCTTGCCCTCGGCGATCCTTTCCGGTATCCTTCACACTAGAGTCAGCGAAATCCCGGATTTCAGACTCATCAACCCTATTGGTCATCCACATATAGTAAACGGGAAGCTCTCACGTCTTCTCATAGATTGGTTACCGGTCTTGAGCGCCCGTGAGCCCAAGTCTATCCATATGCAACTCTACCAATAAATGGCCCCTTTCAGGTATTCGTAGCATGGTTCATGTCCCCTACCGGATTGGTTACCGGCCTAGAGCGCCCATCCAACCATACACTACCACGGGTTGTTCGGTCTCAATGCCCTTCCGATTCGGGTCTGACACGACAAGGATGAACCTAGCCACACAACTAGACAATCCTATGTATGTCATCCAATAACTCGGGAGAGTGTCGATAGGCACCATCGGAGAACATCCCATACTATTCCCTCCGATGCCCAAAGACAGAAGTGTCAGTAGGACACCCCCAAATCCCAGGTCATACGTAAGCAATCACACATCAAATCTCATCATTTGTCATGCATCCAATGCATATTCACAATAGTAATCAAATCATGATATTAAAACGAATCATTATAATCATAAGCAAATCAAATGATAAAGTAACACAACAAAAGTATAAAGATTTAAATGCTACTGTTCTAACACATATGTAACAGTCTCATAATGATTGAAAGGAATTTAGGGATTTCATTCTTTGAATAAAGCACAGTTCAATATTTGATGACTTATATGTTTATGGATATAACCATCCTTACCTTGGATGAGTTGATGATGAATTGAGAATACCAAGAATAGTCCAATAGAATTGTTAAGGCCCTAAACAAACATCAATAATAAGTTAGAAAAGAAATCGGGAAGATCGGATGTCATTTGGGTCAAAACGACCAAGGTTGCTTTATCAAGCAACAACTTTGGTCGATGGTCTTGGTCGATGGTATCGACCAAAAGTATCGACCAAAATTGTCCTCGGGGCAGAATAGTGGATTTTGGTCCGAAATGAGTCTTCCGGTGTTCGGATCAATCTGAAACTTGGAGGCATACTTGACAACAGTAGTAGGACACTATAAATCAAGGAATTAACCCAATCCAATGGTCTAATTAAAAAGCCCCAATTTGAGCTATCAAGTTCAAGTGATAAACATCATGGCATGAGTTGGAATTGATCGCATTGATGAGGAATAGCATGTAATAGCTAGAGGAACTAATAGAAATTCGATTGGAATCATATGGCAATGTTAAACATGAACATAATACACTCTATAGCTCAGTTTGATATCAAATGGTATGGTGTTAATAGGTAAATCATGGAATACATATGCTAGGCATGAGATATAAGCATTAGCATCAATGAATGGCTAAGGGAATCATGGATTGAGCATGAGTAGGTACTTGGAGTGGTGGTTTCAAGGTTGCAGCACCATTCCAAATGTCCCATCAGCAAGATGACAATAGAAAAGAGTAGAAAAGGGTAGGGTAGAGAGTGGAAGGAGGAGTCATACCTTAGTGTGGAAGATGAAGACAAGAATCAATGATAAACTAAGTGTCTTTGATGAGATACCCTTCACACTAACCAAGGAGCTGCTTTGGGAAGCTCTCCCCACGTTCCCAGGTGAGAAAAATGATTGCAAAAGGCTCAAGGCTCGAGGTCACATTAAATAGAAAAGGAATATTCCATGGAATCATTAACTTGGCAGACTGGGATATTTTGGTCGATGGTCCTTGGTCGATGGTATCGACCAAAATGATCGACCAAAATATTTTCAGCAGAAAACTCAGGTTTAGAACAACAACTTCAAGTAGGGATTTGAAAGGCTATACAAGGTCAAATTGAGTGAGGTTTTCTTCCACAATTCAATCAAGAAGTCTAGTTTTGAGGAATACCTTTGGATTGTGCACAGGAGGTCATTTGGTACATCAACCATATTAATCTTCTCCGATGCGCAGACTTTCCTTAAACACTGACAATGCATTTAAGCAAGGGGTATCATTGTCAATGTCCATGGGCTCGGTCTCCGAATCATGATCATCAATCAGAATGGTCCATAAATCTCTTCTTCCACCGCTTCGAGTCCTTGGACCTGAATACAACAGTGGATCCGGGTCAGGGTCAAGGTTAGAATAGGGCTGGATATTACAGAAGCAGAATTGACCCAGGGGAAGTCTATGTTCCCAAGTAGAAGGTGGGCACTCAGGACCCAGTTTCCCGAGACACGGAGGCCTCCATCGATTGGGTTGTCAACGTTTGGGCTTTAGGCAATCGGGTGGAGTTGGAAGCTATGCCTGATGAGGAATTGGTAAACTCCAACATCAAGTGTGTCTCGAATTCGAACTTCGCGTATCTTGGGAAATCCCATTATGCTTGTTGTCTTATTCCCGATCGTATTTTTGAATGCAGGGTCCTGACAGAACACTTGCATTGTGAGATGGAAACGAACCTTCAGGTAGGTTGTCTCAACACTCGATCCAAGCGTAGTGATGCCCTTGTCGAGGCCAAGAGTCAAGAGGCCTGGAAGTTGTCTGAGGAGGTCACCCAACTTCGTCCTTCTGCTGGAGAGCTGGTGGTTGCTAAATCCATAATGGGGGAGATGGAGGCGGAGTTAGGACAGCTGAGGGTTGCTGTCACGACTTCAGAGTCTAAAATTAATGACCTCATTCGGGAAAGGCAAGAGCTGGAAGACAAATTGGAGGCTGTTGTTCCCAAAGGTCCTGAGAGCCTTGATCCAAAGGTTCGAAAGGCTTGTGTCAACAAGTATCTAAACAACCAACCTTTTAGTCAGTTGCTCAACCTTTATAACTTGGTAGCATATTGAGCGGGAATTAATGATGTTTGGAAGAGAATACTGACTAAAGAGCCTATGTTCCTGATCGAGGAGCACAAGGACCTCATTTATGAGGAGATCTTTGTATACTTGCGGCAGCCTACCCTGAGTTGGGTTACGGAGAAGGATAATCCTCCTCCTCCCAATCCGAACATTGAGGGGTACCTTAGTGACTCTCCTCCTATGACTCCCAAGCAAGAAGGTGTGGAGGAAAACACTACACAGCTAAACGTTAAGAACCAAGCTCCCGATGATTAGACTCCCGAAGCCGTCAACGACCAAGTCTCCGATCCTCTCGTAGAATTGTAATTATTTCTGAATTTTGCAAGAATTTTGTATCCTCTTTTTCCTCTCTTTTTTGTAAAGGTTGGCCCACCCTTTCAGGCCTTTATGGTAATGAAAAAGGAGCTAGTCAGCCATTTGCACCTTACGCTTATATTCTTAATACTTATGATAATGAAAATTTTGGAATTCATTTTGGAATTCATCTGATTGCATCTGTCGCCTTATTCTTGAAAGCCTTGTTTGGATAATTCCTATTTTTCTCGAAGGTTAATATTGGTTCTCTCGAAGCATTCTCTTGGAAATCACATTCGGGTTGACTGATGCCTTGCTGGGATGTTAGTTTGAATACCCCTGCCTTGATTCCTCGAGCGGTATGTTCGGGTGAGATTTTCTAAGGAACCCAATAGTCACTTCGCATTTATTGCTCATTTATTGCTTTGATTGATGGTTTGCTTCTCGAGTCAGCCATCTTTGTAGCAGGCGCCGGAACTACCACGTGGATGGATTTGATAGGTTCAACTTTTCCTTTTGCCAAATCTGAAAGGTTACTAATTGCCAACCATTGATCCTTTGCATTTGAACCGTCACTCATCCTCTACCCTTGATCTGACTGGACCAAGTTTCCACGTTTTACTTCCTGAGGTTATTTAAACCCACTCTTTAAGCTAACTCTTTGAGCTTCTTCTCTTATTTCGCCATTTTGCGGAGGTTCAACAGTGCTTTTAGTTCCAGACATTGTGCCAGTGGTTGAGGATTTGCAGACTCGCAAAAGACTTGGTCCCCAGTGGTTTGAAGACTAAAAGAAGTAAGTTTTTCCATCCTTCTTTGTTCTTTCCGTCATTTCTTTGTGAAAGCTTTCTGATTTCTTGTTTTACTTTTTGTTCTGTTGTTTGAGCTTCTGAGGGTTTGCAGGTTCTGTTAACCTCCGTACATTTGGGTGCTGGGATCCCATCCATTGTAAGCCAACGAACATTTTAGGAATATCCCAAAATAGAGTATTGATGTGTTTCCTTGTATTGGGAGTTTGTCTAGTAATGCTTTTATGTCTTTTGCTGTGAAACCCAGCCCTAACCTAACCCTAACCTTGACCCGGTAACCCGGTTGTTTTTAGGTCCGAAGACCCGGAGTCAAGGAAGAAGCCAACTATGGGCCATCTTCGTAGAAGACATGATATTTGACTCTGAACCCATGGATGTTGATGATGGAGTTCCATACTTGGAAGTCTGTGCAGATTTGGAAAGGAAGCTGCAGCTTGAAGAAGATGAGATTAGTTGAAGGACTTGGAGTATTATCTGACTTGGTTTGATTGCATTTCTACACACTAGGTATGTCACTTGTTGTGTGTGCAAAAGCCCATGAGGTTTAGAGCCCATTGATCCTCCAATTCCCTATTTGAACCTTACTGTCTGCCTTGGTCGACTGGTCCAGTCGACCAAGCACCCGACCAACTGTGTGTTAAATCCGAGAAAATCAAATTTTAGGGTTTTTCACTTATATTTAAACCCTACTTCATGTTTCTTAGCTACGGCTGCCTCCTAAAACTTTGTGAACGTGAGAAGACCTTTCTAAAACACTTTCTGGTGATTTCGAAGACTCCTCTGCAGATCTGAAGCCTCTCATCTCTGATCTGACAATTCAAGGTTAGTATCTCTTTTGAATTCTTTTAATTATTCTTTCTTCGATCTTGTTCTTGATTGAGATCAGGAAGAAGATGCTGCAATCTTGCAACCATCTATTCCATGATCTCATTCTATTCTTTGAGATCTTTGATCATCGTCATGATCTTAACCCTAGCCTGATTATTTTGTTGAAACCCTGACCTTGTATGATCTTTATGGAAACCTTTGGTAACCTCCCATGCGAGGGAAACCTCATTGGTAATATTTATGTTAATCTAAACTTTATTTTCTATGATTTTCTTGTTAATTTCTTGATTGCAATCATTCCCTCTCATTCTGTGATCATAACCTTTTCATGAGAGCCATAAAGGTTGAAACCCTAGTTTCTTGGGTCAAATCAAAAACCCATTTTTTGACCATGACTTGATGATTTTACCTTCCCATATAGTTCTAATACATTCTAGGAAGTTCCCCTTCAAATTTCGGATCAATCCGACTTCAAACGAAGAAGTTATGACCAATCTGAATTCTGTAATTCCGTACTGACTCAATTGGTCGACTGCTTGGTCGACGGTAGACCAAGCACTCGACCAATGATGTCAGTAGCTTCATTTTTTGCCCGATTTGATTCCTTTTCTCTCTGATCTTTTAGGTATTTTTCTAATGTTGTATCTATACTTGTTAGGAGTCTATTTGCCAAGTTTGGTGTCTCTCTCTTTGATCTTTGCTTTATCTTCGGCGATAATCAAGGTAAGGACATTTATTTCATAATAACATAGATCGCATACTCTCTGGTTTCTACTTTATAAAACTATGAGTTTGTTTACTATTCTTATATTTTATACTTCTGATGTACTACTGTAAGTACAATAGCACTTCACTTATGTTTTCTTTTTATTATTCAAGCTTATATGAATTGTTTATTACTATATTGTTTAACGATTAGCTTATGCTTTTATATTCTCTTTTATATGATGAAGTGTTGATTGAGTATGTCATGACTGATCTGAGAATGTGTTTGACTAAGTATGGTTTGGGATTGGGAAGTGTCCTTTTGACGCTTCTGTCCTTAGACATCGGAGGGAATAGTATGGGATGTTCTCCGAAGATGCCCATCGACGCTTTCCAAAATCATTGGTTGTCATACCTAGGGCTGTCTAGCAGTGTTTGGCTAGGATGTCCCCGTTATATTAGACCCGAATCGGAAGGGTATTGAGACCAAACGACCCGTGGTAGCAATGTGATTCACGGGCGCTCAAGACCGGTAACCAACCCGTGAGAGGACGGGAATCATATTGTGGGGGCCATTTATTGGAGGGTTGCATATGGTTAGACTTGGGCTCATGGGCGCTCAAGACCTGTAAGCAACCCGTGAGAGGACATGAGAGCTTCCTGTTTACCATATGTGGATAACCAGTAGGGTTGATGAGTCTGTAGTCCGAGTTGGTTGTAGCCATAGGATACGCTGACTCTAGTGTGAAGGATACTGGAAAGGATCATCAGGGACGAGGAATGGACGTATCTGGAACTGAGTTGATGTAACTAAGTAGATGACTTGCATTGGGCTAGGCTTAACCCTGACATGCGCCAGTACTTAGACCAATGGTAATGTGAGAGAGCGGTGACTTAACCCCCAGCCATGGAATGTCTCGAGGGATGCCGGACCCACTACCAAAAGGCATTGTGTGATTGACCTACCCAAAGAAGTACGGTGCTATGACTTAAAGCATGTTTTCCAATAGAGACCAGCATACATAGAGTTTAGATGCATACATACATTATCTATTTCATACTGCATTGCATCTTGTTATGTTTTGCCGCATATTATTTATGTTGTTATGAGTTAACTTGCCTTACTGAGTTTCTTTTGAAACTCATTCCTTTTTTTACAATCTTTTGTTAGATTTTTCTACAGGTACTGACTACTATGACGGACAGTATGATGAAACGCAAGCCGATGAAGCGTACTACACGCAAGGTGTTGGCAACAATCAAGATTACCTTGATGATCCCTCGAGCGATCACATTGCGTACTATGATAAGACGTAATGTAGAGATGGAACATCTATGTTGGACTGATGAAGTCCACTATTTTGAAGATGTCATCTATAGGATAGAAAACTCT
Source organism: Hakea prostrata (assembly GCF_041222555.1). Lineage (NCBI taxonomy): Eukaryota > Viridiplantae > Streptophyta > Magnoliopsida > Proteales > Proteaceae > Hakea > Hakea prostrata. The sequence continues at coordinate 29,273,405 of NC_142608.1, read as the reverse complement.
TAAGTTTAGTTTGTCTTTCTTGCTTTTCTTTAGAAACAGTTGTAATTCTTTTTAGACTTATGCACTACATTTCCGCTGTATCTGTGGAGTGAGTTTCCGCCTCACTCTACTTCTTTTGATGTGATTACATTTGGTATCATTTCCGCACTCTGATTATATTGATTATTCATTTCCTGATTTGAATCTTTTGTTTATAATATTTAAACCTTGATTATTTCCTATTTATGATTATGGTATTGTATATGTGGGAGGATGATTTCCTCGATAATTGATCTTCGGGGCTGTGGATCACACTCCCGGGTATGCCAGTTAGGGTACTAGCTGGGGGGATGTGACATTTGCAGTGTCTCTGAAAAGTAATCCAGGTGTCGTTCGAGAGGGTACAACTCCTTCAAAAGAAGCTCATATCCCGAAGGTGTCAGCTTCGATTGCAAGCCCTGCTCTCTGTTGGATGAAAGGGCATCAGGAGGCTGAAGGCGCTATTCCACTGAAAAAGCGTTCCCATCCTGATGATGAAATATATAGGCCTTCCTGGAGTTGAAAAGGTTTGACCGTGTGACGGACAATTTCAACAAAGCATTAGAATGGTGTACTTTCGCCCAAATGCTCTGAAAGCAGGGCTTTTAATTTTGTTCCCAACGAAGCCTTCGTGAACTCATTAGTAATGTAAGTCTTTTGATTTGACATCTTTTTTTCTTCATGAAGTCTTTCTAATTCCCGAATGACTTTCACGATACTGCGGGAGTACTGTTGATAATTTCCACAAACAAGTGGAGTCTGCTTATTGGATTGGAAGGATGAACTTCGATCTTTCCAAGCTTTGGGCTAAAGCCAAGGCTAAGGACGTCGAGATCAAGCGTCTTCAGGACAGGCTCTGGGAAGAGGGCAAAGTAAGATATACTGAGGTCGAGCACATTTCCATGGATCTAGATGTTGCTAAGGGGAGCATCCGTGGTTTCGAATGGAAGATTGTGAGGCTTTCGGGAGAATTGAAGGATTTCAAAGTGAGGGTTATCGAACTTCAGAATCGGGATGTTCCTTCTAAACCCAAACACGTTCCTATCGAGATTCGGAAGGCTTGCATTCTCAAGTACTTGAACAGTAAGCATTTTTATGACTTGTTGAATATTTACAGCACTCAAGCTGATTGAGATGGTTAGAACTAGGTTTTCAAGTCAATTCTGAAGAGAGATCCAAATTTTGACACAGTTCCTTGTTTGTGAAATTAAAAATAGCCGCAAGCGCACAGTATCGTGTAGCTAACGGGTCGATCTCAAGGAGATATGCCACTTTAGAATTAACCTTTTAATGATAATGCGAGAGTGCAATGATTCAAAGATTTTAAACTATCAATTAAATTAAATGAGCGGTCCTAATCCATACATCTAATGCAATCGAATTGAGACGAAAAATAAAGCAAACAACCAACGCATAATTAATAAAAGGTAGGAAAAAATGAGAACAATAAATTAAAAAAAATAAAGGGAAGTGATCTGAGTGTCAGCTCTGGATCTAGGGAATGGGAGTATAATTATAATGACTTTGATCGTGGACCCTTTGCCGTAGCTTACTGTCCACTGATTGGGGGAACAGATATTAGAGAAAAAAAATTCCAGAAAGGAAATAATCAAAGCAATAAAAGGAAAAAGGGAAACCTTAACCAAAGAGAGGCACGACTATAGGCATCTTTGATCAAGGACCCAGGGAAAGGGAGAACAATAAATAAATGCTGAAAGTAAATTGTAGAAATATATAACAGAACAATATAATAGGAAAAAGGAAACCTTAACCAAAAAGAGACACGACTGTAGGCATCTTTGATCAAGGACCCAGGGGAAGGGAGAACAATAAATAAATGCTGAAAGTAAATCCTAAATTAAGAATATTGAGGGGTAGACAGAAGCGGGAATGGAGGGGAGAGAGAAGATTATTGAAGAATGTTACTTACTTGCATTTCTGAACTTCAAACAATAAAAAAGAATTGAACAAACGATTCGAATCTCAACCAACCCAAACAACCAGATCTAGATCTGCAATTGCTAGTGATGCGTCCAAAATTTGCTCAGCCCTTAGATCTCCTCGTGATGTCCTGCAAAACGAAAGCGTCAGATGTGGCCCGACCGCTGGGGTCGGGAGTCCACCTCCAAAGGCTAAGTCAGTTGATGAACTTAATCACAAACGGCTCTGCTAGAAGCGCAGAGCTTAAGGAATGAAGAACTGGGAAGGGTGATCTAGATAGCAGATCGCTGATAGTTTAGGTCTATCAGTATGTATCTGAACCTGAGTCTCAGATAGTATTCTTTTTCGATCCCCTCACCTTGTATGGTAGTGAGGTTTATATAGAGTGTACCTTCGAATCTCCTTCGTTGGATGCACTTGAGCCTTCTTCGGGTAGTCGTTGGATCTTATCAGTTAGATCCGTTGAGCAATAGACTTCTACTAGTTTGGGCTAGTAGAGGACTCCTGAGATAACCTTTAGGTTATGCGATGATTATCCCTTCGATAATGATTATCCGCAGCCGTCAATTCGAGTCTGCCATCATTAGGGTGATTACCCTAATCCATAAGTAGGATTAGGGCACGCTTGCAGCCGAATAAGCTTTCTTCTTCAGCAAGCCATCTTCCGGATCCGGTTCGCTCGGGAGCGAGTCGGATCTCTCCGTCTCGACCGGGGTCGAGGGTCGGACCAGGTATGAACCCGGTCTGATCATAATCTCTCCATATCACGAGCCCCCCAGACCAAGCGTTCGGTCGATCCCGAGGGCTTGGTTTTTAACTGGGTTCATCGTCAGGTGATAATCTCTGCGTGCTTCATTAAATGTCATATCACATTTAATGCGGTGGTCACTTTTCCTCGAGCGTTGTGAGTGTAAGGCCACATATCTCCTTGCAGTTGATCTGTCGTGGCTCACGTCATCCAAGCGATGGTTTCCGAACGCCTATTTCGGATTCGTGAGTTCAGACTTTCAAAACGTCTTTCAATCTTGATCGCTGATTTTGAATCAATCTTGATCGTTCAGATTCCCGAACACTCGTGCGGGAGTTTTAAAAGCGGTTCGTTGTCTTCGTAGGTTTCATTCTTCTGTCTGGAATTTGAACCTTTGTTATGCCTTCGCGCCTTCCTGCTCTCAAGCTTCCGCCTCCTTGAATCGGTAAGTTTCTTGGTCTTTTTCTTTTTGTAGTTTACTGAAACAAGTAATGGCGGACGATAGGGCTTCTCTGGTACCCAGTGTTGGTAATAGCAGTGAGGCTTTTGCTTCTCCTGCTCCCGAACAGTCGGATAGTGATAACAAAACCCTAACTGTCCTCTGGCGCGAGTTCGCTGAAGTTTCTCAAAAAGGCTTTGAAAGAAAAACCGAAACTTCTCCTTTCCTTCTCGAGTCTGGATCTTCCAAGATTGTCGAGTCTTCTAGGCAGCCTCAAACTTCCGGGTCCGATGGTGGAACTGGCTCTGTTCCCTCCATTTACGATGAGGAAACCCTTCTTTCAGCTGTCCAAGATTTTGATTTTCCTTCCTCATATCGAGGTTAGGGCTCCCCCCCCGATGAGAGGGTTGATTCATCCCTTTCGGGTGAATTTTCTCTGTATATAGATGCCTTTGGAAAGCGGGGTTCGCTTTCCCTTTTTTAATCCTTTGTTCTCCATGATTCTGAATCATTGGAACATTTGTCCCGGAATGCTCCTCCCCAATAGCTGGCGTCTTATCGTCGGCTTCTTGGGTTTGTGTTTTGAACTTGGCATTACGCCATCTCTTTCTCTCTTTGTACATTTTCATGTTCTTTCTATCTCCCATCCTCCCGGATGGGTTTTTCTGTCCAAACGCAATAAGGCTGAACTTGATTGGAGGGGCAACATCCTTGTCAAAGGAACTTGCCCTTCTAACCACAAAAGATGGCGCGAACAATTCTTTTTCTGTCGAGCGCCTCCATCAAATCTTAACTTCCCAACCACCTAGAGGAGGTGTACTTCTTCTTCCGAAAATAACCGAGGCCTTCCCTTATCCGAGAGAAGACGAGGCGGCCATCGGGAAGATCAAATCCATTCCGTGGTATCAAGAGATACATGGACTTGAAGTGGAGTATAACTCCATCCTTCAGTACTGGGGCTTGGCTCATTGTGAGCTTCTAACCACCATCCTTTAATTTGACTGAAGTGATATGTTTTTAATTTTGACTCTTGTCCTTCTTCTTTGCAGTGCCTCCAAGAATGAACCCTGAAAGCCTGCGGGTGAAGGCCGCTAGGGCCGTTGTGACAGCCGAGCAACGATCGCCCAGAGCCTTGACCGTAGATCAAGAGGCTTCTATTCCCTCTCCCGACCCATCTTATAGGGGTATCAGGAATATCAGGCCCGTGGCTGATGCTTCGGGTAAAGGGAAGAAACCGATGGTGGAGAGGTCTAATGTCTCTTCCTCCGCCCGAACCAAGAGGAGGCATGACACAATTGATGCTCCCTCCAATAAAAAATCCAAAGCTTCAACGGATGATGAGGAGGTCTTCACCCCCCAGTGGACCCTGAAGCTGACCGACAGGGTGACTCGGGATCCCGAGAAAGCTGCAGAATGGAGCTCCCTCAGTCTTGCTCCTTCTGATCGCCGGGAATTTGAAGCCCTGGATGACACCTCTCTTGTTAGTCAATCTACAAGGTACCGGTCTTCTTGCTTAGTTATTTTTTCATAATTCCTTATGACTTCTTCGATATTTTCCGCCTTCCCAGGAATGCTGTGTTGAGCTTTTATCAACACATGGAAGCATTGAGCCGGGTTGGTCGCACCAGCTCCTTGCTGCAAACCTGTGAAGAGAATTTGGCGAAAGCCAATTCTGAAATAGACCAGCTGACTGCAGCTGCCGTGGAGCTGCAGAAAAAGCATGAGGAAGAAGTGATCTCCCTCAAGGAGGCCCTCGAAGCGTCGAAGATTCGTGCCGCTGCTGCCGAGCGCGAGGCCAGGAAGCAAAAAGCAGCTGCCACGTTGTTTGGTGATAGGCTTGAATTCAAAAGTAGGGAGCTCGAAGAACATCTGAAGTTGGCGATCCCTAGCAAGCCCGAGCATATAAAGCCAGAGCTTCGGAAGGAGTGTGTTCGGAAATACCTGAACAACGTACCTTTCTCCGAGCTGCTAGGTATCTACAACCTTCAAGCTTATCGCTTGGGGCAGAACGACGTTTGGGAGCGAATCCTCGGATCAATCCCTGCCTTCGACACTGCTCCTTTTCGTGAGGTGTGCCACAAAGAGGTCTTCGGGAAAGTTGGTATGGATCTCCCGGATTGGGCTCAGGAAGAAGATGATCCTTTTCAGGTGACCCTCAATATGAGGCATACTGGCTGACGAGCCGGCACTTCCAGAGGAGAAATCACAAGCCGAGTCTCAAGTTGCTGCTGTAGAGGACTCAGCCGATGCCATTCTTTTGGAAGGCTCTTCTCATGATCCTGAGAAAAGTCCTCCCGACCAGGGTCTCTCGGGCAACAATGGAGAAAAGGCTTAGGGAGTTATCTTTTTGTACAGATTTACACTCTATTTAATGAAGAGACATTTCTTTCTCATGTTGGCCTTTATATTTCCCCGTCTCCTGCCGAAATCTTGCCTTGAATATCAAAGTATTAATGATAAAACTCATCACTTAACTTTACATTCCTCGCCGAATAATAATCTTGTAGAAATATTGTGAAGATGCGTTTCGGGAAGATGCATTAATCTTCTCCACTACTTCATTTATTGCAAAGTCCGCACGTTTCCCTTCTGCGAAGTTCAAACGTTTTCTTGCCTTTGTATACCATTCACTGTTTCCAATGAATCGGAAATACATCCATTATTTTAATGGCGGTGCGACGATTGGAGGTATCTCTGCATCAGGTGCTCGCTTCCACATGTTTCCATGTGGCATCCCTCCGACCGTTGATCTTGCTTTTGCGGATTTCGAAGCGTCATTTAGATCTAGGTCGTCGGTTGTCCTTAGCCTTCAACCGTCGTCTTAATACCTGAGGCTATTTAAAGCCTTCGTGGGTACTCTCCATCTATCCTGTCTTCTGCAAGTTAGATTTGCTAAAGTGTTAAAGCGACCTTTCATCCTTCGGCCTGCTTCCGTATTCCTCGTACTCCAAAAATAGCTCTATCAACTTCTGAACAAGTGAGTTTCTTGATTACTCATCTCTTTCCCCACTTCCCCCTTGAGTAAACTGCACAGTAGTTATACTTGGGGTTTAGTTATTTGGGTTTGTTGGAAGTAATAAAAAACTAGGGTTTTCCCTCTTGTTGTTGTCGTTTATTTCTGTACTGATACGGCTTGTTTGTTTGCATAGTGGCTCCCAAGATCAACCCGAACTTTATCAGAGCAAAATCTTGCAAGAAAATCGTTCCGTCGGTGGTGGTTGGGGCCAGTGCGGTGGTTTCAGCTAGTGAATCCTCCAAGCGTAAGGCGACTGCTGCCGGTGAATCTTCAAGTCAGATTCCCACAGTTTCTATTGATGTCGTCCCTGCGCCTCCTTTGCCCGAAGTGATCGCTCGTCTTTCCCAGGAAGATCTTGATCACTCCGTTGCCGATGGTGCTGCCGACGCCCCTGCTGGTGAGACTGTTGGTGCACCCCCGAAAGAGACTCTTCGGGCATCTAAGGCAACTATGTTGGCGTCTGATGAAGGTGTGGTCCCAGCAGGTGCTGCTCCTATTTCCAATTCCAGTGCTTGTTTGGCATCCTCCTCCTCTCCTTCCGAGTTGGAGGATTTTGCCACTAGGAAGCGCCGTCGGGTGACAAGTGATGCAGCTCATCCTTCTCTTGGTGTAGCTCATCCTTCTCATCCTTCGCCTGAATTAGTGTCAAATGAGTTTGACAGAGTGTTGGAATGGTGTACTGCTGCTCGAATGACTTCTGAGAGCGCAGTTCTTTCCAAACTTCTAGATGAAGTCTTTACGAAGTCACTGGTGATGTAAGTCTTTCTTCATTATCCTCTGATTCTGAAAAATTACTTTTCTGCTCCTCGTTAACTCGGAAGTTGTTTGCAGGAGTCTTGCTGGTAACTTCCACAACCAAGTGGAAGCAGTTACTAGGCTCAGTAGATTGAGCAATGAATTTTCTAGGCTTCGGGAAATCTCCGAAGCTAAAGATGTTGAGATTGCTCGCCTTCGGAATTTAGCTTGGGAGGTGGCAGGAGAAAAAAATTCGATGATTGGTCGTCTTCGGTCAGACATGGATGATGCCAGGGAGAAGATCCGGACTCGGAGCGAACAGTTGGAATGTCAGGAGCCAAAGGATTTGAAACGTTACCTGAAAGGCAAGCTGTCGTTCCTTTGCCCGAATCCCTTCCAACTAATGTTCGCAGAGCCTGCGTCTTCAAGTATTTACACAGTAAGCCTTTTGTTGATATGCTGAATGCTTATAACTTGTAGGCGTACCGGGATGGTGAGAACGAAGTATGGGAATCAATATTAAGGAAGGATCCTCATTTTGATACGACTCCCTACAGTGCTGTTTGCCATCCTGAAGTATTTACTAACCTGTGTGAAACCCAGCCCTAACCTTGACCCGGAAACCTTGTTATTTGTAGGTCCGATGACCCGAAGTAAAGTAAGAAGTCAGCTTTGGGCCATCCCAGTAGAGGACTTGGTGTCTGGCTTTGAATCCATGAAGGTTGATGATGAGGTTCTATTTATGGAAACAGAATCCTGATGAAGATCTAATTAGTTGATGGACTTGGAGTGATCTCTATCTTGGTTTGAAGGCATTTCTACCTACTAGGTAAGTCACTTGACTTGTGTGCAAAACCCCTTTAGGTTTGGATTTGATCTGGGCCTTCAATTCCCTGTTTTGGCCTTCTTTGTCTGCATTGGTCGACTGATTGGTCGCCCGGGCCGATCGACCAATCCACTCGACCAATGGGTGCTGTCTTTGGCAATTAGGTTGATTCTTGCTCTATTTAAGTCTAACCTCGAGTCCACTTCGTATTTGCTGCCTCCAAACCCTCTGGAACGAACCAAAGACCTCTGCAAGTCATCTCTCTTGCATCCTTGGAGTTTTCTTGGCGGATCTTCGTCGGAACTCTTCTTTTTGCATCAAAAGGTATGTCTACTCTCTCTTCTTCTCCTACATCTTTGTTTTTCTTTCCTTTTTGAGTTGAGACAGTAGAAGAGATGCTGCATCCTCTGTTGCAAACATCTCTGAACATGTTCTCAAGATCATCCTAAGGATTTAAGGCTAGAACAATGATCTTAACCATGATCATTGCAAGCTTTTGAAGGATTCATGATCAAACCATGATTTAATCTCTGTTAATTTCCTAATCTGAATTCTGATCTCTTTGGATCTTCTTTCATTGATCATGTTAGTGGTTAATGGTTGTGTTTTCTTTCTATGATCCATAATCCATAGAATTCTAGTTGTTCTCTTCTACCTTACTATGTGTTCTTCATGATGCATGATAGTACATATATGGTAGGTTTTATTTCCTTATTTAGATTTATGCTTCTAAGCCTTATTCCATGAAGACCTATGCATGTTTTCATGTTTTCATTACCGAAAGCAATGATCCATCCTCCTATAGTTCTTGTCCTTGTTTTCTATTTCAAAATTCATCAAGATACATGTTTGATTTATTTATGGTAACTTTTTGTTTCCTAATTTGGATCTTGATACCTGGATTTGATTAGTGTTTTGAGGTCCCCTATATGCTAGAATACTACTGATGTAGTCTACCCCTTGATTAGTACCCTTTTGAACCACCAAATTCGGATTTCATATCTCAAAACTCTGATTTTCTAAGCTACTGTCTGCATTGGTCGACTGATTGGTCGACTGGACCACTCGACCAATCCACTCGACCAATGAGTACAGCAACTCCAGAATTGGTCTGTTTCGGATGCTTTGCTATATTTTCTGTTAGGGATCTTTCCTAATATGTTGTATATACTTGTTTAGGACCTTCTTCTCAAGTTTGCCAAGATCTTACTTGATTTCTTAGGATTCTTTGCGAGTTATAAAAGGTAAGGATGGTTATTTCCTTAATTACATAGATAGCATGAATCTAGTTTCTATATTTGAATATCATTAATATGTTTCCTAAATTAGATTCTTACAATGATATACTACTGTTGCATAACTTTGATTACAGTAGCATTACTTATTCATATTGAATTGATTCATGTATGATTTACTTACCAATGTTATACAAATGATTGTAAATATTGATTTCTTTCCATATATGGAGTTACCATATATGTGATGATATGAATTGATGCATGTGTATGCTTACGTATGGTTTGGAAAGGAGAGGTGTCCTTTTGACATTTCTGTCCTTGGACTACTACGGGAATATTATGGGATGTTTCCGGAGATGCCCTCTGGACACCTTCCTAAACTGTTGGATGACATATATAGGATTGTCTAGTAGTGTTTGGCTAGGATGTCCTGTTATGTCAGACCCTAATCGGAGGGGTATTGAGACCGAACGACCCGTGGTAGCAATGGGGATTCATGGGCGCTCAAGACCGGTAACCAACCCGTGAGAGGACAGGAATCACATTGTGGGGGCCATTTATTGGTAGGGTTGCATATGGTTAGACTTGGGCTCACGGGCGCTTAAGACCGGTAACCAACCCGTGAGAGGACGTGAGAGCTTCCCGTTTACCATATGTGGATGATCAATAGGGTTGGTGAGTCCGTAGTCAGGGACTATGAGGACTCTAGTGTGAAGGATACCGGAAAGGATCGTCAGGGACGAGGAATGGAAGTATCTGGATCTGACTTGATGTAACTAAGTAGAAGACTTGCATTTGGCTAGGCTTTACCCTGACATGCGCCGGTACTTAGACCAATGGTTATGTGAGAGAGTGGTGACCTATACCCCTAGCCATGGAATGTCCCGAGGGATGCCGGACCCATTACCAACTGATGATGAGTGATTGAGACTTTCCTAGGCTGAGGATACGGTGCTATGACTTAAAGCATGTCCGCCTAATAGAGACCAGCATACATAGAGTTAGAATCATTCATTCATTGTTTGTCTCATATCATATTGCATTTATGATTGTTCCGGAATCCTGCCATTTATGTTATTATGGATTTTAATCGCTTACTTGAGTTTCTTTGAAACTCATTCCTTTATTGTACAATGTTGTTAGACTATCCCTGCAGTACGGAATACTATGACGGTCCCTATGAGGAAGCGCAAGGCGAAGAGACATATCTCCAGGAAGGTGATTGCGGTTACCACAATTACTCTGAAGATTCCACGGGTGGTTATGCTCCGTACAATGCTTAGTCCGACCATTGAGTGGAAGCGTCCTTGTGCTATTTATGAGATCTACACCTACAAGGATGTCGTCTACAAAGTGGAGAATAATTTAGTTACCCAATGTACTTGCTACGGGATTAGCTTTTATCTAGTTTATTCTTTCGAGCTACTTTTCCGCTGGATGTAAAGTGGGATTTTTGCTTCACTTTACTTATCATGTTTGACACTCGATTATATCTATTATTCCGTTTCGTTTATGATTCATTCTTTCATTATTGGATCTATGATTTATCTTCCGCACTCTTGTTATGGTTGTTCATGATTATGTTATTGTTTATGTGGGAGGTTGATCACTCGATACCTGATCTTGGCTGTGGATCACACTCTCGGGTATGCCGGATAGGGTACCGGCTGGGAGGGCGTGACAGATTGGTATCGAGCCCAAGGTTCGAGGAGATCCTAACCACAAAAGGCAACAACTGAACATTCCTGAGTCATCGATCCGAAGTGACTCTTCTACTCTTAGAAGTGAATAATAGAACACTGAATTAGAAACTTGAACTTTGAGGCATAACAGAACATTTCCGAATAACATACCATAATTGTACTTGAACAAATGACACTAGTGCAAGGAAAAGAAAAGTGCATAACATACAATAATTAAAGAGAAACAAAATGAACTTCATTAATTTCAAAAGTTTTTACAATGATTACATCTGAAATGCATAAATGGGAAATCCTAAAGTACAGTCTATCTAGGTGATCTACTCGATCTCTATATGCTCCGAACTCCTCTGCTAGCTGAGTCACCCGATGCTCTATCCTGTCCGTCGAGACTCCATCCTCTCGTACATCTGCTCCTGTCCGACCTCCATCCTCTCTAGCATGGAAGTCATCGATCTCATCTCGTGCACCAAGATCTGAAGTCTCCGGAACCGCATGTGAAGGGCCACCCGCCTCGAAGTGTGATGAAGGAAACTCGTGATGCACGGGCTCGGCCTCGCGCATATCCGTATCATCTCCGGCCTGATCATCACTATCGGGACCGATATCCTCTCCTCCATCCTCTGATCCCTCATCCTCATCCTGCGATTCATCATCATCCTCACCCTCTGGACCAGGAGATCTCTCTAAGCGATGTAGTCTCATCCGTCGAATGGTCCGAGTCCCAATGGGGTATCCCCGTGATCTAGTGTCCATCGGAGTATCCTCGAAACTCACCCCGAAATGCCTGAAGATCAAAGTCGAAGCCTCCCATAGCAAAGGTTCCGCATGCTAGGCCGCAGAACTAAGTCCAAGCATGACCTGCTGAATGATGTAGGAGAGATCGATCTCGAAGCCCATGTAGATGCGGTAAATGAACAAGGCCTCCATCACCGTGACCCGATGGTGATGTCCGGCTTTCGGCATGATGTTTCGGCCGACTATGCGACCGATAATACGTGCGGAACCCGTCATCCGTCCGCTAGTCCACGGTGTGAAGCATCGGCGGCTATCCCATAGCGTAGAGCATATCTCGCGAAGCTCGTACGGCATCGGATGGCTGTCCCGGTGTCTGCTCCCGCAGGTATCCACACACACCGATGTGGGTAGTAAGGGACCTGCAAGATCTCAGCCGGTGTCCGGGTAGAGAAGCGAATCCGAGTCCGGTGGACCCTGCTCCCGAGGACAAGTCCGAGTGGATGTCCCCGGCCCCGAGCCTCCTCTCGTGTAAGTAAGGTTGCTTGAAGAACAACCTCACTAGCTCCGGGTATACCGGCAAATCCTCGGTGAAGAGGTGAGTCCACTTGTAAAGTGTCGAACCTCTGCCGGATCCTGAAGGCTCGAGCTGGCGTAAGTGAAGTAGACGCCCCATCTCGATGTTACAATAGCTGAAGTAGGCCTCGTACGAAACTCGGCCTGAGGTGTGTCAAATAGGTCCGGTCTCCTAACCTCCTCTCCGGGCTCGAAAGGAACCCGACCCTGCCCCCGAGAGCACCTACGATGCGACCCCTACCTCTACCTCCTCCTCGTCCTCCCCTCGCATGATGTATACGTGGAAGAGACAAGAGACAATTCCAATTAGTGCTATTTCAAGATTTGAGCCAAAAGGGTATTTTCGTAATTTTTTGGAAAATTTCAAATTTGGGGGAAATTTGATTTGAACATACTAGCATGTGCACAATACTTGGAATTTCATGTCTATGAAGTTGTTTTGATGAAAATCGATCGAAAACTTGGATTAAAGCGAAAAATTCAGCAAGAAGAAATTTGGGGATTTTGCAATTTAGGTCAAAATTGGATTTTTGAAAAGTTGAAATTGGTTAAATCAAATTGTATGGACCTATCTACAATGTCATCTTGAGCATGTAGCATTTGATCTCGTGCGAAAATTTCAAGTGGTTTGAGAGAAAACGAAATTTTTCTAAAGATATCGATTTCGGTATAAAACTTTGCGAGATGAGCACCAAATGTGTTAAAACTTGTTGTCTATGCATGTCATTGTGTTTAAAACCTAGGGAATATGTTTCTAAGCATTCCTAAGCATGATTTCTAGCATTGGATACAAGTAAAGCATGGTTTTATTGAAATGCAAGCATGAGAAGATGAAAATGGAAGAAAGAATGAGAGATTTACCTTGTTTGTGAAGATGGTGTGTTGTGTTGTTGTTGTTGAAGCACTAAATCACCTCAAGAACACTTGTGGGAACTCTTGGATATTTTCCCTAGAGCTCTCTCACCTGTGGAAGAAGTTAGAATGAGGTTGGTATGTGGAAATGAGGCTTATAATGCGAATTTTCGCATTCTGTCTTCATTGGTCGACTGATTGGTCGACTGGGTCACTCGACCAACCACTCGACCAATGGTCACAGTGACCTCATTTGCTGTTGAATTTTTGGAAAATGTGATTTTTGCCTTATGGAATATTGTTTGATGACTATATGGATATATTTGAGCATGATTTAAGTTTTCAAATCATTTGGTCAAGTGGATTTTTGATGATTTTAAGTAAAGAGTGGAAGCAAGTTGTTGATGATGTTCTTGGATATCTTGCTTCTGATTTGGAAACCAAGGTGACACACTAGGTGGGAAAAGTTAAAGAAGAGAAGGGAGTTTCACCTTGGGGAGCTCCGGTCTTGTTCGTCAAGAAGAAAGACGGTAGTATGCGCTTGTGCATCGACTACCGTGAGTTGAATAAGTTGACTATCAAGAATAGATATCCACTGCCCAGAATCGATGATCTCTTCGATCAGTTGAAGGGTGCAGTTGTGTTCTCGAAGATTGACTTAAGGTCCGGATATCACCAATTGAAAGTGAAGTCTAGTGATATCTTCAAGACAGCTTTCCGAACGCGGTATGGTCATTATGAGTTTAGAGTCATGCCTTTCGGATTGACCAATGCTCCTGCGGTGTTCATGGACCTCATGAACCGAGTATTTCATGATGTGCTTGATAAGTTTGTGATTGTTTTCATTGATGACATCTTGATCTATTCGAAGAGCGAAGAAGAGCATGCGAGTCATCTAAGTTTCACTTTGCAAAGGTTGCGGGAAAAGAAGTTGTTTGCTAAGTTTAGCAAGTGTGATTTCTGGCTTAAGAGAGTGGTTTTCCTTGGTCATGTAGTTTCAGCCGAAGGTATTCGTGTCGATCCTGAAAAGGTCCAAGCTGTGGCTGATTGGGGGGAGACCGAAGTCAGTAACGGAAATAAGAAGTTTTCTTGGATTGGCGGGTTACTACCGAAGGTTTATTGAGAACTTTTCTCGGTTGGCTGCTCCTATGACTAAGTTGACCAGGAAAGAAGAGAAGTTTGTTTGGTCTAACGCTTTGTGTGAGAAGAATTTCCAAGAGTTGAAGGATAGATTGACAAGTGCCCCGGTTTTGACTATACGATAGTTCCGGTGGTATGACGGTTTATACCGATGCGTCAAAGATTGGTTTGGGTTGTGTACTGATGCAACATGGCAAGGTCGTAGCCTATGCTTCTCGGCAATTGAAGGATTATGAGCGGAATTACCCCACTCACGATCTAGAACTTGCCGCCGTTGTCTTTGCTTTGAAGATTTGGAGACATTATCTTTACGGTGAGAAGATTGCCATTTTCACGGATCATAAGAGTTTGAAATACTTCTTTACCCAAAAGGAGTTGAACATGAGACAAAGGAGATGGTTGGAACTAGTCTCCGATTATGATTGTGATATTCAAGTATCATCCTGGGAAAGCAAATGTTGTTGCTGATGCTCTTAGTAGGAAGAACCAGAAGAAGACTTTGGATTTAAATGCTTTGAGTTTACCATTGTGGTCTTCTATTGAGAGTTTTGGTTTGGAAATCGTCCCTGAGAATTCTGATTTTATTCTTTACGCCATGACGGCAAGATCTGGTCTTAGAGATAAGATTGTTGCTCTGCAGAAGTTTCGATCAAGAGTTTTTGACCAAAGTTGAGAAGATTTCTTCGAATCTGAGTCGGACCCCGACTTTGGTATATCCATGGATGGTGCTTTGTTGTTTAGAGGAAGGCTGTGTGTGCCCGCAAACGATGAAGTTAAAAATGAAATATTGAAGGAAGCACACCGGTCGGTCTTTCTTTGTACACCGGGAAGCACCAAGATGTACAAGGACTTGAAGGAACATTTTTGGTGGATTGGTCTAAAGGCGGATGTTGACGATTTTGTTGCCAAGTGTGAGACTTGCCAACGTGTTAAAGCCGTTCGACAACCTCCATCTGGATTACTTCAACCCCTTCCTATTCCTAGTTGGAAGTGGGAAGATATCTCCATGGACTTTGTGACTAGCTTGCCTCGGACAAGTAAAGGCAATGACACTTTGTGTGGGTGATTGTTGATAGGTTGACCAAATCAGCCCATTTCATTCCTATGAAGATCACTCATACTCGGATAAGCTAGCCGGGCTTTATGTGGATAATGTGGTTCGTCTGCATGGTGTGCCTTTGAGTATTGTTTCGGATCGTGATCCTAGGTTCACCTCAAGGTTTTGGAACAGTTTGCGAAGGCCTTGGGAACCCAATTGAACTTGAGTACAGCTCATCATCCACGGTCGATGGACAATCCGAGCGGACAATACGGACATTAGAAGACATGCTCGGATCTGCGTGGTGGATATGGGTGGTAATTGGGATGAACACCTAGCTTTGGTTGAGTTTGCCTATAACAACGGTTATCAAGCAACAATAGGCATGGCTCCATTCAAGGCTTTGTATGGTAGTACTTGTAGGACACCTTTGTCTTGGCTGAGACAGGTGAAAGAAAAGTCTTAGGTCCTGAGATGATTGAAGCTACAAGTGCTATGGTTGATATGATAAGAGAAAGGATTAAGTCCGCCTTGATCGAGACAGAAATCTTATCTTGATAAGAGAAGGACCGATTTGGAATTTCAAGTTGGAGAGAAAGTTTTTCTGAAGGTCTCACCAATGAAGGGTGTGATGAGATTCAATGTTAAGGGAAAGCTTAGCCCTCGTTACATTGGACCTTTCGAGATTTTGGAAAAGGTTGGACCTGTTGCGTATCGATTAGCATTACCTCCGTCTCTTGCTGGTGTGCACAATGTGTTCCATATTTCGATGCTCCGAAAATACATAGAGAATCCGGAACACATTTTGCAGCAAGCACTGAAGGACTTAGTGCTGATTTGACCTATGATGAAGAACCGGCCGAAATCCTGGATAGGAAGGACAAGCAGCTGCGGAATCGCGCCATTCCTTTGGTGAAGATTCGGTGGAAGAACCATACCCCTGAAGAAGCTTCTTGGGAGAAGGAAGAAGACATGAAGGAGAAGTTTCCTTACCTCTTTGGAAGCACAGGTACGCTTTCAATTTCGGGGACGAAATTTCTTTAAGGGGGGGAGAATGTGAAACCCAGCCCTAACCTTGACCCGGAAACCTTTTTATTTGTAGGTCCGATGACCCGAAGTAAAGTAAGAAGTCAGCTTTGGGCCATCCCGAGTAGAGGACTTGGTGTCGGCTTTGAATCCATGAAGGTTGATGATGAGGTTCTATTTATGGAAACAGAATCCTGATGAAGATCTAATTAGTTGATGGACTTGGAGTGATCTCTATCTTGGTTTGAAGGCATTTCTACCTACTAGGTAAGTCACTTGACTTGTGTGCAAAACCCCTTTAGGTTTGGATTTGATCTGGGCCTTCAATTCCCTGTTTTGGCCTTTGTCTTGCATTGGTCGACCGATTGGTCGATCGGGCCGATCGACCAATCCACTCGACCAATGGGTCTTGTCTTTGGCAATTAGGTTGATTCTTGCTCTATTTAAGTCTAACCTCGAGTCCACTTCGTATTTGCTGCCTCCAAACCCTCGGGAACGAACCAAAGACCTCTGCAAGTCATCTCTCTTGCATCCTTGGAGTTTTCTTGGCGGATCTTCGTCGGAACTCTTCTTTTTGCATCAAAAGGTATGTCTACTCTCTCTTCTTCTCCTACATCTTTGTTTTTCTTTCCTTTTTGAGTTGAGACAGTAGAAGAGATGCTGCATCCTCTGTTGCAAACATCTCTCGAACATGTTCTCAAGATCATCCTAAGGATTTAAGGCTAGAACAATGATCTTAACCATGATCATTGCAAGCTTTTGAAGGATTCATGATCAAACCATGATTTAATCTCTGTTAATTTCCTAATCTGAATTCTGATCTCTTTGGATCTTCTTTCATTGATCATGTTAGTGGTTAATGGTTGTGTTTTCTTTCTATGATCCATAATCCATAGAATTCTAGTTGTTCTCTTCTACCTTACTATGTGTTCTTCATGATGCATGATAGTACATATATGGTAGGTTTTATTTCCTTATTTAGATTTATGCTTCTAAGCCTTATTCCATGAAGACCTATGCATGTTTTCATGTTTTCATTACCGAAAGCAATGATCCATCCTCCTATAGTTCTTGTCCTTGTTTTCTATTTCAAAATTCATCAAGATACATGTTTGATTTATTTATGGTAACTTTTTGTTTCCTAATTTGGATCTTGATACCTGGATTTGATTAGTGTTTTGAGGTCCCCTATATGCTAGAATACTACTGATGTAGTCTACCCCTTGATTAGTACCCTTTTGAACCACCAAATTCGGATTTCATATCTCAAAACTCTGATTTTCTAAGCTCATTGTGCTGCATTGGTCGACTGATTGGTCGATTGGACCACTCGACCAATCCACTCGACCAATGAGTACAAAGCAACTCCAGAATTGGTCTGTTTCGGATGCTTTGCTATATTTTCTGTTAGGGATCTTTCCTAATATGTTGTATATACTTGTTTAGGACCTTCTTCTCAAGTTTGCCAAGATCTTACTTGATTTCTTAGGATTCTTTGCGAGTTATAAAAGGTAAGGATGGTTATTTCCTTAATTACATAGATAGCATGAATCTAGTTTCTATATTTGAATATCATTAATATGTTTCCTAAATTAGATTCTTACAATGATATACTACTGTTGCATAACTTTGATTACAGTAGCATTACTTATTCATATTGAATTGATTCATGTATGATTTACTTACCAATGTTATACAAATGATTGTAAATATTGATTTCTTTCCATATATGGAGTTACCATATATGTGATGATATGAATTGATGCATGTGTATGCTTACGTATGGTTTGGAAAGGAGAGGTGTCCTTTTGACATTTCTGTCCTTGGACTACTACGGGAATATTATGGGATGTTTCCGGAGATGCCCTCTCGGACACCTTCCTAAACTGTTGGATGACATATATAGGATTGTCTAGTAGTGTTTGGCTAGGATGTCTGTTATGTCGGACCCTAATCGGAGGGGTATTGAGACCGAACGACCCGTGGTAGCAATGGGGATTCATGGGCGCTCAAGACCGGTAACCAACCCGTGAGAGGACAGGAATCACATTGTGGGGGCCATTTATTGGTAGGGTTGCATATGGTTAGACTTGGGCTCACGGGCGCTTAAGACCGGTAACCAACCCGTGAGAGGACGTGAGAGCTTCCCGTTTACCATATGTGGATGATCAATAGGGTTGGTGAGTCCGTAGTCAGGGACTATGAGGACTCTAGTGTGAAGGATACCGGAAAGGATCGTCGGGGACGAGGAATGGAAGTATCTCGGATCTGACTTGATGTAACTAAGTAGAAGACTTGCATTTGGCTAGGCTTTACCCTGACATGCGCCGGTACTTAGACCAATGGTTATGTGAGAGAGTGGTGACCTATACCCCTAGCCATGGAATGTCCCGAGGGATGCCGGACCCATTACCAACTGATGATGAGTGATTGAGACTTTCCTACAGAAGTACGGTGCTATGACTTAAAGCATGTCTGCCAATAGAGACCAGCATACATAGAGTTAGAATCATTCATTCATTGTTTGTCTCATATCATATTGCATTTATGATTGTTCTGGAATCCTGCCATTTATGTTATTATGGATTTTAACTGCCTTACTGAGTTTCTTTGAAACTCATTCCTTTATTGTACAATGTTGTTAGACTATCCTGCAGGTACGGAATACTATGACGGTCCCTATGAGGAAGCGCAAGGCGAAGAGACATATCTCCGGGGAAGGTGATTGCGGTTACCACAATTACTCTGAAGATTCCACGGGTGGTTATGCTCCGTACAATGCTTAGTCCGACCATTGAGTGGAAGCGTCCTTGTGCTATTTATGAGATCTACACCTACAAGGATGTCGTCTACAAAGTGGAGAATAATTTAGTTACCCAATGTACTTGCTCCTGGGATTAGCTTTTATCTAGTTTATTCTTTCGAGCTACTTTTCCGCTGGATGTAAAGTGGGATTTTTGCTTCACTTTACTTATCTGTTTGACACTCTGATTATATCTATTATTCCGTTTCGTTTATGATTCATTCTTTCATTATTGGATCTATGATTTATCTTCCGCACTCTTGTTATGGTTGTTCATGATTATGTTATTGTTTATGTGGGAGGTTGATCACTCGATACCTGATCTTCGGGCTGTGGATCACACTCTCGGGTATGCCAGATAGGGTACCGGCTGGGAGGGCGTGACACCTGGGTATTCCTCCTCCCGACTAGACCAAGGATAAGATTGATCCTCCACCTTCCGATCCAGATATTATGCATTATCTGGAAGATTCTCCTGTTTATTCTCCCCTGGAAGAAGTCAATTATGACGAGCTTGTCCTGAATGCGAGTTTGGTCGAGGACCATGCTTCTCCTGGACAAAGAGTATGAAATTGCGGAGGATTTTATGCATACCGAAATATTTTTGTAATCCTCATTTCTTCTCTTCTTTTCCTTGAATCCCCACCAATGGTTGACTCATATGTTTGTTCTAGCAAAGTCGCGTTGATCTTGTATAACTTCTCAACAGTCACCTATGATGACTTTCTTTTTTGACCGAAGATTGTATCCAGCTCTTGTAATTGTTTTGATACTGGCCTCTTTGGATCTTTTGAAGAAATAAGAAATTAACTTTATCTTGAACTTTGCTAGCCACTTGAATCGCTGTTGCATTAGGTCTTAGTTGTTTGAAACAATGCCTTTACTTAAGGATTTCCGGAGAAATACAATAAGTCTGAGAAGGAACTCACTCGGGTTTTAAACCGATGCCTTTACTTAAGGATTTCCGGAGAAATACAATAAGTCTGAGAAGGAACTCACTCGGGTTTTAAACCGATGCCTTTACTTAAGGATTTCCGGAGAAATACGATAAGTCTGAGAAGGAACTCACTCGGGTTTTAAACCGATGCCTTTACTTAAGGATAATTCAAAAATTCAATAAGTCTTGAAGGAACTTACTCGGTTTTAAACCGACGCCTTGCAAAAGGAACTCACTCGGATTTTCATCCGATGCCTCGACTTAAGAAAGTCCAAAAATTTCCATAAGTGTTGAAGGACCCACACGAATTTTCATCCGATGCCTTATAGTTGGATCTTGTTCTTGAATGTGGTGTATGATGCCCCCCAATCAAAAGATAGTTTGTTGAAAGCCAAAAATTGCATTGATTGAGTTGAAAATGATTACATCGCGAACAAAATTGAAATCATCCTCAAGGATAAAACTTTTTGAGATGCCTAGCATTCCACGAACGATCCAACTCTTTCTGGGTGTTGATGTTCTTCAGCCTGTAAGCTCCTGAACCGACCGGTTTTACAACCATATAAGGTCCTTCCCAGGAAGGGTCTAATTTTCTTTGGTGACGCGGGTCGGAAGCTAGGGTGTTTCTCAACACCAAATCTCCGGCTAAGTACCGACGATTCTTCACTCGAGTATTATAATGAGACGCTATCCTTCTTTGATAATGTTGAGTTCATGCTATTGCCTTTGCCCGAACTTCGTCCAACAAATCAAGACTATCAAGCAGCCCTTTGTTCATTTGCTTTTTCCTCGAACTCACGATCCAGTAATGTCCCCGCCATTATCTCCACTGGTGCCAATGCTTCGGATCCATATGCCAACCTGAATGGAGTCTCTCCTGTGGGTGTTCAAACCGTAGTTCTATAAGCCCATAGTACATTATGAAGTTCTTCGACCCAAGAAGCTTTGTCAGCTTCGAGTCTTCTCTTTATTCCTTCCAGTAGCGTTCGGTTAGTAACCTCTACCTGTCCATTGCTTTGGGGGTATGCCACCGAGGACATACGATGCTCGATCATATATGTTCCACGAATTGCTCAAATTGTGGACAGTCGAAGCCGAGTACCATGGTCGAGTGACAATAATCTTTGGAATCCCAAAGCGATATATGATTGATTCAAGCACAAATTTCTCCACTTTTTTCTCAGTAATTGCCGCTTGAGTGCACTGGCTTCTACCCATTTTGTGAAGTAATCAATTGCTACTATCGGATATTCCCGTCCGCTTTGATGCCTTGGTGAATTTGCCCATGATATCAATTCCCCACATTGCAAAGGGAATGGGATTTAGAATTGAAGTCATAGTTTCCGCCGGGTGCTTCGATACTGTAGCATGAATTTGACAGTTACCACATCGACGAACGTACTCCATAGCAACCTCTTGGACCTTAGGCCAATATAACCCAAGTCTCAAAATTTTGTGAGCCAGGGCTCGTCCACCCATGTGAGCTCCACAAATTCCTTCATGAACCTCAGCCAAAGCTGATTTTGCTCCTTCGGGGCCTATACATCTCATAAGGGGTCCAGCGTAAGATCTTTTGTATAGTCTCCCATTCGAATGACAAATCTAGCTGATCGAATCTTGATCAACCTTGCCTCTCTTTGGATCCTCGGGTAATTTGTCATTCCTTAGATACTCGATTATTGGATCCATCCAGCAACGTTCTGCTTCAATATAAGAAATTTCTTTCTCATGATAACTTGAAAAAGTTATCACTTCAATGTAGACCGAAGGGTCTAGATTCTTTTCCTTGGCATTGGCTAGTCGGGATAGCTCATCTGCCACTGAATTTTCATTCCTCGAAATCTGAGATATCTTCAAATTCCGAAATTGGTTTTGAAATGCCTGCACTATCTCTTGATATTTCTGCAAGCGTGGTTCTTTAATACCATACTCCCCCTGGACTTGGTTGACTATAAGTTGAGAGTCACTATAAATAGTAACATCTGCAATAGATAATGCTTTTGACAACCGAAGTCTTGCTATCAGAGCCTCATATTCTGCTTCGTTATTACTTGCGTCAAATGTGAATCTCAAGGCATATCGAATAATAAATCCTGCTAGACTTTTTAATAGAATTCCAGCTCCTGCTCCATCTTTATTACTCGAACCATCCACATATACCTCCCAAGTGGTTGATATAATGGGATCCTCAATGGTGGGTTCCACTGGTGCAGTAGTTTCTACTACAAAGTCGGCTAACGCCTGAGCCTTGATTGCAGTTCTGGGCTTAAAGCTCACTTGGAACTCGCTGAGTTCAACCGACCAGGACACCATCCTTCCAGACAAATCAGGTTTGTTAAGAACTTTACTAAGAGGAAAAGTTGTAAATACCTCAATTGGATGAGCCTGAAAATATGGCCTTAGCTTCCTGGCGGCCATCATGAGAGCAGAGCCTGCTTCTCAATCTATGAATATCTTGTCTCCGCATCTAGCAACACGTGGCTTACATAGTAAATCGGCCACTTGTTTTTTATCTTTTCCCGAACAAGTACTGCGCACCGACCGCATAAAGGGACATCGCTAGATATAGCTGTAATATTTCCCCCTTCTGCAGTCCGGACGGGATCGGTGGTTGTCCAAGTGCTTCTTTTAATTCCTCGAAAGCTTTCTCGGCACTCTTCAGTCCACTTTGCTTCCTTACTTCCCTTCAGGTCTTTAAGTGCCTTGAAGAAAGGCAAACATTTTTCTCAGGACTTGGAGATGAATCGATTTAAAGCAGCAACTCTCCCTGTTAAACACTTTGTACATCCCGAACGGTTTTGGGAGCCTCCATATCAATCGAGCTTGTATTTTGGCGGGATTAGCCTCAATTCCCCTCTGTGATACCATGAAGCCCAAAAATTTACCCGAGGAGACTCCAAAGGCACATTTTTCTCGGGGTTTAGCTTCATTTGATGTTTCGCACGATCGAGAATACCTCGGTCAAATCTGCAATATGATTTGCTTTTGTAAAGCTTTTCACTAGCATGTCGTCAACATAAGCTTCAACATTCTTTCCTATCGGCTCTTTGAAAATCTCGTTGACGGCCCCTCGATATGTTGCTCCTGCATTCTTCGGGCCAAAAGGCATGACCTTGTAATAATAGCTCTCACGATCAGTCATGAAAGCCGTATACTTCTCATCCTCCTTATTCATAAGGATCTGATTATACCACTGAGTAGGCATCCATGAAACTTAAAGCTTCATATCCTGTGAGTCACATCTATCAAGAGGTCAATCCGAGGCAACGGGTAGCAATCTTTTGGGCAAGCTTTGTTAAGATCTGTGTAGTCTGTACACATCCTCCACTTCCCATTCGCCTTTTTTACCATTACCACGTTGGCCAACCAAGTTGGGCACTCAATTGGTTCTATGAAACCAGAATTCTTAAGTTTTTCAACTTCGCTTCGAACGGCTTCATACTTTTCAATGGAGAAATTTCTTCTTTTCTCGTATCCTTTGGTTTCGCCTTAGGGTCTATCCGGAGTTTGTGCTCTCGCAATGGCCCGATCGATTCTGGGCATGTCCTCGGCGAGACCATGCAAATACATCTTTATTCGTTGAAGAAAAACTTCAACTCATCTTTAAATTCTTCCATTTGTTCGGACCCGATATAAGTAATCTTTTTCTCATCCTCGGTACACAGCTGGATTTGTTCCAGCTTCTCCACTGGTTCGGGTCTTTGCATCTCTGTCTCTTCCCGATCATCTCGAACTTCTATGGGGAGGGCAGTTACCTTCCTCGGGCCCTCCTTGTCTTTTAAATAGGCAACATAACACTGCCGAGAGATCTTCTGGTCAGAGGAGACTTGACCAATTCCCATATCAGTCGAGAATTTTATCTTCAGGTGCTTTGTCAAAACAATAGCACCTATCTTGGATAAAGATGGTCGCCCGAGGTTCATATTATAAGCTGGCAGTTCCCGAACCACCAAAAAATTGATTTGGACAGTTGTTTCCTTAGGAAAACTTCCAATGGATAAATCCAACTGGACCGATCCTTCCGCCACTGCAGATGACCCTGCAAAACCATATAGATGTGTGGATGAAGAATTCATCAAGTCCTGATCCACCTTCAATTTTTGATACACTTCGTAGGAAATTAGGTCAGCTGCAGACCCTGTATCAATCAAAACTCTATGCACTTCCCGTCGTGCAATCTCTACCTTGATGACTATAGCATCATCATGAGGTAAACAAACATCTCTTTCGTCTTCCTCGCTAAAGGTGATAGAATCTTCACCATTCAGCTTCTTCCGCTTCTCGCGTCTCTCCGGTTCCAACAAATTTGGATTTTGTTTTCGGACTCCGGAGTGATTCGGGCTCTGGTCCCCCGAAGATGGTAAGGATCGGTGACCGAGTAGCTTCAATCACCTCCTTGCCTTTCTTAGACTTCGGGGCCTCCCTTGATCGTTTCGAACTAACCGAACGATCCCTTTTAGGAGCAGCCGCACGTGGCTCACGTGGCTCCTCCCTTCTTCTCGCTAACGAAACTGGGCCGAGATGTCCCCGAGATATCAATCTCTCAATATACGCCTTGGGATGACGACAGTCATTAGTATAATGACCATAGTCCTTGTGGAATCGGCAATACTTTTCTCGATCCTGCTTGCTCTCGGGTTTCAAAAGAATTTTAGGCGGCCACTTTAAAATATTTTTTTCTTTTGAGGATATTTAAAATATCAGCCCGAGGAGCATTCAATGGAGTGTACTCACTTTTACGGGGGACCTTTGGCGCCAAGGCTGAGATTTTCCAACCCGATCACGAACATTTTTCTTTGGCTTCTTCGCTTGCTCGGGGAGCCTACGTTCCTTATTGGAGACTTTATTTTCTCCTTGGCGCGCATCTAGAATCTCCATGACTTCACCGCTTCCGGCATCTCTGTACCAACTCGGCATAAGTCGCGGGCATATCCCGTAGTAATAACTCCAGGAGTTTCAGATTAGTGAGTTCCGTGAATAGAGCAGTTTTGGCTACTTGTTCATCCAAATTTTCTATCTCCATCGTCACTTTGTTGAATCTTTTCGGGAAACTCTCGATTGATTCGCTCTTTCCTTGTTTGACGATAAACAAGGTTTCTTCCGTTTTCTTGACCTCGTATTCCACTCTGGAATCGCCCTATGAATTGGCGCGCCAATTCGTCAAAGTTCTACGATCCTCCCGGAGGGAGGTTCGAAAACCACTTTGTGTCTTGCTCCGATAAGTGATGAACCAAAAACCCGCATAAAATTTCATCGAATTACTCGAAAGCGCCATGGTCTGTTGGTAATAGCCGATGTGAGCTGTTGGATCTTCCGAGCCATCAAATGTTGAAAAGGTAGGCAAACGGAAATTACGGGGAAATTGATATCCCGCAATTGGCTCGGCAAAGGGAGTCTTCCGAATGAGCGAGTAAATATCCTCGATTACTCTTCCCTTAGCCAAGCGCCCTAATTTCTCATTGATGTTGGCCAATTCCTAACCAATCTGGGTCGGGTGATCTTCAGCAATATGATCACGACCTCGATTAACACGATCATCCCATGCTACTCGATCATGACGAACAACCCGTCCTTCCCGAGCATTCCTCTCGTCGCGAACTGCTCGATCATCACGAACGGTTCTTCTGAAAGTGGGTGAGTGAGTTCTTACCCCTGTATCCAACCTTGTGTTTGAATCAGTTGTACTCTCTTGCGGTCTGTCGAACCGATCGTCTCGCCTCGGTTGATCATCGATCCTCCTAAGTCCTCGGTCTCCTTCACGGAAATTCTGATCGATATTCCGGTCTTCAGCCAATCTCTCGGTCACGTGGCAATGCACGTCTCCCCGAATCGCGCCGATCGGGCTCTTGTGGTAAAACCACTCGTCGGTGAGCATGCGGAGTGCTTGGCTCACCTCCAAGAGTTGAATCTTTACCTGATCCAATTGATCTTGGATTGTATCGGGGAAGAGGATTACGTCCTCCCCGGCCACCATCTACCTCGATAGGATTTTGGCTTTCCGGGGAATATCCTGGATTATTCACTCCAGGGATCTGAACACCGGAATTGCGTTGTGCAGCGGCTGCTGCGGCTGCTGATCTAGTCACCATGGCTTTTCAAGTTGTTTCCCACAGACGGCGCCAATTGATGCGTCCAAAATCTGCTCAGCCCTTAGATCTCCTCGTGATGTCCTGCAAAACGAAAGCATCAGATGTGGCCCGACCGCTGGGGTCGGGAGTACCTCCGAAGGTTAAGTCAGTTGATGAACTTAATCACAAACGGCTCTGCTAGAAGCGCAGAGCTTAAGGAATGAAGAAGCGGAAAGGGTGATCTAGACAGCAGATCGCTGATAGTTTAGGTCTATCAGTATGTATCTGAACCTGAGTCTCAGATAGTATTCTTTTTTCGATCCCCTCACCTTGTATGGTAGTGAGGTTTATATGGAGTGTACCTTCGAATCTCCTTCGTTGGATGCACTTGAGCCTTCTTCGGGTAGTCGTTGGATCTTATCAGTTAGATCCGTTGAGCAATAGACTTCTACTAGTTTGGGCTAGTAGAGGACTCCTGAGATAACCTTTAGGTTATGCGATGATTATCCCTTCGATAATGATTATCCGCAGCCGTCAATTCGAGTCTGCCATCATTAGGGTGATTACCCTAATCCATAAGTAGGATTAGGGCACGCTTGCAGCCGAATAAGCTTTCTTCTTCAGCAAGCCATCTTCCGGATCCGGTTCGCTCGGGAGCGAGTCAGATCTCTCCGTCTCGACCGGGGTCGAGGGTCGGACCAGGTATGAACCCGGTCTGATCATAGTCTCTCCATATCAGCTAGACCCAGAAAAAAACGAATCTTGAAACTTGAAACTTGAACTTGAACTTGAAATTGCATCACATTACATAGAAAAATTAAACCTAAACATTCAATCTAGAAATTAGAATCTCACAAAAGCAAGCAAAGAAAACTAGGGAAAGCCTAAATAAACTAAAGAGAAAAGAAAGAGTGCTTCTACTAAGCTCTAAAACAAGTCTTCTCTTGATGGAGTATGCTCTCTTTTTATAGAGTTTACATGCGATATGAATCTTGACAGAATTTGAATCAAACTCAGAGTTCCTATCTGACTCAACCAATTAGGGTTTTGGTGTGCTAACCATAATGGCTTAGAGAGATCAAATGCACAATTCCACCGTTGGATTTGAGGATCAAGAAGTCTTGAAGCTCTCCTCCAAAAATCAGCTCGATCGGACACCAGATTGCCATTCGATAAAGGGCTTGATTGAAATTGGACAGAGACATTCAAAAACGGGATTTCCCCCTCTTCCTTTGAATATAATTCTCTCTCTCTTTTTTTTTTTTGATCAAATCCCAATTAAGATATTGAAGTATGCAAGGACTCTTTTCTCCATTAGGACTCTCAATATCTCTGTAGATTTGATTAGTAATTGTTAATCTCAGCCGTAGATCAAAATTTGCTTCTTTATCTCTAAAATATTTTGGAGTTGGCCCATACTCACATCTCTAGCCCATCATGCTCCAGATCAGGCCCATTTTCACATTTGAGAATTTGAATGGACCTCTTGATGTGTAAAATTGCATGATTCATATCCAAAACTCCAAATATTTGCTTAAATCTTGAAAAGTCCTAAAATCTGCAAAAACAATATAAAACCCAAGGTAGCTCCACTCTAAGTGTGTAAAATGCATGCTTTATGCCCTAAGATTTCACACATAAATGTTCTCATCACTTCTCATTAGAAACATTGCCATCTCGAAGTATTTGAGAAATTACAACTTCCTCTTCCCGAATGAGTCGAAGACTTGGTGGACCTGCTTGTTCCCGATCCGGATATAAAGTTTTATCTTAATGATTCTCCACCCTTGTCTCTGATTGAGGAAGAGGTAGAGGAAGCAGCATTCCCGAACGCCTAGGCCTAGAGTTCGTCGTTCCTCACGTTTTTCATTCTTCTTACCTTTAGTTGGTGGGAGCTTACGGAACTCTTCGCAATCGCCGAGGCTGAGGTTCGTGTGCCAGACGAAGAGTATGAATAAAACCTAGAGTTCTTCGTTCCTCCCGTTATTCAAGATATGGACACTTTTGCCTGAACGAAGGATCCCAATTGTGGGATAGAAACGTCTCATATCGACCGAAGAGGCTAACCTTGATGACATTCGTCTTTGCATCCTGTAATTAAGATACAAAAATATCCTTGGTTTTGTGAAGGTTGGCCCCTTTTGGCCCTTTTTTGAATAAAAAGAACTTATTAAAGAACTTATTAAAGAACTTTTATTTTAGTCATCATAATATTGCCCGATTATGATAAGTATCTTTTAGCTTTTGGGAAATCATATTGACCGAACTCTGTTATTGGTTTTCCAACCAAAGCCTTCGGTCCAACAATTCCTTAGAATTTTTTTTAAGTGTTCGAAGGGCTCATTCAGTGTTACCTGAAGCCTTTTACCTATAAGGATTTCTTCTAGGCGTTCAAAGGTCTCATTCGGTGTTACCCGAAACCTTTTACATGTAAAATTCCTTAGAATTATTTTTAGGCTTTCAAAGGTCTCATTTGGTGTTACCCGAAGCCTTTTACCTGTAAAATTCCTTAGAATTTTCTAGGCTTTCGAAGGTCTCATTCGGTGTTACCCGAAGCCTTTTTCCTATAAAATTCCTTATAATTTTCCAGGCTTTCGAAGGCCCATTTGGTGTTACCCGAAGCCTTTTGATTCTAATCATCATTCCTCATATGCTTATATTTTGCCCCCAATCAAAAGATTTGGTTGTCAAAAATCAGAATTTGCATTAAATAACTGTAGATCTTCTACATCAAAATAAAATTGAATTACTAAGAATAATATTTCTTCAAATGTCTTGCATTCCATGATCGGTCAAGTTTGCGCCCATTTGCCACGTGTTTTAACTTGTAAGCTCTCGAACCTATTTGCTTGACAATCATGTATGGTCCTTCCCATACTGGGTCCAGCTTCTTTTGATGACACGGGTCTAATGCTAGAGTGTTTCTTAGAACCAAATCTCCTGTTAAGAATTTTCGATGCTTTACTCGAGCATTATAATGAGACGCTATCTCCGATGGTTTTGTTGAGTTTCGAGCAACTGCCTTTGCGCAAACTTCATACAATAACTCTAGGCTATCTAGTAAACCTTGTTCGTTTGCCTTTTCATCGAATTCTCTCTCTTGCAGAGTTCCTGCCATTACCTCGACCGGTGCTAACGCTCCTGAACCATATGTTAATTTGAATGGAGTCTCTCTAGTGGGTGTTCTAATAGTGGTTCGGTACTCCCAGAGGACATTTGGTAATTCTTCTACCCTTTAAGCTTTAATGGCCTCGAGTCTTTTCTTTATTCAATCTAGCAATTTTTGGTTCGTTACCTTCACTTAGCCGTTACTCTGAGGATATGCCACTGATGGCATACGGTGCTTTATCATGTAAGTATTGTAGAAGATTTCGAATTGGGGATTATCGAATTCTGTTCCGTGATCGGTTACAAGAATCTTTGGAATCCCGAACCGGTGGATGATTGACTCCAGCCCGAATTTTTTCCATCTTTTTCTCTATGATTGATGTGAAATCCAGCCCTAGCCTAACCTTGACCTTTGACCAGATAACCTTGATGTTTGTAGGTCCAAAGACCCAAACTGGAGGAAGAAGCCTACTATGGGCCCTCTCAGTAGAAGACATGGTGTTCGACCCTGAACCCATGGAGATTGATGATGGTGCTCCATACTTGGATGCATTGTCAGTGTTTGATAAGAAACTGCATCTTGAAGAAAGGGAGTTTAGTTGATGGATCTAATGCACTTCCGGACTTGATTCGAAGGTAATTCTCTAACCTAGACTATTCATTTGAGATGTAGGAAGAAACCCCTTTGAATTTGAGTTGATCTAGCCTTCCATTTCCCTATTCTATGTTGCTGTCCTAGCTTGGTCGACTGACCCAGTCGACCAAGCCAGTCAGCCAACAAATTATTAAATACGGGAAATGCGGATTTTTAGGTTATTTTATGCCCTACTTAAGTGGACTTCGTAGTTAGGACCTTATTCTATTGCTAGGACCTCCTGAGAACATGGGAAGACCCTCTTAGACCTCTCCTTGGTAGTGGTGAAGTGCTCCTACAATATTCCTTGTTTCTCATTCCCAAGACCATCTCCAAGGTATGTAATCTCTCATTCTCTCTCTAATCTACTCTTACCCCCTCTTATTCTTGCTGTTGGGACTATGAAGAAGGTGCTGCAACCTTGCAACCACCTCTTCTATTGTCTCTTTGATTTGTATAAACCCCCAGTTCTATTCTATCAATGCTATGTTTCTTATACATGATTCTTAACCTTGCATTTCTATGATTTTCTTCATAGCAACATGATTTCATCTCCTAAACTGATTTCTCTAGTATGCTAGGTCTAATTACATGTTAGTAATTGTCTTTAGTCTATTGCTCATCATTCTATTGATTGAATCCCTGATTTCCCTTTGCATTTGCAATTGATTTCATTGAAGAACATGATTTTAGCATTTAGAAATTAGGGTTTCAAATTGGGGATTCTTGATTTGATCCTTGTTATATGTTAAATCTTTAGTAGATAGTCTTAGTAAACTATTCGTAACATTCCTTTCAAATTTCGGAGTGATCAGAGTCCTGGAAGCTAGGTTTCGAATCAAAAATAAAAAATCCAAAATTTGCCCCACTACTGTTCACCTGGTCGACTGCTTGGTCGACTGAGTCAGTCAACCAAGCCAGTCAGCCAGCTGAATACAGCTTTGTGTATTTCTTCCGTTTTGATCCGTTTGACCTCCGATTTACTTGATTTTTCTTCTGATTTTGCACATATGATTGTCTAGGGTTCAAGTACTAACCTAGGGACCATTCTTCTTGATATCCAGACCATCTTTGATTCGAGTTAAGGTTAGGACGGTTGTTATCATAATTATGTAGATTGTGCGAATATTGTTTCTAATTTGGGAACTTCTTAGATTCACTTCATTATTGTATTTCTTAGCATTGTATGACTGCTGTAAGTACTTCAAGTACAACAATGCCATATTATGTATTCTTTTGTGATCATGAATATTTATTATGTTAATTACATGTGTGATTGATCATCTTATTATATATCTTTCTATATGATGAAATATCATTTGTGTATGATATGATTGAATCGGGAATGTGATTGATTAAGTATGATTTGGGATTGGGGAATGTCCTTTTGACATTTCTATCCTTGGACATCAGTGGGAATAGAATGGGATATTTCCGATGGTGCCCTTGGACGCTTTCCCGAATTATTTGATATCATACATAGGGCTTGTCTAGCTGTGTTTGTAAAATCCAGCCCAAACCTAGCCCGGGATACCCTATTTGTTTTGGGATAAAGAAAGACTTGTTTAATGTTAGACCTTGAAGTTGGACCTTGATTTCAATGTTGTTATCCTTGAAAGCCTTAGGAGGCCATGTCCAGCCTTATCCTTACCCTGACCCGGCCCGGAATTTGTATTGTCTGTTGATCCAATGACCCGAAGTGGTGGGAAAAGTCCTTGTGTACCCTTTTGGTTGATGATTTGGTGTCGGAGCCCAAGCCCATGGACATTGACGATGATGCCCCTCACTTGAGAGCATTGTTAGTGTTAGTTTTGAATCTACGCACCGAAGAGGGGTGAATTAGTTGGTAGACCTAATGAACACCTGTGCACAATCCGAAAGTATTTCCAAAACTAGACTTCTTGGTGGACTTGTAGGAGAAAACCCCACCCAATTTGACCTCATATAGCCCTCCAAATCCCTGTCCGAAGTTGCTGAACTATGTCTGGCAAATCCTGCTTGCGCATTGAAGAAGGTGAGCTTAGTTGGTAGACCTAATGAACTCTCATGCTTGATCCAAAGGTATTTCTAGAAACTAGACTTCTTTATTGAATTTTAGGAGAAAAACTCACTCAATTTGACCTTGTATAGCCTTCCGAATCCCTGTTCGAAGTTGCTGAACTATTCCTGAAAATCCTGTTGAGACTCTGTTGGTCGATACTGTTGGTCGATTATATCAACCAAAGGTATCGACCAAAACAAGCCCAGAATCGTGAAAAAGATGCTTTTTGGATATTCCTTTGTCCTTTTAAGTGAAACCTCGAACCTAAATCATTATTTCACTCATTTCAACATCTGAGAACGTGGGAAAGCTCCTCTAAGCCTCCTCCTTGGCTTGGGTGATGATCTTCTACAAGAATCATTGTCTCTCTTCTCTAATCTCTTCTCCAAGGTATGTAATCTCTCACTCTCTCTCTAATCTACTCCTACCCCATCTTGTTCTTGCTACTGAGTTCGTGAAGAAGGTGCTGCAACCTTGCAACCACCTCTTCTACAAGCTCTCTTGGGTTGATTAAACCTTTCTTCATCCTTTCCATGCTATGATTCTCATACATGATATTCTTGCTTTCTTATTTTGATTTTCCTCTTCTTTACAACATGAATTCATCTCTTAATCTGATTTTCTCTTTCAATTAGGTCTGATTATACGTTAGTAATTGTCTATATTTTGTTGTTCATCATTCTATTGCTTAAATTCCTAAGTTCTCTTGCAATTGCAATTGATTTCATTGAAGAACATGATTCTTGCAAGTTTGAACCTAGGACCTCAAATTGGGGGTTTTCAATTCGACCATTGGATCATGTTAATTCTTGCTACGTAGTCTCCTGCTACTGTTCTTAAGCATCCCTCCAAGTTTCGTATCGATCTGAGACCCGAAAGACCAATTTTGAGCCAAAACCCAAAAAGCCAGCTTGCTGTCCGAAATTCTTTTGGTCGATGTCTATTGGTCGATACTATCGATCCAATGTATCGACCAACAAGGTTGTTGTCAAAAACTTTTGCACAGTTTTGATCCGTTCGATCTCCGATTGTTTTGATTTCTTCTCTAATCCTTCATGTATGTTTGTTTAGGGTTTTAAGACTATAATTGGACCATTCTCTTGTGACTTCGGATCATCTTCTTCACAATTTGAGGTAAGGACGGTTATTGCCATATAACATAGACTGTATGACTTTTACACTGTTGATGGTAACTTAGTAGACTTAACTTATTAGTTGAGTTTAGATATCATATGACTACTATAGTTACCTTATGACAATAGCACCATGCTTAATTACTTGGTTTATCATGTTTACTTATTCTTGTCATTTATTTATACACTGTATTATGAGATGTTATAACATGTTTTCAATATGATAATGTATTGTTGATATGTAATGGATGGAAATAAGCATGTGATTGCCTAGGTATGATTTGGGATTGGGGAGTGTCCTACTGGTACTTCTGTCCTTGGACATCGGAGGGAATAGTATGGGATGTTCTCCGAAGATGCCCATCGACACTTTCCTGGATCATTGGATGACATACATAGGACTTGTCTAGATGTATGGCTAGGACGTCCCTATCATATCAGACCCGATTCGGAAGGGCATTGAGACCGAACAACCCATGGTAGTAGTGTGGATTTGTGGGCGCTCAAGACCGGTAACCACTCCGTGAGAGGACATAAATTGCATTGCGGATACTCGGAAGGGGCCATTTATTGGTAGGGTTGCAAATGGCTAGACTTGGGCTCACGAGCGCTCAAGACCGGTGAAATGATCCGTGAGGGGACGTTAGAGCTTCCCGTTTATCATTTGTGGATGACCAATAGGGTTGATGAGTCTAGTGAGTAATATCCGTGACTCTAGTGTGAAGGATACCGGAAAGGATCCCGAGAAGGGAGGAATGGACGTATCTGGAACTGACATGATATGATTAAGTAGATGACTTGAATTGGGCTAGGCTATACCTTGACATGCGCCAATACTTAGACCAAATGGTGATGTGAGAGAGTGGTGACCGAAACCCCCAACCATGGATTTGTCCGAGAGGGATGCAGGACCCAATTCCCCCCGGTGATGAGTGACTGAGACTACCTAAAGAAGTATGGTGCTATGACTTAAAGCATGTCTACCATAGAGACCAGCATACTTAGAGTTAGAATCATATTTGCATCTTATGTCTCATATCATCTGCATCATTTCATGATTGATATCATATGGCTTATGTATTATGGAATAACTTTCCTTGCTGAGTTCTTTTGAACTCACTCCTTTTTGCAACATATTTGTTAGGCTTTTCTGCAGGTACTACTACTGTTGACTGTGATGGTCAACACTTTGAAGACTAAGTTGGTGACTCATACCACTTTGGCTACGGTGACTACATCGGTGAAGGCTATCAGTTCAAGACTCATATTTGTCAGGAGTAGATCCGACCTGGTTTAGTTTCTTATGATTATGTTATTGAGGAGACATTGTATAAGTTAGAAGAAACTATAACTTAGTTGCTTACCTTGTTATTTCCCTTCTTTGGAGATCTGGTTGTAATCTTAACCTTAATTTTAGTCGATCTACCTTCCGCTATTATTATAGGATGGGTTTCCTCCCTCCTTTTCACACTTGATTGCTTATTCTATTTGAATCATTTCCGCACTCTGATGTTATTTGTGAAACCTTTTGAGATCCTTTCTTGATTTTACTATTAAATTATTTGAATACAAAGAATTGTTCTTGCTTTTGATTATATTATTGTGATAAGTGGATATGATCGTTCCTAAATTGGATCTGTTGGGCTGTGGATCACTCCCGAGTAACCCCAGATAGGGTACCCCCGGGTGGATTTGGGGTGGGATGTGACAGTGTTGGCTAGGATGTCCTTGTTGTATTAGACCCGATTTGGAAGGGTATTGAGACCGAACGACCCGTGATAGCAATGTGGATTTGTGGGCACTCGAGACCGGTGTGTTATATCCGTGAGAGGTCATAGATCACATTGTGGATCTCGTGAGAGGCCATTTATTGGTAGAGTTGCAAATAGTAGACTTGGGCTCACGAGCACTCGAGACCGGTGAGTTATATCCGTGAGAGGACGTGAGAGCTTCCTGTCTATTATTTGTGGATGACTAATAGGGTTGATGAGTCCGTAGTCTGAGTTGGTTGTAGCCATAGGATATGCTGACTCTAGTGTGAAGGATACTGAACCGAGTTGGTTGGTGCCATAGGGGAAGTATCTGGATCTGACTTGATACGACTGAGTAGATGACTTACATTGGGCTATGCTTTACCTTGACATGCGCCAATACTTATATCAAACGGTGATGTGAGAGAGCTGTGACCGAAACCCTAGCCATGGATTGTCTCGAGGGATGCAAGACCCATTACCAACCAGAGCCGAGTGACTGAGACTGATCCAAAGAAGTATGGTGCTATGACTTAAAGCATGTTTGCCTATAAAGACCAGCATACATGGAGTTAGATTCATACATGTGTTGTTTGTTTCATATCATATTGCATCATGCTATGTTTTGTATCATGTTATTTATGTTATTATGGAATAATAGACTTGTTGAGTTCTTTTGAACTCCCTCCTTTATGAGAAAATATTTTGTTAGACTATCCTAAAGGAACAGAAGAACTTAATAGCCCATACTACGAGACGCCCATTGATGAAGCATACTACCATCAAGGTGCTTGCGATCACGAAGATTACACTGGAGATCCCTCGATGGACTATGCTGCATACCAGGATTAGTCCCACCCTGGAGCGGAGTCTGCCATGTCTTGTTTTATTTGTCTATGTTTACGAAGATATACTGTATAAGACTGAGGAAACATTAGTCTAGATGTTTATCCCTTTCCTTCTTTCTTTTGAGTATTGGATTGTAAACTTAATTATATTAGAACTACTTTTCCGCTGCGATTTGGGGAGTGATTTCTCCACATACTCTTTACTTCTGATTTTTCATACTGGTATCATTTAAATTTTGCACTCTGATTATATCGTCTCTCTTACTCATATCTTGATCTCATTGTTTACATGATATTATATTGATTTTATCTTGTTCATGATTATGTTATTGTATATGTGGGAGGTTGGTTCCTTGATACTTGATCCTCAGGGCTGTGGATCACACACCCGGGTATGCCAGGTAGGGTACCGGCTGGGTGGATGTGACAGAGTGGTATCAGAGCCTTAAGTTCAAGGAAACCCTAACCACATAAAACAATAACGGAACATTCCTGACTCATAGATTCAGAAGTGACTCAAGTATTCTTAGATGTGAATAATAGAACACTTGGACTAGAAACTAAATTAATGAAGTATAATATGTTTGTTGG
Source organism: Hakea prostrata (assembly GCF_041222555.1). Classification (NCBI taxonomy): domain Eukaryota; kingdom Viridiplantae; phylum Streptophyta; class Magnoliopsida; order Proteales; family Proteaceae; genus Hakea; species Hakea prostrata. The sequence continues at coordinate 29,237,462 of NC_142608.1, read as the reverse complement.
ATAATACACAATAATTATGACTTAACAAACATCACTTAATACAATAAAATGAAAGTGTATAACACACAATAATAAAGTGAAACAAAAGTGAACTTCATTAAGATTAAGAAAGTTTTACAACAAGTTACATTTGAAAAGCATAAAATGAAATCCTAGTACAATCTGTCTATCTAGGAGACCGTCTCTGATCGTTGAGTGTCCTAACATCATCTGAAATCTGAGTCAGTTGAGACTGTATCTGCTCTTGTCTCGACTCCGTCTGTACCTGTCTCAACTCCATCCTCTCATGCATACTAAACATTTGCTCCTACCTAATCTCCATCCTCTCCAACATGGAAGTCATGGAAAGCATCTGAGCATACAAATCCGGTGTCTTAGGAGCTGCACGTGATGGACCTCCGACCTCAAATTGTGATGATGCAGGAATCCCATGATCATCTAGACCAACCTCGTGCATCTCCATTTCATCCCCAGCCTGATCATCTATATCTGGACCAGCATATCCCTCATCCATTGGGACATCCTCATCCTCATACTTTGACTCATCCTCATCCTCATCCTCTAGACCCGGGGATCTCACAGCATTATCTAGCTGCATCAGTGTCACATCCACCCAGACGGTACCCTACCTGGCATACCCGGGTGTATGATCCACCCCGAGGATAAAGTATCGAGGAACCAACCTCCCACATATACAATAACATAATCATGAACAAGATAAAATCAACATAATATCATATAAACAATGAGATCAAGATAAGAATAAGACAGACAATATAATCAGAGTGCGGAAGTTAAATGATACCAGTTATGAAAATCATAAGGGTAGAATATATGGAGAAATCATTCCCCAAATCGCAATGGAAAAGTAGTTTGAATATCAATAAGATTACAATCCAATTTTCAAAAGAAGGAAATAAAGGGATAAACATCTAAACTAATGTTTCTTCGGTCTTATACAAAATATCCTCATAAGTGTAAAAAAAAGACACGAGACATGGCCGACTCCGCTCCAGGGTGGGACTAATCCTAGTATGCAACATAATCCATCGAGGGATCTTCAGAGTAATCTTCATGATCGCCAGCACGTTGATGATAGTATGCCTCATCAACGGTCGTCTCATAGTCGAGGCCATCAAACTCTTCTGTTCCTGTAGGATAGTCTAACAAAGCATTTGCACAAAAGGAGTGAGTTCAAAAGAACTCAGCAAGGTAGTTATTCCATAATAACATAAATAACATGATACAAAACATAGCATGATGCAATATGATATGAAACAGACAATGCATGTATGAATCTAACTCTATGTATGTTGGTCTCTATAGGCAGACATGCTTTAAGTCATAGCACCATACTTCTTTGGATCAGTCTCAGTCACTCGGCTTTGGTTTGTAATGGGTCCTGCATCCCTCGGGACAATCCATGGCTGGGGTTTCGTTCACCACTCTCTCACATCACCGTTTGGTATAAGTATTGGCGCATGTCAAGGTAAAGCCTAGCCCAATGCAAGTCATCTACTCAGTCGTATCAAGTCAGATCCAAATACTTCCATTGTGGCACCAACCAACTCGGTTTAGTATCCTTCACACTAGAGTCACGTATCCTATGGCTACAACCAACTTGGACTACGGACTCATCAACCCTATTGGTCATCCCCAAATAGTAGACGAGAAGCTCTCAAGTCCTCTCACGGATATAACCCACCGGTCTCGAGCGCCCGTGAGCCCAAGTCTAGCTATTTGCAACTCTACCAATAAATGGCCTCTCATGGGTATCCGCAATGTGATCTATGTCATCTCACGGGTTGGTTGCCGATCTTGAGCGCCCAAAAATCCAAATTGCTACCACGGGTCGTTCGGTCTCAATACCCTTCCGATCGGGTCTTATACAACAAGGACATCCTAGCCAAACACCGCTAAACAAGCCCTATGTATGAGATCCAATAATCCGGGAAAGCGTCCAAGGGCACCATCGAAAATATCCCATTCTATTCCACTGATGTCCAAGGAAAGAAATGTCAAAAGGACATTCCTCAATCCCAAATCATACTTAATCAATCACATTCCCAATTCAATCATATCATACACAAATGATATTTCATCATATAGAAAGATGTATAATAACATGATCAATCACAAATGTAATTAACATAATGAATATTCATGATCACAAAAGAATACATAAATAGGGCATTCTTGTACTTGAAGTACTTACAACAGTCATACAATGCTGAGAAATACAATCATGAAGTGAATCTAAGAAGTTCCCAAATTAGAAATAAGATTTGCACAATTTACATAATTATGGTAACAACCGTCCTTACCTTAACTCAAATTGAAGATGGTCCGGATACCAAGGAGAATGGTCCCAAGGTTAGTACTTGAACCCTAGACAATCATATGTGCAAATCAGAAGAAGAATCAAGCAAATTGGAGGTCAAACGAATCAAAACGGCTGAATAGACAAAGTTGTATTCACTTGGCTGACTGGCTTGGTTGATTGACTTAGTCGACCTAGTGAACAGTAACAGGGCAGATTTTGGATTTTTGATCTGAAACCTAGCTTTCAGGACTCGGATCACTCCGAAATTTGAAGGAATGTTAGGAACTGATGCGTCCAAAATCTGCTCAGCCCTTAGATCTCTTGAGAATGACCTGCAAAAACGAACGTCAGATGTGGCCCGATTGCTGGGATCGGGAGTCCACCTCAGAAGGCTAAGTCAGTTGATGAACTTAATCACAAACGGCTCTGTTGGGTCACAGAGCTAAGGAATGAATAACGAGAATATGATTCATATTGTATGTATCTGTGTGTGTTCGTCCCCTACCTTGTGAGTAGGTGATGTCTTATATAGAGTGTACCTTCGAATCTCCTTCGTTGGATGTATTTGAGCCTTCTTCGGATAGTCATTGGATCTTAACAGATAGATCCATTGAGTGATAGACTTCTACTAGTTTGGATTAGTAGATGACTCCTAGGATAATACGATTGTTATCTGGTGGTTATCCATATGATAGCGATGAGTGACAGCCGCCGAATACTGCTAGCCGTCTTTAGGTTGATTAACCTATTCCGATCGTATCGGATTAGGGCATGCTTGTGACTAAGTTAGTTTTCCTCCTCAGCAAGCTATCTCCTGGACCCGGCTCACTCGGAAGCGAGTCGATTCCTTTCGTCTTGAACCAAGATTGAACTAGGTTCGGTTATATTTTCACCATATCACGAGCCCCCCAGACCAAGCGTTCGGTCGATCTCGAGGAATTGGTTTTTAACTGGGTTATCCGCCGAACGATAGTTTTGCATAATCCTAAACCCATTAAATGTCATATCACATTTACTGCGGCTGTGTTGCTTTTTCCTCGAGCATTGTGAGTGTTTTCACTTTTTGTGAGGGTGACGCCATGTGTCCTTTGCAGCCAAAACTATTGTTGCTCACAAAATCAAAACGACAGTTTCTGAACGCCTTTTTTTGATTTGTGAGTTCAAACTTTCGAACCGTCTCCGAATCTCGATCATTGATGTTGAATTCATATCAATCGTACACGTCCTCGAACACTCATGCGGGTGCTTAAAAGCGGTTCGTTGTCTTCGTAGGTTTCATTCTCTTTGTCTGGAATTTTGAAACCTCATCGTCTTCTTCTCGCCCTCATGATCTTCTCATTCACGAGCTTTCTACCTCAGTAATTTAGTAAGTTTACTGACTCTTTTGCAAAGTTTACTTTTGTCTCTAGGTTTCTTTTCTCTTGCTAGAAACCACAATCAGACTTTTTAGTAATGGAGGGCGGTAGGGTTTCTTCTGAAATTTCCCCTGTACTTAGCGCCGGTAAGGGCGATACTGGTGAAGAGGCCCTTGCCTCTGTCTCCTCTGAGCAGTCGGATAGTGACAAGAAAACCCTAACTACTCTCTGGCATGACTTCGCAGAAGTTAGCCAACAGAGAAAAGCAGAAGAAAAAGTTGAGGCTTCTTCTGCTCTTCCTGAATTTGGACCATCCATGACTCCGAAGGTGACTGCCGAATCCTCTGGGCAGTCCAAACAACCTACCAGGTCTGCTGATGGACTTGGTTCTGTTGCTTCCTCCTTTACTGAGGAAAACCTTCCTTTAGCCATCCAACGCTTTGATTTTCCTTCCTCGTACCATCTTAGGGCTCCCACTTCTGATGAGAGGGTTGATTCGATCCGTCCGGGTGAATTTTCCCTATATATAGATACTCTGGAAAGCGGGGTTCGCTTTCCCTTCTTCAATACTTTATTTTTTGCTATTCTGAATCATTGGGACATTTGTCCCAGAATGCTTCTTCCCAATAGCTGGCGTCTCATCGTCCATTTCTTGGGTTTATGTTTTGAAGTTGGCATCGTACCTTCTCTTCCTCTTTTTGAACATTTTCATGTTCTTTCTCTTTCCCATCCTCCTGGCTGGGTTGTGCTTTCCAAGTGCAAAAAAGTAGAGCTTAACTGGTCGGGCAGCATTCTTGCCAGAGGAACTTGCCCTTCCAATCACAAAGTGTGGCCCAAGCGGTATTTTTTCTGCCGAGCGCCTCAATCAAATCTTAACTTCCCGACCACCTGGAAACTGTATACTTCATATTCTGAGGGCAACCGGGTCCCTCAACTATCCAAAGAAGACAGAGCTGCTGTCAGGAAGATCAAGTAAATTCCATGGTATCAAGAGATACATGGGCTTGAGATGGAATACAACTCCATTCTCCAATACTGGGGGCTGGCTCAACGTGAGCTTTCCAACTGCCACGTTTCACTTTCTTGAATGTACTGCGACCATTTTCAACTTTCTGACTTTTGTCTTTCTTTGTAGTGCCTCCAAGAATGAATCCAGACAGCCTTCGGGCAAAGGCTGCCAAGGCCGTTGTGACTGTAGAGCAACGGTCTCCTCGAGCATTGACTGCAGAACAGGTGGCCTCGGTGCCGCCTCCAGACCCTTCTTATAAGGGTATTAGAAACCTGAGGCCAGTGGTTGAGGTTACGGGGAGAGGGAAGAAATCGATGGTGCAAGAGGTCGAAATTCCCTCTCCCGTCCGAACCAAAAGGAAGGATGACTCAGTCGATGCTTCTGCCTCGAAGAAATCCAAGAAGAATAAAGATTCTGAGGAGATCTTTGTCCCGTAGTGATCCTTGATGCCAACAGACCGAGTCACACAGGATCCCGAGAAGGTTGCCGAGTGGAGCTCTCTCGGCCTTATGCCTGCCGACCGCCAGGCCTTTGAAACCTTGCAAGACAACGTTCAGGTTCGTCTTTCCACAAGGTATTACCTTTCTTGAGCTTTTACTACTTGCTTCGTAATTTTTCCCGGGATTTCTTATAATCCTCCTGCCTTTCCAGGAATGTTGTGTTGAGCTTCTATCAACACATGGAGGAATTGAGCCGAGTTGGTCGTAGTGGCTCCTTGCTGCAGACCTGTGAAGAGAATCTAGCAAAGGCCAATTCTGAGGTGGATCGGCTGAAGAAAGCAGCCGAAGAGTTAAAGGAGAAGCATGATGAGGAGATGAGTTCTTTGAGGAAAGAACTTGACTCGTCAACCAGTCGTGCTGTTGCTGCCGAACGTGAGGCCAAGAAGCAGAAAAATGAGGCTATCGCATTCGGTGAGAGCCTCGAGCTTAAGGCTCTGGAGAATGAACGCCTATCGAAGATGGCAGTTCCTAGCAAGCCCGAACATCTTTCACAAGCTCTTCGGAGGGACTACATCCGGAAGTATCTGAACAACGTTCCCTTTAATAACTTGTTCGGTTCCCTCAACCTTCAAGCCTACCGAGAGGGGCAGAATGATGTCTGGAGAAAGATTCTTGAATCTAATCCTTCTTTCAACACAACTCCCTTTCGGGAGGTGTGTCACAAGGAAATCTTTGAGAATCTTAAACTGCCTTTCCCCAATTGGGTTTTGGAAGAGGAGGATCCCATTCCAGTAGACCCAGACATCGAGAAGTATCTTGCTGATTCGCCGCCTCTTCCCGAAGAACCTTAGAAGCCTGCTTCGGATAAAGATTCTGACAAAGATTCTTCGGCCAACAATGAGAAAGAACAATAGGAAACCATACAATTGGAAACCATCTTTTTTTTTTTGTAAGGGTTGGTCCCCTATGGTCTTCTATAATAGAATAAAAATATGTCTTCTTTTTCTCGAACTCTTCCAATGATTGCCATAATACTTTCTCATACCTTACTTAGAGAATTGTCTATTCCCTCATGCATGAGATATTGTAGAATAAGATAAGTTACCACGTAAATTAACTTATACCTTAATTGAAGATATCGTTCGGGATATCTGAGAGATGTGTTCGGTTAATTTGATTCTTCCGAACCTTTTGTGACACTTGAACTTTCTCTCCCAACTGCTCCTCCTTTATGACGAAGCCCAAACGTTTCCTTGTATTTGTATACAAGTTGCTCTTCCCAAGAAATTTGAAATACTATATTATTTAAAACTGGTGCGACGGTTGGTATTTGGCAGTATCCTCGTATCAGGTGCACACTGTTCCACGTGGAAAGCTAGTTCAACTTTCAAGTTTTGAATTTGAAGCGCCATTATCCCCTGACTGTTGATCCTGCATTTTTAGGAATTCGAAGCATCTCTTCCATCCTGTCCCTTGATAAACTTGGGCTTTCAACCGTCGCATCACTCCTTGAGGCTATTTAAGTTCCTCAAGGATGCTTCATCCTTATCTCGCTATCTGCAAGTTATTTCTGTCTGATAGATTTGCAAAGTAATATTTTGTCTTCCTTTGTTGTCTGTGTACTCTTTTCCTCCAACAATATCTTCGATCAGAACCTGAACAAGTAAGTCCTCTGCTCTGTCATTCAGTTTTGTCAGGAACTTCTTCTTCTCCCTGAGTAATCTCCATAGTATTCATACTTGGGGTTTACTTATTACGGAAGTTCCCTGATTGGTGTTCGTTACTTCATCTGTTCAACAGAAATCTAGGGTTTTCCCTTTTCTGCTATAAATTGTTAGATTCTCGTACCGATGTTGCTTTTTGCATTTGCAGTGCCTCCAAGAATTAACTTGGATTATATTCGAATTCTTGCAAAAAGACTGCCCCAGTACTGATGAAGGTTGTTCCCTCTGAGGTGATTGCCGTTGGTGAATCTTCTAAACATGGGGAGATTGCTGTTGGTGAATCTTCAGATCAGATCCCCATAGCTTCTGCTGATGCTTCCCCCACGCTCCCTCTTCATGGAGAGACTGTTCGGTCTTCTAAGGAGGATGTGGGTCCCTCCGTCATCGCTTGCACTGTTGACGCCCCTGCTAGAACTACGCTGGAGTCTTCTTCCATGATGAAGACCCTTCGGGCATCTGAGGAAGATGTGGTCCCCGCAGGTGCCGCTCGTATTTCCAACTCTATTGCTTATTTGGCATCCTCCTCCACTCCTTCCATGGAGCTAGAGGATTTTGCCACTAGGAAGCGCCCTCGGTTGACCGATGACGTGTTCCATCCTTCTTGGTGGCTGAAGAGGTCTGACTTGGTGACAGGCGATTTTGACAAGGCACTAGAATGGTGCACTATTGTTCAAATGCCTGCCGTGAGCAGAGTCCTCTCCACGAACTTAGATAGGGATTTTATAAAATCACTGGTGATGTAAGTTTTTCTTCATTACCTTTCTTTCTGAAGATGTTTCTTTTGCTTTTGACTAACCCTTAGGTTGTTGCAGGAGTCTCACTGATAACTTCCACAACCAAGTGGAAGTAGCCTTTAAACTCAGTAAACTGAGTGATGAAGTTTCCAGGCTTCGGGAAGAATCCAAAGCCAAAGATGCTGAGATTGCTCGTCTTGGAAACCAAGCTTGGGAGATTGCTCGAGAGAAGAATTTCGAGAATGACCGTCTTCGTTCGGATTTGGATGATGCCAGGGAGAAGATCCGGAAGCTGGAGTGGGAAGTTGGAAAGCTTTCAACAGGGGCCAAAGGGTCTGGAGCTACGTCATCATCCCAAAGCCAAGCTGTTACCCTTTTGCCCGAGTCCCTTTCAACTGATGTTTGCAGGGCTTGCATCTTCAAATATTTGCATAGTAAGACTTCTGTTGACATGCTAAACGCTTATAACTTGTAGGCATACCGGGATGGTGAGAACGAGGTATGGGAATCGATACTAAGGAGAAATCCTTATTTCAACACGACTCCCCACCGCAAAAATTGTCATCCTGAAGTGTTTGCAAAGCTGGGACTTCCTCTTCCTACCTGGGCTAAGGATGTGATGGACCTTCCACCTCCCGATCCTGACATAATGCATCATCTTGACGATTCTCCTCCTCTGTCTCCTCTTAAAGGATTCAGTTATGAAGAGCTTGCCTTGAATGCAGTTTTGATCAAAGATCAGGCTTCTTCCGGAAAAGCTGGATAAAGAGTATGGAATTGTGGAGGATTTTGTACTTGCAGAATGCTTCGCAATCCCCGAGGGAGACAAACAAATGATAACATATGTTTTCCCGACTCTGTTCTTCTTCTTCTTCTTCTTCTTCTTGAATCCGTGTTGCTTTTTGACTCTGTGTTGCTTCTAACAAAGCTGCTTCGATCTTGTTTAAAATCTTGACGATCACCGACGATGACTTTCTTTTTTGACCGAACGAAGATTGTATCCCAACACTTGTTATCTCATATGTATGTTTGATGTAAAGGTTGGCCCCTTCCAGTCGTTTAAAGAAATAAAGAATTAACTTCATCTTTGAACTTTGTCAGTCACTTGAGTCTTTGTTGCAGTAGGTCTTAGTTGTTTCAAAACAATGCCTATACTTAGAGATTTCCATAGAAATTCAATAAGTTTTGAGAAGGAACTTACTCGGGTGTTAAACCGATGCCTTTACTTAAGAATTTCCGGAGAAATTCAATAAGTTTGAGAAGTAACTCACTCGGGTTTTAAACTGATGCCTTGTAGAAGGTCCCACATGGGTTTTAAACCGATGCCTTTACTTAAGAATTTCCGGAGAAATTCAATAAGTTTGAGAAGGAACTCACTCGGGTTTTAAACCGATGCCTTGTAGAAGGTCCCACACGGGTTTTAAACCGATGCCTTGTAGAAGGTCCCACAAGGGTTTTAAACCGATGCCTTTACTTAAGAATTTCCGGAGAAATTCAATAAGTTTGAGGATCTAAGTTAATTCTTGGAGGCACTGCAAATGCAAAAAGTAGCATCAGTACGAGAATCTAACAATTTATAGCAGAAAAGGGAAAACCTAGATTTCTGTTGAACAGATGAAGTAACGAACACCAATCAGGGAACTTCCGTAATAAGTAAACCCCAAGTATGAATACTGTGGAGATTACTCAGGGAGAAGAAGAAGTTTTGTGACAAAATTGAATGACATAGTAGAGGACTTACTTGTTCAGGTTCTGATCGAAGATATTGTTGGAGGACAAGAGTACGAGACCAGCAAAGGAAGACAAGATATTACTTTGCAAATCTATCAGACAGAAATAACTTGCAGATAGCGAGATAAGGATGAAGCACCCTTGAGGAACTTAAATAGCCTCAAGGAGTGATGCGACGGTTGAAAGACCAAGTTAATCAAGGGACATGATGGAAGAGATGCTTCGAATTCCTAAAAATGCAGGATCAACGGTCAGGGGATAACGACGCCAAATGATGCGTCCAAAATCTGCTCTGCCCTTAGATCTCCTGAGAATGACCTGCAAGAACGAATGTCAAATGTAGCCCAACCGCTGGGATCGGGATAAATTAATCTATCTAAAGATGGCTAGCAGTATTCGGCGGCTGTCACTCCTCGCTATCATATGGATAACCACCAGATAACGATCGTATTATCATAGGAGTCATCTACTAGTCCAAACTAGTAGAAGTCTATCACTCAATGGATCTATCTGTTAAGATCCAACGACTATCCAAAGAAGGCTCAAATACATCCAACGAAGGAGATTCGAAGGTACACTCTATATAAGACATCACCTACTCACAAGGTAGGGGACGAACAGACACAAATACATACAATCTGAATCGTATTCTCGTTATTCATTCCTTAGCTCTGTGACCAAACAGAGTCGTTTGTGATTAAGTTCATCAACTGACTTAGCCTTCGGAGGTGGTCTCCCAATCCCAGCGGTCGGGCACATCTAACGTTCGTTTTTGCAGGTCATTCTCAGGAGATCTAAGGGCTGAGCAGATTTTGGACGCATCATTTGGCGCTGTCTGTGGGAATCATTTCAGAAAGCCATGGTGACTAGATCATCGGTAGCAGCAGCGGCTACTGCGGCCCAGCGAGATGATGGCGTCCTAATTCCTAGAGTAAACAATCCAGATATTCCAAAGGGAAGTCGACCCCATGAAGTGTGGGAAGATGGTGGTCAAGGAGGTAATAATCCTCCAGATCCACTCCAGTATCAACTGAAACTCCAGATGTTGGAGGTAAGTTAGGCACTTCGTGTGCTAATCAGACAAGTGGTGATACCACAAGCACCCGATCATCGTGATGCAGAAAGGCGTGCATTGCAGCAAGAGCAACGACTGATCGATGAGCAAAATATCGGTCAGAACTTTCGGGAAGGCGATCATTGGCGAGAAAGAGAACCTAGGAGAACTGGAGAACTTCCTAGGTGAGACGATCGGTTCGAGGGACTGCAGGGAAGTACGACTGATTCAAATGCAAGGTTGGGTGCAGGAGTACGAACTCACTCACCAACTATCAGACACGTTGCTCGAGATAATGATCATGTAGCTCGAGGGAATGATTGTATTGTCGGAGATCGGTCAGCACATATTGGTCAAGAATTGGCCAATATCAATCAAAAGCTCGGACAATTAGCGAGAGGGAGGATAACCGATGATATCTATTTGGTTATTCGAAAAACTCCATTTGCCGGGCCCATTGCCGGATATCAGTTTCCTCATAATTTTTGTTTGCCGACTTTTTCCACGTTCGATGGTTCTGGAGATCCCACAGCCCACATCAGCTATTATCAGTAGACTATGGCAGTTGCAGGTAATTCTGATGAAATCCTTTGCAAGGTCTTCGGTTCGTCCTTGACCGGAGCAGCACAAAAATGGTTCTCGAATCTCCCATCGGGAAAGATCGTGGATTTCGAAGAGTTGGCGCGCAAATTCATAGGGCGATTCTAGAGCGGAATCCAAATAAAAAAGACCGAGGAGACCTTGTTCACTATTAGACAAGGGAAAAGTGAATCGATTCGGGAATACCTGAAAAGATTCAATAGGGTTACAATGGAGATAGAGAATCTAGATGAGCAAGTGGCTAAAACTGCTTTGTTCACTAGACTCACTAACTGACGACTCTTGAAGTTATTACTTCAAGATATGCCTACCACTTATGCTGAACTGGTGTAGAGATGCCAAAAGCAGGCAGAGGTCATGGAGATCCTAGACGCACGCATGCCAGGGGGATAATAAGGCCTCTACAAAAGAACATAAAGCTCCTGAGAACAAGTAGAAGCCGAAACAGAATCTTCGTGATCGAGTCGGAAAGCCTCATCAGGCGTGGCGGCAAAGATCTCCCGGTAAAAGTGAGTATACTCCATTAAATACTCCACGGGCTGATATTTTGAACATTATCAAGAAACAAAATATCTTGAAATGACCTCCAAAGCTTTCCACCAAGCCTGGGGAGCAGGATCGAGAAAGGTATTGCCGTTTCCACAAGGATTACGGTCACTATACCAATGATTGTAGACATTTAAAAGCAGATATTGAGAGATTTATTTCTCAAGGACACTTGTCCAATTTCGTCAGAAGAAGACAAGAGGAACCACAGGACGCAGGTAACAAAAGGGACCGTTTGGTTAGCCCAGAACAACCGACGGAGGCTCCTAAATCTAAGAAGGGTAAGGAAGTGGTCGATGCCACTCGGTCACCCATATTAACAATATTTGGAGATCCCGAACCTGAGTCACTCCAAATGTTTGTGAAGTACATAGGGTGTTAGTTGACACCGGGTCTGCTGCAGACCTTTTATCTTATGCAGCTTATCAAAAGCTCAAAGTGGATGAAGACTTGATGGAGCCCTCATCTACGCATCTATATGGATTTGCAGGATCGTCTGCAATAGCAGAAGTTGGACCTGTCAATTGGAAGCTTCCCAAAGGAGGCTACCATTCGGGTAAACTTCTTGGTGGTTCGAGAACTCCCAGCTTACAACGTCATCCTCGGGAGACCATCCTTATCAAAGTTAGGTGCTATAGTTTCAACGAAGCACCTGAAAATAAAATTCTCGACAGAGATGGGGATCGGTCAAGTTTCATCTGACCAGAGAATTTCTCGGCAATGTTATGTTGCATATTTAAAAGATAAGGAGGGCCCAAGGAAGGTAACGACACTACCAATTGAAGTACGGGATGATCGAGACGAGGCAGAAATGCAAAGGCCCGAGCCGGAAGAAAAATTGGAACAAATCCATTTGTACCTCAATGATGAAAAAAGAATTACTTATATTAGGTCTGAGCAGCTGGAAGAATTCAAAAAGGAGTTGAAGTCTTTTCTTCAACAAAACAGTGATGTGTTCGCGTGGTCTGTGGACGACATGCCAGGAATTGATCGGCAAGTTGCAGAACACAAACTCTGGATAGATCCAAGGGTGAAACCAATTATTTAGAAGAGGAGAAATTTCTCCATAGAAAAGTACGAGGCCGTTCGGGGCGAAGTTGAAAAGTTGAAGAACTCTGGTTTCATTGAACCAATTGAATGTCCAATCTGGTTGGCCAACGTGGTAATGGTCAAAAAAGCAATTGGAAAGTGGAGGATGTGTACAGACTACACAGATCTCAACAAAGCTTGGCCTAAAGACTGTTACTCGTTGCCCAGGATTGATCTATTGATAGATGCAACGGCGGGATATGAAACATTGAGTTTCATGGATGCATACTCAGGATATAACCAGATCCTCATGAACAAGGAGGACGGGAAGTTTACGGCTTTCATGACTGATCGTGAGAGCTTTTATTATAAAGTCATGCCGTTTGGCCTGAAAAATGCAAGGGCTACTTATCAGAGGGCCATCAACAAAATCTTTAAAGACTTGATCGGGAAGAAGGTAGAAGCATATGTTGACGATATGCTGGTAAAAAGCACTGCGAGGACAAAGCACATTGAAGATTTAACAGAGGTATTTTCAGTACTACGAAAATACCAGATGAAGCTGAATCCGGAGAAGTGTGCCTTCGGAGTTTTGTCAGGAAAGTTCTTGGGCTTTATGGTATCACAAAGAGGTATTGAGGCTAACCCAGCCAAAATACAAGCTTTGATTGATATGGAAGCCCCCAAAACTGTTCGGGATGTGCAATGCTTGAAGGGGAGAGTTTCGGTGTTGAATCGTTTCATCTCACAGTCGGGAGAAAAGCGCCTACCTTTTTTAAAAGCTCTCAAAGACCTGAGGGGTAGTAAGGAGGCAAAATGGGCTGAGGAGTGTCAGTAAGCTTTTGAGGATCTGAAGGAAACACTGGGAAGACCACCGCTATTGTCCCGACCCGAGAAGGGAGAAATTTTACAGCTATATCTAGCAGCATCCCCTTCGGCAGTAAGCGTAGTATTCGTTCGGGAAAAAGACAAGAAGCAGTGGCCATTCTATTGTGTCAGCCACGTACTACTTGACGTGGAGACACGGTATTCTCAGATCGAGAAGCAGGCTTTGGCTCTTATGATAGCAGCTAGAAAACTACGGCCATACTTTCAAGCTCATTCAATTGAGGTATTTACCACTTTTCTCCTTTGTAAAGTTCTTTGTAAACCTGATTTGTCTGGAAGAATGGTAGCTTGGTCGGTCAAACTCAGTGAGTTCCAAGTAAGCTTTAAGCCTCGAACGGCGATCAAAGCCCAAGCATTGGCCGATTTTGTGGTAGAGACTACCGCTCCGATGGAGGAAATTGCCGAACCCACTATTCCAACCATTTGGGAGGTATACGTGGATGGTTCGAGTAATAAGCAAGGAGCAGGGGCTGGAATTCTTATGAATAGTCCAGCAGGTTTTGTTATTCGATATGCATTAAGATTCGCATTCGAAGCAAGTAACAATGAGGCAGAATACGAAGCCCTAATAGCTAGACTTCGATTGTCAAAAGCATTGGCGATAGCAGACGTAACTATCTTTAGTGACTCACAGCTTATTGTCAATCAAATACAAGGGGATATGGCGTTAAAGAACCTCGATGACAGAAATATCAAGAAATTGTGCAAGAATTGCAGAAAGAATTCAGGAATCTGAAAGTATGTCAGGTCCCAAGAAAAGAAAATACAGTGGCAGATGAGCTATCAAGATTAGCCAATGCCAAAGAAAAGAATTTAGACCCTTCGGTCTACATAGAAGAGATAACATTCCCAAGTTATCAGGAAAAGGAAATTTCCTATATTGAAGTAGAGCATTGTTGGATGGATCTGATCGTAGAATATCTGAGAGATGATAAACTACCAGAGGATCCGGAAGAAGCAAGATTAATCAGGGTGTGATCCGCACGATTCATTATGCAGGAAGGCTATACAGAAGATCTTATTTCGGACCCCTTTTGAGATGTTTGGGTCCCGAAGGATCGGAATCAGCTCTGGCCGAGGTTCATGAAGGAATTTGTGGTGCTCACATGGGCGGTCGAGCCCTGGCACACAAAATTTTGAGGCTCGGACTATATTGGCCTAAGCTTCAGCAAGCTGCTATGGAATATGTTTGCTGATGTAGCAATTGCCAAGTTCATGCTACGGTATCTAAATGCCCAGCTAAAACCTTGACTTCGATTCTAGACCCCATCCCTTTTGCAATGTGGGGAATCGATATCATGGGAAAATTCACTAAGGCATCGGGCAGTAGAGAATATCTCATAGTAGCGATTGACTACTTCACCAAATGGGTCGAGGCTAGCGCCCTTGTCACATCCACCCAGCCGGTACCCTATCTGGCATACTCGAGTGTGTGATCCACAGTCCACAAGATCCAGTATTGAGAAAATCAACCTCCCACATTCACAATAATATAATAAAAAACAAGACTAAATCAAGATTAACAATATTATTTAAATGAATCAAAGCAAAGTAACGAAATAATCATTAGAGTGCGGAAATGATACCAATAGATATATATAATCAAAATGTAGAGTGAGGCGGAATCTCACTCCACGAGTACAGTAGAATGTAGATTGAAAGTCAAAAGAAGATTACAACTGATTCTGAAGACAAGAAAGAAAGATATAATCAAACTAAGCTAGAGTCTATTCTACTTTATAAAGAACGTCTTTATAAACATAAACTTCATCAATCACGCTCAGACGCTCCCACTCCACGGTAGGGCTAATCATGGTATGAAGTATGATCACTCGAGGGATCATCAACGTAATCTTCATAGTTGCCAACACCTTGCGTGTAGTACGCTTCTTCAGCTTGTGCTTCCTCATATTGGCCTTTGTAGTCATCTATGCCTGTAGAGTAATCTAACAAAAGATATTGTACAAAAGGAGTGAGTTTCAAAAGAAACCCAGTAAGGCAAGTTATTCCATGATATCATAAATAACATGATAGCATAAACATAGCATAATGTGATATGATATGAAACAGACAATGCATGTATGAGTCTAACTCTATGTATGCTGGTATCTATAGGTAGACATGCTTTAAGTCATAGCTCCATACTTCTTTAGGAAGGTCATTCACTCCCCCTCACCCATCTTGGCATCTTGGGTCTGCCGGTGGTAGTTGGGTCTTGCATCCCTCTTGGACATTCCTTGGTTGGGGGTTTAGGTCACCTCTCTCTCACATCACCATTGGTCTAAGTATTGGCGCATGTCAGGATAAAGCCTAGACCAATGCAAGTCTTCTACTTAGTCATATCAACTCAGGTCAAAATACGTCCATTCCTCACCCCGGGCGATCCTTTCCGGTACCCTTTCCACTAGAGTTATTATAGTCCCAAACTACGGACTCATCAACCCTATTGGTCATCCACATATAGTAGACGGGAAGCTCTCATGTCCCCTCACGGATTGGCTACCGGTCTTGAGCGCCCATGAGCCCAAGTCTAACTATATGCAACCCTACCAATAAATGGCCCCCACAATGTGATTCATGTCTTCTCACGGGTTGGTTACCGGTCTTGAACACCCATGAATCCCCATTGCTACCACTGGTCATTCAATCTCAATACCCTTCCGAATCATGTCTGATATTACAGGGAATATCCTAGCCAAACACTACTTGACAAGTCCTAGGTATGACAACCAATAATCCGGGAAAGTGTCAAAGGGCAACATTGGAAATATCCCATACTATTCCCAATGATGCCCAAGGACAGAAATGTCAAAAGGACATTCCCCAATCCCAAATCATACCTAAACAATCACAATCCCAATTCAGTCATATCATTCATGACAGATATCTCATCAAATAGAAGAGTATAATAAGACAAGATCAAATGAATAAGCAACGTACATGAATAAGTATTCATACATGATCAAGTACATAAAGTAAATAAGGAAATAACATCCTACTGTACTTACAGCATTCATATCATAACAGTAACAAATCTATGTAGTTCCCAAATTAGAAACTAAATCTATGCAATCTATTTTAATATGGTAACAACTGTCCTTACCTTAAATAGATTCGAATATATTCTGGATGGACAAGAGGATGAATCCAAAGTTAGCAAACAAACCCTAGAATAGCATCATACAGTCATTAGGAAGTAGTCCTAAAAGAATGAGCATCAATCGAATCGAAACGGACGAAGAAATCCAATTCTGTCACTGCGGGTTGATTGGCTGGGTTGACTAGTTCAATCGACCCAGGCAATCTACCAAGAGAGTAATCCGAGTCCAAAAACAATAT
This sequence comes from Hakea prostrata, assembly GCF_041222555.1. NCBI lineage: Eukaryota > Viridiplantae > Streptophyta > Magnoliopsida > Proteales > Proteaceae > Hakea > Hakea prostrata. The sequence continues at coordinate 29,220,690 of NC_142608.1, read as the reverse complement.
TTTGATCCAAAACCTATTCTATACAATCCGGAATGCTACGAAACTTGGAGAGAATGTCTAACACAGTAGTCTAAGACTAAGAAGCATATTTGAGACATCAAACAACAATTAAAACCATTACTTACTAATTTGAAATCATACTTTCTATTTTGGTAAAAATCATGGTTTTCATTGAAAACATGCTATGAATGAAAGAGATGAACTAGAGATGATGAGATCTCATTCTAGTACATGAATACAGTAAATCAAAGGTATGAATAATCATGGAGATGCATCTATAATGTATAATGCTAGAAGAAATCAAAATAAGAATATGATCATAGATGCATGTTGAAAACATAAGAATCATGGTAAGAATTGATTATGATGATCATAATATGAGAATGAATGGAGATTGTAGAAGATACAATTGCAGAGATGCAACATCTTCTTCATAATCTCAGATTAGAGAAGAGAAAGATCATGGAAAGAATAGATCAATATCATAGAAGAATTGATTATGATGATCATAATATGAGAATGAATGGAGATTGTAGAAGATACAATTGCAGAGATGCAACATCTTCTTCATAATCTCAGATTAGAGAAGAGAAAGATCATGGAAAGAATAGATCAATATCATAGAAGTAAGATTACTAACCTTTGATTGAAGAACAAGAGAGAGAACTTGCAAGTTTGCAAGGTTTGGTCTTCTTCAACACTTTTGGAGGCTTGGAGATGAGTTCCCTTCATTCTCTAAGTGTTTTGGAGGCTAGGGATACAAAAATCACGAAGTCATGAGGTATATGTAGCAAGATAACCTAAACAGAAGATTCTGCTCGAGTTCAGCAACCTTCGGTCGATTGGCTGGGTAGACTGGCCCAGTCAACCCAGGCAGTTGACCCAAGCTAACAGTAAAGCCTGAATCAGGGATTTGAGGGCCTTTCACTACTCGGAATCAAACGAAACTTTTAAACACATAAACTATAACTTACCTAGCATGGAAAAATGGTTTCAATTCATATCCAACCAAGCTCTATGGTTATCATCCAATCTTCCCTTCATCGAGGCGTAGTCTCTTTTCTAAATCCAACACTGTCTTCAAATATGGGGCATCATCGTCAATCTCCATAGGTTCGGAGCCGAACACTATGTCTTCTACTGATATGGCCCATAGTTGATTTTCACTTCTACTTCGGGTCTTCAGATCTACAGACAATAGAGTATCCGGGTTATGGTTAGGGCCGGGTTTCACAGCCCTGGCAACCATCAATGAGCGAAAGGTGGAGAAGTTTGTGCTCAAGTCAATCATATATTGGTTCGGGATGCCAAAAATCATCGTGACCGATCACGGCCCTCAATTCGACTGTCCACAATTTGAACAATTTTGCGGGACTTACTTGATCGAGCATCGTATGTCATCAGTGGCATAACCCCAAAGCAATGGCCAAGTAGAGGTTACAAACCAAACATTACTTGAGGGAATAAAGAGAAGACTCGAAGCTGATAAAGCCTTATGGGTCAAAGAATTGCACAATGTACTATGGGCATATCGGACTACGGTTCGGACACCCACAGGAGAAACTCCTTTTAAACTGGCTTACGGATCTGAAGCGTTGGCACCTATTGAGGTAATGGCTGGAACACTACGGGAAAGAGAGTTCGAAGAAAAAGCGAACGAACAAGGATTGTTAGATAGCCTTGACTTGTTAGATGAAGTTCGTGCAAAAGCAATAGCACGAACTCAACATTATCAACGAAGGATAGCATCACATTATAATTCCCGAGTGAGGAATCGTCGATACATAGCAGGAGACTTGGTATTGAGAAATACCTTAGCTTCAGATCCACGCCATCAAAGGAAATTGGACCCTTCATGGGAAGGTCCATATATGGTTATTAAACCGGTCAGTTCGGGAGCTTATAAGCTAAAGAACATGACAACCCAAAAAGAGTTGGATCGTTCGTGGAACGCCAAGCACTTGAAGAAATACTATCCTTGAGGAGATTATCATTTTCATTCATGATGTAACAAATTTCAACTCAATCAATACAATTCTCAGTTTTCAACTACTGTCTTTTGATTGGGGGCATCACACAACACTCAAGATCAGATCCAGCGACAAAATCAAAAGGCATCGGTTTAAAACCCGAGTGAGTTCCTTCTCAAACTTATTGAATTTCTCCGGAAATTCTTAAGTAAAGGCATCGGTTTAAAACCCATGTGGGACCTTCTACAAGGCATTGGTTTAAAACCTGTGTGGGACCTTCTACAAGGCATTGGTTTAAAACCCAAGTGAGTTCCTTCTCAAACTTATTGAATTTCTCCGGAAATTCTTAAGTAAAGGCATCAGTTTAAATCCCGTGTGGGACATTCTACAAGGCATTGGTTTAAAACCCGAGTGAGTTCCTTCTCAAACTTATTGAATTTCTCCGGAAATTCTTAAGTAAAGGCGTCGGTTTAACACCCGAGTAAGTTCCTTCTCAAAACTTATTGAATTTCTACGGAAATCTCTAAGTATAGGCATTGTTTTGAAACAACTAAGACCTACTGCAACAAAGACTCAAGTGACTGACAAAGTTCAAAGATGAAGTTAATTCTTTATTTCTTTAAACGACTGGAAGGGGCCAACCTTTACATTAAACATACATATGAGATAACAAGTGTTGGGATACAATCTTCGTTCGGTCAAAAAAGAAAGTCATCGTCGGTGATCGTCAAGATTTTAAACAAGATCGAAGCAGCTTTGTTAGAAGCAACACAGAGTCAAAAAGCAACACGGATTCAAGAAGAAGAAGAAGAAGAAGAAGAAGAACAGAGTCGGGAAAACATATGTTATCATTTGTTTGTCTCCCTCGGGGATTGCGAAGCATTCTGCAAGTACAAAATCCTCCACAATTCCATACTCTTTATCCAGCTTTTCCGGAAGAAGCCTGATCTTTGATCAAAACTGCATTCAAGGCAAGCTCTTCATAACTGAATCCTTTAAGAGGAGACAGAGGAGGAGAATCGTCAAGATGATGCATTATGTCAGGATCGGGAGGTGGAAGGTCCATCACATCCTTAGCCCAGGTAGGAAGAGGAAGTCCCAGCTTTGCAAACACTTCAGGATGACAATTTTTGCGGTGGGGAGTCGTGTTGAAATAAGGATTTCTCCTTAGTATCGATTCCCATACCTCGTTCTCACCATCCCGGTATGCCTACAAGTTATAAGCGTTCAGCATGTCAACAAAAGGCTTACTATGCAAATATTTGAAGATGCAAGCCCTACGAACATTAGTTGAAAGGGACTCAGGCAAAAGGGTAACAGCTTGCCTTTGGGACGATGACGTAGCTCCAGACCCTTTTGCCCCAGCTGAAAGCTTTCCAACTTCCCACTCCAGCTGCCGGATCTTCTCCCTGGCATCATCCAAATCCGAACGAAGACGCTCGTTCTCGGAATTCTTCTCTCGGGCAATCTCCCAAGACGAGCAATCTCAGCATCTTTGGCTTTGGATTCTTCCAGAAGCCTGGAAACTTCATCACTCAGTTTACTGAGTTTAAAGGATGCTTCCACTTGGTTGTGGAAGTTACCAGTGAGACTCCTGCAACAACCTAAGGGTTAGTCAAGAGAAAAAGAAACATCTTCAGAACGAAAGGTAATGAAGAAAAACTTACATCACCAGTGATTTTATAAAATCCCTATCTGGGATCGTGGAGAGGGCTCTGCTCTTGGCAGGCATTTGAACAGCAGTGCACCATTCTAGTGCCTTGTCAAAATCGCCTATCACCAAGTCAGACCTCTTCAGGTACTAAGAAGGATGGAACACGTCATCGGTCAACCGAGGGCGCTTCCTAGTGGAAAAATCCTCCAGCTCCATGGAAGGAGTGGAGGAGGATGCCAAACAAGCACTAGAGTTGGAAATACGAGCGGCACCTGGGGGCACCACATCTTCCTCAGATGCCCGAAGGGTCTTCATCATGGAAGAAGACTCCAACGTAGTTCCAGCAGGGGCGTCAACAGTGCAAGCGACGACAGAGGGAGCCACATCCTCCTTAGAAGACCGAACGGTCTCTCCAGGCAGAGGGAGCGTGGGGGAAGCATCAGTAGAAGCTATGGGAATCTATTGTGAAGATTCACCAACAGCAATCTCCCCATATTTAGAAGATTCACCAACGGCAATCACCTCAGAGGGAACAACCTTCGTCGGTACTGGGGCAGTCTTTTTGCAAGAATTCACCCTAATATAGTCCAAGTTAATTCTTGGAGGCACTGCAAATGCAAAAAGCAGCATCAGTACGAGAATCTAACAATTTATAGCAGAAAAGGGAAAACCCTAGATTTCTATTGAACAGATGAAGTAACGAACACCAATCATGGAACTTCCGTAATGAGTAAACCCCATGTATGAATATTGTGGAGATTACTCGAGGAGAAGAAGAAGTTCATGAAAAAACTGAATGACAGAGCAGAGGACTTACTTGTTCAGGTTCTGATCAAAGATATTGTTGGAGGACAAGAGTACAGAGACAGCAAAGGAAGACAAAATATTACTTTGCAAATCTATCCGACAGAAATAACTACCAGATAGCGAGATAAGGATGAAGCACCCTTGAGGAACTTAAATAGCCTCAAGGAGTGATGCGACGGTTGAAAGACCAAGTTAATCAAGGGACAGGATGGAAGAGATGCTTCGAATTCCTTAAAATGCAGGATCAACGGTCAGGGGATAACGGCGCTTAAAATTTGAAACTTGAAAGCTGAACTAGGTTTCCACGTGGAACAGTATGCACCTGATACGAGGATACTGCCAAATACCAACCGTCGCACCAGTATTAAATAATAGAGTATTTCCAATTCCTTGGGAAGAGCAACTTGTATACGAATACAAGGAAACGTTTGGGCTTTGTCATAGAGGAGGAGCAGTTGGGAGAGAAAGTTCAAGTGTCACAAAAGGTTCGGAAGAATCAAATTAACTGAACGCATCTCTCAGATGTCCCGAACGATATCTTCAATTAAGGTATAAGTTAATTTACGTGATAACTTATCTTATTCTACAATATCTCTTGCATGAGGGAATAGACAATTCTCTGAGTAAGGTATGAGAAAGTATTATGGCAATCATTGGAAGAGTTTGAGAAAAAGAAGACAGATTTCTATTCTATTATAGAAGACCATAGGGGGCAACCCTTACAAAAAAAAAAAGATGGTTTCCTATTGTATGGTTTCCTATTGTTCTTTCTCATTGTCGACTGAATAATCTTTGTCAGAATCTTTATCCGAAGCAGGCTTCTAAGGTTATTCGGGAAGAGGCGGCGAATCAGCAAGATACTTCTCGATGTCTGGGTCTGCTGGAATGGGATCCTCCTCTTCCAAAACCCAATCGGGGAAAGGCAGTTTAAGCTTCTCAAAGATTTCCTTGTGACACACCTCCCGAAAGGGAGTTGTGTCGAAAGAAGGATTAGATTCAAGAATCTTTCTCCAGACATCATTTTGCCCCTCTCGGTAGGCTTGAAGGTGGAAGGAACCCAACAGGTTATTAAAGGGAACGCGGTTCAGATACTTCCGGATGCAGTCCCTCCGAAGAGCTTGTGAAAGATTTTCGGGCTTGCTAGGAACTGCCATCTTCGACAGGCGTTCGTTCTCCAGGGCCTTAAGCTCGAAGCTCTCACCGAATGCGATAGCCTAATTTTTCTGCTTCTTGGCCTCACGTTCGGCAGCAACAGCACGACCGGTCGACGAGTCAAGTTCTTTCCTCAAAGAACTCATCTCTTCATCATGCTTCTCCTTTAATTCTTCGGCTGCTTTCTTCAGCTGATCCACCTCAGAATTGGCCTTCGCTAGATTCTCTTCACAGGTCTGCAGCAAGGAGCCGCTACAACCAACTCGGCTCAACGCCTCCATGTGTTGATAGAAGCTCAACACAGCATTCCTGGAAAGGCAGGAGTATTATCAAAAATCCTGGGAAAAATTACGAAGCAAGTAGTAAAAGCTCAAGAAAGGTAATACCTTGTGGAAAGACGAACGAGAACGTTGTCTTGCAGGGTTTCAAAGGCCTGGCAGTCGGCAGGCATAAGGCCGAGAGAGCTCCACTTGGCAGCCTTCTCAGGATCTTGTGTGACTCGGTCTGTTGGCATCAAGGACCACTGCGGGATGAAGATCTCCTCAGAATCTTTATTCTACTTGGATTTCTTCGAGGCAGAAGCATCGACCGAGTCATGCTTCCTTTTGGTTCGGACGGGAGAGGGAATTTCGACCTCTTCCACCATCAGTTTCTTCCCTCTCCCCGAAGCCTCAACCACTGGCTTCAGGTTTCAAATACCCTTATAAGAAGGGTCTGGAGGAGGCACCGAGGCCACCTGTTCTGCAGTCAATGTCGAGGAGACCGTTGCTCTGCAGTCACAATGGCCTTGGCAGCCTTCGCCCGAAGGCTGTCTGGATTCATTCTTGGAGGCACTACAAAGAAAGACGAAAGTCAGAAAGTTGAAAAGGTTCGGAGTACATTCAAGAAAGTGAAATGTGGCAGTTAGAAAGCTCACGTTGAGCCAGCCCCCAGTATTGGAGAATGGAGTTGTATTCCATCTCATGCCCATATATCTCTTGATACCATGGAATTAATTTGATCTTCCTAACAGCAACTCTGTGTTCTTTGGATAGTTGAGGGACCCGGTTGCCCTTAGAATATGAAGTATATAGTTTCCAGGTGGTTGGGAAGTTAAGCTCTGATTTAGGCGCTTGGCATAAAAAATACCGCTTGCGCCACCCTTTGTGATTGGAATGGAAAGTTCCTCTGGCAAGAATGCTGCCCGACCAATCAAGCTCAACTTTGTTGCGCTTGGAAAGCACAACCTAACCAGGAGGATGGGAAAGAGAAAGAACATGAAAATTTACAAAAAGAGGAAGAGAAGGTACGATGCCAAGTTCAAAACATAAATCCAAGAAGTCGACGATGAGACGCCAGCTATTAGGAAGAAGCATTCCGGGACAAATGTCCCAATGATTCAGAATAGCAGAAAATAAAGTATTGAAGAAGGGAAAGCGAACTCCGCTTTCCAGAGTATCTATATACAGGGAAAATTCGCCCGAAAGGATCGAATCAACCCTCTCATCAGAAGTGGGAGCCCTAAGATGGTACGAGGAAGGAAAATCGAAGCGTTGGACGGCTGAAGGAAGGTTTTCCTCGAAAAAGGAGAAAGCAATAAAACCAGGTCCATCAGCAGACCTGGTAGGTTGTTTGGATTGCCCAGAGGATTCGACAGTCACCTTCAGAGTCATGGATGGTCCAGATTCAGGAAGAGCAGAAGAAGCCTCAGCTTTTTCTTCTGCTTTTCTCTGTTGGCTAACTTCTGCGAAGTCACGCCAGAGAGCAGTTAGGGTTTTCTTGTCACTATCCGACGGCTCAGAGGGGACAGAGGCAAGGGCCTCATCACCAGTATCGCCCTTACCAGCACTAAGAACAGGAGAAATTTCAGAAGAAACCCTACCGCCCTCCATTACTAAAAAGTCTGATTGTGGTTTCTAGCAAGAGAAAAGAAACCTGGAGACGAAAGTAAACTTTGCAAAAGAGTCAGTAAACTTACTGAATCACTGAGGCAGAAAGCTTGAGAATGAGAAGATCGTGATGGCATGAAGAAGACGACGAGGTTTCAAAATTCCAGACAAAGAGAATGAAACCTACGAAGACAACGAACCTCGATTTCCGGTTGGGACGAAAGGAATTGACTCGCTTCCGAGAGAGCCGGGTCCTAGAGATAGCTTGCTGAGGAAGAAGACTAACTCAGTCACAGGCACACCCTAATCCGATACGATTGGAATAGGTTAATCAACCTAAAGACGGCTAGCTGTATTCGGCAGCTGTCACTCATCGCTATCATATGGATAACCACCAGATAACGATCGTATTATCATAGGAGTCATCTACCAAACTAGTAGAAGTCTATCACTCAACGAATCTATTTGTTAAGATCCAACGACTATTCGAAGAAGGCTCAAATACATCCAACGAAGGAGATTCGAAGGTACACTCTATATAAGACATCACCTACTCACAAGGTAGGGGACGAACAGACACGGATACATACAATCTGAATCGTATTCTTGTTATTAATTCCTTAGCTCTGTGACCAAACAGAGCTGTTTGTGATTAAGTTCATCAACTGACTTAGCCTTCGGAGGTGGACTCCCGATCCCAGTGATCAGGCCACATCTGGCGTTTGTTTTTGCTGGTCATTCTCAGGAGATCTAAGGGCTGAGCAGATTTTGGACGCATCAGGAACAGTATACTAAGACTATCTAATGAAGATTTAACATTCAACAATGATCAAATCAAGAACCCAGAATTTGAAACCCTAGCTTCTAAATGCTAAAATCATGGTCTTCAATGAAATCAATTGCAAATGCAAAGAGATATCAGAGATTTAATCTATAGAATGATGAGAAATAGACTAGAAACAATTACTAACATGTAATCAGATCTAGCATACTAGAGAAATCAGTTTAGTGGATGAAATCATGTTGCTATGAAGAAAATCATAGAAATGCAAGGTTAAGAATCATATATAAGGAACATAGCATTTGTAGAATAGAAATGTGGGTTTATACAAATCAAAAAGACAATAGAAGAGGTGGTTGCAAGGTTGCAGCACCTTCTTCATAGTCCCAACAATAAGAATAAGAGGAGGTAAGAGTAGATTGGAGAGAGAATTACATACCTTAGAGATGATCTTGGGAATGAGAGACAAGGAATATTATAAGAATACTTCACCACTACCAAGGAGAGGTCTTAAGAGGCTCTTCCCATGTTGTCAGGAAGTCTTAGCAATAGAATAGGGTCCTAACTACGAAGTTTAGTTAAGTAGGGCATAAAATAACCTATTAATCAGCTTTTCTTGAATTTAATAATCAGCTGGTTCACTGGCTTGGTCGACTTGGTCAGTCGACCAAGGCAATCGACCAAGCTTGGACAGCAACTTCAGACAGGGAAATGAAAGGCCAGATCAACTCAAAATCAATGGGGCTTCTTCCTACATCTCAAATGAATAGTCTAGGTCAGAGAATTAGCTTCGAATCAAGTCCAGAAGCGCATTAGGTCCATCAACTAAACTCCCTTTCTTCAAGGTGTAGTTTCTTATCAAACACTGACAATGCATCCAAGTATGGAGCACCATCATCAATCTCCATGGGTTCGGGGTCGAACACCATGTCTTCTATTGAGAGGTCCCACAGTAGGCTTCTTCCTCTACTTCGGGTCATTGGTCCTACAACATCAAGGTTACCGGGTCAAGGTCAGGGTTAGGCTAGGGCTGGATTTCACAATCAGTCTAATGGTCCTAGCTTCGATGGGATAACCCATATCTCTAGTAGCAATCACCTATGTGTCATCTAGTCTCACCCCGAAGTGCCTAAAGATGAGCTTCAGTAGTCACCCGAAGCAAAGATTCCTAGTACTCGGATGCTCGACAATCTCGATCATGGCGTTCTAGATGATGTAAGCCAAATCTATCTCAAACCTCATGTGGATCGAATAAATGACTAAGGCATCCATCACTGACACCTTATGGTGATGTCCAGCCTTAGGAATGATATTCTGACCCACGATCTGACCAATAACCCTAGCCGAAGGAATCATCCTACCACTGATCCGTGGATGGTGACAGCGATCATCATCCCAAAGTGTAGCACAGATCTCATGAAGATCATATGGGAGAAGATGTCTGTATAGTGCCGCACTCCATGGTATCCACAAGCATGTGGGTAGAAAGGTACCTGAAGATCTCTGCAAGTGTACATGTAGTGAATTTGATCCGTGTCTCTCTGACCTGACTCTCTACAACCAATTGAAGAAAATCCGCTCCCAAACCCTCCTCAAATGATGTTAGATTGTTGTAGAACAACCTCACTAACTCCAGGTATACCGGTGGATTCTCCGTGAACAAGTGTGTCCACCTCATAGTATCAAATCTCTGTCTGATCCTAAAGGTCTGAAGCTCTCACAGTCGTAGTAGCCGCCCGTACTTGATGCGACAATGCCCAAAGTACACCTCATATAGGAACTTTGCCTGTGGTGTAACAAAGCGGTGCCTATCGATAACCTCAGCCCGTGGCTGTAGCGTTACTTTGCCTCTGCCTCCCCTGGAACCAATCTGTGGTCCCCTAGGTGGCATAGTGTCTATATCTGTAGAGAAGATGAAATAAGTCGAATATTAGAGTAATTACCAAAAAATTCAGCAATAAGGGCCTTTTTGTAATTTTTTGGAAATTTTTGATTTTGATGGAATTTCAATTTGAACATACTAGCATGTGCAGAATACTTGGAATAGCATGCTAATGAAGTTTATTTGAAGAAAATTCATCGAAATCTCGGTCTAAAGTAAAAAATTCAGCAACTACAAAAAAGGGATTTTTGGCATTTAGGTAAAAAATTGGATTTTTGGAAACGTTGAAATTGATTGAAACAAATTGCATGAGTACATCTAGCATATCATTTCTAGCATGTAGCAACTGATTTGGTGTTAAAATTCCTAGCGGTTTGAGAGTAATCAAATTTTTACTAAATCGGGGATTTTCGGTTGCGTTAGCAATAGCAAAAGCTTGTTTGTGTTTGTACTTGATGTTTAAGGTTTGCTTTTGCAAGAAAACTATGGGAATATGTTGCTAAGCATGCATAAACATGTTTCTAACCTAGAACAACAAGTATAACATGGTTTTTCAAGAAATCTAAGTGAAGAACACAACTTGAGAAGAAGATGAATAGTGTTTACCTTGTGTTGATGATCAATGTATGTTGTGTTGTTGTTGTTGAAGCCCTAAACAACTTGGAATAAATTTGAAAACCCTTGCAATATTGTTCTCCAGAGCCGTCTCTCAAAGGAAATGAGTTAGAAATGAGTTTGAAGTTTGAAATGAAGTATAAAACCCAATTTTCGTGTGCAGCAACAACTTGGTCAACTGACCAGTCGACCAGCTGAGGGTTGAAGGCTTAATGCTGGTTTTTGGTTGGAATTTTGGATTTTGGCCAATGTATGATTGATTGTTTACTATAGTGATGATTCTAAGCATGATTTAAGCATTCTACTCATATGCTCAAGTGGTTGTTGACGAATCTTCGATTTTCGGTGTTGTTATCTTTCGGTTTTGTAGAATGGTTGTCTTGAGGAATCACTTTGTTGGTTCCGGAAGCACTGGAAATGAAGAAGTACCGGCTGGTGGTTCTAATCAGTAGACTCAAGAGAATAGTCATACCACTAATGACATTTCCAATGCCCCGAACATTGGAAGTTTCCGAGACATTGCCAGCGTCATGAGTAATATGATGCACTAGCAGGCTAACCAATTCAACCAGATGATGACGGGTTTCATAACCCTTCACAATGAGACTCGCACTGGTGTGAATGGCAACCCGAATGGCAACCCTAATGCTGCGGTCCCAAATGCAGATAGGTTTGCTGGAACTCCCCATACTCGACTAATGGAGAATTTCTTAAAGCTGCAAGTGCCTTCTTTCTCTGGTGTCACGAAGGATGCTCTATTTTTGAATAAATGGCTACGGGAATTAGAGAAGGCCTTCCAAAATTTGCAGTGTTCTGATGCCCAGAAAGTTCTGTTTGCCGAGCAAAAGCTTCAGCACAAAGCTGATGCATGGTGGATTTCCACTCGGCCTATTCTTGAGGATCTGCATACAGGTGTTGTCTCTTGGGAATTTTTCAAGGAAGCTTTTTGTAAGAACTATTTCCCCGAAGCGGTAAATGATGCCAAGGAAGCCGAGTTCATGGCTCTTGTGTAGGGTGCTATGTCTATGCTGGACTATCAGCAAAAGTTTGAAGAACTCTTTTTCTTTGCCCTTGATTCCATCAAGCCCGATAATGCTAAGGCAAAGAAGTTCTTTAAAGGTCTGCGACCTGTGATCAAAGCATATTTCACTGTTCTCCCTCTTAAGAGCTATGCTCAGGTTGTTCAAAACTCGAAGAAGCTGAAGAAATAGAGAAAGATAGTGCCTGTGTTCAAAGGCCTTGGCAACCAAGAAATCCTGGTTTTGTTGACTGTACTGAGTGATGAATTGTCAGACCTGCACCATATCCCACTCCTACCTTTCAGCCAAGGAGTGTAGGTCAAAGTTCTGGTTTTGCTCATGCGGGTTAGCATAGTTAGTTTGGTGGAGTTAGACCTGGAATGAATGTCCAATCTTCTTGGCCTGGGATTGTGAATCCTAGACCCGTGGTTCAGAAGCCTCTGGTAGTAGCTGCTCTAGTTGAACCAAGAGACCTTTCTTGCTTTCACTTGTAAGCAGATGGACACTTTGCTCGCATTGCCCTAAGAAGCTGGTTCAGCCGTTTGCCCCTGTAGTGAAGAGCTCCTGCCCCTCCTTCTGGTAGGGTGTTTAGTATGTCTGGTACTGAACAAGAGGTGAACCATGATGTGGTAACAGGTACATTGTTAGTTGCTTCTATACTTGCATTTGTTCTATTTGATACGGGTGCATCTCATTCATTCATTTCATCTGCATTTGTAAAGAAGACTAACCTAACACCCAAGAACCCATCTAGTTGTTTGATGATAAATACTCCTGTTGGATTTGTTGTGAAACTAGATAAAGTGTTAGAAGATTGTGTTGTTTTGATCTGTGAAAAGAATCTGAAGGTGAATTTAGTACTTTTTGACATGAAGGACTTTGATGTGATTTTGGGAATCGATTGGTTGACATCCCACAATGTTGTAATTTTGTGTTCGTCGAAGAGAACTTAGTTTCAGATGTGTGGGAATTCAGTTTTTGAATTTCAAGGTGAGAAGGGAAGAATTAGTAAGAAGACTTTGATTGCATTGATGCAAGTCTGTGCATTAGTGGAAAGTACTTCACCTAGAAGCAAGGCCAAGGAAGAGAAAAATCTTGAAGAAGTCAAAGGTGTTACTGACTTTGCGGATGTTTTCCCGGATGATCTGTCAGGACTACCCCCTGATAGAGATGTTGAGTTTTCTATTGATTTGGTTCCAAGAGCTGCTCCAGTATCTAAAGATCCGTATAGAATGGCACCTACCGAATTGGAAGAACTGCAAACACAGCTGAATGAGCTCTTAGTTAGAGGTTTTATACAGCCAAGTGTATCACCTTGGGGAGCTCTGGTTTTGTGTGTGAAGAAGAAGGACGGTAGCATGCGTCTATGCATTGATTACGGGAGTTGAACAAGTTGACCATCAAGAATAGATATCTGCTGCCCAGGATTGATGATCTCTTCGATTAGTTGAAAGGTGCAGCCATGTTCTCAAAGATTGATTTAAGGTCTAGATATCATCAGTTGAAAGTGAAGTCAAGTGATATTTTCAAGACAGCTTTTAGAACAAGATATGGTCATTTTGAGTTTAGAGTTATGCCTTTTGGTTTAACTAATGCTCCTACTGTGTTCATGGATCTCATGAACCGAGTATTTCATGATGTGCTTGACAAGTTCGTGATAGTCTTCATTGATGACATCTTGATCTACTCGAAGAGTGAAGAAGAGCATGTGAGACATCTAATTTCAGGTTGCAAAGGTTGGGAGAAAAGAAGCTTTATGCTAAGTTTAGCAAGTGTGATTTTTGGCTCTCAAGGGTACTATTTCTAAGCCATGTGGTTTCAGCCGAAGGTATTCGTGTTGATCCTGAGAAGGTACAAGTAGTTGTCGATTGGGAAAGACCGAAGACTGTGACAGAAATAAGAAGTTTTCTAGGATTGGCGGGATACTACAGAAGATTTATTGAGAATTTTTCTAGGTTGGCTACCCCTATGACTAAGCTAACTAGAAAAAAATAGAAGTTTGTGTGGACCGAAGTGTGTGAGAAGAATTTCAAAGAGTTGAAAGTTAGATTGACAAGTGCCCCGATTTTGACTATTCCTGATAATTCTGGTGGTTTGACAGTCCACACTGATGCTTCAAAGATTGTTTTGGGTTGCATTCTTATGCAACATGGTAAGGTGGTGGCCTATGCTTCTCGGCAATTGAAATATTATGAGCAGAACTACCCCACTAATGATTTAGAACTTGCCGCTGTTGTCTTTGCTTTGAAAATTTGGAGACATTACCTGTATGGTGAGAAAATTGCTATTTTCACAGATTACAAAAGTATGAAATACTTCTTTACGCAAAAGGAGTTGAATATGAGAAAAAGAAGATGGTTAGAATTGGTCTCTGATTATGACTGTGACATCCAGTATCACCCTGGTAAGGCGAATGTGGTTGCTGATGCTCTTAGCAAGAAAAGTCAGAAGAAAGTGTTGTACTTGAATTCTTTGAGTCAACCTTTGTTGTATTGGATTTCAGAAATTTGTTTGGAAATTGTTCCTGAAGGATTAGATTTTGTTCTTTCTGCCATGTCAACAAGATCCACCCTTAGAGACAGAATTATTGCTCTGCAAAGTTCTGATCAGGAATTGAAGGAGAAGATTGAGAAGATTTCTTCGAATCCTAAGTTGGACCCTGATTTTGGTATGTCTATGGATGGTGCTTTATTGTTTAGAGGTAGAATTTGTGTGCCGGCTGTTGAAAAATTAAGAAGGAAATAGTGAAGGAAGCACACCAGTCTATTTTCACAGTACACCCTGGAAGTACCAAGATGTACAAGGATTTAAGGGGACATTTTTGGTGGATTGGTTTGAAGGTCGATGTGGAAGATTTTGTGGCCAAGTGTGAGACTTGTGTCACATCCCCCCAGCCGGTACCCTAACTGGCAGACTTGGGAGTGTGATCCACAGCCCCGAAGATCAAGTATCGAGGAAATCATCCTCCCAGATATACAATAACATAATCATAAACAAGAAATAATCAAGGTTTAAATATTATAAACAAAGATTCAACACAAGAAATAAATAAACAATATAATCAGAGTGCGAAAAATGATACCAGATATCCGAAGATATCAAAAGAAGTAGAGAGAGGCGGAAACTCCCTCCCCAAATACAGCGGAACGTAGTATGTAAGTCTAAAAGGAATTACAACTAAATCAAAGGAAATAAGAAAGATAAACTAAACTTAAGAGTCTTCTATCCTATAGATGACATCTTCAAAATAGTGGACTTCATCAATCCAACAGAGATGTTCCAATTCCACGTTGCCTCTAATCGTAGTACGAAATGTGATCGCCTGAGGGATCATCAGAGTAATCTTAATTGTCGCCAACACCTTGCGTGTAGTACGCTTCATCAGCTTGCGCTTCATTGTACTGTTCTTCATAGTAGTCAATACCTGTAGAATAGTCTAACAAGAGATTGTACAAAAAGGAATGAGTTTCGAAGAAACTCAGTAAGGTAGTTAATCCATAACAACATAAATAACATGTGGCAGAACATAACAAGATGCAATGCAATATGAAACAGATAAAGTATGTATGCATCTAAACTCTATGTATGTTGGTCACTATTGGCAGACATGCTTTAAGTCATAACACCATACTTCTTTGGGTAGGTCACGCGTACGGCTCCTGTTGGTAGTGGGTCCGGCATCCCTCGGGACAATCCATGGCTGGGGGTTAAGTTACCTCTCTCTCACATCACCATTTGGTCTAAGTACTGGCGCATGTTAGGGTAAAGCCTAGCCCAATGCAAGTCATCTACTCAGTTACATCAACTCAGGTCCAAATACCTCCATTCTTCGCCCCGGGCGATCCTTTCCGATATCCTTTCCACTAGAGTCCTAATAGTCCCGGACTATGGACTCATCAACCCTAGGTTATCCACATATGGTAAACAGGAAGCTCTCATGTCCTCTCACTGGTTGGTTACCGGTCTTAAGCGCCCATGAGCCCAAGTCTAGCCATATGCAACCCTCCAATAAATGGCCCCCACAATATGATTCCCGTCCTCTCACGGGTTGGTTACCGGTCTTGAGCGCTCATGAATCACACTGCTACCATGGGTCGTTCGGTCTCAATACCCTTCCGATTTGGGTCTGATATAACGGGGACATCCTAGCCAAACACTAGTAGACAGTCCTAGGTATGACAACCAATGATTCGGGAAAGCGTCAATGGGCACCCCGGAAACATCCCATACTATTTCCGATAATGTCCAAGGACAGAAGTGTCAAAAGGACACCTCTCAATCCCAAACCATACCTAGTCAAACACATTCTCAGATCAGTTATGTCATACACAACCAACAATTCATCATATAAAAGAGAATGTAAAAGCATAAGCTAATCGTTAAACAATATAGTAATAAGCAATTCATATAAGCTTAAATAATAAAAAGAAAACATAAATGAAGTGCTACTGTAGTTACAATAGTACATCAGAAGTATAAAGTACAACAACAGTAAACAAACTCATAGTTTCATATGGTAGAAACTTGAGAGTATGCAATCTATGTAATTAAGGAATAACTGTCCTTACCTTGATTATCGCCAAAGATAATCCAAAGATCAAAGAGAGAGACACCAAACTTGGCAAATAAACCCCTAACAAGCATAGATACAACATTAGGAAAGATGCCTAAAAGATTAGAGAGCAAACGAATCAAACTGAGTGAAAATTGAAGCTACTGCCTTCATTGGTCGAGTGCCTTGGTCTACTAACCCAGTCGACCAATCGAGTCAAGACGGAATTGCAGAATTTAGATTGGTCATAACTTCTTCATTTGAAGTCGGATTGATCCGAAATTCGAAGGGGAACTTCCTAGAATGTATTAGAATCATATGGGAAGATAAAATCATCAAGTCATGGTCAAAATATGGGTTCTTGATTTGACCCAAGAAACTAGGGTTTCAACCTTTATGGCTCTCATGAAAAGGTTGTGATCACAAGGATGAAAGGGAATAATTTGTTTGGTCAAAAACAACAAGAAAATCATTCAATGATCAATTTTAGATTAACATAAATATTTCCCATGAGGTTTAACTCGCATGGGAGGTTACCAAAGGTTTCCAGAAAGATCATACAAGGGTTAGGGTTTCAAGAAAATCATCGGCTAGGGTTAAGATCATGACGATGATCATAGATCTGAAAGAATAGAATGAGATCATGGAATAGATGGTTGCAAGAATGCAGCATCTCCTTCCTGATCTCGAACAAGAACAAGATTAAAGAAAAGAAATTCAGAGATGTAAAAGAAAAGAGAGCGTAGACATACCTTTGTTGCAGGAGGAAGGAAATTACTTGAGTTCTTGCGAGATATCAACCAAGGATGCAAGGAAATTTATTAGAATGAAGTTCTAACTCGTTCCAGAGGCTTAAGAGGCAGATGAGGCAGAGTAATCCTGAGATTTAGACTTAAATAGAGTAGCCACGACCTAATTAGCAAAAATAGAACCAATTGGTCAATTGATTGGTCGACTGGTCCAGTCGACCAATCAAGACAGCAAGTTCAAACAGTGGATTTAAAGGTTCAAATCAAGTCCAAACATAACGGGGTTTTGCACACACCTAAAGTGACTTACCTAGTAGGTAGAAATGCCTTAGAATCAATACAGGGAGCACTCTAAGTCCATCAACTAATCCGATCTTCAACAGGATGCAGTTTCCATAAATGGAACACTGACATCAACACTCATGGATTTCAATCCAGCCACCAAGTCTTCTACTGAAATGGCCCAAAGCTGACTTCTTGCCTTACTTCGGGTTGTCGGACCTACAAACAACAGGGTTTCTGGGTCAAGGTTAGGGTTGGGTTTCACAACTTGTCAGCGTGTGAAAGCCATTTGTCAACCTCCATCTGGATTACTTCAGCCCCTTCCTATTCCTACTTGGAAGTGGGAAGACATTTCTATGGACTTCGTGACTAGCTTGCCCCGGACAAATAAAGGCAATGATACTGTATGGGTAATCGTTGATACGTTGACCAAATCAGCCCATTTCATCCCTATGAAGATCACTCATACCTTGGATAAGCTAGCTAGGCTTTATGTGGACAATGTGGTGCATCTACACGGAGTGCCAGTAAGTATTGTTTCGGATTGTGAGCCACCCCTTCTTGTGTTCTCTCCTTGCATTTGTATAAATCTCTCTCATTCTACACATGCTATTCTACACATGATTCTCTTCATAGCAACATGATTTCATCTCCTAAACTGATTTCTATAGTATGCTAAGTCTAATTTATTATTAGTATATAATTCTAATTATCATTCCCTTAGTTGATTCCCCAATGTTCCTTGCATTTGCAATTGATTTCATTAAAGAACATGATGTTTATCATATAGAAGCTAGGGTTTCAAATTGGAGATTCTTAATTAGACCATTGATTGATGTTAAATCTTTGCTAGATAGTCTTCATTTACTATTCCTAACATTCCCTACAAATTTTGGAGTGATCCGAGCCTCGGAAGATAGGTTTCGGATAAAAAAAACATCTCAATTCAGCCCCAACACTGTTCACTTGGTGATACGGAGAAAATATGATCGAACTTGGTTCATTCTTGGTTCGACCCTTGACTCTGGTCGGGACGAAGGGAATCGACTCGCTTCCAAGCGAGCCGGATCCATGAGGTAGCTTACTGAGGAAGAAAACTAAATCAGCCACAAGCACGCCCTAATCCGATACTTTCGGAGTAGGTTAATCAACCTAATGACGGCTAGCAGAATTTGGCGGCTATCAGTCATCGCTATCATATGGATAACCATCAGATAACAGTCGGGTTATCCTAGGAGTCATCTACTAGTCCAAACTAGTAGAAGTCTATCACTCAACGGATCTATCTGTTGAGATCCAACGACTATCCGAAGAAGGCTCAAATACATCCAACGAAGAAGATTCGAAGGTATACTCTATATAAGACATCAACCTACCCACAAGGTAGGGACGGACGAAAACACTCAAATGCTTACTATCTGAATCGTATTCTTGTTATTCATTCCTTAGCTCTTTGCTCTAGCAGAGCCCGTTGTGATTAAGTTCATCAACTGACTTAGCCTTCAGAGGTGGACTCCGACCCCAGCGGTCGGGCCACATCTGATGCTTTGTTTTGCAGGTCATTCTTAGGAGATCTAAGGGCTGAGCAGATTTTGGACGCATCATTTGGCACCGTCTGTGGGAATTGTTTTAGAAAGCTATGGTGACTAGATCAGCGGCAGCAGTAGCAATTGCTGCACAGCAAGATGCTGGCGTCCCAATTCCTGGAGTAAACAATCCGGATATTCCTCAGGGAAGTCGACCGCTCGAGGTAGATGGTGGTCAAGGAGGTAATAATCCTCCAGATTCACTCCAGCATCAACTGGATCAACTGAAACTCCAGATGCTGTAGGTAAGTCAGGCACTCTGTGTACTGACCAGACAAGTGGTGGTACCACAAGAGCCCGATCGTCGTGATGCAGGAAGGCGCGCATCGCAGCGGGATCGGAGACTAATTGATGAACAAAACGTTGGTCAAAACTTCCGGGAAGGCGACCGAGTACCTAGGAGAACTGAAAATCTCCCTAGGCGTAACGATCGGTTCGACGGACCGCAAGGGAGTACTACTGATTCGAATACAAGGTTGGTTACCGGAGTGAGAACTCACTCACCAACTGTTAGACGCGTTGTTCGGGATGATGATCGTGTTGTTCGAGATGATGATCGTGTTGTTCGAGATGATGATCGTGTTGTTCGTGATAATGATTGTGTTGTTCGTGATAATGATCTTGGTGTTCGGGGCCATGATTGTGTTGTTGAAGATCGGTCAGCACATATTGGTCAAGAATTGGTTAATATCAAACAAAAGCTCGGGCAATTGGCGAGAGGAAGGATAACTGATGATGTATATTCGGTTATTCGAAAAACTCCATTTGCCGAGCCTATTGATGGATATCATTTTCCTCATAATTTCCGTTTGCCAACTTTTTCCACATTCAATGGCTCCGGAGATCCCACGGCCCACATCAGTTATTATCAGGAGACTATGGCAGTTGTAGCTAATTCAGATGAAATTCTTTGCAGGGTCTTTGGTTCATCTTTAACTAGAGTGGCACAGAAATGGTTCTCAAACCTCCCCTCAGGAAGGATCGTGAATTTCAACGAGTTGGCACGCAAATTCATAGGGCGATTTCAGAGTGGAATCCAGATTAAAAAGACCGAGGAAACCTTGTTTACTATTAGACAAGGGAAGAGTGAATCGATTCGGGAATACCTAAAAAGATTCAACAGGGTTACAATGGAGATAGAAAACCTAGATGAGCAAGTAGCTAAAACTGCTTTGTTCACTGGCCTCACTAATCGAAGACTGTTGGAGTTATTACTTCAAGACATGCCTACAACTTATGCTGAATTGGTATAGAGATGCCAAAAGCAGGCAGAAGTCATGAAAATCTTAGACGCCCGCCAAGGGGATAATAAAGCCTCCACAAAAGAGCAGAAGGCTCCTGAAAACAAATAGAAGCCGAGGCAGAATATTCGAGGTCGAGTTGGAAAGCCTCATCAGGCATGGCGGCAGAGATCTCTCGACAAAAGTGAGTATACTCCATTAAATATTCCTCGGGCTAATATTTTAAACATGATCAAAAAACGGAATATCTTGAAGTGGCCTTCGAAGCTTCCTACTAAACCTGGGGAACAGGATCGAGAAAGGTATTGCCGTTTCCACAAGGATTACGGTCATTATACCAATGATTGTAGACATTTAAAGGCGGATATCAAAAGATTGATATCCCAGGGACATTTGTCCAATTTCGTCAGTAGAAGGCGAGAGGAACCACGCGATGCAGCAGTAAAAAGGGACCGTTCGGTTAGCCCAGATCAACCGAAGGAGGCTCCTAAATCTAAGAAGGGTAAGGAGGTGATTGATGCTACTCGGTCATCGATCCTTACAATCTTTGGAGGTCCCGAGCCTGAATCACTCCGGAAGCTGAAAGCAAAATCCAAATTTGTTGGGACCGGAGAGACGCAAAAGCATAAAAGGCCAAATGGTGAGGGTTCGATCACCTTTGGCGAAGAAGATGAAAGAGGCATTTGTTTACCTCATGATGACGCCATAGTCATCCAGGTAGAGATTGCACGCCGAGAAGTACACAGGGTGTTAGTTGACACCGGGTCTGCTGCCGACTTATTATCTTATGCAGCCTATCAGAAACTTAAGGTGGATGAAGACTTGATGGAGCCATCATCTACGCATCTATATGGCTTTGAAGGATCATCTGCAATAGCGGAAGAATCGGTCCAGTTGGATCTGTCAATTGGAAGCTTCCCCAAAGAAGCCACCGTTCGGGTAAATTTCTTGGTGGTTTGGGATCTCTCTGCTTACAATGTAATCCTTGGGAGACCATCTTTGTCGAAATTAGGTGCTATCGTTTCAATGAAGCACCTCAAAATAAAATTCCCAACTAATATGGGAGTCGGTCAAGTTTCATCTGACCAAAAAATTTCTCGGCAATGTTATGTTGCATATCTAAAAGACAAGGAAGGCCAGAGAAAGGTAACGGCGTTACCAATTGAAGTACGAGATGATCGGGATGAAGCAGAAATGCAAAGGCCCGAGCCAGTAGAAAAGCTGGAGTAAGTCCAGTTGTATCCCGATGATGAAAAAAGAGTTACTTATATCGGGTCTGAGCAGCTGGAAGAATTCAAAGGGGAGTTGAAGTCTTTTCTTCAACAGAATAGTGACGTGTTCGCGTGGTCTGCAGAAGACATGCCAGGAATTGATCGGCATGTTGCAGAGCACAAACTTTGGATAGATCCAAAGGTGAAACCAGTTATCCAGAAAAAGAGAAATTTCTCCATGGAAAAATATGAAGCCGTTCGGGGCGAAGTTGAAAAACTGAAGAGTTCTGGTTTCATCGAACCAATTGAATGCCCAATCTGGTTGGCCAACGTGGTGATGGTCAAAAAGGCAAACGGGAAGGGGAGGATGTGTACAGATTACACAAACCTTAACAAGGCTTGCCTAAAGATTGTTACCCGTCGCCTAGAATTGATCTGTTGATAGATGCAATTGCAGGATATGAAACCTTGAGTTTTATGGATGCCTACTCAGGGTATAATCAGATCCTCATGAACAAGGAGGACAAAAAGTTTACGGCTTTCATGACTGATCGTGAAAGTTTTTATTATAAAGTCATGCCATTCGGCCTGAAGAATGCAGGAGCTACTTATCAGAGGGCCGTCAACAAAATTTTCAAGGACTTGATCGGGAAAAATGTCGAAGCTTATGTTGACGATATGCTAGTAAAGAGCATTGCAAAGGCAAAACATATTGAATATTTAACGGAGGTATTTTCAGTACTGCGAAAATACCAAATGAAGCTGAATCCGGAGAAATGTGCCTTTGGAGTTTCTTCAGGCAAATTCTTGGGCTTCATGGTATCACAAAGAGGTATTGAGGCTAATCCTGCCAAAATATAGGCTTTAATTGATATGGAAGCCCCCAAAACTGTTTGGGATGTGCAATGCTTAACGGGAAGAGTAGCCGCTTTAAACCATTTCATCTCACAGTCAGGAGAAAAGTGTTTACCTTTTTTCAAGGAACTCAAAGATTTAAGGGGCAGTAAGGAGGCAAAATGGACCGAGGAGTGTCAAAAAGCTTTCGAAGAACTGAAGGAGATGTTGGGAAGACCACCGCTATTGTCCCGACCGGAGAAGGGGGAAATCTTGCAGCTATATTTAGCAGCATCCCCTTCGGCAGTCAGCACAGTACTCGTTCAGGAAAAGGACAAGAAGCAATGGCCAATTTATTATGTC
This sequence comes from Hakea prostrata, assembly GCF_041222555.1. Classification (NCBI taxonomy): domain Eukaryota; kingdom Viridiplantae; phylum Streptophyta; class Magnoliopsida; order Proteales; family Proteaceae; genus Hakea; species Hakea prostrata. The sequence goes on along the minus strand of NC_142608.1, from coordinate 29,198,124 downwards.
AGCCACGTACTACTGGATGCGGAAACACGGTATTCTCAGATCGAGAAGCAGGCTCTAGCTCTTATGATAGCAGCTAGGAAACTACGGCCATATTTTCATGCTCATTCCATCGAGGTATTTACTACTTTTCCCCTTAGTAAAGTTCTTCATAAACCTGATTTGTCTAGAAGAATGGTGGCATGGTTGGTTGAACTCAATGAGTTCCAAGTAAGCTTTAAGCCTCGAACGGCAATCAAAGCTCAATCACTAGCCGACTTTGTAGTAGAGACTACTGCACCAATGGAAGACATTGTCGAACCCACTATCCCAACCATTGGGGAGGTATATGTGGATGGTTCAAGTAATAAGGATGGAGCAGGGGCTAGAATTCTCTTGAAGAGTCCGGCAAGATTTATTATTCGGTATTCATTGAGATTTGCATTTGAAGCAAGTAACAACGAAGAAGAGTACGAAGCCCTAATAGCTGGACTTAGATTGTCAAAAGCATTAGCAATAGCAGACGTAACTATTTATAGTGACTCTCAGCTTATTGTCAACCAAGTACGAGGGGAATATGGTGTTAAGGAACCCCGGTTACAGAAATATCAAGAGATTGTGCAAGTATTGCAGAAAGAGTTCAGGAATCTGAAAGTATGTCAGATTCCAATAAAATAAAATACAATGGCAGATGAGCAATCCCGATTAGCGAATGCTAAAGAAAAGAATTTAGACCCTTCGGTTTACTTAGAAGAGATAACATTTCCAAATTATCATGAGAAGGAAATTTCCTATATTGAAGCGGAGCATTGCTGGATGAATCCAATAGTTGAATATCTGAGAGATGATAAACTACCAGAGGATCCGAAAGAGGCGAGATTAATCAAAGTACGATCAACGCGATTCATTATGCAGAATGGAAGGCTATACAGAAGTTCTTATTTTGGACCCCTCCTGAGATGTTTGGGTCTCGAGGGATCGGAATCAGCCCTAGCTGAGGTGCATGAAGGAATTTGTGGTGCTCACATGGGCGGTCGGGCCCTGGCACACAAAACTCTGAGGCTTGGGTTATATTGGCCTAAGCTCCAACAAGCTGCTATGGAATATGTTCGCCGATGTAGCAACTGTCAAATCCATGCTACGGTATCTAAACGCCCAGCTGAAACCATGACTTCGATTCTAGATCCCATCCCTTTTGCGATGTGGGGAATCGATATCATGGGCAAATTCACCAAGGCGTCGGGCGGAAGAGAGTATCTTATAGTAGCAATCGACTACTTCACCAAATGAGTCGAGGCTAGCACCCTGGCAACCATCAGTGAAAGAAAGGTGGAGAAAGTCGTGCTCGAGTCAATTATATATCGGTTCGAAATGCCAAAAATAATCGTTACCGATCATGGCACCCAATTTGACTGTCCACAATTTGAGCAATTTTGTGGAACTTATTTGATTGAGCATTGTATGTCATCAGTGGCATACCCCCAAAAGCAATGGTCAAGTAGTGGTCACAAACCGAACACTACTTGAGGGAATAAAGAGAAGACTCGAAGCTGATAACGCCTTGTGGGTCGAAGAATTGCAGAATGTACTATTGGCCTACCGAACTACGGTTCGGACACCTATAAGAGAATCTCCTTTTAAACTGGCATACGGATCTGAAGCATTGGCACCTATAAAAGTAATGGCTGGAACACTTCGGGACAGAGAATTCGAAGAAAAAGCGAATGAACAAGGGCTGCTTGATAGCCTTGATTTATTGGATGAGGTTCGTGCAAAAGCAATAGCACGAACTCAACATTATCAACGGAGGATAGCGTCAAATTATAATTCCCGAGTAAAGAATCGTCGGTACTGCGGCAAGAGAAATGGTATTGAGAAATACCTTAGCTTCAGATCCACGCCATCAAAGGAAATTGGACCCTTCATGGGAGGGACCATATATGGTTATTAAACCAGTCAGTTCGGGGGCTTACAAGCTGAAGAACATGGCAACCCAGAAAGAGTTGGATCGTTCGTGGAATGCCAGGCATCTGAAGAAATATTATCCTTGAAGATTATCATTTTCGTTCATGATGTAACAAATTTCAACGCAATCAATACAATTATCAGTTTTCAACATACTGTCTTTTGATTGGGGGGCATCATACAACACTCAAGAACAGATCCAGCAGACAAAATCAAAAGGCATTGGTTTAAAACCCGAGTGAGTTCCTTCTCAGACTTATTGAATTTCTCCGGAAATCCTTAAGTAAAGGCATCGGTTTAAAACCCGAGTGAGTTCCTTCTCAGACTTATCGCTCAGGAAATTCTTAAGTAAAGGCATTGGTTTAAAACCCGAGTGAGTTCCTTCTCAGACTTATTGAATTTCTACGGAAATCTCTAAGTAAAGGCATTGTTTTAAACAACTAAGACCTACTGCAACAATAACTCAAGTGGCTGAAAAAGTTCAAAGATGAAGTTAATTCTTTATTTATTTAAACGACCAAAAGAGGCCAACCTTTACATCAAGCATACATAGGAGACAACAAGTGTTGGGGTACAATCTTAGTTCGGTCAAAAAAAAAAAAAGTCATCTTCGGTGATCATTAAGAAGTTAAACAAGATCGAAGGAGCTTTGTCAGAAGAAACACAGAGTCAAGAAGCAACACGGATTCAAGAAGAAGAAGAAGAACAGAGTCGGGAAAACTTATGTTATCAAAATCCTCTGCAATTCCATACTCTTTATCCAGCTTGACCGAAAGAAGTCTGATCTTTGATCAAACCTGCATTCAAGGCTAGGTCTTCATAACTGAATCCTTTGAGAGGAGAATATGGTGGACAATCGTCAAGATAATCCATGATATCCGGATCTGGGGATGGAAGGTCTGTATCATCCTTGGTCCAGGCAGGAAGAGGAAGTCCAAGCTTTGCAAACACTTTAGAATGACAATTGGTGCGGTGGGGAGTCGTGTTGAAATAAGGATTTCTCCTTTAATATCGATTCCCATACTTCGTTTTCGCCATCCCGGTATGCTTGCAAGTTATAAGCGTTCGGCATATCAACAAAAGGCTTACTGTGCAAATACTTGAAGATGCAAGCTCTGCGAACATCAATTGGGAGGGACTCGGGCAAAGGGATAACAGCTTGCCTTTGGGGTAACGCTTCAGACCCTTTCACCCCTGACGTCCCTGCTTCCTGTTCCAGAAGACAGATCTTCTCCCTGGCATCATCCAAATTCGAACGAAGACGTTCGATCTCGGAATTCTTCTCTCGTGCAATCTCCCAAGCTCAGCTTCCAAGACGAGCAATCTCAGCGTCTTTGGCTTTGGAGTCTTCCCGAAGCCTGGAAACTTCATCACTCGTCTTACTGAGTCTAGAGGCTGCTTCCACTTGGTTGTGGAAGTTACCAAAGTGAGACTCCTACAACAACTTCAGAGTTAGTCATAAGCAAAGAAAAATCTTCTGAACAAAAAAGGTAATGAAGAAAAACTTACCTCACTGGTGTGATTTCAGTAAACTCACTATCGGAATCGTGGAGAGGACTCTACTCTCGGCAGGTATCCGAACAGCGGTGCATCATTCCAAGGCCTTGTCAAAATCGCTTTGTCCCCAAGTCAGACCTCTTTAACGGACAAGAAGGATGAGCTACATCATCCGCCAACCTAGGGCGCTTCCTAGTGGCAAATGCCTCGGGCTCCAAAGAAGGAGAGGAGGAGGATGCCAAACAAGCTCTAGAGTTGGAAATAG